>NC_138101.1:5735000-6335000 GCF_964146895.1 Miniopterus schreibersii | reverse complement strand
GTCTATTTTTATAAAAAGGTGAATCTTAGGTCAGTGCATTATACTTTATTATGCTTCCAAGGATGGCAAAATCCAGGATAAACAGAGTTACCCAATAATATTTGAAACTCAGGGTACATAGTAATTGCATTGACTGGTGTGGCTTTTGGCCCATGTGATTCTATCAAAAATAAACTTGATCATGGTTTAAGTGGCACCTTTAACCGGCAGGCTTTCCACACACAATAGAAACACAGATTTTATTTCCAGTTTATCCCCACCCAGAATCCAAAATCCAAAGTCAAATATTCTCAAATAATACCTTCAGGTTTATTACTCTATTTCTAACTCTGCTGCGTCAGAAATAGATACAGAGGTGATACAAAAATAGTGATAAAAGAGGGAATACTCTCTGTCTTGTTGAGTTCAAGAAGCAAGCACTCTTAAAAATCCCCAAGAAAGGCTGATGAAAAGACGACTGTGGGAAAGAACAGCAACATTTTTCCTGAGTGTGTGGCATGACTATTCTGGTATCAGTCAGGCTAGGCCAGAATAGGCTGCACTAACAAATGACCTCAAAAGCTCGATATTGAAAATCACAAACGTGCGTGTCTTGGTTACAGTGCATTTCCAGTGCAGGTCAGCAAAGCAAGGGGTGCAGGTGGAGGCTTTTCTCATTGGAATCCTTCAGGAACCTGGGCTGGTGGAGCAACAAGCGTGCAAACACTACCAGACAATGCACAGAGCAGAGCAAGAGAGCTGGAGGCTCTCACATTAGTAACCGAGCGCTGGTTCCCTATCACCTCTGCTCACAGTCCCTTGGCCAGAAATAGTCCTATAGCTCGGCTTAGCCTCAAATGCATTAGAAGACCTGTTCTTCCGTGTGCCCAAAAAGAAGGGACACGGAAATGTCCAGAAAATAAAACTAGAGGCTACCACTCCTTCTGTGCTTTGCTGTAAGAACAGTCCCTTTTTACCTATAAATAAACCTCCACTTTGAAACGTACTGAAGCCTTTGTGTGGCAAACGCTGATTTCCCCAAATGAAAGGAAATGGTTTTTCTTTGTTAACTTGTATGTTTAGCAACAGAATAGAAGTCATCTCCGCTAGAACAGTTGTCTTTTTTATTCTATCAGGAGTCTGATCCAATTATCAATGATACCAGCAGAACCAAAAAGAAAAAGACAAAAGCTTTGTACTTGTGTAAAGCTAATCCCTTGGTTTTCACTGATGTCTGCCATCAGTCTGCACAACGACATGCATTTAAGAAGGAAAAAGGAATTTAGTTTTTGTCCTAAGAGCTGACACTATGGAACTCACTGAGCCCCAGAAGTAGTCTTTCCACACGCCGAATGTCCTTCTCTGGGATCCAGTGTGTCACACAGTAAAATGAACCCAGGTTTGGGGGTTAGAAGGGCTTGGATTTCATTCCTGGCTCTATCACTTACCAGATATGAAAGCTTGAAAAAAGTGATTTACTTACTTTTCTCACTGAAAAACTAAAATACACAAAATGCTCCATGCAGAGAAGACCTGCTACAAAATTTTATATTTTTTCTTTACCCCTTTATTTGTTCCTTAACTTTCCTCCAACTCCCACAGCACATTAGCTACAATTTTTCATTGCATTTTTAACTTTATAATGGAAATTTTTCATATGTATACATGAGATTACACTGGACCAGAAGTGAGGTCTGCTACTTATAATAGCGTTTGCCAATCCCGTATCAGGTGCTGCATCAGCTAGGAAGCCAGTCGACAAATGAAGACACTCGGACTCCGAAACAGGATATAACACCTGCTCTTGTCTCCCTCACAAGGTGGCTGGGATGATAAAATTCAATGACATGAGCCATGTTTTTATGTATATATATATTTTGCCATAACTCTTGTAAATGATAAAGTGCTATTTCCTTACAAATTATAAACCCCTTGCAGACAGAATCTGTATCTGTTTTATTTTTCCCTTTTCAGTGTCAAGTCCAATGTCTGACAATGGTTGGAGCTCAAAAAATGGTTGTTACTACCCATCCTTGGAGAGCCCTGTCCCACGCTCAAGAAGACTTAGGAGACACAGGTACATATAGCAATGCTTTAACTGTCTGCACACTGGTAGGGATCGTGGTGGGCCAGTGGCACTAGGGAACATTCTTTCGTCACACACAACCTGTGCTCAGATTCTGGTTCTGCCTCTGAAATCCAAATGTCCTCGAGTAACTCAAATCTGATTTCAGGTTTAGAAGAGTAAATAAAATTTGTATGTAAAATGCTTTACATGACCCCTTGCACATAGTAGGAAACTCAGGAATGGCACAACTCATCCTTTACACCGTTATCTTTAAAATGCTTGGTATATGTGAAAATGATTAACATGAAGCATTAAACCAAGGCATTCATAAATCATGACAGAGCCTCAATTACATAGTGTATTAGACTTAGTGGTTACTTCCCACCTTCCTGGCCCAGGATGTCTAAATTCTTGCATTTGTTATACAAGTATTGATAGTTTTCATATATTTAGCTCAGGTAGTTGAGAAGGAAATATTTATTCAATTGTCATAACTGAAACATATTCATCGAGATTAAGAAAACTCCTTATAGAGCCACTTGACTTCCATCAACCAAGAGAACTTCAAACAAAAAAGTAGAAAAGGCTGCATTTTAGGGCACCCACTGAGTACAGGAGTGACTATGGAAATCCACTGTGCAGAGAGCAATTCTGCATTAACTTATCTCAGGTCTTTCTAAGCATCTGTATCACCTCCATTCACCCTTGGGCTTTTCCCACATCAGTCTGTCCTGTGCCTTCTGAAGGTAGAACAGAAGTGCTAAAGGTATTTTGGTTCATGCTCCCACCTGGAGGCAGGCATTGCACCGAAGTCATCTCTCCAAAATCCAAATCACGCTTTTCCAGGCTTATTATCGATGAGGCTACAAGTGGAAATGCATTAAGAAGTCAGGTGTAGCCTGGCCAGGCGTGGCTCAGCGGTTGAGCATCGACCTAGGATCCAGGCGATCGGGGTTCGATTCCCAGTCAGGGCACATGCGGGCTCGATCAATGACTCTCTCATCATTGATGTTTCTATCTCTCTCTCTCCTTTCTTCTCTCTGAAATCAATACAGATATATTAAAAAAAAAAAAAAAAAAAAAAAGGTGTAAAGACACAAGCATTTTGTCAGAAGAACTGATGAGTGGGTGGCCTTGTAAGGCCTTCAATGTGGGGACTGGCGGGATCAAGGCAGATTTCCCTGGAGCAGCGCCTGCTTTTGTGTCCAGGTGAGTGGAGGTGGTAAGAAAGATGGAGATTCAGGTGGCCCAGGGGCAGGCACGGGGACTCCAGAGACCACAGCTTAAAGTGTCAGCCCCAGTTTTGCCCATTGCCACATCTATGACTTTGGTCATTACCTAGCCTCTGTATGTAGTCGGGCTATGGGCTTGCTAAGGGAAGTTACTTTGTCTGACTTGCTTATTACTGACACTCCCTAAACTCTGCTCATTTTCTGCTTTGCAATAACGCTGATTATCTGCTTGCTGACATAGTAAATGAATGAAGACGTGAATCTCATTTCTTCTCTGTAATATGGAGCAATGGGTATCCCTTCCTCATAGGAAACAACAGGGGCGAGATGTGCTGGGCAAGGCGCACTTTAAGAAAGGAAGGGTGGTGCAGCCACATGCTGGGTGAGGAGCTTGGGACTCGGGAAGGGACAGCCCACCTGGCGTGCTTGGCGATGAGGGAGACGCCACGGGAGCTGTTTGATAAATGGACATGATGTGAGCAGAGCATTGGACTGTAAACAGCAAGCTTAGTGAGACTCCACCTATTAATTAAACCTCAATTTCATCATCTTTAAAGTGAGAATAACATAGCACCTTTCTTATAAGTTTGTTATAAGTTTAAAAAGAAATAATTCAAGTGAGGCACCTTAAGTAGTGACTATACACACATCGTGAATAGTGAGCTTTCGATAAATATAAGTTATTGTCACCCCCAGCTTCGAGGACTGTCCTGGTAGACAGCCTCACCCATTAACCCCCTGTAGAGATTGTCTCCACCAAAGAAGGCACCTGCTCAAACTCCATCGCTTTCCTGGGCCTAGCTCAATGTGAAGGTATAATCCGATCCCTCACCCTCAGCTCTGGCCAGCTCTGAAGGGTCATCCCAGCCTCAGGAGGTTGGCTGAGGCTTCTAATGAGGCTGCGTTGCAACTTGTCATCTCTCTCTGCCAAATCCTGCGTCCTTCCTTTCCCTGCCACAGGTGTGGACCTCAAGAGCACGGCCTAATAAAACTTCCCGCATGCCAGTCTGCGATACCATAATAATACCAGGGTGCCCGTCATTTCTGCAGCAGCCCCCAGCAGAAACCAAGTTCAGGAACTGTAAGCCTCCCCCAGGGCCTGTTGGAATAAGCCATTGACCCTGACTTTCCGCTTTGTGGTCTCCTTCCTGTGTCTTTGGATTTTGAACACGCCCTTTCCTCTTGCTGCCCATCCTCTTAGATGGGATTCTTGACCGAAGATATTAGAGTTGATTCAGTTCTTCCTGATTTTGCTCCCACAGTCACAGTTTCAAGGAGAGCAAAAGTCAAAACAATAAAAAAGAATATTCCCTAATGAAACAGCCATGTATAAAATGAGTCGCTGCTCTCACTTATCTCCCTTCTAACACTGGCATTCACCTTGATGTGCTGTGTCAGCGTCTCGGTGGCTTAGGCTCTCAGTGACTGTCAGGTGTCCTAAATGTCTCTGCTGTTTTGATACCGTATTTCCAATTTGAGGAATACAATACAAGGTAGGTATTAAGAGTGATCTTGGAGAAGGTCCCAGTTCTTCTGTAAAACCATTGATGGACGGGAAGATGGCAGAGTTTAATCAGTTAACAGTTGAAGAAAGGACAAACTATAAAGATAACCTTAAAGTATTTCAAGAGCAACTAATTCGATTATCAAAAGATTAAGAAGGGCTTTTGGAACCGTGATTGAAGTACTAATACTTTTAAAACCAGTCCTTTCTTTAAGTTTAAGGTATGAAAAAGTTGTTGGAAAGTGAAGAATATTTATCCTGATAACATACATTTATAATAAAATGAACCCACCTTCAAAATAATGAAACCAACATGATCCATTCTTTGTTCATTCTAAGAATTAGCTCACGATCGCATTCGTAGCTCAGATTTTTAACTATAACACAGGAAGAACTCGCCTTAATTGTTAGTTTCATTTAGCACAAATCATCCCAGTCGAACTTACTTTTATTATTTTATCCAAAATATGTGCCTTCATTTTTGTGGGTTGCCTTTAGGCAGTCCTACCTCAGTGTGAATTATCCTGTGATAATGAGGTCCTCCTCTCCTGCCCCCAGAGCTGACCTAATGTCCTCTGCAGACCCCTACTCCTACTGCACCCTGCATTGCATCTGTTTTTGGACTTCTTGCACCTTTCCATCCAGGCACCTGGCATTCCAACAACCCCAGGCCTTTGCTATTATTGATGCTCCTCTCAGCATCTAAAACTCAGCACCAGAATCTAGATAAATCTTGTTTGTTTTTCTAATGAACAAAATATATCATTATTTTCATGAATATAAATAAAAAGTGATTTCAAGAACATAGCATTGTAGGTATGTATCTATATATTTGTACATACACATGTAAATTTTTGTATAAATATGTACATACGTATGTGCACACATATGTATATATATTTTTAAAACATTGAAAAATCATTGCTATTTTAGCCATTTTAAAAAATCCTTGATAAAGATACATTTGAAGGGTATGTGAAAATGTCATGGATGATTAATTTAATGAACATAATGAAAGTGGTTTTAATTCCCCTAAATCCTGGGTCTTACGTTACAAGACCAAATGACTGGAGCAACTGTGGGAATGTGGGGGTTACCAGAGTTGGGTAAAAATGTTCTGCTAGCAAGGTCTTGCTGGCATGACAAACAACCAGAACATCCATCAAATTAAAACCGTGTTTCGAGTAAAACCCTATTTGCATGACAAACAGCAGAGCATCCATCTGAGCACCTGTGCTCAGGACTCGGTAAAAATCCTGCCAAGGGACAAAGCAGCACAGCAAAAGGGACGGGTTGGGAGCAAGCGAAGTATAAAGAAGGGGAGGCCTTCTGCACAAAAGGGGCCTGTCCACAAGTGTCAGCAAAAGCCTTCCGAGGAGGCTTCGATTCTCTTTTATCTTTGTAGGATGAGAACAAAGTCCATTCAGAAACAGGAAAGTAGAGAGGGAGAGAGAGGGGATGATGGGTAGATGGGCGCCTGGGTGGGGAGGGAGGGAGACAGAGACAGAGAGAGGAGTTATTTCTTCCATGCAAAAGAAATGCAGGCATGGGGTCTAAAGGGAGATAGATAATCATCCATCCCAACAGCCAGAGCGAAGGGTCTGGCAAGCTGCAGGAAGCAGGTGCGCCTGGCTGTAAAACAAGCACTGCCCGCCAGGGCCTGGCAGCCTCCCGGGCGCGTGAGTACCGCACAGGCGTATGGGGCTGGTGACAGAGGGACAGGGCGGGAGGTGCGAGGCTAGAATCAGGGTCCTAAGCAGGAACCAGCGTCTCCCACATCCGCAGGACCTTTGGCTCTCTCCTGGTAAGAGTTTGGGGAAGGCACCAGGGAGTGCGTTCCATCCGCTCTTTGGCCCAGTGTTAGGGAGTGAGCTCTTTGTCACGGTGAGGATGTGAGTTCTGTATTTAGTCAGCAGCGACCTCATTATTTACCAGCTCTGTGACCTTGCTTGTGTTATGTTCCTGAACCTCAGTTTCCTCATCTAAAAATGGGGACAAGAGTGTATTTTGTGAGGATTAAAAAAGATAATACATGTGAGCATGTTCAATGCACAGTATGTGTTGAATAAAGGATAGACCACTCCCTCCCCTTGGACGCTGGCAGGGCCCATCTTTCTCTAAGTCTGGGTAGGGTCACGGCTGCCAAACTCAAGTGTCCTCGAGTTTTGTGAAGCCTTCGGATCTGCAGTCCCTTTTTAAATTGTGAAGTAGCATTTATTATTGGTGGGTGGCATGAAGTAGATAATTATACAGAAGGATTGCTGGACCAGCTGGAAATTACTCTGTCTTCTCCCCTGGGTACTAGCATAACCTGGAAAGATCCTGTTTCTTTCCTTCAGGATCCTCAGTTGTATCAGTTATATCACCAGGCTCCTCCGGAGAAACAGAACCAGTAGGATCTGTAATAATGAGCGACACCCAGGCCGGCTTCCTTCGGCCGCCCTTTTTATCAGTGGGCTCTCGCTGGAAGGCCTGGCCGACCCTCCCTGCCTGTCTCTGTTTGCCCTGCTTTTGTATAGGTGAACCCTAAATAGAGAAAGAAGACCACCCTTAACCTCGGCCCCATCAGCTGATGAGGGAGGGATGTTTCCTCTTCAGAACTCTGTTTCCCCTGTGATAGAAAAGGACCCCGAGAACCCTTAAAATCCCAACTGTTAGCGCTTCCGACTCAGCTCCCTGTTTGAAGAACACTTCGAGCAGCATTCACGTGGCTCCCTGCTTTTCCTTCCCAAAAAAGCTTATGACGCGCTGTGAGGGTCTCTGACAAGTAACCGTTCAAAGCCAACTGGGTCTGAGTTTGCATTGCAGTTAAATTCCCCACTTTGGGCGTGTAAGTTGGGACAAAGAAATCAAAGGTTTAAAGCATTTCCCCATCTGTAAATTTTGTATGATTGTCCCTGGAACACAGGATCCTCGTGGGAGGTTAATTTGCTAATTCATTCAGGGTGCACAGCACACAGGGCAGTGCCTGGCACATGGGCCTGCAGGATGAAAGACGCCTCCTTAGCTATGATTACTGCCCAGTTGCAAGCTCAAGCTTCATCGCACAGATTTTCTGTCCCTCTAAAATTTTCAGTGTCAAAGTTATTCACAATGCTACCTGCGACGGGCACACTTTTGGGCTCTGCATTCGAACGGCTGCTCTTGCCAGGGCCTGTTTCACCATTTAGTTGGTTTTTCCTACTTTCTCCCCCTATTCTTGGCTTCTTACACATATTGACTCAACAAAACATGCTACTCGGCTTCTGCGATTCTCCCGCCCCCTCTGCCTGCACTGTCTGCCGGCCTTTCAGCATTGCCTTCTCCGTAGTTACACAAAGATGAGTCACCTTCTCTTTTTAAAAGTTTTTTTCATTTGAATTAAGACCCTAATCGCCACCGTTCACCACATCCAAAGTGGCTCCAGTAAACAGAATCGGAGCATTTGGAAATGGCTCCAGCCCTCTCCCTACGCAGCTCGCTTGGAAGCCTCGGGCAGCCTCTCATTTTCCCAATGACCTTCAGTTGCTCAGAGAATGTATAATGCATCCCCACCTATCTTCACTAATCCCACTTTCCTAAAACAAATATTAACTGAACTTATCTGCTAAAACAAGGCAAATCTAGTCTCTTATCAAATGAACTCAGAGGCAGAACAGAAGGCTGAGAATCTGGTCCAGAGGAAATTGCCTGTATTGAGAAGGCGGACCTAAATCTATCTCCCCTTGACCTATAGTTCCACTCAATTCAGTTCAACAAAACTTTATTGAAAACTCAATGTGCAGGCCCAAGAGCAATGAGAGGACTAGAAACTGGATTCAGAGTTAGAAAGCCCGATCCTGCAAGAATTGGATTGAAATTCCATCTTGGCTCTGAGCCACTGTGGACATCAGAAATGTTATTCTGGGGTTCACTTGAGGTGGGATAACAGCATTGTCACTGTTACCCGAGTCCCTCAGCACCCTCCCCTCCTGACACACACAACTCTCAGGAAGGTCTTCCTAGATTCGAGAGTGAGTGTCCTCCAGAAGAAGAAAAAAAATATCGACCTCCTGATCCTGGGAGTCGAAGCTGCAATTTCTCTGACTCTACCCAAAGGAGAAAGTTGTTTTATTTCATGAAAATTTATTTGCCCATTAAAATACCTTTCCCAATCCAATTCTATGTTAGCTCACTCCAGTCCTTATACCCTAACAGCACGTTTGCTCACTGCCCACATTGGAGATTAGAGAAGCAAGTCTAAAAATGTGACTTCCAATTCAAATTCAGAGGCATTTTCTCTCCAAGGGCTTATCTGACAATCTCACCTTCTCGCTTCAGCATTTAGATGGTTCAGTCCTTAGGGATTAGGCTGCATAGATCATCATGGCACCAGGGATGTCATGTTGAGCCATAAATACCTGACCCATCATCTGGCATCAACAGTAAGAGCAGCAGCAAGACACATAGGAAAAATTTTCAGAGATGACACATAAAATAATTCCAGCTTTGTCCTGCTAAACCACAGCTACAAAAGCCAATCTTAAAACCTTCTACAAAAAAGGGTACTGTCTAAATAGATAATGGATTCTTTTCTGCTAAACGAAAAAGGAGAGGAAAGCAAAGCACAACATTGACAAAAGTTCAGGGAGACAGCTGATTGAACTTTACCTCTAAACCTCTGTGTAATATTGTTCCAAATGCTTGCTTTTCCCTTGTGTCACCCTCCCCCATAAAACCCTCTCCTACTTCCTCCCCAGCCATGTGGTGATGGACTGAGCAGACGTTTGTGGAAAGGGCCTCTAGATAGATTGTCAGATCTTGAAAATGCCAGAGATGATCGCCATTACTTGTCACTGGGACAGTTGCTATAAGGGGGAAACAGATGAAAATCCAGTGTTCCCCACAGTCCACAGGGCGGATGGTCAGTGACAACTGGTCATCGGCTCTCCAGCAAGAAAAATCCTTGCACAGAGCTGTGCAAGAGGAATGACGATAGACTAAAACTGCAGACGTTTAAGCAAGGGCCTGTGCTATTAAAAGAAAGTCATAAACAAATAGGGCAATTATAGAGAAGAGGTCACAAATGCCTTGGAAACCTTCAAGGAAAACAATCTTTTGCCCTCTGCAGGGACCTTCCAAGGCACCTTCAGTAAAGCATCATTAAACCTGCATGGGCCTAATGAGGTAGCTCAACATTATCCAGTAATTAAACAAACAAAAAGGTCTGCTCTCTTTCCCAGAGAGCTCTCGAACCCACACACCTTCCTCCAGTTCAAAGGAGGGAATTAAACATTCTGACTTTTACGCCAGCCTGTATTCTCACCTCTGATGTACAGAGCTGGGGCCAGAAGGGAAAAAAGTGGGATATGCTCAAGAGTTTATTTCTCTCACCCGCATCTACCCACTAATACTTCTTTTCAAAGGTAGGGTATGAACTGGAAACGCATCACTGTTCTAAAAGCCTTGAGGATAAGATGATATAGTAGAAAAGTAATAGACAAAAGGCTAGGAAGAAAAAGACAGAATGACATAGGTGCCTCTCAGAGTTTAGTGTTTTTTCCTCCAGCGTTCACTGTTAATATTTTTACATATTTTGATAATATGAAAATATATTATTTTAAAAATAGTCCCCAAAAACATTTTAGTGGATAATCCGATGATAGGTGTGTGTCCACTTAGGTCTTAAATTGACGACACTGATGGGCGGAGCAGATTTATTCCTGGAATCCCTGAAATGAACACGAAGCTGAAGACAAGGGCACACGAAGGTTTCCCCCAAGACCCCTCCCATTATGTCGGATTTTACAACGTTCCAGCCTCATGGCGTAACTTCAGTGGAATTAAACGTGAGAACGATACAGTGAATTCAGCCCTGTGCTCTGTCCGGCCCCCCGCCCGGCGCAGGGAAGGGAAAGCTCTCTGCAGCCGCTGTCAGGACTGCACGTGGCTCCTGCGGCCGGGAGCGCCTCTGAGTGTCATGTGGCCCCTGCTCGAGAACAGCGCAGCTCCTACCGTCTGTCCAAACGCGTGAAACCCAGGTCGCCCCTAAATAACCGAACTGCAAAAGCTACCGATTTAAATTCCACTTGCACGAGACGTTGATTTCCGCACCTCTTTGCTATTAGCTTAGTTTCTGGTGTTCTGAAAGTCTGCGCTGGCTCACATTTGTCCTCCAAGTTTCAAGTGGGCTTTGCACTTGCTGAGCGTCCCAGTCCCGTGCAGTCTAAGCGAGCTGCAGGTGGGGTCACAGAAATGGAAACGGTTACCGGAGCCAGGTGGGCACCTGAAGAGCGCCTCACTGGGAAGTTTAGTTCTGCCTGAACTTGTAGCCAAGGCAGGCATGCCGGAGGGCGGCATTCCAGGCAGCGTGGCTCGGGGGGGACTGGGGCCACACTCGTGTGCTGAAGCCAGTCCACAGGGCTCACACCAGCGAGCTAGGGCCATGGAGTGCACCTCCTCCCACCCCTTTGTTCAACGGCTACGATGGCCTCTTAAAATGAGCCATTTATTCACGGGGGCCAGGACGTGGAAACTACTTCAGCGTCCTGCGATAGAGGACTGGGTAAAGAAGGCGAGGGACGGGGACACAGTGGACACTACTCAGCCACAGGAAAGATGAACTACTGCCGTTTGCGACAACATGGATGGACCTCGAGAAGGTCATGCTAAGGGAAATAAGTCAGTAAGAAAAAGTTAAGGATTATATGATTTCTCTCAAACGTGGGATATAAAACTGAAAGTAACAAATGAACAAATAAGAAAAACAAACAAAACCTCGTAGACACAAACAGTATGGTGGTTACTGGAGAAAAGTGGGTTGGGGGGTAGTGAAGGGTAAAGGAGTTGAGTGCATGGTGACAGATTTGACTTTGGGTGTGGGCACACAGTGCCATATACAGCTGATGTAGCATAGAATCGTACAGTTGAAACCTATGTAATTTTGTTACCCAATGTCACCACCCCAAAAACATGAGTGATGGGAAGAGTCTGCACCACTGAAACCAGCACACACTGGACATCGGAGCGCTTGGCTTTGTTCTGTCCCAGAGAGGCAGTCGATAAGCTTTTCCGAGCAGAGCACCAACTGCAGGCCCGAGGAAGGTCAATGTTTTAAAGAGCCACCTGGCTCTTATAAGCCTTAAGAGAAAGGCCTCTTATTTCTGTGATTTCTAAAGGAAGTGCCAACCAAAAAGAGGAGATCCATCCCTGAGACTGTTTTTCTTTCCATGCTTTTAAAATTACCAGAACCAGAACCCTGGCCAGCTACCTCCTGACGTCCCTGACGTGTGTCATGCAAAATCCTCAAAGGTCCTTTACCGAAGCCACATAGCTTTTTACACCTTTATTCTGTCCTGACCCAACCTGTCTGGGCCTGGAACCATTCTGTGAATACATCAGCTTAAAGTTTCCTTTTCTTCTGTTTTAGCCTCTGGCGCTAACTTTCATTCTTTTTTAAACAACGCTTTCCCAAAGTGGTTTCCTCTCCTGCTTTCACTTTCTCATATTCCGTCATTTCTCACTCGCCGCCATCTGCCGGCTGCCCCTCAGCTCAGAGTGCTCCAGTTACAGTCCACGAGGCTTGTCCCTCAGGCTCCTGGCTGTTCCACACCCTCTCTCTTCCCATCTGTGCAGCATGTGGCCCTGTTGGCCGATGCATGTCCCTAAAATCCATCACTTGGCCTCCACAACTTTTACAAACTGCGGTTCTCAGGCTTCATTTCTGATTGGTCATCTCTCCCTTCCTGGTTGGATTGCTTTTCTACCCCAGGCCCTAAATGCAGGGCTTCTCCGAGTGTCTGGGGTGTGCACCTGCCATTGGGTCCACATGGCCCTTGGGACCTTTTTTTTTTACATCCATCAGTACTTTATATTGTTGTTATATATGCAAATATGGTGTTTTCTCTAATAGAATATAGATGTCTAAAGAGCAAAGAACAAGCCTTACTGAATTCTGAATTCTTTACAGATTCTTTTTAAGTAGGTAGAAAGTGTTATGGAGAAAAGAGACTTCCACAGCGAGACCTCCCCAGTGTCTTGCATCATCCAATAGAGCATAGAACAGTGGCTCTCCAGCAAGCGTGATGTGCTCCTCACCCTTGACATTTGACAAAGTCTGGAGGCACTTTTCACTGTCACAACTCAGGAGGGCAGGCTACTCTCTGCTAGTTATTAGGGCCCATGAATACTGCTAAACATCCCACAATGTGCAGAACAATCCCCTCTCCACACACACAGACAAATTATCTAGCCCAGAACATCAGCAGTACTGAGGTTGAGAAACCCTGACTTTCAGTGACTCTTATTGGAGCCTCCCATGGCAGCCATGAGCTAATGGGAATAAGGGTTGGGTTGTGGTTAAGTTGTTCCTAAAGAAGCACTTGCTCTTGAGGTACATAAGCACAATTGCATTATCTCAATCTCTGGTCACACTTGCTTAATCACCTAATAACTGAGTGTCATAATTTGCTGAACCCAACTACTTATCTCAACCGGGCGACAGGCAGTCCCTCAGTGGGCTTCCCATAAAGTCTTTGTTCTGACCCTCAGTCCTCCCTGAGTCCACAGCAGAGCCCCTTACTTTCAATTCCTGGATGTGTCTCTAATGGGCAACGAACAAGCCAGAAGCATCAGGACTGTCTGCTGTGGGTCTCAGGAAGCTGCATCTTTAACAGGCATGGCAAACATTCAGAAGTTTACTCCTGTCTGGTAATCACTCATTTGGGGAAAATGAAAGTTAGTGGCAAGAAGCTAAGAAGCCCAAGGTTGAATGACAGCGACGCTCTTGACAACCTGAGTGACTCTGATTTTTTCCCTAATCCTCTGTCAGTTTTCTGGTCTGTAAAAAACTAATAAAAACACACCCCGTGGACCTGTGAGAACTAAATGAGATAACACAAGCAAAGCGCTCAGCAAAATGCCTGGCAGCTGGCAATCACCTGGCAGACATGAGGCAGTGTTAGTAAAACAACTTTAGATCCTGTATGGTTTAGAGAAAGGAGACAGAAGCCAGGAGACCCTTTTAATATTCAGGAAATTATGGATTATCATCAAACTAATCACTTACTTCCTATAAGTACCCCATAAATCTTTCTCGTGTTGCGTCAAAATGAAGAGATTTCAGTAGAGTATACACTTATCCCATCATTTGTAACCAAGCAACAATCCAAATAGAACAATACAGGGTTTGAAAAGAATAATTCATGGGGCTTTAAAGCAGCAGGGAAAAGAAAAAGAAGAATACAGTCATCGAATGTGAGATGTATCACTGCGAGGCAAGCCTTAGATACCCTCTCTTTCTACATTAGCTGTGTCTCAGGAGCCCAAAGCGTCTTGCTAATCTGATGACTCTCCACGACATCCTGGTATCATCATTGCAATTTTTTGAAACCGGAGCAAACTGAACTGCAGAAAAATTGAGTGAATTGCCCAAGGTCACCCAGAAGTCGAGCCCAGAATAGAACTGATGTCTGCTGGTTTCCCGTTCGACCACAACCCTTCCCAATACACTTTATTGGAAGCAGTCTGGTGAGAGTGGCTAATGGCTTTGAGAGTCCTGAGCCATTAAGATTTTGTTCTGAGTAATACTCTTGGCAAACTTGTTTCTTTTTCAGAGTGAGAGATATTTCTGAAAATAGTGTCTCTAAACAGTATTGACTGTCAATCTAAAGGGATCGTCAGTCTAAGAGCAATGAATGAATTTCAGCCTAAAAATGTGGGTCTGGAGACTGTCATTGAGGAATGTTTATACTAATATCAAGAATCTTGAAAGGTTGAAAACTTGAATGGAAAATATTGAATGTCGAGGTAAGGCTTCTGGAAAGGCTGGGAAGCCTAGATCCTGAGTGAGTACAGGCCTGGAGAGGGAGCTTGGGTTTCTGCCAAGAAATGCCGTGCACCTTGGCACCCTTCCCTGACCTCCCGGTCCTGGGCATCGGCTTCCATCTCATGCCACAGCCGACTCATTTCCTCCGGCCCAATCGATGGCTTTCTAAGAGCTGAGCATCCTGCTCTGAATCACTAGCAAACCACCAAGATACACTTTCACTGTTTTTTTTCTGACTTGAGACAGAGAAGAGCAAGGTCAGTTGGTCTTTTCAATGATTGCTCTTAAAATAAAAACTTCCACTGCAGTCTTTTGAACTTTTGAAAACCAATGCCCAATAACACAGCTATTTTAGAAAATTTTGTTGCTCAGGATTTTATTGTTTTCCTATAACTTTATCATATCTATCTGTCCATTGAATGCATCGGAATTATTTAATGAGTATTCTCTTTTCCATCTGTCAAATGCAGTGTCTTGTGCTTTGTATGCACTCAATTAACATTGGAAAAGAGAAAGAAATACATATAAAGATAACACATAGTTCTTTGATAATCAGGAGCTTGTTTTTTCATACTAGGGAGAACCCCCCCGGCCAGGGTGGCTCAGCGGTTGAGCATCGACCTAGGATCCAGGAGACTGAGGTTTAATTCCCGGTCAGGGCACAGGCCCGGGTTGAGCGGGGGGTGTGCGGGAGGCAGCCGATCAATGACTCTCTCATCACTGATGTTTCCATCTCTCTGTCCCTCTCCCTGCATATATTGATCATGTGATGGTGTAAGGCTGCCTTTATAGGAGCTGGAGGAGAGATTGATTGGGCTTGTCAATTAGGCAGAGAACATAGTCTTGATGTTATAGGCTAGTCTGAGCAGAATAGCAAAGAAAAGCCCAGGCACAAGGTGAAAGTGCAAGTGTGAAATTCTTATGAGCCATAATTTGCTACCCACAGTCTCCTTGACAGCTAACGTTCTCATAAGCACCTGCATCACTGCCACCAACTCCATCATCATCATCATCTTATGACTGCAAGTCAAAGAGGAGAGAAGCCATCCAGGTCAGGAAATGGAAGCATAAGTATTATTATTAATATTGTTAGAATCCCCATGCACCTTTGGTGTTTATTTGAGGCCACTTTTATACCAATGGAGACAAGATTGCTTTGCAAACAAATGACCAAAATAATCCAGGAATTTTTTTCTCAAACTCCACATTCTATTTCAGATATTCATTGCTAGTTGCTAAGGGAACCATTACGGACCAATTATCAGTAAAACAGCCTCTGAATTTAGATATCTAATGAAAGAATTGTCTCTCCTCTCTAAAGGCAAACCCTTTAAAGAAAGTGCATTTAAACTTGAAAAATGTCTTTTTATTCTGTCTTTTAAATAGAAGTACAATTTATGCAATAAAATGCATATTTTGTGTACCTTTTGATGAGTTTTGACAAATGTATACATTTGTGCAAACAATAGCCCAGTAACAAAGCAGGACGTTTTCACCATCCCAGAAATGTCTGCTAGTGCCACATTCCAGCCAAACCTCCCCCCTGCAGACAGCCACTGCTCTGACACCTTCAACATATTCTAGTTTCTTCCATCCTAGAGCTTTCTGTAAATAGGGCAATGTAATGCACAGTTTTCTGGCTTCTTCCACCCAAATGTAAGGTTTTTTAGCTTCATCTACGTGACTACATTTATCAGTAGTTTGTTACTTTTCGTGGCTCTGTGGCATGCCACTGAATGACTATGCCACGCTGTTGTATCCATTAACCTGTTGGTGAACATTCATTTTGCTTTTTGTTTAAAGCTGTTATGAATGGGTATTTTTTACGTATCTGTTTGTGGACGTGTATTTTCAGTTCAGTTTTAGGATTGCTAGTCCCAGATTTTACCTGATGACCATCTTTAGAAGAGGCTTCAGTGGGAGAGCAGATCGTTCTGAGCAGAAGGGCCTTTTATCCACCCTGAGCCCCTTGGTCATCTCGGCCCAGGGTTTTGAACCCCTCCTCCCTATCACAACGTCTAATAACCGTTGATGGTAGACCTCAAATTCTGTGTCTTCTGGTATGCACAAACTGCAATAAAGTCAAGGCCTTTTCCCATTCCCATTAATATAATTACCCCCTTTTAACATTTTTTAACTTTTCAGCACTTTGTAGTTACTGAGGAGGTACACACTACCAATGTCTCTTTTTACATCGAAAAGTAGCCTCTCATTTTCAGAGTGATTGCTTCAGAAAATCACCTGACCGGCCCAGAAGTCCTCCTGGGCAATGGCTTTGAGTCCCACGGCTACCGCTTTGCGTATATTCTGCACTCACACAAAAAGAATCCAGGTTTCCATCTCTCACATTCAAGTCGGATTCTGAGTGCCTCCCTGCATTTTCCTGAGCTGTGGAAAAAGATATGTTAATAAGACCATATTTAAAATTCACCCCAGCGGCGCTTCAAAAATCCTTGCTGAGAAAGATGTACTGAGATGTTTGCTATAATCCACACTAAGATTTTTCTAAAGATTGAGAAATTTGGTTACAGGAGCGATGCTTTATAGGAGGATGGCGGCCTGGCTGTGGGCTCACCAGAGCATTTGGTTTGGCCCCTGGGGTAGTAAGCATGTTGTCAGCACTTGGACAAGGGATGCACAGGTTATGCCTGAGGCTCTCGCACATTTCATATGCCCCTGGGGGGCCTCATCTCCAGCTGCTTTTACCCCATCAGCTGACTATTTTGTCTTTCTCTCTGGGAGGAGCTGATGTACAGGAGACACCATTTAAACACACTTGATTAGCTCATCTCCCGTCTTTATTTGTTTGGAGGAGTGTCCCAGTGTTACATGATTTTCCAACTACTTTCTGGACTTGGTTACTCAAATAGCACTACACCCACTTTATGGACGGTAAGAATGAAACAAGCCAAGCGGCTTGTGTGCGTTATAAATCACGCCCTTTAACCAACAACAGCTTCCCCCCAGTCCGGGTGGAGGCACCAACTTGTCTCTTGGTCTCCTCTCTGAATCGCTAGAGTATCTGAATTTCTTACATGGAAGACAGGGAGATGCTCCCAATTCCCTTTGATATGCACAGCTCACTAGCTCTGAGGCAGCAGGGTCAGTAAATTTTCACATTATTAGCAAAGAAACCTCAGGGAGGAAAGGGATCTAGAGCCTGACCCCTTTCTCTCCCTGGGTCCAATACTCGAAGGTGTGTCTGATGAATTAGGATGCTCTGACCTGAAGGCTGCTAGTAATGCAGAGCAGCAAAGGCCACCAAAGGGGAAGTCACCGTGGAGAAAGAAGTCACCTGACAGATCATCTGAAAACGCCAGACTAGCCACATCCAATAGAAATACAATGCAAATCACATATGTCATCGTAATTTTTAGTTGCCATGCCTAAAAAGTAAAAAATATATACATAACTTTTAATACTACATTGTATTTAACCTAATATATCCAAAATATTATCATCTCAAGAAATAATATACAAAGTAGTGACGAAATATTTTATGTTCTCTTTTATGTACTAAATCTTTGAAATCAGGGTGTGTTTCCCACTAGCAATGCGCCTCACCTTGGACCAGCCGCATTTCTAGCGCTCTAGCTTCTGAGTGGCTGCCCCGTTGGACAGTGAGGTTTAGGGGTTCACGCACAAAAGTCAAGAAACGCCCTCTTAGCAGCTGCTCTAGTAAGACGGTTGTGCTTTAGAACCATGGTGGGCACATGAGCAGTGTAAGCAGAGAGCTGTAACCATGAAACAAATGCCACCCGCTACGCCTCAGGGACGCAGAGGGTCGTGAGGATGGCACCGTGAACAGCAGAAGATGCCCCGCCCCGCACAGTGGACCACAAGTGAACCGATAATTTTGCTTTACTCTCTGTTATATGAAAATAAAGTTGATCCCGTCATTCTGGGCCAGTTGTACAGGGGAAGAAGAACTCAGGAGAGAATCCCAGCTTACAGCAAATTAAATCAAATGAGACTTCAGCCAAGAATCTGAAAAACAAAATAAATGCAATGTCCTTTCTTCTGGAAGCCTGCTAAGTGGGTTGAACCGGCAACAATCATCTTGTTGGGCATAGAGGTTTCCCTCCCAATAAACTGTGAGCGCCTTTCGGGGAGGGACTAGGATTTAATGTTTTGATAGTTCCTGGACCCTGCGCAGCACCACAATTGCAGTAAGCTGGCTAAGGGTGGTCCTTTTCAACATTTTCCCAGCACCCAGAAGTGGACTCAGCACAGAAATGTATGCTTTAAAAAAGTTGTTGGAAGGCTGGCCTGGGAGATCTGAGCTCCCTCCCTCTCCCACTGCAGCTTTTTTCTTACAAAACATGACAGAACCAGAAGGCTCATGTGGCTCACATCTCAAGTAAGACTCTGTAGGTGTTACTATCGTTACCTACTTTACAAAGTGAATAGAAAGAAAAAAAAAATACAGGAAACAAGATGGGAAGAAAATGCATTGTATTTGCACAGTGTTTAGATCATATAGAGGGTTTTTGTATGCAAAAATCTCATTGAAACCTCACCATGTTACAGCTTCTGAGAGGGTAAGACACTTCAGAGAGGGTCAGTGACTAAGTCATTTAGTTGAAAATTGGACCTAAGAGGCCTGATCCAAACCCAGCTCTCAATCTTCCTTTCCCTGCATCGCCACTGCCTGCAAATGCAGGACCACATTGTGCCAGTAATAAAATGCTCTAGACAAATGCATGGTGTTTTTTCATGTTGTTTTGAGGACAGGCTCAGTAAGTCCTAACTAAGAAAATGTTACCATTATCATTTGAAGCTGCCTTTGACCTATCTTCACACGTATTAAATATAACTGTGGACCCATCAGAAGGCCCAGAGTGGTCCTCAATGAAGATTTCCATTTTCAAAGTTGTATGTGGTAGTTTGTCTTCCAGATAAACACATTTCTTTTGAGGCAGGAGAGAATCGATTTCTTAAATCTGACCCAGACATCAGGTTTCTGTGCTCTATCGTGCCCGTCTAACTGCACATTTTTCTAGCAGGATCCGTTACCAGAGTAAGTAGGTTTTGCACAATTTATTCATCAAAGTAATGGGAGAAAATAGGCCAGACTACACAGCTGGCTTACAAACCAATGTAAATGCATTTTTGTTCAGTAAACAATCAAGGAGGGAAAGTAATTTCCTCCCAAGCCAACAGAAAGAGGGAAAGGACAAACATTTGCTCTTGCCAAGTTCAGTCTGAATTATTTATTACCTGCTACAGATCAGGATATGCTAATAATAATGCGAGACGCAGT
The DNA here is from genome assembly GCF_964146895.1 of Miniopterus schreibersii. NCBI lineage: Eukaryota > Metazoa > Chordata > Mammalia > Chiroptera > Miniopteridae > Miniopterus > Miniopterus schreibersii. The sequence goes on along the minus strand of NC_138101.1, from coordinate 6,315,170 downwards.
GAATTTCTGACACCTTATCAAGAAATAGCTTGTAAATACCAGCAAATTATCACACATCAGCCACCGCAAGGGGTGGTCCTGGACAGTAGTGGCCATTCTACTCTCTCCTAGGTCCTGCATTTGGGGGAAAACAAAATCCTAACACATTGCAACACATTGTTGATAGAGATGAGTGAAGATGAAGCCCAAAGACCTGGCTTAACTTTGTGGTTGATTTATCTTTCAAAAATCATTAAAAGTGTCTGAATTCCCCTCACCCACTGTGAAGCAGGCTAATAGTATCTACTCCATGGGGTTGTGATGAAAATTAAGTGAGCTAACAAAAGTGAATGTCCTGGTACAATACATGCACCCACAGATAATTGATCCATAGTTCCCATTGGTGCATAGGAACATATATGCATAAATATCATTTTTTAAATTTAACTATATTTTTTAAATGGGTGTTTCATGTCTAGTAACCTCATCTGATAGTTGCTCCAACAATGGACTTAAAATGATTTAAGAGTAATACACCACTCATTTATTTATTGTTTCATTTTCATTGTCATTAGACAGAGGTTTAATTTACTGTCTACTGTGTATGAGACACTGTACTGGACCCTGAAGATATACTCATTAACAAGGAAGACAATATATATATTGCCCATTGTCTACAACCGATAGGCTACTGTTTGTGGGGAGAGGGTGGTAAACGTTGTTATACAAGGGCCTTGGCTTCCTAATATGAGAGTAAAGATCTCAATGTCCGCTATGAACAGCAGAGGATGTGCTGTGAAAGGCTACGTAAGGCACCCGGTCCCATCACTGCAGCTCAGTTGCAGGGCACCCGGCGGTGACAGAGCTGTGGCGTCTGACAGCATTTCATTTTGGTAAGTTGCTATTTTATGTGACATATTAAGGAGAAGCAGGAGTTCATTAGTAATCAAATTATAAAAGCTCTGCATTATAACAGTGTTTTTCCAGCAAACACAAAGGCAAAATCTAAGATCTCACTTCTATTAATAATAAAAACTCTACAGCAGAAAGCGGACGTCCCAGAAGCCAGAAGACAATGATGAAGACAAACTCCAGGCAAAGATGGATTTTTAAATATATGGAGCTGAGAGAATTGGGTAGTCATTTGGAAAAAAATAAAATTAGATTCCTATCTCACTCCGTACACAAGAATAAATTCTAAATGAATTAAGAGTCTAAATATTAAAAAATGGAACCATTCCTCTTTAACTTCAGAGTTGGGAAAAACTTTCTATGACTCAGACTCCAGAGGCAATAAAGAAAAGATTGATAACGTTGACTGCAGAAAAATTTGTAAAAATGCGTAACATAAAACACCCTAAACAAACTCAAAAGACAACTGAAAAACACGGAGAAAATATTTGGAATGTGTACCATTTGCAAAGGTTTAAGGGACTGACAGCTGTCGGGGGAAGGGGCTGAGGGCTGGATGAAAGGGCGAAGGGGTTAAGCAAAGAAAAAAGAGTCATAGACACAGACAACCGTGTTTTGTTCTGCTTTAGAGAGGGGATGGTTGTCCCTTTGGCTCTGGGCACAAGCCTTGAGAAATGTAAGTGGGGGCGTGAAGAAAAGGAATTAGAAAGACAGGATGAGATGGCTGCGTGGCTCCGACAAAGTGACAGAGGCTGAGCACCTGGGGCACAGTCCCGGTTACTTCCAATGGCTACCTTTGTCACCTGGGTTGAATAGTTAACACCTTGGCCTTCGAAGCCTCATCTGCAAAATAAAAATAATAAATATGCCTCGTGGCACAATTGGGAGGAAAACAAAGCATAGTAAATGCAAATTGCCCGGGAAATTGGTGATACTTGGGGAACAGGCCCTCCATCCACGGACCCCACCCCGGGCCAGAGCCAAACCAGCAGAAACACTGGCGTGACTGTGGGAGGCCTGACCCCAAAACCTCAGGGGTGTGGGCTACGGGAGGAAGAGGCTCAGGGGGTCCGATCTGAGTGGGCAGGGTCCACGAGGCCAGGCGTTTTGAGCAACACCGCAGATGTCAGGATTGAATCTTGGAGCCATCCTCTGAGGGCCTTCGAAAGTCCCGCTGAACCTAATCTCATGAGGTTTCACCTCGAAAGACCAGACGGTCCTAGCGGCCTTTCAAGGCCCCTTCCTGCCCGCAGGTTCTGTGACAGAGTCATTTTCAAAATAGCCATTCTTCAATTTTTTGCCAGCGCTTTCTTTTGTAAAGTCAGAGAGTGCAACCGCGGCTTACCTCCCTTTGCCTCTCAGTGGGGTTTATTTATAAAACAGCCACGTGAAGGCCAGAAATACCTTCCGGCCAGGAGGGACACTGCCATCTGCTCCTCTGATGACAGCGTCAAGCGATTTCTCCGGGGCTCTGGTGCTTAGCAAAATGTTGCTGCGGCATCACCCGTCCGTGCACCCAGAGGAAGGAGGGTGTGCACGGTGCATACTTGGACTTGTTCCTTGCAGCGGGAGAAACACAGCCTCTGCCATATGTTTGCCGCTCACACAGTCACCCCCCACTCCGTGCGCCCCTTCCAAACATTCTGCTATTCGCATAACAGCAGGTCGGAGTCTTCCCCCTGAGTCCAGATCCACTTAAACCCGTCGTCTTGGAACAGAAGCCCTCGGTGGGACGGTCATTAATCAGATAATTACTAACTTTCCAGCCGATCCGCTAAATAAACATTCCCGCCCAGGGCTGTCTCCTGGAGCGGGGCGGGGAGGCCAGGTGTCCCCGTGGGTTTGGAGCCTGCGCCTTCGCACAGCCCCGCTCCCGCCAAGCCCGGCTGCGGCTCCCGTGTGGACAGAGGGACATCGGTAGTCCTGCAACTCAGCCTCACCAGGCCGTGCGGCCCCACGCGTGTGCACCTGTCACGCTTCCTTCTCACAGCAGCGCCGAAGGGCGGGAACATTCCCGTCTTCCAAGTAGAAAGCTGAGCCTCAGAGGCCGTGCGCAGCTAGCACAGGACGGAGCAGGCTCCCCAACCCAGATGACCCCTCTGTCTAAAAGGGATGCCATTTTTTAAAATACTTTCAACATTGGTTAATTCCAACAATATTTGCTGAAAAGCCTTCCAAGCGCCAGACGTTGCTCAGACACTGGGAAGAAAGCGTGCCACGGAGAAGGCAGAGGCCCCTCTCTCCCGGGGCTGGTGGTTCCCACGAGAAGAAGACAGACAGACGGCACAGAAGGAGGCAGCCGGTCATCCTCAGGGCTGTGATAAGAGCAACACAGGACGACACGCGGAGGAGCCTGCGGCCACTCGGCTTGAGGTTTGGTGGAATGAGCTGAGACTAAAGTGACAAGAGACAGAGGCCAGGCAGGCGAGGCTCCTGGGGAAGAAAGAACGGCTCGTGGCCGGGCTGGGAGCGCGCTCACCCCTTGCAGATCCCATGGAGACGGCTGGGACCAGGGCCCCCGAGGGGGCGGGGATCTGCGTGCGGAAAGGGGCCCCAGAGCAGGCAGGAACCTGTCACCTGTAGACCAACGTAGGAAAATGGACATTTACTAGAGTGTTTCAGTGGACACTTGTGGGGAAAGGGAGCATTTGGGGGGCTTATACTCTGATTTACATTTTCCAGACTTCAGAATGGATTGTGAGGTGTGGGGGGTGGAACTGGAGAGAACAAAAGCAGGAAGACTCATGAAGGTGCTACCACAGCAACACCAGGCTGCTGGGGGCAGTGTCGCTTCTGCGGGGGGACGGGGGTGGCCAAGCAGGGGACTGAGCGTGCTTCTTATTTGAGTTCTAGCTGGAAAGATGACTAAGATCTCATCGGGCAGGAAATGGAGGAAGAGCATTCCAGTTACAGGGAACAGAGATTGCAAATGTGCAGAGGTTTCTAAGTACAGAGCATGTCAGGAAAACAAGGAATGTTTATCTCCAGTCTATGGCGGGAACAAAAATGTCGGGAACAGACTATGACGGGGCCTTGGTCAAATGCATCTCTGTCTCATACGGTGACCCCACCAGAGCCCATTGGAGGGGAAAGTGGAAATGCTCGCCGCTGGTCCTCCTTCCTGATAGCCACACGAGCTCCCCTAGAGCAGTGAGTGTGCAGACATGTCTAACCTCCTTTCCTACCTCCCACCCCACCTCTGCCACACTCTTACCTCATCCATTCTGGGCATGGCCTCCATCCACGGTGCTCCTCCTGAGCCATGCCCACTGGAAGCCACATGTGCCCCACAGAGCAATGGTGGTCCAGACCCAGGACTCTGCCAGGAATTGCATCTTAGATGGCTCCATTTCAGATGTTTGTCACAGACCCATGTTTCTCAAACTGTAGCTCTTAGAGCAGCAACATCAGCTGGGAGTGTGTTAGAAACACAGTGTCTCCAGCTGCACTGGAGAACCACCAACCGAATTAGAAGCTGCATTTTAGCAAGACTCCCAGGGCAGCCTCATACACACTTGAATCTCATAACACTGGTCTAGATAGCATGTTACTGCCAACGACAAGTCATGCCTGAGGAAGCCAGGAGGGGCCTGGGACTGTGCAGAAACCCGCAGCTGAGGCCAACTCGGGCCAGAGCTGGGTGCTGGATCTTCCCATTCCCGCTCCCAGCTGTGCTGTGTTCTCGGGGCCCTGCCTCCTCTTGTTTTCCTCTGTCAACTTGTGAAGATACTTCTTTAAATGGATGCAAAGAAACGTTGGAAAGGTTCTATTAATAAATAAATGAATTTGAATTTCCCTGAAGAAAAATATAAGGATTTCCCTTGATTGTCACCAGAAGAAGTTAAAGTACATTTTTTTAAAAAGGGGGGATTTATAAAAAGAGAAACTGTCTAAATCATTTTATGGCTGCAGGGATTATCTATTCATGTGGAGCTTCAGTTCCTTCTGTGCATCTGGGGAATCGACTCTTTCATTAGGTTGCGTTACTTAAATACAAGTGGAAGTCCCTCTCTTACACTATTCTCTTCATAACACTTAACATCCTTTAATACACACTATAACTGCTTAGTTTTAATGTTTGGGCCTGAATATTTGGACTGTGATCTCTGTCTGGGGTGGACTGAAGTTTGAGGGGTTGGGTCAGAGGGAGGAAAATCTAAAACACCTAAAATATTCAATCGCCACTCAGTATATGGGACGTGTGTCTGAAGCTCAGGCAGCGTTTCTCTTTCCGTGCTGGATGGCCTGTCTCTCTGTCTTAAATCTCTGCAAGAAAAAAATCAATTAGCATCGTAGAGCTGGTGGTAATTCTGCTCTCTAGTCTGCAGCAAGGGGAATGACAGAGGAAGAGCAATTTAGGCTTATGGCTACATCAGCTGCGGTACAGTTGATTAAAAATTTAACAGTTCTTCTGATGAATGTCCTAGCTCAGATTTGGAAAACACTGACAGATTTAATTTTCCACTGACTAAATAATCATTTTATAAGACATGTATAATTCATGTAATGGCAATGTTATGGGCTTGTTAAAAATGACTGCTACTAAACAGTTAACACTCTCTCGCAAGCAGAGACTTGTAAAGGATTATTTTTAGAATTAGTTGGCACCCATTAACTGAGAATGGGTTTTTGCTTTCTGAATCTTTAAAATGAGATGAGTTCAACCTATTAGTGTAAGTAATGCCCCATTCCATTCCCTTGGCCAAAACCACAAAAATGTGTCTTGGGGGCAGAATGACATTCGTTTAGTTCTAACCTGTTTATCAGCCAAATAACACTGAACGTGACCTTCAGCTTTCCCAAGTTCACTTCCTTACCAGAAAAATGGCAATGCTGGTGTCTACTAAACAGGGTTATTGGAGGAAGTATGTGAAGTGATGCTTAAAGAACTCTTTAATGGCATTTTTTAAAGAAATAGGAAAAACATCCCTAAAATTCATATAGAATCACAAAAGACTCTGAATAGCCAAAGGAATTGTGAGCAAGAAAAACAAAGTGAGGGACATCACGACTCTTGATTTTGAAGTATATTAAAAAACTACAGTAATCCAAACAGTATGGTACTTGGCATAAAAACAGGCACATACACCAATGGAACACAATAGAGCTTAGAAATAAGCCCACACATATACAGTTGACTGATCTCCAACAAGGCGTCAAGAATACACAATCAGTACACCTGTGAGGCTTTAAGGGAGCTGGTCCTTTACCTTAAAGTTTAAAATTTCTATTCTCCATACGGAAAAAAAGTGGGTTTTAGTTTAGCTGAACCCATAAAACTGATACAAGCAGACAATTCAAGTTTGCACTAAAAACAATCAATCCGATTAGGGGTCTCCAATTCTTCTTCTGATCCCTGGAAGATAAACAAAAGGGCACTTAAGCAGCTCATTCCAGGTCAGATAATGAAACTGAGTGGCCCCGCTGGACTTTTCATCTATCACGTCATCGTTAGGGTATCATGCAGCTCTATGATTTACCTCTTTTTCTTCCCTTGTTTGCTTTCTTCCTGTTTGTTTCATTTCTCCTTTTTATTTTGTTCTGGTTAACTTGCAAGAGTTTGGGATACCAAGTTAAATAAAACCTGAGCTTCAAGCAGCGCTCAGTCGAGTGGGGGGAAAAGACATTTGGAAAACTCACAAATCAATGGGGTCAGTGATGAGAGAGCACAGAGATGGAGGTGACTCTCTTTCGTTAGCATTCAAGGAGGGCTCCCCAGAAGAAGGGCCCTTTAGTTGGGGATTACAAGATGAATTATAAGGGTTCTACATGGACTAGGAGGGTGCAGAGAGAGCCATGCGCAGGGGCAGTGAGAAGCTCGTGTGGCCGCAGCAGAGTGTGAATGCTTGTTGACTCTCTTCTCAATATCACACATTGAAGGAGCACTACCAAGTGTCAGGAACTTTACAGAAGAACAAATGGATCAACTCAGACCTGATCCCTGCCCTGAAGTTCATGGTTGAGATGGACAGAAAGCCACATGTGCACATGTAGTGCAGAATTAAATGTGCGATTCCAGGAGTGTGCACACGCTGCCAGGGGAACACGGAGACACTGAGTGACTAACTCTGCCTGGAGAAGGGAGAAAACATGGTGCAGAGAGAATGACCCATGAGCTCTGAAGGGGTCACCAGGAAGGGAAGAAGCAGGGGGTGACATTCGGGCAGATGGAGTGGTGTGTGGCATCAAGCTTGGTGCTGGGGGAGTCCATGACTTAATGAGCTATAAGGAATCGTTTAAAAATTATTAAGAATTTCAAGATGGTGAGAACAGAGCATTAAATGAAGGACAAGGCTCTTCTCAGTGTGGACACCTTTGTGACTGTCCAGGCTGCACACCCAGAAGCCACCCTGCCACTGGAGGAATGTGCATAAAATGTACCCTGCTGTTTCATCTCCTCAGAGCCCTTTGTCCAAATCCATCCTCAAGTCACTGAAAGTCACTAAGTGGTTGTTGCTTTCTGCATAATGGAACTCTGATATTGCAAAAACTTCAACCAAACAACTCGTTATTGCTACAAAATCCATCTAGGTAAAACGCCATCGAAACTCACTGCGATAAACAATAAAGAAATGCAAAAGGAAATGAGAGCAACCATCCAGAATTCAAAAGCAACCGGGAGGGTGAAATCCCAACCAGGGGAACTGCCGTCATGCTGAGCAATTGTCTAAGTTCAGAGGAGCTGAATGAGGCCTCAATCCCAGAATTCACGCACAGTAATTGAAAAACACTTTAGGCTTTCCTGAAATCATTGCATTTTCCCCAAAACATGGCTTGAAAGCAGAGTGCAGGATAAACAGAAATACCCTGAAAAATTGTCTGGGGATTAGAAACATAAAACCTTTTATGTTTCAGAAATAAAGGCCATAAAAAGAAAGGAAAATATCTGTATTTAACGGTTCCTGTGGATGGCAATGAGATATTTTTAGAAGAAAAAAGCTTGCATGGTATATATATATGCACTGCCTCCTTAGATCAGGTTAGATTACAATGCAGAGACTAACCAACTTCAGGTTTTACGATTAAACACAACTTCGTCTTATTTATATGTATTCTCTTTATTGCTCTGCAGAATTTCTGCTTCTTAGTACTGAGTATTGATTGAGTACTTGTCTACATAAGATTCAGGAAAGCCAGGTCATTTTTTTTAAAGGATGAAGTTTATCAGTTAAAATGCAGAATAGCCCTAGAGGTATTAGAAGAGGTTCCAGTCTCCTCATTCCACTGCCTAGAAGAGAGCTTGTTAGCTAAGCCACAGAATGTCTGCCCAGGCCTCAGTTTCTCCCTGGTCCTGTGCAATGCTCTATCTCCATGTCCCAGGTTCCTCCCAGCATGTCTATAGCTGGGATCCACCTGCACACTCTGGGTCTGCTCACACTCCTATGCACTTTCTTGGGAATAAAGCAGCATCCTGGGCCCTCCATTCAATGGTACTTAGAATATGAAGTAGGAGTTGACAAGGTCATATTATATTATTAGTTATATTAGTTAAATTATTATAATAATGACAAATAGTAATTGTGGTTTACTGAACATTCACAGGTGTCAGCTACAGGGTTTAGCATTTCATGGTTACATATTTCCCATTTCATTTATTCACCACAACAGTCCTATGAGGTAGGTGCTATTATTAGCCCCATTTTTAAATATGGAAACTGAGTTCCAGACAGCCCTTTCCCAAGGTCACTCAACCTGTTTGTATCTGTGAACCAGGATTAAGTCCCAGGCAGTAAAGCTATAGACTTGTATTACTATCCACTGGGTCAGTGTTTCCCAAACTTTGATCAGGTTTGTATCATTAAAGTCAGTGGTCTTTAAACTTAAAAAAAAAAAAAATCACCATCTATTCATTCAAGTTACATCTTTTAAACCTTAAACATTAATTTATTAAGATACAAATTGTTTATCCACATACCCCTAAGATCGTCTTGCACAGCACTTGGATTCATTTGACAAATATTTATTAGGTTTTGCTAGTATGCCAGGTGTGGCTCATAGCAGAGATATTAAAAGGCAACAACTTTTGGAGAAAGGCGTGACTATTTAAGAACAGATTCTGCCAACATCCCACGAGGAGCTCAAGGAGACAGTCATTTTGAGAGAGCACAGTGGGCTTGAGGTGCCGACAGGTTTGATGGGGCCTGAGGAAGTGCATCCCAGCAGGTTCTGATGACTGGTTGGGGTTTTCATGACTCAGTGCAGGTGTAAGCTACCCCCAGCTGGGAGGAGGTAGCCTCCTGTGCTCAGCTCACTGGTGGGCATAGGGATCTGGATTCCCTCTCAAGTGTCCTTTCTGGCAGCTGGGTGGGTAGCAGGGACCAGGATGAAGATCAGCTTTCCCAGAAAATAGCCAAATTAAACAAGGGTCTGAAAGGCTTAGACACCTCACCACTCAGGTAGAGGAAAAATGAAACCTCTTCATCCCCCAGCAATTCCACAACAGCCAGGAAACACAAAAATGAACATTAGGAACTAAAGTGAATCCCATCAGAACGGAAGCTCCCGGAGGGCAGGGAATTCTGCTTTCTGGATCTCAATGAGTGGGCCAATCCATGGCACAGGAGAGGTGCTCAATAACTATTTGTTGGATAAATGGATAAATTAGAATAGGTGCCAGCCTTTTTTTTGACAGTAAGTTGGAGAGGTAAACAAGGGATATGGGCAGGAGGTTCACTAGTATGTTGTAAGGTCTTAAAGTCATGCTAAAAAGCCCAGATTTTTCTTGTAGACCCTGAAGAGAAAGATATTTACATCTTAAGAATGTGACATCCAATCTGGTTTTCTGCTGGTGCAAGTTACCTCACTTTCCCAGATTGCTTCACTCACCCAAGTCCCTCTCCCATAGAAATAAATTTATTAGGGGTTGCTGGTCTGAATGAATCACATATAGAATTATTTTTAAATTTAAACTAAGACTTTTTTAAAGTTTAAAAAGTTCTAGTTTAAGCTCAAATGTGTGTTTTTATAACAACCCATGAAGTGGGTACTATATATTATCTCAACCGAAATAATTTCACAATTTTTATTCAAAGCACAGAGCTAGTGAGTGATAGAGACAAGATTCAAACCCAGGCTTTCTAGGCTCTTCACCACTGTACCTTGTCCTTTCAATGCTATGGAAGATGAACCCACAGCAAAATCACAAGGTCGGCATCACTCACAGTCAGGGACTCATCCTCTCTTCTCTGTCACCTTTTGTCCATTTTAGCCCTAATATCTCTTATCACCCTCAGGACTTTGTTTAAAAACAGCCCCGCCAATCTATGCATTTTACCAAATAGATAGATATGCCACTTTGCAAGACATACATGTCTCTGGGTCATGATTCCCCAAGTTTACTGCTGGTTATCAGCTAACGAGTAGGAAGAAAATGGATCTTTTTATTATATTAACAACTTCTATCCCTTTTACCTCTTTCTGTCCTGAGCGTTGTATTGTTAAGATTAAAACAGCATGAAGTGAATTAAGTAGGACTTTGCAGTATAACCCAGTCGCCTGAGGTCAAGTCCATGTCTATCCATCAGATCCCATCGTGACCACTTCTTCTTGTATTTACTCATGATGGTTTCTCATTCAAACGTGATACTCAGTTCTCTCCTGGTTCATCCTGAGTTGGATACCATCCTAGAAGTATGTTTACCCCTCTTTGTTTGTTGACTAAGAGAATGGGTCTCCTTTCTGGCACCTGTTTAGTTGGACAATTTGGCTTGAAGTCCTCAATCTTTCCAGGAGCTGATACCTGGAGGCCCCGCTACCTGCTTCCCTTCATAAGTCACCCAGCTTCCCAAGGTCATGAGCAATTAGCAGAGATCATGTCTGATGCCTTCTCTCCCTCTCTAAGGTTCTATGATTCTGTCTACTAAAGGGATGGACTGGACACACAATGCAGTGTGCAAATAATGTTTTATTGAGTTGTATACTTGAAACCTGTATGGTTTTGTGAACCAGTGTCACCCCAATAAATTCAATAAAAAAAGTTACATTATCTCAGTGATATGTGGAATCTAATGAACAAAATAAACTGAAGAACAAAACAGATCCAGAGGTATGGAAACATGGAACAGACTGGCAAATCTCAGAGGGAAGGTGGGGGTAGGGAGAGATTAATCAAAGAACTTATATGCATATGTGCATTGCCCATGGACACAGACAATAGTGTGGTGCAGTCCTGGGTGGGGAGTGGGAGCCCAGTGGGGGAGGCAGTGGGAGAAAAACAAAGGGGGGCATCTGTAATACTCTCAAGAATAAATTTTTAAAAGGCTACCAGTTGGTCACTTCATTATCTGAATAATTAGAAGCAACAATGAGTCAACGAAAAGGTCACTCAGATTGAAATTGAAAGCACCAAATTTGAATCCTCACTTTATGACATCAAGTTCCTTAGATTTAGTCATCTCAACTATATCAATGATAATAAAACCTGATTTGCTAATATTTTTAAGACTCCAGTAAGTTAATATGCGAGGAAGTGTGTATGTTTATTATAAGTTACAAAAAAGTCAGATATGTTATTATTGCCAGTTTCATCCTGTGCTGATAACATTTTCCAAACACCATTTGAATTAAAGAGAGGATTAATCCAAATCAACACACGTTACTTGGTCACATACTTTAGTGTGCGGCATTGTGTTTGGTGCTGGGCATCAATGGGCAGAGATGCCAAATAACCTAAATTGTGATTTGGAATGTAACAAACAATGCCTGAAGATCAGCGAAAACTCTTGTGTCATTTGCAAAAGCAAGTTAGGCATGAGTCTTTCCAAATAATTTTTTTTTTTTTTACTCTGTGTAAACAATTAAAAAAAAAAAAAAAGAAAAAGTGATTCCCTCTGATATCTGCTATCACTTCATGAATAGATCTGGTTTATAGGGAGCCCTCTAGAGGTTAGTTGACATTATTGCCTGAATTTTCTAAGCCCTTAGGGCTTGCTTTAAGTAATTCTAATTTCCAGATGAGGACTGCTGGATCTCAGAGAATTTAGCAGTAAATATCAGCTTTAAAGATAAACATTTTTATTAAAATTATGAAAATTTTAATTTATGAGATGTGTGTTTGTATTTTCATGGGGAAAAAATCTGAAGCAAAATTTAAAATAAAACTCTTGCATCTATCGTCTGGCACTTGTATACCTAACTTGAAGATTTTTTAATTTCTTAATTCTTATTTTACCCGCCTACTACTTAGGAAAGATACCTTTTTGTGGGCTTTGAAGTCTGTGAGAGATTAGAATTTGTTAGATATCTGTTCATGGTCTTGATTGATTCATATATAAATTTTCTTCTGCCTCTAGGGAAAAATATTTAATTAACTATTTAGAGTTTAGAAAATAATGGGGTATTTTATGGATCTTTTTAATATCCCATGAATTTCAGTTCATGTTCCTGTTCATGTTTATTTTGCAACAGGTGAAATTTCTGTACAAGGAAGTAGGCATTTTTAGTTCCCTCCTCCATCCTCATACATTGGTCATCTGGCAGTTGATCCTGCACCACATTTTTTTTTTTAATATATCTTTATTGATTTCAGAGAGAGGAAAGGAGAGGGAGAGAGAGAGAGAAACATCAATGATGAGAGAGTCATTGATTAGCTGCCTCCTGCACGGCCCCTACCGGGGATCGAGCCCACAACCCGGGCATGTGCCTTGACTGGGAATCGAACCCCAATCTCCTGGATTATAGGTCGAATCGATGCTCAACTGCTGAGCCATGCCCAGCCTGGCCTGGGCCACCTTTCGATGGTCTTACCTTGTGCTCTTAAATATCTTTTTGAAAACAAGCATATGGGTCAAACTTAATTTTACTCTGAGGTAAAATGCTCTGTATGTGGTAGAAAGTCAATGAGTATCTGTTGACTGAGTTGACATAATTCTCATTTCCTAACTACTCTCCCCATTGTAAACGTCAGAAGAGAGAAGAAGGGTTTTTGTGATTCTCACATCCACAAGATAGATTCCCAGTGACGACCATCGATTTCCTCCCATCTCAGTGGTCTTGGAACTACTTAGTAATTCCAGCTACATTAGGATAACGGATGTTTGAATTGGAAATGATAGATTTGATATCTTTGCCAGCTTTGTTATAATTTTTAAATGTCACTTGTCCCAGGAAGAGAGCAAGCATATGAAGACCCTGAGACAGAAACCCAAAGCCAAACTAGAGAAGATAGCAGTTGCTGAAATGGAGTGGAATGGGGTAGGGGAGAGGTTTATCATTCATGCTAGCTACTCCAAAGGAGTAACAAGGTCAAAACTTGGTTTTGTCTTTTTATTTTTCCCAGTAGATTCTCTCTTTCTTTCATTTCTTTCTCTCTAGACCTGTTTGGGAGAAATCTCCATCCCCGTGAGCCTTTATCGCTGCATAAAGGAACTTGTGCTCGACAGAGTGTTGCTCTTTCTTCTAACTCCTTGCATCCCGGAGAACAGCAGCGGGTCATCTGAACGGAGAACAGGTGAGAAGAACTGGAGAAGGCTCTGCTCAGCCCTTTCCAGGGGATCCCTGCAGTCGCCGATCTGTGGCGATGGCTGGACTGACAAGTCTGTGACATTCTGAGGTGAAACATAAACAAGGCAAGTTGGCTGTACACCTAAAGTCATATTCCACCCCAGACTTTCTCCTGCATCTCACACTCGATGATTCTAAATTCAACACGAGAAGAGGCATATTGTTTACAGTCACCTAAAATCCCAACAGTCCTCTCCTTGTCCTTTGAATTGAGGTGGATTTCAAAATTATACACAAAACAGTGAGATAAAACACTAGTAAGCAGAGAAATAAAAAAGTAGAATACAGCCAGCTGTTTATCTGTTCACTCATTTAAAATATGTTTCCTGAGTCTCCACAGTGCCTGCCTCTATTCTAGGTGGGGGTTTTTAATGATGAACAGGGCAGGCAGGGTTCCCCCTTCATGAGCTTTACAGAGCAAACATCTCACCGCGGGGATCTACAGAGTATTGTAGAGGTAGGAGGCAAGTGAGCACTGATCTTAGTAACAATCAAAGAAGAGAGGAACTCATCTTCAATTACATGATGAACAGAAGTGTTTGCTACCCAAAGGGTTGCTTCTCCCACCGAGTTTCTGGAGATACTATTGTTCACCACAAGGTTACCAAGGCGACATGTAATATCGAAAGGAACATTCTCTTTATCAGGATACCTAAAATTTGGCCCCAGTGATTCATCCAGGAGTAGGTATCTAACACAGGCCAACCCTGACCCAATATTTTTAGCTGTGTGATGCAAGGAATCCAGGTAATCTCTTGAAAATGGACGAACTCTAGAGCTGTCAACAGACAGCCATGATTTTGGATCAGCTTGCAAGGAGAGAAAAGTCAACCAGAGACGAGGGTTCTGCCTTGTTCCACCTCTGTCCACACTGTGCCCATGGCCTGAGTGTTGAACAACTGTGAAGTATGTCTGCATCCTTCCAGTAAGACTGGGTTTTCAAGCAGGTTAATTGCAGTCACTGGGAGGTAGAACACAGTTATTGATTTCAAGCTCTGTGCTCTTGAGTGTCACATGACATTTTCTACGTATCTACCTGTCTCATGCACCTACCTCATTAAAAAAAATATTTTATCTGTACTTAAATCTGTGACAGTTTTGACTCAGGATCAACAAAGCCTTACAGTAAATCATGAATCCACCTTCTGGCTTGTTTTCAATATTCCTTAGAATGTATCTCTTGCTCTTTTTTTTTTCTTTTCCAGTCCAGTCTTGTGTTAATTTTAAAAGTGATTTCCCATTTCTTTTTTCTTCAGTCATCTATCCTAGACCCTCTCTAAAAGGCACCAGTGGATGAAAGGCAGTTATTTAACATTTCAGAACACATCAGGGGCTTGGAATTTCATCTCCCTGTGTCTAAGTTCCAACTGTCATTAATGCTGATTCTGAATAATCACTCCTTACCTCCACCAGCTTTCATCATTTGGAGTAATACTTTTTCCCTGCTTGTGTAATTTAAATCTCACTAGTGGCCAGAGATGAAATGTGATCAATGGCTTCCCCAACTTGGAAGGGGAAGAAGAAAGATGTATGAATTATATAAAATGCTATATAGCTCACCCTGTTGGCACCATTGTAATTAAAACAACACTCCTGATAAAGGAACAAAGCAGTCTGTGACATCCAGGTTGTTTTTCCACACTCAGATGCCACATTTCCATGGCAACACAGTGGCTATTGTGCAGTAACTAAGATTCTGATGGTGGCCTCTGAAAGGTTTTTGTTTTGAACTTTCTAGGGTTATTAGTAAACCAAGTAAATTTTGTCAGGTCTCTGACTAAGGAAACTTAAACTAAACTCGTTAGGAAATAGAGATCGTTCTAAGATTAAAAGCAAACAAAGACAAAAGAAATATAAAAAAAACAAACAAAAAAACAGATTCAGAGCTCAGGAGGAAGTGGTGCAGCAGCTGGGTAGCCCAAAGGCTCTCGTTAGGTGGCAAGATGAGAAAGTTCAGATAAAGAGCAGCCAGCATTGCACCTTCCTCAGTAGTGATGGTCAAAAGTCTTGGCTGCTCAACAAAATCATAGCAATTTACCACAAACGTACATTCTTTTCTCAGTGGTAGCTCTTTGGATCAAAAACGCTCATGGAATTTTGATCAATAACAATGGAAAGTATTAGGCTCTTAGCTATTTAAATAAATAGATTTTGTCACCATAATACAAAGCCTAAATAAACCTAATCAATTTTATTCTTTCAAAAAAAGTGTGCTGCTGTAGGCCAAATAATAATAATTGACCAATTTGGATAGAGTCAATCAGGGTACAATTGTCGAAAGTGACATATTTTGTGAGGCACTGTCTCCATGCAAATTCTAAGCCTGTATTATTGAAGCAGCTCAAAGTCTTAGTTCCAGTCATTTCATAAAAGGAATACATTCTCACAACGCCCGATGTACCCAACATTCCAGAATCTGTTCACAAACCTACAAATTGTTGCACATCTCCGGGATTTTTGTACACATCTCCCAAATTCCTGTGCTATGCTATCTTCTTGGCAGCCATACTTTGCTTCTGGTCCAATACGATTGGACCAAGGTCTGAAACCTTGACCTCAAAGATGAGGCAGATGCTAAATGACTGAGAGACATCCTGAGAGCTGGAGTCTAAAGGCAGACACAGAAACATAAGACGTGATTCATGTCCATCAGACCTATGAATTATTTTTGGAAATTGGGTTTTCATTCCCCCTGAATAGTTCTACAATTCTTTGACAGCTGGGATTCCAATGACTTCAGGGTAGTTTAGCAATGGGAATTAGGTGCAGTCTCAAGTCTCCATCTGCTCCCTCCACATGTCCAGTTCGCTCTGGAGTGCCCCCACCTCCTCAAACAAATCAGAGTTGAAATATATATTGTCATTTCACAGTGTCTAGTTGGTGAATTCATGTCTGTGCCACAGCGATGTAAAAATGCAACTGAAGGTTTGAAGGTTTGGGTTGTTCCAAGTTACCGGATTCCCTAAACTCCTTAATCCAAGAAGTCAGATCAACAAACCTCTTCCAAATTTTTTCCTAATTTATTCCTTCCATCTATATTAAATAAACAAAATTGTTTCAACTTTTTTTCAAATACACAGGTCTATGCATGCAGAAGATTCAGTCTTAATCATTTCCTCCATTAAAACCTGCAATGAACTAGACATACAAAATTCAGAGCTTTGACTCTCCTGATGTTTGGGATAAGAGAAACATAGCCCACTGATGTATTTCTGGGACTCACAATCATTTCATAAATCTTCTCTTTCACTGTAGGTTCTCCTGCAATAATTGGGCTCAGCTTGTTTTGCTCAGACCAAAAGCTCTGATTCCTTACAGAAAGGCAAGTTCAACTGCTCTTGATTGGCTGGCACTCTATACGTTATGCAGCATCCTCAAGGTCAATGGATTCAGCCTCATGTTCACCATCCCTCCAGTTGGTCAGATGAGCGAAGGGCAGAGCTGGCTATTGGAACTGGGATTGCTGGGAACACCTTTGACCCATGAAATATGACATGAGATTTTGAGACCTGCTTCTTTGTGAGCTGCAGGGGGACCATCAGGGGAGTCAAGCCAGAGGCCATTCACAAATGATTTCCACCAGAAGCCCCTCTTGTTTCTATAGCCTCTAGTCTTTATCGGCCTTTAACTAGCCTTGATTTTTTACCTCCTTTTGAGTTTGAATACTTGCTGTCCATACCTGTGTTCCCATTTTGGAAGCCACTTATCCTCTGATCCCTCACCCTACTTTCCCCACTTGTTTTTGGTCATTGTATGTATACTGTGCTTTGATGAATTGCTTAAAATCTCCCTGTGACTGGAACTGGATGGCACCCTGCTTGGAACTTCGCCCTTTCTGGGTGTGTGATTGCCTTGAACAGCCCACTGGTTGGCTCAGGAAGGGCTGACAGTGACAGTCGTGTCACAGTGAGGAACAGGAGCTGAGGCAGTGCTCAAACACAGGTGGCACTGGGCTGAGGAACGCCAGGCTTGCTGGTTTACTTGCTTGTTCATCACCTTTAATTTAGCAGCTGTCTGAAGGCTCACAATGAAACAAACACTCTGAAGTCAGGTCCATCCCCCCTTTCTTGAACCTTTTCAGTCTGAGGCAGGATAGTGAGAAGCTAGGAAAATTCCCTGGCAAGTTGAATGTGAAAAATCGAGACAACATAAATAAACAAGGCCAAACTATTTTAACAATTTACAGACAGCTAGCAAATAGCAAAACCTTATCTTCCTAACCAAGGACACTGGAGAGAAAATGGTTTAGGCCTCTCCTCTCTAATCAGAGAATAAAGAGCTTAAATCACCCCGGTCGGGGAGATAGCGGACAGAGACCCAATTAGTGCCATTTGTGCCTGCCAATCCCAAGAACGGATGAAGTCTGGGGAACAAATAACAAAAGCCCGATGAGAGCCAGGCAGACCCAACGTGAAAGCAGAGCAGTGAAGCTGATAAGAGAATGATCCCAAACTGCCTTATATGTTCATTTTGATGAATCGGCGCATTAAAGGGCAGACCTGGAAAACCAATGAATATTCTGTTAAGACCCTCCCCTGAGACCCCTCCTAGGATTCCTGCCCTCAAAAGAGGGATAAAACCCTCAAGACAAATGCCCATCGCTGGCTCTCTCTGGAGCATGCCCATACCTTTTCCAGGGCATGACATTTTTACTTTCTTTCTCCTAAAAATTTCATGCCTTGTGCCAGCCTCCCACAAGACTTGCCACCAGGGTAGCAGCAGGCAGCAGCAGCTGGCCCCGGGCTTTCTTTCCCTGAACCTGTCTCTAAGCCCCCCTTTGTTTCTGACATTCCAGTGAGCTAACAGCAGCCCTGCCTTGGCTCACTTCTTTCCTATAACGTTTCTAGGGAACCAAAGCAGCCCTGCCTGGGCTCTCTGCTGTTGCTTCTTCTACCCTAACCCTTCCTTGTGTCACTGTCCCCAGCTTTAATAAACATATTTTCAATATCACCTGGACTCATGTTGTGAAATCTTTCCTGCACCAAGTCAAGAACCCGCTTACTACAGGCCGGCCAGAGGCAGATCCACTCTGGGCCCAGTCCCTTTCCAGTCACAAGTCAACCTGTATTCTCAACCAAACTTTGTCTACCTTCTAGAATTCCTTGTCACATTAGCCTAAGGGTAAACGGACTACTATTGTAGCCAATAATTCATTTTATTCATTTCTATTTGTCTTTCCAAATGGCATGTCTAGAGTCCCACCAACTCTCCTATTTCACTCACTCCTTGAAATGACTGTTTTAACGCTTTTCTAGATACAAGGGAACAGGAAGATTAATTTTATATCTAATGTGTTTTAACCAATCCCTGAATGTTTCTTTCCTGGCTGAGGAAATATGCTAAAAGAGAGGGGAAATGGAAGCTTTTATTTTTTCATATTAGGTGAAGAGTGAGTTTTGATGGGTCTAAGATTCCTTAATGAGAATAATGATAGTAGGGTTCACAACCAGGTTTTGATTTTTGCTCTGCCACTGACTGGCTCAGTTCCCTCTAATGGATGACATCATTTGCACATGCCCCAACTGCCCAACTGTGAGATGGGTAACAGTGCTGCTCAACTTAAGGAACAGTTATGAAGATAAATGAACTAATCAAGCATATGTACTCCCTGCCTGACAGTAAGAGCCCAGTAATATTAGATCTTTCTAATTGTTTCCTAGATTTTTGGTAAATATTTCATTTTTATAACAACGAATTCAGAGTTCTGCCTGTTCCTTGCTTAACCAGGGCATTTGCGTGAAGACTTATTTTTTATGCGATCTTTTAATAAGAAATTGAAGTGGTGAAATTGAAATATAAATCTAATAAAAATAAAATAAGTAAAGTCAATGCCAATAAATCTTGGTGGAGTTCTTTTTTCTTTCAACTTGGCTTGCTGCAGTTGATTTTACACCTGCATTTTATGAGGCATATTTTATTTTTGTTAAGCCTTCAATTATGCTGAATAGGTATACTATTACAGGCTGAGAGCTGTGTCATAACTAGAAATAGCAGTAGGTCTGCAGTTAAGAAAGCTTCCAAAAAGACTGTCGAAGTATTTCCTTTTTGACTGATACTCTACATCTTCAGAAGAAAAGGAAAGAAAGCTTTGAGCAGTATAATGGGGGACAGTGGTGTTCATTGGCATGAGACATAGGACATAATAATGTAAGAAAAGTAGTCTAATATGCCAAGGCCATTCTGGCTGCAGTCACTATAAAACTCAAAGTAGAGTGTGAATATAGTATATGAGTAGTTGTCCCCTACTGGATGGAGACAACATGAATGGGAGAAATATACTTTCAAGAAGATAACTCTCAGTCTTCATTTGAATATATTTAGTCCAGAGGGGTTTTATTTGTCTTGTTTGGGGAATTTTTTAAATCCTTCTTTATTTTCTTTCTTTGGAGGGGTCCTTACTACATGTGATTTAGCACTTATTAAACTAATTAATGACTGGATAAATAGATGGGTGGGTGGGTGGGTGGATGGATGGATGGATGGATAGATGGATGGGTGGATGGATGGTGGGATGGATGGTAGGAGGAACAGTAAGATGGGTAGATAAATAATAGAATAGGGAGATGGGTGATGGGTGGATGGATGTATTCATAAAAGCCTGTTTCTTCAAAAATTCTAATCCCTGAAACATAGTAGACACTTAATAGAATATCTTGGATAACTCAATCTTAAGGTCCCTTTATCTTCCCAGATATATAGTAAATTCTGCACCAAATAGGCAGCAAAGTTGGCAGCTTGTTGACTGTCATCTGGCATATGCCTGACTGACTTCTTCAGAGACAGAATGCTGTGAGCCAGTGTCAAGGTAGACAGATTCTGCTCATCAAGGCCTACTCCCAAGAAGACCTGAGCACGCAGGAGGGGGAAGCACCAACGGAAAGAGGAAACTCTCCTCTCCTTGCCAAATGGCACTTCAGTGGAATGAGAGCCTGGATTATAACATGAGAAGACATGAGTTAGTGTCCATGTCTATTACCTGTTTGCTCTATGACAGTGGGCACTTTCCTTAGCTATTCTGAGGATTGTTTTACTCACTTGTAAACTGGGCAATACACATTTTCAGTGTTTTTGTTCTTGTTCTCATAATAATTTAAACAAAGAATGCTCACAAGCTTGTGTGTTAGACTTGAAACTGCTACACAGATTAGTCAACATCCACACTGGGTACAATAAGGAAAGTCAGTTTTGTAAATTGTCTAAGTATTTAAAGGTAAGAGACAAGTGAGGTCTTAGAGACATGATTTCCCAGGACAATATGATTTTGTTGGACAATTCATTCAATCTTTGGTTCCTGGAGCAATTTGTATAAAGTAAAATTAAACAGCAAAATTTGGAAGCCAAAGCAACAACAAAGTTTAACATGTAGTTTAACGTATCTAACCTCTTGAAAAGTCATTCCTATGATTCCAAAGTGCATTTTTACTGAGTAATGGGAGAGGTGTTTTTTTGTGTGTGTTTTTTCCTGGAAAAAACCCACCAGCCACAATCTGGACGGTGCCTGGAATCTCAGAGGCTACATAGGACATAAATACATTATAAACCATGAGCTTGCCTCCCCTCAGTGCAGCTTTACTGCATATTTATGCCTGTGGCTCCAGTGTGCTTCTGAGACAGGCGATAGGCTTGTTTACTGTTTGGACTGACTCCATTGCCACTCACCTGTGCTGAGCTTAATCTGGCAGCCCCCTTCTGAGTCCAGTAAAGCTTGTTTTGAGCCCAAAGCAGGCTGGAGAGTCTGCCTAAATCTAAAGACTCCACATCAGGCATTGGCAGGAAGAACGTGCTGAGCTCAGAGGCCTTCCCAAGTTTGCAGGATCAAAAACAGGAGGGCAATATTGCAGGTGCAAAGTGTCACAAAAGACAGCCACCAAGCCACACATGCTAATCAGAATGCCCAAAGGTTGGCAGAATTCCGGGAGCAATTTCTCTTTCATCGATCTGTGCTCGACTTTTCTTAGGAACCAACAGGGAGATGTTGGATCTGACTATTAATGAATCAGTACACACTTTATTGGTCCTGAAGCACATTTGTCATGGCAATTTACATGAGTTACCACCACGTTTCCAAAGCCTGCACAAGAATCTAGCAAGCATTCATTTTAATGAGCTAACGCACGCAGAACAACTTATACTTTTTTGCAGTATTTATTACATATTGTCATAAACACTATTAAATTAAGTTATGGGACCATTTACAAACTGAAAAAAAAAAATAAAGTGTTCATCATTAGAACAAGAAAAAAGTCTTAAGAGACACCCACTGCAGCATTTCTAGTTCTGTTGGATGTAGAAGAAATTCGGGTGGAATTCTTTGCCTCATCCCAGTTAAAAAGAAGTCAAGAAGTCTGCACCTCCACCGGGGTCCTGGAGGTCTATGGTGGGAAGGACAGTCCTTTGGACTATAGAGAGGAGAGCCTAAAAGAAAAACCAGCTTTGATAAACTCATAACCAAGATATCAAACGTCAGGAGCTGGGAAAGAGAAGCTAAGTCACGGGCAGAACTGGGGATGATGCATTGAAACAAAGGATTCAACATGAAGACTGTGTGGAAGCTACTAGAGAGAATCCTTGAAGACACGAAAGACAAGACCAGGCACATTTTCTATTAGACCAAGCTCGTAGCTACATGGCAAGAAGCTCTGCCCAGCTGGACTTTAGCTTTACATAGTAATCACTAGTAATACCCTGCTTCTCAATGTACATGCCCAAATGTGATTGGAATAAATTGAGTTGATAGGCCCTTCTTTGGTGTGATGTGTTATCTCTCCAGGACACCCTGCAATGCTGACATTTGCCCTCCTCCACATTGTCACTCATCTTCCATACCCTAAGCTCCTTCCTGATGGTGCTGCCTTTCTGAGAATTCAGGTACCACGATGATTTAAGAACACAGACTCTCAAGTCACAGATCCATACCCACTAGCTATTTTCCCCTGAGACTTACTTAATCTCTGTGTGTGTACAAGTATAAAATGGGAAAAATGATAATGACTATTTTTAGAGTTAGCATGAAGATCGAGTTAAAATATGCCAGCTTCTTAAAACAATGCCTGGTAATTAATGAATACTATTTAGGTGTCTCTTATATTTATTAATTTTTATAACGTATCTCCCCTCCTCTATTGTGCAGGGCTAGTCATGTGGGGGAAAAGCAAGAATAATAGGCTGGGAGGGGTGGATTTTTTTTCACATGTAGCACTGTGAAATGAGGGCTAATGAGAAACACTGATAGAAATAAGTAGAATCCCTTTGAATGCAGATTAATGCAAGTGTGTTACATTGAAGACTCAAATCAGATGAATAATATTGCTATTATTAATATAATTTTTTCAAAATGGTGATCTGATCAACTACTCTTAGTAAAGTCCGGAAACATGAAAAGTACAATTACCAATTTGCACATTTATTGCATTCCTGGAAATCCAAAATATAATAAAAATTTAAAAATACTTTGGACTTATAGAAAGTGACATACATTCCGGGTCCACACAATGACAGTCATTTTTTTTACTTACATGAATGTCAGAATGGACATGCAAAAATATGCAGGTTATAGAGCAATTCTTTACTGTGTGGGGGGACCATCCAATGCATTGCAGGATGTCTAGCCTCCCTGGCCCCTGCCTTCCTAATACCAGTACCTTCCTTCCCCATTCATCATGATAATCAGCATTCTCCCCACAACATTTAAAAATATTCCTTAGGGTAAACCATTGACCTAGGCAGTGATCAGGACTGGGGGGGAGGGGGAGTTTATTGGTGGAGTAAAAGCCACCAGAAACCCCTGCCAATATCTTTAAGCGTATTCTGTACATAACCACGGATCATGTGAACAATATTTCCCCACCATGAGCTAATCTGCCCTTTTTCTGTTTCTTCCCAGGTAGAGGAGGTCAGTATTGCTATGTCTGAAAGCACTGGGACTCCTTTCAGTAACTGAGTCCCCTCAGCAATGTCAACAGTTCCTGGGCTGAGGAGAATCTGGGTGTCAAAAGGTGTCTTCAGCCTTGCAGTTGACGTGGCAAAGAAGAGCATCTTCCGGACTTTAAAGATGGGAGACATGTAAGCATGTTTATATACTAAAGAGGGCAAGGTAAGGAAGGGGAGGCTGATAGGATGGCACTTAAAGTGCTCGATTGATGGAGTAAGAACATCAACAAGGCTGGAGGGAAGGGAACCAAAGCACCCATCTTAGAGGGAAAAAAGCATAGTCATGGCTCTGGTGGATGAATGAAATTGGACTTTTTAGAAGCTCAGGTACAGGCAGGCCTGTATCACTTAGGGCATTTTTACAGATGTCCCAAGTCAATTTGAGTTAGCAATAAGAATATTTATTTTCTCATTTAAGAAGTAAAAAATACCCAGATTTAGATAATAAAAGTATGAAGCAGTAAATAGAATTATCTGCAAATAACCCTAAAACTCACTCTGAGTTGCTAGAAAAACAGGCCACCTGGGATGAGGGAATGGAGAGTGGTGGTTACCTTCTCCCAGTGGGAGGAGCAGTATCTAAGCTAACTCCTGTGGGATGGGACCATGGGTTGGGCTCCCTCTGGTTTTCTATAGACGATCCCCGGTCTGTGGACCAGTAGCAGCAGCATCACTTAGAAACCTGTTTGACATGCAAATTGTCAGACCCCATCTCAGACTACTGAATTCAAAATGCTGGGGTTCAGTAATCTGCACTCTAACGAGGACTACAGGCCCCGTGCTAATGTTTGAGAAGCTCCGTTGTAAACAGTTGGAGCCCCAAATCCAGATGTAGAGACCAGGTCGCTGAGGACTTCAAAGGCGATTACAAAGACTTTATAGAGAGGAGCAAGAGAATAGCTCAGCGATACATCATGGAGCTAGTACCCACTCTTCTGGAGCCAATCAAATTAATCTTCAAATTTAATTAGGAAAAGTAAAAGTTCCTGGTTTTTAGCAAATGTAGCACAAGTTTGATTAATAACAAGGCTGCACGCGACAGTGCTATGGAGACGGCATCCTAAAGGTCACGCTGATTCAGTGTTACCTGATAATTTGCCTCAACCTTCTAAAGCTCAGGCTTACTCATTAAGTAAGAGAACATGAGGCAGACCTAGACTGCACCCCAGCCCCGCCTTGGACTGGCTGTGGGACCTGGTGTATCTAACCGGCTCTGAAGATCGCTCTTGTCATAAAGCTCATACATATCCAACTCTTAAATGTTTTCTGAGAAAAACAGGACAATGGATACTATATTCAACAGTGTTGGTGGTTCTCTGATAACTCAATATATGATACCCAAAAAGCTCATTGCTGTGTGTGTTTTGTTGAGACTCTTGTGGTTGTTGGTGCACACTCTGGTGTGAGGCTGAAGCTATGAGGAGTAACGACAGTAGGTTAAGAGAGATGAGAATTGCTAAGAAATTCAGTCTGGGAGAGGAGGGTCCCAGGAAAGGCTTCCAAGAACATGCTGCTGTAGAGAAATCGTGATGAACGAGTAAGAGAGAGAAGAGGCATAAGGAAAGGTGACTCAGAGAGGAGGGCACAGCATACACATGGGCATGGAAGCTGGAAGCTGCTCTGCTTTTTTGGGAATGTTCAAGGCATGCAGACAGGCCGAGAGGTAGGGTTCATGCCAAATGGAGGAATGAGATGAAGCTGGATGAACACCCCACCAGGCCTAACCAAGAAACTGGACCCATTTGAGATCTACTTTAAAAACTCTCCCCAGGCTACAGGGAAGAGAAGGTACTAAAATGAGAAGGAACTTGGAGTCCAGGGAGGTGTCTGGAGATTGTTACTATAAATGAGGACAGCAAAGCTGAGGTCCTGGGTGAGGCCAGAGGAGGAGAGTGCGAGATCACTTTAAGGGACTGTAATAAAAAAGAATGTTTTCTGATGGACAACAGGAACCTCATGATCAAGACTTCCCACATTAAAAAAATAATACATGCAATGGACTCTTTGTGCACGTCTCATGTGACTGGCAATGTGTCCAAATTAATGGGACTTAAGTTTCTGAGTTTAAGACCTCACAGCATCGCAGGGAGAGTAAGCCGTTCTGCAGACACTGCTTGAGCATGCTGAGGGCAGCAGGTGCCAAATGCTAGGGCATGTGGTGGAGACCCAAGGAAAGCAAAGTCCTGAAGAAACTATTCTGGACCCAGCTCCCAGCACCCCAGGATCTAGCCCCAGCACTGCCATTTCCTTGAGAAGTGGTGACCTTGAGCAGGTCACTGCCCCTTTCTGGCCTTAGTTTCCTCTTCTATATAAATGATGACATTGGAATTGAAGGTATGAGATAATGACCCAAAGCCATGCTCCTCCAATCAGAGTCTACGCCTGCAGCTGGCACACTGATTGTTGTGGGATAAACAAGGAACGTGGTTCTAGAAAAGCTATTTTTTCTAATCATAAGTAATTCAAAACATTACCCTTCTATTAAATTAAACATAGATATAAATGCAAGTATGAATAAATTTTAAAGATAAAACACAAAGCTTCAAAGACATAGCTGGCTTGGGAGCTGAGATAGGCAGACTTGTAAGATGGCTCTCAGTGATCGCTGCCTCCTGGTGTTCACCTTCTCACGTCATCTTCTCCCATTGAGGATATGCTAGACCTGATGACTTCTCTCTAAAGAACAGAACACAGCAATAGTGATGGGGTGGAATTTCTGAGATTAGATTATAAAAAAACTGACTTTCTTCTTCTGCCTCCCAGTGTTTTTCTATCTCTCTTCACTTAATCACTCTGATGAAGCCAGTTGTCATCTGCCTCACTGAGATGTCCACATGGCAAGGAAGGGCCAGCAAGTCACTGAAGTCCTCAGTGGTACTATCCACAAGGAACAGAACTCTGCTGATAACTGCATGAGTAAGTTTGGAACCGTGTCTTCCATATTTGAGTCTTGAGATGTTTGAAACCCTGGCTGACCCACTGATTGTGAGAGCCCAGATGACCCCTGCTGAGCTCTACCTGGATTTCAGACCCTCAGAAACTATGAGATAATAAAGGTTTGTTATTGGTGCAATTTGTTATGCAGCAATGGGTAACTAATACACAAAGATTCACATTGGGCTGTGGCCAGAGACCCCCACTGAAGGAGTCGTTCCCTTGCCTCTGCCTTTAGCAGGATTTAGTGGAAATGTCTGCGAAACACCCTTAAGAACTCACTTTATGGACTGGAGGTGGGCAGAGGGGCACTCCATTGTAAGAGTAAATCCTCAGAAATCAGTTCTCTAGAACACAATCTTCTCTGAGTCAGAGAAATGTAGAGAAAGCTAAGCTACTTGCTCAAGATTTCCTGGCTGGTTTAGGATGAGCTGGAACTAAATCCAGGGCTTCAGACACGAGGTAGTGATCTACTAAATGACTCTCAGCCCTGATATATGTGAATATATATGACCACACTAGTTATTAATGTTGTATATGACATATAATTATAATTACTATCATTATCCTTACTGAGTCCACAAATTCTTTTCTCTTTTTATTTATTTATTTTTTTAATATGTCCTTATTGATTTCAGAGAGAGGAAGGGAGAGGAGAGAGAGAGGCAGAAACAGCAATGATGAGGGAGTCATTGATTGGTTGCCTCCTGCATGCCTCCTGCTGGGGATCGAGCCCACAACCCGGGCATGTGCCCTGACTGGGAATTGAACTGTGATCTCCTGGATCCTAGGTCAATGCTCAACCACTGAGCCATGCGGGCAGGGAACACAAATTCTTTTCTCAACATTACTTGTTTACTAGTTAGTGTTAGGCATCCAAATGCAAGGTTGTTTCTTTTTTTTTTCTTTCCTGTTTGTATTCAGTGATTCCTAAAGGGCTATCAAGAATCTTTGCACAGTGATCACAGAATGTTGAATTGAAAACATTTCCCAAAGCCCCAAGACACATTTCAACACTCACCTCCAGATACCACTGTTGCATGGCTGCCCAAGATAAGGCCAGCCCTATTTTATAATTCAACTTCACTTCAGGGCAGAGGGAGTGAGGCAGAGAGCCCAAATCCCAGCCAATAAAGTGTTCTTCTGCCCTAAGGACAGGCTGTAGAGAAATGATATGGGGAATGTGGAGAGGCAGTCCATTTTTAGAGAACAGGGAGTTCTTGGAAAAGCCAGTGCAACCCTCCCAGTGACTATAATTCCATGGATACTCAGAAAGAGGGGCAGAACCACAGTTGTTTTGGCTGCTACTGGGGCAGTTGCTGCTGTTCTTGTTTTGTTTCTGTGTTTTGTTGCTGTTCTTTTAAAGGCCTTTTGCTTTTAACATGGTGTCCTTCAACCAGTCTGGGGATGTCTCACTAGTGGGGAGCCCAGTATTACTCAGGTGTGTATAATATTGGTCAGGATGGTCAAGACTGTGCTGCAATAACAAACAATCCCCCAAATTCCAACAGGTTAACACAACAAAAATATATTTTTCCTTCACAGTAAATGCCCATAGATTAAGGACAGCTGAAGACTGTTCTGCATTGTCCTAACCCAAAGCCCGGCCCATCAGAGCAGCCCTCTCTAAACCATTGAAAATCATGATGGCAGAGGGGAAGGTGACACAGCAATTGTGAGAACTGGTTCTAAAGTGCTCTCCCAGAAGTGATACACTGACAGTCCATTGGCCTGAGCAAGTCTCACAGCCATGCCCACCTGCAAGAGGAAAAGGGAGAGCAAGCCTCGCACATGCCCAGGAGAAAGAGAAGAGTACTGTGGAGGCTGAGTGTCTACCAGGCAATTGCCCTTGAGTGAAGGTTATATTGGAGGCCAATGAGCAGAAAGCTAGAGACACCTCAACATTTAGCCTGCAGAGTTTATAACAAGGCTACGCAACTTACAAAGTCTCCTTTTTGGTTGGATGAAAGTCTCCCCAGTTTCAATCATACTTTCATACTTTGTGGTGAGAAGGCAGGCAAAGCAGTCAGGTTCATGGACCATCTCTTCTGTACTCTTAGTCCATGTTTGTTGTCTTCCATCCTCATCAGGGATTTTGTTTCATCAAGTTTCCTCTGCCTCCTGTATCTCTAGATACATCCTGTATCTGGCATCCCCCCCTCAAAGCCCTCACTTTTTTCCTACCTCTTTTCCTACAGCCAAGAATCTTAAGAGGAGTCAGTGTCAACTCTTCCCAATTTCTAACCTCATGTTCATCTTATTTGCGGGCTCTACTCCTATTCAAAGGAGAAGAGACTAAATAGGGATGAAGGTCATTGGGGTCATCTTAGAATTCTGCCTGCCATAGCTAGCAAAAAGCCAAAGATCAAGAAAAGTCAAATACAGGTGGGAGCTGTATGTCACTAGCTTCAAATCTCTAACTCACAGGGTCGTGCCTGCAGAATGAAAGACTGAGTGAATCACTGGGGCCTCTGGGTCATCTTCTACATGGCTACCTTTACCCCTAACAGGTACTAATATCATGGATGTCTTGATTACCTGAAAGTTCTGGCGTCCCAACAGAAATGTTTCTCCCCTTCTTGCCCTCAGTAGTGTAATGCATGGGCACCAAAGATCTGGCACAGGGTGGTCCAAGTTCAAATCCCACCGTTTCCTTTTACTGCTTTGTCATGCAACCCAAAGTCACTTAACCTAACTCAGGCTAAGCCTCTTTCTATAAAGATAAGAATAATAATAACTGCCTCGAAGGGTTTCACAAGGAGTAGCTAGGATGCTGTAAAGCACACACAAGGCACTCAAGAAGTGTTCAACAGGTGCTATTTATTACTGTTACCATGTTCACCCCTTCCTTTACGCCATTCGCTTCCTGATTCTCACCTCATTTCTCTTTTCTCTCTCCTTAGTTTCTCCTTTCCTAGAAGCAGCCAGAAGCTTGTTACATTTGCCAACATCCTGATACTAACAAAATAAAAAACATCCTTAGATAATATACTCTCCCAAGAGGTGCTATGATTAATCGGTGTTCTCTCCCTGCCACCCCCTGCCTGGACCAGGACCTGGACCACAGGACAGAAAGAGGAGAGTTTAAAACAAGGAGTCTGAGCATCCTTTCTTTTCTTCTTTGTTTGAATACAGTGATGCGGACAGAAAGTCCTAAAGAGAAGCTAAACTCTCGCAAAGAAAAACACAGGTGGTTTATTAGAAATGGCTTTTCCATTAACCATCTGTATGACCTTGGGCAGGTCGCATTTCGCCAATGTCAACCTGCATGCCCTCTCCTGCAAAAGAAGAGCTCGACCCATGAGATCTGACTTCTCACACTGACATTCTGACATTTCTGATCCGAGAACTGCCCTGTAGTCAGCCAGAGCCTCCTGTGCAGGAACGGAAGACGCACTGTGCTGATGGGAGAAGCAGGCTCCACTCATTCACTTCACCAGCCTCACGCTGCCCACAGATAAAATGGTGCCTCCACAAGGTAAGGCTGACGGTCATGAGCAGAAATGGAAGCGTATTAATACCCTCTAGCTCTGTATATTCTGTTGGATTTTACAAAGCATTTCCATGTTCACTGTCAATATCGACTTCACAAACAATCCATGGGGATGTAGGATGATTGTTATTAGCTACAGCTATGAAAGAGAGTTCAGTGCAGGTTTTGCCCAAGATGAGAAAACATGGACTGAAGCCAGATGTGGCGTGGTCAACAAGCTAAAAAGATATCAGGTCTACAGTCTTATGCCAATCGTCTCTCTGCCGGTTGACCTTGGAACATGACCATTAACAAAATCTCCACTCTGAACCTTCTTACACTTTCCTGACTTGTAAAATCATCATCATCATCATCATCATTCAAACATCAGAGACTGGTTTGCAACATCTACATCAGATCATGTATATGATTTCACTTCACAAACTCTAAGACATGTTGTGCTGAGTTGTGCTGAGTTCTTCTGGCACCCGGGCCCACATCCTACCCATCGTTCCAGGCATGGTCACTTAGAGAGGGCAAAATAACCAACATCATCTGTATGGCAGATGCACATTCCTGAGGCTGTTCCTTCACCTGTCCCCTTCTGTGTGTCTTGTCACCTGCTTAGCATGCTCCTGACAACCTTCTTCCTAAATCTATACTCATTTCTTAAACGTTGTCATGGACTTCAACCTCACCAAGGACCCTCAAGGTGTTAAACCTTTCTCATTCAGCTACTGACCCCTGCTCTGAGCCCAAAACTGGCTGGTCACCTGTAGGACAATGTGACACAACCTACCTTGTCCTTGTCAGGTTACAAGTGGCAGAACCCAGAATTGGAAAGGGTAAGCCGAAGTCCCAGTTTTGCTGCTAACCAGCTGAGTGCTTTGGGGGAAGTCACTGCATTTACTGGAAGCATACGCTCTCCTTGTCTGCACAGTTATGAAAATGATGCCTGTCCTACAACCCCACAGATTTCTGAACAACAAAAAGGAGAGGTTGTAAAAGGTACCAAAGGCAGGCCCTTACCTTAGACAAATTCAGTCTCATTTGAAAAATGGGCAAATAGATAATTGTAATATAACATAAGAGCTAAGAAAAACATGTGCACAGAATCATGTGGCTTTGTCCTACTGTGTCTATGTCCCCTGTGTCCAGCGTAGTGCCTAGAACAGAGATGTCTGACACATTTTCTATTGCTGTTTTGTTTTAACCAATCACAGTGTTCCTTAGGTGGGAAGTTCCACATAAAGATCCAGCCTTCCTTCCTTCTGTCTCATCTTGTTTCCTGGCTTCCTCTCTCTCTTCTGTAACTCTTGAGTCTCTGGACACATAAGCTCAAGAGATGGTCAAGGGAGTGGGTGACAATCACAAGGATAACAAACATACGTTCTATCCCAAATCCTTCCTCACCCTCTGCAGCAAAATTTCTGGGACTGATGCTGAAGCCCTCCCCATGTGTTGTCTGCCTTTCTCTATTAAATCCTGGATGCTTGTTGAAAATGTATTTTTGGTGGGTCTTATTGGTTTCCTGCTGCCACCCTGGGTGCCAAGGTCCATCCCTTCCTGAAGCCCCAGTTGGCATCCCTTTTTTCTGCAGTTTCTGCTCCTCCTGCCTTGGCTATTGCTAATGTAGGCAGGTCTTGCTAACACCTACTCAAGACCGATAATTTTGTTTATCCCAATAAGGTCAAGCCGGTATTGAGATTGGACCGAATGGCTTCTTTTATCAACCAGTGTCACTGACTCTGGCCTTGCCCTTCTATGGTCACTCACAGGGCTCTCACTGAGGTGAGGGGCAGGCTGTCCCTTACTTCAGCTGCAACTATTTTTATTGTCTGAAAAGGGTGACTTCAGTCATCATTTTCTTATAAGATTCTCTTCTCCAGCAACTCCCACATGTGACTCCCGCAAATGAATCATGCAAGCTGGGAGGTTCCATCTGAGTACAAATGCAGCCTCTGTCTATGTTCAATGTTCCTGGACTTATTATGTATGTTTGATTTTTATCAACTTTTTAATTAAAATGTCATCACAATTTAAGAGAGAAGGAAAGGGCAGGGAGAGGCCACGGTGAGAAGGGCGTGTGAGAAAGTGTTGAGTTGTGTGCTCTGCTGCTTCATTTCTTTCTCCTCAAAGCATTCTGAATTTCTGACATTTCTGTATGTTTAGTAGCTTCAGATCCTGAAGCTTACAGATTGAAAAGCTTGAGGCATTGATTTGCCAAATGGAAAAGTATCAAAACAAATGATAAACAGAAAAGTTAGCTGAACAACTACAATTCTGGGAGATAAAGGCTAGAGCTGAGAGGAGGGATCTCCGAGGGCATGGAAGACTGATATCTAAATGGGGAACTGGGGAAGGAACACAGGATATTAGTCTCTCTTAGATTTTTTGTACTTGGAGACAATCTTGTCTCCTAAGACATCTCGTCTTCTAGGATCATAACTTCTTCCAAGAGAAGGACAATATTTCATTTCTCTGCCTTATTTATTCATAGTTCACAGCACAGGGCTCAGCACGTGGTGGGAGGAAATGAGATAATCTAGAAAAGTCCTTGACTAGCAGACTCTTGCCTCCAAATCTGCAAGTAAATTTCCATGTGACCTTGAAGAGTCTTTGACCTCTCTGACTTCTCTGCTTCATAAGAAGTATGACCAGATATCACCAAACTGCAGGCTAGCTTTAAAGCTTCATCAGTCTGTAATGGTAACTGTTGGGTCAAGGTAGAACAGAAACTCTCTGGCTTGATGACTTGTATGCAGAAATTGTTTCAAGGGACAACCTTAGACCTCTACCTATAAATCAAGGTTGTTAGAATAGATTATCTGTTTTATTCTATCTAACTCTAAAATGCAAGAACTATTTGAATTAAAATGCTGAGCCTTCATCCTAAAATATCAAACCCCAAATGACACAGTATCAGGTTTCAATATATGGGGGAGGAATAGAACTTATCCACATATAATTCACTGGTCCACTGATAAGAAGACTGTATTTGCAATGGCTTCATTTTATCTCAGCCATAAAATCTCAACCCTGTCTCAAACATGATATTTTCCCTTTCAATATAAGAGGCAATTTATTTTATTGTTACTTGAAACTAAAGGAATCCAATAAACTGATTTGGAGCCAAAGAAGACCATAATGACAAAATGATTGATCTTTTTATAATACATTGCATTGCTATTCTCAAATTGGAGAAATGCAATATAGAAGATATTCATTTGTATCACCGGCCAGTATTCGTCTCTGTAATAGAATGTAACACTCCTTTGTATTTATTAAGTAACTGTCACCACTATAAATACAGAATAAAAGGGCCTCACTGTTAATTCTCAGGCATAAGCAAATATTGGTTGTTATAGCCCACTGACATGAAGAGTCTATATGAGAGCTTGAGGTGGAAGTATCAGCTCTATTGCATAGTGGGGAAAATAAATGTTGTATCCAGGATCCATTGGTAGAAATGGAAGTTAAGTAAACAGATACTATTCATTCAACAGGACAAAAAAAAAAATTTAAAACAACTGTAGGTGTTCAACAATGGAGTCTAGAAAAAGAGCGCTAACCTGAGTGGTCAGGTACTCCATCACACAGGTGAAAAAGAGAAACTTGAGGAAGTTAAGCCTTTCTCTTTGGGCCATTGAGCTATCACATATCTGAGCCAAGACTTGAACGCATTTTGTCTGATTCCAAACCCCATGTGTCTTCATTATATCACAGCGCATCTTCAGAAAGTAGTTATGTTTTATCATCTGAGAGCCAAAGAAAGGCCAGCTGATGACAACAATAATCAACGATGAATATTTACTGACTTCTAAACGTCTGCCATCTTTAGTCAAGAAGAGTATTGGATGAAGTTGGACTTGAACTATGTGAGGTTTTCAAGAACACACTCCTGCCCAGTCTTCTGTACTAATAACCCATTGGACAAGGTATAAGAAGTGAGAACCATCACAAGGTCTTATGAATCCTGAGGATGGGTAGGCTTATCATGAAACGCTGCCTCGAGGAATACAAAGGCAGAAAAAAACCTAATCCCCATACCATGAGTTGGCCACTATTCTAAACCTCTGCACAAGCTCACTAAGATTCTATGCTTCTCGAGTTTCTCCCAGCCGCTTACTGAGCTGATCCTGGGAAAATGTCCCTGATTTTCCTACAATTTGTCATGCAATGAAAGAAGACTCATCAACTCCCCAGAAGTATGCTCACTGTGTTTTGATAAATGACATGCTGGCCCACTCTATCTTTGTCTAACAACTGTAATGTTTATTTTTACAAGCTGAATTTCCTCATTTATAACTTCTATTCTTTAGCCCTTTTTGTCATTTAGAGTCAAATGGCACAAAATTTACACATATAGTAGTTCCCCCTATATCCAAAGTTTCACTTTCCACAGTTTCAGGTATTCGTGGTCAACCATGGTTTGAAAGTATTAAATTTCCTCATCCATTGACATTGTCTGCTTTTGACATCCAATTATCAACATGATCGTGGCACAATCTCCAGGATCACCCTAAGCAGACGTCCTCCTTCTGACTTATTGTCAGAGGTCAGCAGTAGCCTAACACTGTGACACAAGGCCTATGTCACGTCGCCTCACTTCACCTCTTCTCACGGGCATCTTATCATCTCACATCATCAGCACAAGATGTAATGTGTGAGTAGAGTATAGTAAGATATTTTGAGAGAGAGAGTGAGACCGCATTCACATAACTTATTACACTATGTTTTAATTGTTCTATTTTATTATTAGTTATTATTGTTCATCTCTTACTGTGCCTAATTTATAAATTACACTTTATCATCGGTATGTATGGATAGGTAAAAAACATAGTGTATATAGGGTTTGGTACTATTTGCAGTTTCAGACATCTACAGGGGGTCTTGAAATGTATCCCCTGCAGATAAGGGGGTGCTCCTGTATTTCAGAAAAGATAAACCTCCCTATGTGTGTGATGGTAAAGATGGTGACATCACTCAGAAGTTACAAGTTTGCTCCCAGATTTGCTTCTCACTTGTGCTATGAACCCTTGATCACAGGAAGATTGTTTCACTTCTCCAAATCCTCCTCCTCAAAAAACTTGATATTTTTCCTCTGAAAAATGAGTGATTTGGACATGATGTATTTCTGAAGCTTTTCCCACCTTGGATTCTAGGTGTCTCTCTAGTCCTTCGGGAAATCACAGCCAGTTCTTTTATGCCCTTCTCCTGCTGATGTCCCAGAATTTCACTCGAAAGTGGGATTTAGTTCTACTCTTTTCCCCATATAACCTAAGGATCTTTCCATAAACCCCTCCCCATTCTGCTCTCACTGTCTGATGTCAAGGACCCAAGGCCATGAAAACTATCTCCTCCGATCCCACAGAGATACAGCATTTCCAGCTGTGCTGAACCCTAAACACACACCACTTACATCACCATCACCACCACCACCATCACAGCCTAGGCCTGCAGCTTTCACTAATAGTTCCAAATATTTTTCTATTAGATTCCCTTTAACCAATAAATCTTGCAGTGAGATTCATATTTTGAAAGATTTTTCTTATCACGTAAAATGCATATTTTAGGTAATGATATTGCATTTCTTGATTACTAATTATATCAATCAATGGTCCATGTCACTACCTTTCAGAAATTCAAATCCGCTGGAAAGTTTCCTATACCTAGAAATTGCTACAGTTCCAACCATAACCTGAGGCAACCCTTATGTTCATTGACCACTTTAACTTTGGTGCTGGCTGACATCTGATTTCTGGGTGACTTTGTCATGCATTTAGTGGTCAGCAAACCTCCACAGATCCCTTTACAGATATTTAGGGAATGAGGATCTCATAGGGGGAGCTTCTAGTCAGAGCCTACAACTCCCCGCTTAAAATTTCCAAACTTGAAACAACCTTGTTTTATGAATACTTGAGCTTAAACGACTAAGGCAAATAACAGGTGGATTTGGGAAACAGTGGAGAAGAGGTACTATATGAGGAAATTACTTATCTTTGATAGAGACAGAAGGACAAAACACTTCGTGTGTGTTTTTCCTGGCCAAGTGGGTGACTCTTTGATGCCAAATCAGGCAAAGATTGCATTTATCCTGGTTGCCCACAAATGCAGGAAGTTCCTTTAACTCCCAGGAAACACGAAGGTTGAGGAGTCTAGAGTTGGCAGAAGGAACTGGTTTTCTCTTGTCTGGCACTGACCAATATCTAGAGACAATCTCCAAAGCCTGATTCTCCTTGTTAAAGGACTTTAAAGCTCTGTAAGGCTCAGTTTGGTGCCCCCAAATCCAGACTCCCGGGACTTCATTGCCCAGAGGAACAGGCTTCCTTGAGCTTCAGACCTCTTAACTTTTGCCTTTCATGTTTATTTGAAACAGAATTCAGCCTCCTCTCACAATTGTGCTGAATTTTTTAACTTTACTTTTCCATTGTGTAATAAAATAGATTAAGTTTTCTTTTTATTTATTTTATGACTGCTGAAATGTCCCTGGGATTTCATCTGGTAAATATGCCCCAGATTAACCAGTAAATCATCCAAGATTTTTATGACAGCAAATAGCTGAGAATCACACTTTGAATTTTGCCAAATATTCCTTTGAGAATATCTGATATTTTTGTCTGACCACTACCCCCCTTATGTACTTATTCTGGTGACAGATCTGCCTTTCTTTCTCGCCTTCTGCCCCCAAATGGTTCACATGACCCAAGATGGGTCAATGATAGTACTTTACCTTCCAGGTAACAAGAATTAGTCCATGGAGAAGCCCTAAGTTAGATCAAGCACCATCCTCCTATGGTAAGGAAAGGTTTCTTTACCCTCAGGTGGTAAAAATGTGAGAAACCTCTTGAAACTTCTAGAAGCTGTGAGTCCAGCTTTATGGAGAAAGATAGTCTGCAGGAGGAAAGATTGAAGCCAGGTAAAGAGAGAAGCAAACGTAAGTGGAAGAGAGAGCTCCCATTATAGCCTTCTACATTCCCAACACTGCCCTTCCCAACACAGAGGTCAGTAAATGGCTATTTGTTTCAACTAATTTAAGTTTGGATTTTCTGTCTTGCAACTAAATAGAATCTTTCATTGAGTAGCTCTTGGGCAAGAAATGTTCTTGATACAAAGGAAAGGAGACAACTGTTGCTGACAGAGGCAGCCCATAGCGAGTTGAAAGACTCCACTAGTCTGAATCTTACTATTTTTCTTCTTTCTAGCTGTCTGAGCCTCATCAAGCCATTTCACTGTCATGACATTTTCCTCCACAAAAAAATATGAATAAGTATCTCCCTGTATTAGTCATGTCTTTTTATTTCCTGTATTTTTTTCATGATTTTGCATCTTGGGGCCTCGATGACCCTGGCAGGACCACCTCACCCAGGGCTAGCCAATTCCTAGAGAGTATAAAGGGCTTGAGTGGGAGTGGGACTTTCATATGCAAACCAACCAATCCAGAGTTCATACCCCCAACAGCCTCTCCTATCTATCAGAGTCTCACACTCCAGCTCACCATCTTCCTGCCCTGATTACCCCAGGGCCAAACATCAGGCAAACAGTGACCACCCTGATGCCCCAGAATTCCCTGAACTTATTCAAACTAGCTAGTTCAAAACATGCTGGCTCTTCCTTGTCTGTTCACAGAAACCATAATGCAGGCTCTTGCCCATTTGTCCCTCAGTCCCTGTGCTTCCTGACAGATCCTGGTCACACACACACACACACACACACACACACACACACACACACACCCGTGTGACTCCCATGGAGTGATATGTCCCCTCTTCTGGGGAACTGTGAGTAACAAACTATCTTTTCAATGAAAGTCATCTTCTAATCTGCTGGCCTCATTATACCTGAATAACAATAAAACATATATTTTAAAACACTACCTCCCAAGGTTGGGTGAAATGTAGTGCTAGGCATGGTGAGCTTTGAACATTTAGCTGTTCAGTTATATTAGAAAAGAGTCATTTACTGACTGCGAAGGTTTGAGGACATTCAGAGGGAGACTAAAGCTGTTCACTTTGGGCCACATGGTTGATAGCTTTTCTTTACAAACCTCTAAAGAAGCAGATTCTGTGATAATTGTACACAATCATTTTTCATCCCCTACACTCATTCTACGTCTGTAGAGCAAACACATACCCTCTGCTAGAGCAGTGAGCAAGTCAGATAGCATCCCTGACCTCATGGAACGTAACTGCATGACAGAAGATATGAATGGGGGTAAAAATACAACAGTGGCATAGACTGAGGGCACTAAATTAATATTGTAAATGATGAATGGATACCGCCTTTTGGCCTGCCTAGGGGGGAGACAGGAAAACATAATTAAGGTTCATAATTATACATAAATATCCTATTTTCTTATTTATTTTATATGTTCCTATTATTTATGTAATGAGAATACCTATCTAAATAGTGTAATAATCATCCAAGTAATAATATCTCAGCTATAATCTGAATAATAATACCTCAAAGGTGTCCAGTGCTTTTCAGTCTGTGGCCCACTCATATATAATAACAACTATGCATATGGAATATTAGTTTACCAGGTGCTTTTATCTGGCCCTCCCCTAAAATCCTGGGTCTCAGATCTGAGCAAAAGAGCCAAGAACTGGTGAGAGCTGAAACTCTCAGGGCCTCTGACTTCAAATGAAAGTACTGAGGGTTTAGTGGATGGTGCCATTGCCGTTGTGGAATTAATAGATAGCAAAGCTCCAGGTCCTAGTTCATATGTCTCTAAACAAGTTGCAGAGGAAGCCAATGGCCACCTGAAGTCCCCTTTCTCCCTCATAGGCTATGATCTCAGGGATGTCACAAGTCACACTTGCCCTACCAAGAATTAAGCCCACAGGGTGTGGGAGGAGCCCCTCCAAGTTCAGGGTCTCTCCAGCTGTGATGGATGACTACGGGAATTGTTTATGCAGATGTTCAGGTCCCTGCTGTCTCCTTACAAAAATTAGGGGCCTGGAAGATAAGAAATGCTCCCTGTCAAAAACAGATTCCTTTACAGGTTCAGGACTCATGGTAAAAATAAGGAACTTTCAGCCTGGCCGGGCGTGGGTCAGTGGTTGAGCATCGACCTAGGATCCAGGCGATCAGGGTTTGATTCCCAGCCAGGGCACATGCCCAGGTTGCAAGCTCGATCCCCAGTCGGGAGAGTGCAGGAGGCAGCCGATCAATGACTCTCATCATTGATGTTTCCATCTCTCTCTCTCCCTCTCCTTTCCTCTCTGAAATCAATAAAGATATATTTTAAAAAAAAATAATAATAAGGAACTTTCTGCTAGAAGCAGCACCCTTCTGCAAAGCCAGCCAGAGTGACAACCTGAAGGGAAATATTACCTGGCCCAAAGCAGCCAGCACCACACAGACCACTCAGGCTGAAAGCAGCACAGAATTCACCACCAACCTTCATGTGAAGAGCCCTGAATACTCTCCACCGAACACCCGAGACCACCCCCACCCCCAGCCTGGTCCTGGGGTTCACTCTGGCTGCTTCAAACCTGAGCTACAAGAATGCATTTACAGCTAAAGCTTGCAGGCTGACAGCCAGCAGAACAAGGCCCAGGGGATTGGCATTGCAAGAAACTCCTGAAGTCCCTCAGAATAAGAAAACCAGGACTTTGGAAAATCTGGATAACTGACACATTTTCACACAGGGCAGCTTCATGCACATCAAGCTCATAAGTTATTTGAGAAAAAAAAGTGCTGATACGGAGCCACTTAAGCAATACTTGACAGCACCATGCTTGATTGGAAAATAAAATATGGTGCCCTCGTGGGCACAGTGTGCTGACTTCACAAAACTACTGCAGCTGGAGGCCCAGGGAGCCCTACAGCTCAGTGATGGGTGAATCTCATGAGGTTTAGAGTTCAAGTTCAGTTCAGGTAATGGCTTCGCTGCTTTTACACTCCCTGAAGCTTGATAGAGTCTGGGGGAGGGAGAAGGGAGGTGAGGGAAAAGGAATTGCTGGGAGCAGCTGATTGCAAATGCACAGATCAGAAAACCGGGAAGGACAACTAGGGAGCTTGATCTTAGCTCAGGGATGACACGCGGGGGTGGGAAAAGAATCAGTCCTTGGCTGCAGCAAATGACAAGAGGAAAGAAAAGTATCTGCTCTCCTTTTTCTTAGTCTAAGGCCTTGAGTCAAATTAAAAAGATGAAGGTCATGCGTGTAGTTTCCTTTGATCCAGCCCACATACAGGTATATCTGCACAATCTTTGCTGCCTGCACAGTACTTACGTGATTTCCCTGGAATGGCATGGACTTAGGTGCTGTATCATTCACCCTACCCAGCAAACTTCTGCTGAAGAACCACACGTTCATTGCAGCATTCTAGGTGCTGGCTCTAGAGCCCGACTGTTTAAGGCTCAGATCTGGACTCCACCATGTACTCTATTGAGCCCACAAAAGAGCTGAATGTAACAAAGAAAACAACTGAGGTTAGAGATGCTGTGTGTCACAGCCTAGCTTTGAGCCCTGGACTCTCATTAACATCCCACACTCTTCAAAAAGACAACACACTGGCTCAGTCCTTAGACTCCATCCCTCCATCCTGGCCATGGGTACCACCTCTAGGCAGTTTTTTGTTTTTCTGAGAAGTAGCCACAGTTCCCAGTTGCTTCTCCCCTCCTGCTGTGCAGATGCCTCTCTGCAGAAGCTCCTTCTTGCCTAATCTTCTAGAAAGTTCTGCATTAGAGGGTCTTTTGGGGTGTGCCCATTCTGTGGTTATGCTCACCTTCTAGGGGGAAAATACCAGCTCCTCTAGGGACCAGCCAGGTCATGTAATGTTTCTTGGCAACATCATCCCTAGAGAACAGCTCTCTGAAGCCTTTGGTCAACTCACACCTGAGGTCTCAGAGGTGCATTAGGGAACCAAGCTTCTCATCTCCCCTCAGTCACTGCAGAGTTGTGTGCCTGCTGCTGTCCTAGTTTCCTCTTCCTAAACCTTGGAGCAGGAAATAGCTCCTCCAATTCCCCTGAGCTGAGGATGAGCGGGTGCCACTCCGGGAATATTAGTAAATTTGCTCCTTTCCTCCATGCCTGTGGCCTCTGGCCCCATTAAGATCTTCAGCTCTTGCTGACTTTCAACCGAGCTCGCTGTCTACGGTCCCTTCTTTCCCAACCCTTCCTCCACTCGGGGCATCAGAATAATCGCTTCGCAACTTGAATCTCTCCATGTAGTTCCCAAGCTTAATAGTGCTCACTTCTCTGTGCCTGAAGAAGCTGGGGATTGTCATCTCCGCAGCCCTCACCACGGCCTCAGCCCTTCCAGGCCTCGGCCTCACCCCCTTACCTCAAGCCTGCAGCCCCCCCTGTCTGAGTTGACCTGCAGCCTCTGCCTGCGATGCTTTTGCTTATCTCCTGATGGCCCTGTAGACTCAGTTTGGCATCACTTCACAAGGAAGCCTTCCCGGCCCCTCTTACACTGCTTAGATTCTGTCTTTGGCCGTAATTCCCTGTTCCGGCCTCTCTCATTGCAGCCCTAGCTGCGTCGTGTTTCCCTGCTGTGCCCACCGTCTTCACAAGGCCATGAGATCCTTCGAACAGAAGCTGCGTGAGTCATTCTTTAAGCTCCGGGGCTCTGGAGAGTCTCTTCAAGAAAGCCAGGCCTCAGCCACTGCTGGGCAGAGCTCATGATTCTCAGGCCTCCATGCCCACTCCACAGAAGGGACGTTCAGTTGCAAACCTCACACCGTGTCAGCCATGGTCAAACCAAGATTCACAAGGAACTTGGCAGTCATCCCAAATCCCTCTTCATTTGTCATATCTGCTGGCTTAGGGGCACAAATGCAAATGAGATCTTAAGAACAGCACAAGGTGTTTCATCATTCCCCAAAGTAAACATGTAAATTCAACTCAAATGATATCTCTAGATTTTGCCAACTGTGGAATTATGTTGAAAAGACAGAGGAAGATACATACCCCTCCCTGCCTGCATTCTGCCTCCGCTGACCACTGGTGCGGGCTCTGGAGCAGTCCTGCACTCAGGCCACCTTTCACCTGGATGTCGTCTCTATTTCCTGACCCCTGCTCGGCCCCACCTGAGAAACAAAGTGAAATTGGTCATCCAGATGCAGCATGAACGAAGACCTTGTGCTCTTCCTCCTTGTGAAACTCCGAACTGTACAAAGGGGAGCCTCTCGTTTAGATAGAAATTTACTATGCACATTTGCCTTCGTTGGGCATGTCTACCTTATGGCCACACAGAAAAGTGAGAAGGCACCCCTGTTTAGCCAGTGCAACTCAGTTATTCTAGCTTTCCCTTGCTACTTGGGAAGTTTACTTTCATATGCAAGAAAACTGGGATTTAAAGGTAAAGAGAGAAAGCATTTGCTTCTCTACCACCCTGTACAAATGAGGCTTGTTATTCTGGAAGGCAAAAAAAACAAACAAACAAAAAAAATGGCCCCAAACACCTATAGCAAAGATATTCCCAAAGGAGGTACTTGCTATAGACTGACTGTGTATCCTCAAAACCCATAGCATACAGTCCTAACCCCCAAAGTGATGGTATTAGGAAAGTGGGTCTTTGGTACCCTTGGTATCACAGTACCTTAGAATGTGACTTATTTGGAGAAAGGGTATTTAAAGAAGTAATCAAGTTAAAATGAA
Source organism: Miniopterus schreibersii (assembly GCF_964146895.1). Classification (NCBI taxonomy): domain Eukaryota; kingdom Metazoa; phylum Chordata; class Mammalia; order Chiroptera; family Miniopteridae; genus Miniopterus; species Miniopterus schreibersii. The sequence goes on along the minus strand of NC_138101.1, from coordinate 6,272,831 downwards.
GTCATTAGGACCAACCTAATCCATTCTGAATGATGTCCTTATAAGGAGAGGACAGTAGGAGACAGACATGCCCAGAAGGAAGACCAGGTGAAGACACAGGGAGAAAAAGCCATCTACAACAGCCCTCATACCCCTATTCCACAGAAGAAATAATAGGCTTAAAATTCCAAGATGGTGAAGTCTTCCAAACTCAAAACCAGGCAATCTGGCTCCAGAGCTCAGAGTTCTTTTTGCATAAACGCTTCCTTTGAGATAGATGTTTATCTAGCCCCATTTTACAGGTAAAAAAACTGAGTCTCAGACATTTGATAAGGTCTCAAATAAGTGGCAACCCCTGGACTTTCACCCAAGACCTTCCTCTAATACCTGCTCTCTTGAAATCTGGGGGAAGGCTCTCATGCCAAGAAATCTGCCCCCGCTAAGACTGCAGCAGTGTCTTCTCCTTAGAGTGTGGCCCCTCACCTCCTGCGGTAAGTCTGCCTTAACTGGGCTTGTTGTTCTGGCAGCTTCCTCTCCTCCTCTACGCCTGAGCTGGCTGAGGGGGAGGGTGTCTTTTGATGAACCAGAAAACGCCTCCATTTTAGATTTATGAGATTCTGCCTCAAGTCCCCAAAGAAGCAGATTAATCGCAAGAAGTTATTTTCCTTTTAATTAAAAAATATTATCTACAGTGGCTCTGGCCCCGCTGCTTTTGCAGAGCAGACAATACCGGTGAGCATAGCAAGTGAGCAATATTAATTTTCCCCAACTAATTTAAAGATAATATCCCTCACATGTGCCCACGGCTAACGAGTTTGTTTGTGCACCAGGTCGTCTGTTACCTCTGGGCTCTGTCTGAATTTCCTCTGTCTTTTTATTGACTTTGGAGGCATCCCCAAGGAGGAGATGTGCAGAATACATGGCAAGAGATGCGACTAGATACAAGTGTCCTTTTTAAGAACAATAGTCATCTGGGAAGCAGAAGGGAAGCAATTTTCAGCTAAAAGCTGACAGGTTACATGTTCTATGGAGAAAAGCTTAAGCTTCCAGATTCACCTCTGATTATGTGATCATGAAGTTGTGGGGTGAATTATAATCCCCCCAAAATTATATCTTGAAGCCATAACACCTTAATGCCTCAGAATGTGACTATATTTGGAGATAGGGCCTTTGGAGAGGTAATTAATTTAAAATGAGGTCATATAGCTTGGCTGGTTTGGCTCAGTGGTTAAAGCATCAGCCTGGGGACTGAAGAGTCCTGTGTTTGATTCTGGCCAAGGGCACATACCTCGGTTGCGGGTGTGATCCCTGGCCCCATTTGGGTCACGTGCTGGAGGCAACCAATCAATGTGTCTCTCTCACATTGATGTTTCTCTCTCTCTCTCTCCCTCTCCTTTCCACAATCTGAAAAACAATGGAAAAAATATCCTCCAGTGAGGATTAAAAAATAATAATGATACATTTTTAAAAATAAAATAAAATGAGGTCATATAGATGGGCCTTAATCCAATCCAATAGGTGTTGTTATAAAAAGAGAAGTTTAGGACACAACCAAGCACAGAGGAAAGACTGTGAGGACACAGCAAGAAGGAAGCCATCTATCAGCCAAGGAGGGAGGCCTTATACGAAACAAAACCCGCTGAGACTTTGATCTCGGGCTTCTAGCCTCCACAACTGTGAGGAAATAAATGTGTAATTTAAGTCATCAGGTCTACAATGTTTTGCTATGGCAGCCCTTGCAGACAAATACATGAGGGTAAACCTATAGCGTTGTCATTGAGCCAATCTGTGAACTAGGAAGGCTGAGATGAGAGATCTCCAGAGTCACAGCTGCTTCTGGTTTCCCCAGCTGGTATATCAGGGTGGCCATGTAGCTGGCCTGAATATTCCCTGACATCTCACTAGAAATAAGAGAGAAAGATCTTGAATACTTTGTAAGCGTCAAAGCAGAACCACTTTGGTAAAGAAGCAGTCATTTACCTCTGCTCTCCATACAAGCTCAGAAGCTCAGCCATCCTCAGGATCCATGCCTAAGTAAAGGTTTCCCTATTCCTTTACAGTATTTCCCACACCCCACCTCTCCTGGATGCCCAGGTTTGTAAAGTGTCTTTCCTTTGCACCCCACATGCCACCACACTTGGCACACTGCGTTGGCATTGCTGGCCCATTTGATGAGTAGATTGCATAGGGCCAAAAATCTTGGTCATCCTGTATCCTTGTCCTTCAGAGTTTAACTTTGTACCTTTGGCAATCAAAACTTAGGAGTCTATTTCTTGACCTTTTGAATCTCAGCTGGCCTGGGACTTGGTTCTTTGTTCAATAGAATATAACAAAAGTGACCTGCGTCAGTCCCAAGTCTACACCTCAACAGGCTTGCACAGCTTCTCTTATTGTCCTGTATTTCTATTTCTGCTAAGGAAACAAGTGAAGGTCATCCTGCTGGTAAATGAGGGATCAGATGGAAAAGAGCCCAGATGCTCCAGCCAAGGTTATACTAGACTAGCCCACAGGTAGCCGACCCCCAAACAAGCAAGAAAGCACAGCTAAGATCAGCAAAGCCATCTACTTGACCAAATCTGACTTGACTTCTGGGTGAGCATGACTGAAACTAGAAGAACAGCCCAGCAGAGCCCAGCCTAAATGACCAGTTCACAGAATCATGAGCCAAAGAAACAGTTGTTTTTAAGCCACCAAATTTCAAGGTGGCTGTTTGTTACACAGCACAATGGACTCACAAACCACTTTTTCTGGCCTCTCCTGCCAGAATGTTAACACCTTGAAATTGGGAAGTGTGCCTTGATCACTTGCCTAATGCGTGCAAGACAGCAGGTGTGTGAGAAAATATACTGAGTGTGTGAAGAAAGGCATTGTTCTTTCTCTTCATTTAGCTGTTCCTACATGGTTCCTGGCAGATTATATTCCTCAAATTGTGTATCACAGTATTTTCCCTCCCACATATTCTTTTACAACATACCCTTGCCACACCCCCATCAAAAGTAAAGTCTATTCCTCCAACACCTTGAATCCGAATGAGTCTTATGACTGTTTTGACCAATAGAACACAGCAGAAATGACACCAGGCAAGGTCTGAGCACAGCTTTTAACTGACCTGTGCTACTTCTTGAGAGTCATTGCAACAAAAAAAGAGATATTACTATGTTTTGATAACCCCATATGTAGAAGACCTGGATGAGGCGACATATGGACAGAAAGAGGTTTCAAGAAGCACCAAGGCACTGGGCATGAGAGTAAGACGCTGTACTGGGAGAGAATCCTCCAGCCTTAACTGTCCCAGCTGGTGCCACATGGGGCAGAGATGAGCTGCTCAGCCCAGTCTTTCCCAACCACTTGACCCACAAAACTATAAGCCAAATAAATGGCTGATTTTAGCCAGTACATTTTGTGATTGTTTTTTATGCAACAATAATGTCTCAGCTTGTTCAGGCTACTATAAACAAAATACTATAGACTGGGTGGCTTACAAAGAACAAATTTTTTTCCCACATTTCTGGAGGCTGGAAGCCCGAGATCAAGGCACCAGCAGATTCAGTTCATAGATGGCCACATTCTAGTTAATAGACGGTCCACTCCTACTGTGAATTCACAAAGATATAAAGGGGGAGGGGGCAAAAGAGCTCTCTGAGGCTTCTTTTATAAGGGCCCTAATACATTCATGGGGGCTCTTCCTTCATGACCTAATCACCTCCCAAAGACTTCATTTTCTAATACCATCACATTGGGTATTAGACTTCAACACATGAATTTGAGGGGGACAGACACATTCAATCCATATCAAATATATAACAAAACATAGATAGCATGTTGCAGTAGAAAATCTAGCTCTATAGCCATTAAATATAAATTTATATCTTGCCCTGATTTCTTACAACCATGTGATGATGGGAAGCTCACTTAAATTTTCTAATTCTCAGTGGTTTTTGTCTATATGGTGGGGATGCATTCACTCATTCCATAAAGCTTTGAGATCATGGAGGAGACACAGTGAATAATTCACAGTCTCCACCTTGAGGGAATTCATAGTCTGTTAGACAAACAAGGTAAGAGGTCAGAAATTCACAGGGTAGGGCTGTTGGTTCTCCTATTGCACTAAGTACAGCAAACCCTGGAATACACGGGAGGGGTGGGGGGAGTACTGGGCTCACTCCTAGGGTTCACAGGGAAAGTGGCAGATGAAGTAGAATCTCAACTGGGACCAACGATGCAGGGCGTGAATCAAGTGAAGAAGGTGGGATGGGGCAGAACGAGGATGGTTAGGAGAGGAGAGCTGGGTGCGTTTAGAGTTCAGGGGTGAGAGGGAGCAGGGGACCGTAAATAAGAAATCACCAGCCAGATTGGGAGTAGGCCTGAGTGCTGTGGTGTGTTTATTGTTTCAAGTTCATTGTGGAAGATTTGGCCACTCTAAGAGAACTTAAGATGAACTTCTCAGAAATGAAATGTGTAGTCAATTTTAACCTTTAGGGAGGACATGTGCCATGAAAAGGGCTTATTTTAAGCATTCTTGGGAGAGAGAAAAATTCCAACTCTAGAAGAGAAGATGCTTTTACAATTCAAAGAAGTGTTCAGGGCAGCAGCGGAGGACATTTAGAACAAAAGAAATACAAACTTTTTTTGTTTTGTTTTAAATAGAAAAAATACAACTCGAATCACGCTCAAAGGAAAGGATCTGTTGCTCTGGCCAGTGTGGCTCAGTTGGCTGAGTGTCATCCGTGCAGCAAAAGGTCACCGGTTTGATTCCCAGTCAGGGCACATGCCCGGGTTTCAGGCTCGATCCCCTGTAAGGCGGGTGCAAGAGGCAGCAGATCAATGGCTCTCTCTCACATCGGTGTTTCTCTGTCTCCTCCTTCCTCTCTCTCTAAACTCAATTAAAAAATATTTTTAAAAAAGAAAGGATCTGTTTGAGTTAGAAAGTGTAACTCCCTGAAACAGCTGACGATGAGAATGAACATTATTTGGTGCTTTTTCAAGCTCCGTGTAAATTATATCAGCTTCTGGATTATACCTACTTAACACAGGGACAGAGAACAGAACCATGGCCGGGAGGCTACAAACATTAATAAAATCAGGTTTCGGGAGGCTATGATAAGTGCCAAGCTCAAGAAGTATGGTGTCCAAACCAGAAAAGGGAGATGAATGTCTTGTACAATCAGCAGAGAATCAAGCTCTAGAAAAGCAGAGACCTCAACCCAAGGAAAGTAAGGCCAATGGAAAGCCATCCCCCTCTTCACCTGAAAGCCTTGGGTCGGGCAGGGCAGGTGGATGAGATTAGTAGCATATGACTCAGTGGAGCGAATTCCTTATGCCAACTGTAAATCTCCCAGAAGGAGGAAATATCAGGAATATGAACATCACAAGGAAATCAGTGTCCCTCTCCTGAGCATGTGGGTTCCCTGCCTGGATGCTCCCATGTAGATTGTAGTCTGGGTTCTAGGAACCTGGGATTCCATTCCCAAATGGTCTGAACCCTGCTTCCGGGGCCCTCGCAGGCCTCTTGCTTACATCTATCCTAACAAAAATTATTCAGAGATGAACAAAAAGTGCTTGACACATAATGAGGTTTTATTTAACCTCAGATCCTCTGGGTGAAACCCATCACCTATTCCACCACTGATAAAGAAGAAAGTGCAAGAGATATTCCCTGTTCTCTCTATACTCTTAAGAATAATTCAGTAGGTTTTATGGCCCTAAGTATTAAGTAAGGGAAGATGCTTAGTGTGAAAGAACCAATGCAAAAAATAATAATTACATCTCTCCCAGAGGAAGAAGCCCAGAACAGGTGACTTTGTGAAAGTCTGCCTTCTCACGAGTGTGTGGGGCGTAAGAACCGCAGCAAATATTTGCAAAGTACATTAGGCGCATAGACACGCAGACAATTAGAACTATTTTACCCCGGCACAGAGGGTCAACGGTTACATCATTTTCCAGATGTTTAGGTCACCCTTTGATATTAAAGTTGGGAAACTGCAAAGGATGAATCCGTCACTACAAGCAATTCACTCTTAACAACCAGCTTCCCCAGGAGACTTAGGGAGTCTCAGATGGAGACTTGGAGAAGCACAATTGTCCCTGGGAAAACTTAAACCTCACCGAGTGAAACATTCTGTTTGTGAATTAACAAATGAGCCAACAGAGAAGGAATGTTCAGCACAAAGAAGAGAAATGGAGAGAAGTAGAATTAAAACTGATGAAGCACCTATTATGTGCTGGGCTTTGAACACACCCACCCAAGAATTCAGTGAAGGGGGTAATATGATTCTCACTTCATAAAAAAGTAGCTTAGCAAGTTTAAGACACTAGCCCAAGATCACACATTTAATTGTTAGCATAATTGAGATTTTATCACAAATAACACAAAATAAGAGCATTTGACGGTAAGGTACTTATGATGGGAAGAAGAATGCTGTAAACATAGCTTGAAGACACTGGTCATTAGTATCATCTCATCTCGCTCTCATTTCTTGGATTCCATGATTACTCAGCAAATAACAATCTGACTGCTTATCGAAAATGAGTGTAGCAGACACACTCAAAAATGACCCTAAATGAATCATGCCCTTGAATATTGCCTACAGCTTTTAATCAATACCTGTGGCTTCCTTATAATCAATGAACTATGGCAAAGATGATGAATATCATTCCTGTGATTAAGTTTTTCTAACAAAGACTCTGCATTAGGAAACTGGAGGCAAGAAGATAGCCCTGCTGGCTTTCAAGAAGCAAACAGCCATGTTGTGAGTTCCCCCGGAGGGGACCCATGCAGGGTCCCACAGGCAGTCTCTAGGAGTGAGAGGGGCTCCAGCTGATAGCCAGTGAGAACCGGGCCTTCAGTCAGACAGCTTCAAGGAAATGAATGTGAAACAGATTCTTCCCCAGTGAAGTCCCCAGATGAAAACACAAGCTGGGCCGACATCTTGATAGCAAGCTGATGAGACGCTAGGGCAGAGGACCCTCAGACATTCCCAGTCTCCTAACCCAAAGAAACTGTAAAATAAATATGTGGTGTGTTAAGCTGGTAAGTGTTTGGAAGGATATGCTCCCTGTGTACTCACAACAGCAAATGGCAAGTGTAGAATGAGTGTGTGGAGAGGGTTATGCATACAAATGTATGTTGACATGCTTTGCACGCAAACACAAACTAAATAAAGGCTAGTGCTTAGAGAAACCCATAGGATGGGAAAGTGTATGTCAAGGAAGGACAGTAAGGGAAGCAAAGGGAAGTCTTGGCATTCGTAAATCGAAGATGCTTTCCATCCTGGTATTGTATGCATCTTAGACCAATGGCTAAGACCTGGTTTCAATTTTTCTGCTGTATGCCTTTAGGAGAATTAGTTAAACTCTATGACTCAATTTTCTCATCCATAAAATTAGAATAATAATAGTACTTACCTCATAGAGTTGATGAGTGCATTAAATGAGCACACATTAAACGAGCATATTGAGTTGACGAATGCATTAAATAATACAAGTTAAGTGCTTGGAAGCAGGCCTGGCACAAAGTGAACCCTATATGAACATTTGTTATTGTGAATCCACAGGTAAGAAGTGAAGGTGTCAGCTGTGAACCCAGGAAGTAGGACACGCAATCCCCATATTCAACCTCTATGTCCCAGCACCTGCAAGAAGGTGCAGGAAGAGACCCAAACTACAATATTATGGGTGGGAAAGAATGGGTCCTTTGACTTTGCATAAATCCAGACATACAGCAACATATTCATCACCACTGAGATCTGTTGTCTAACTTGTCCACTGCATACCTGCTAACAGCAAATAAAAACAAAAATAACATAAGAGTAAAACAATGCCATCTCTGGTGCATAATGGATTTTAATAAATCATTCATCAGCAGAAAACCAAGTGAGTGGTCATGCGTTTCAACAAATAAATCACCGGCAATGTTTCTGGAAACTGAAACAAGAAACATCTGCAGGGAATCGAGCAAGTCTACCAAGATGGATAAGTCAGGAACACCATTCGTCTGAATTAGAGTAGTGTTGATTTTAAGGTAAAGCCCCTCTCCTGGCTGATGACTCCAGGCTCAGGCGCTGGAGTGTATATATTCAACCTTGTCCTACTGAAATCAGAGTCCTAAAGAGCCTGTCTCCTGGCATGTAAGAGAAATTTATAACTTCCCGGTCCTCAGCTAGGAAACTGGTACTTCAGAATCCATTTGGCCCAGACATGTGCTTCTGACACATTTTGAATACAAGCTGAAAATCAGGAAGGCGATTCTGACAAACCAAACACACGATTTCAATAATGAAACCTCTCACCCTAAGGGAAAGTTTTAAGAAATTGCCTATCAAAGAAAGTCATAAAATCTTGAAGCTGAAAGGAACCTTAGAAATTAATGAGCTCAACGTTGCTGTGGTAAGATAAAGATGGTTTTTCCTAAGATCACGAAGCTAGTGAGAGTCAAAACGAGGTGTGGGGGCCCAAGTCTTTAACTTCTCAGCCCAGGCTAAGATGTGGGCCTAGTTCTGGGTATATGAGAGGTAAAGCCCCATGAAAACTAAGAAAACTGAGGCTCAGGGTGTTAAGTAACTTGCCCAAAATCAGACCATGACCAGTAGGAAGATTTATGCCTGGAAGTTAAGTCTTTCTGATCTTAATATTCTTTTTCTTAATATTTTCATTGTAACATTTTTGTTGTGAGGATGAATGATGATGTTCTCTGTTCAGGACATGGTTTATAGCATGCATACAATAAATCGCATCTAATATTAATATTATATAAATAAGAAAGTAGGATCATTATATTTTTCGGCACTGTTTCAATCATGAAATGTCAGATTCATAGACATAAAATTTCATACAAGATAATATCTAACCAGGCTATACCACCTCTCTTCAGTGCATGGGATCTACTGGCTGTGTCACCCAGATGTTGATGGCCTGATAGTGTTGGAATAGTGCGCTAAAGGCATAGTTGATGTACCAGCTTAGAGACAACCGCCTGTGAGGATAGGATAGGATAGGATAGGATAGGATAGGATAGGATAGGATAGGATAGGATAGGATAGGATAGGATGCCATCCTCCTGTTTTCAGTGCACACCTTGAATCAGAGGCCTTTAATATGTTCTGTGTCCTCAGGAAGAAGAAAACATGGATCCAGAAAACAAGTCATGGAAGCAGGGGTGGTCCCACGTATTATGGTCCCCAGTGACTCACCAGGGAAAGTGGTACTTGATCCACAGCTCTGGGATCTGCAGCATCAGTAATCCTACGAGGGTCACAGTGAACTCCAAGCTACTGCTGGCTCTGTGCACTTTGGGTTCCTCGTGTCCAGGGCTCATCTGGCAAAAGCGAGTCTCCATGTTGTCACAGGTAGTTGACCCTGATCAGCAGGAAGAGGAAGGAATGCTGTTACCTGACAGAGGCAGAGAGGAACACTGGCTCATCTTGGGTGATCCACTTGGGCACCTCTTGCTACTCCCTTGACCCTTGGTGGCTGTGATTGGAGAAGTGGAGCAATCCTGGCCCAAGGAGGAATGATGACCAAGATCTGAGATCCCTGAGGAAGGAGGGCTTCCGTCAGACACGCAGGCAAGCCACCCAGACGAGCAGAGCTGCTTACTGCGGGTGAGAGGGATTTAGAATGGATAGGGGGACCACTTCTGGTCCCACAACCAACTGGAGCAAATGAGTCCGCAGTTCAACCACTAACTTGCCTAATACAAGCTTTTTCTCGGCTAGAGAGGGCCACCTTCAGGAAAATCAAGGAGCTGGAATGGTGATTGGCAGGGGCTCGAGAGAAGGGGGAATGAAATACTAATCAACAGTCATAAAGTTTCAGTTAAGCAAGATGAGTAAGTTCTAGAAATACACTTCACAATATTGAACCTACAGATAACAATATTGTACCGTACACGTAAAAACTTGTTAAGAGGCAGATCTCATGTTAAGTGATCTTACGGCAACAAAATAAAATTAAAAAAAAAAAAAGAGAAAAAGGATTTTATAAGTCACACTTTTAATTAAATGTACATGTGAGGTATAAAATATATTATTTATATTCTCATATACATGAGAATGCTGTGGAAATAGAACATTTAACCAATCATTTCCATCATAAAGTGACTAAAATAAAGTGGGTGATGGGCTTATTCCAAATGGACTACGGTTTCCTAAGAACCTGATACAAAATTTCATCATATCCTCTCTGTTGTCATTTGGGAAACAATCATAAGAAGACAGAGTCCATGACCTTGAATAGTTCACAGGCCAGGAGAGAGGTTCATGCTAACAGATTATTTCTGTTTAAACTACACAGCTAATTTTGGTTTGGAACTAGTCCAGTTATGTCTGTACAAATGGAAGAGCTAGAAAACCCTTAATGCTAAATGTGAAATAAACTTTGCTGTCAGACACAATTTAATAACCCGTATTTTATCATTCTCTTTGTTCAAATATTTTAGTTGTCACCAACTCACACTTATTTTAGCTCAATCAGCTACTAAGAGAGAGTCCTCTTTCCAGAATTATTTTTATTAGGCATCAAAAATTATCAGTACTGATTACTGAGATGATTAAAGTTGATAGGTCCCCAAAGCAAGGTGGAATAGAGATGGCCTAGGTTCAAGTTCCTGGTTTTAAAAAAATGGCCTGGAACAGAAGACTTGGGACCAGAAGGGCTAAAAAGCACTTTCTTATGCCACGTGGAACTGCCCTTCAAAAGGATTATTTTGTGTCATAAACAACAGGGTTCTCTGAGCTAACACCATCTTCCAGGTGATCACATGGGTCCTGCTTGAGTCTAGACCCCCTTTGATTTTTCTGAGGCAGGTAACTTGCCTATGATGGTGAATTATAAGAGCTCCATTGCTTCAAATTTTCACATTTGTGTGATCTCATGGGGTTCATAGTGGTTTGTTATTAGACTTGTTCTATGAAATGCAAAGTGAAGCCCCTTTGGCAACAGCCATCCTTTTTGATAGAGTCAAATAAATAGTTTCCTAGTTTCTTTCTTCTCTCAACTTTGTAAATGAAGCTCAGTTGCCTGGAGGAGGCACATAGCATTATTCATACATTCCCCACTCACTGAGATTTTTCAAAAAAGGTAATGGGGGAGGGGAGGGAAGTGGAGAGAAGTGGAGGGGAGGGAGAGGGGAGGGGAGGGGAGGGGAGGGGAGGGGAGGGGAGGAGAGGGGAGGAGAGGGGAGGAGAGGGGAGGAGAGGGGAGGAGAGGGGAGGAGAGGGGAGGAGAGGGGGGAGGAGAGGGGGGAGGAGAGGGGAGGAGAGGGGAGGAGAGGGGAGGAGAGGGGAGGAGAGGGGAGGAGAGGAGAGGAGAGGAGAGGAGAGGAGAGGAGAGGAGAGGAGAGGAGAGGAGAGGAGAGGAGAGGAGAGGAGAGGAGAGGAGAGGAGAGGAGAGGAGAGGAGAGGAGAGGAGAGGAGAGGAGAGGAGAGGAGAGGAGAGGAGAGGAGAGGAGAGGAGAGGAGAGGAGAGGAGGAGAGGAATATCATGATGTTCGTTCATTGGGCATGTGAGTCTCATCATTATCATCAGGATGCTACTATACATTTACAGAATTTTCTTTGGAAAATGATATTCAGAATACTGCAATAACAAATTTTGCAATTCTTTAACTCTCAAATATTATGTGCATATTTGGAGAATTTATAGCAGTCTATTAGGTTTTCATTCCAGTGAATTTTCCAGGAAAGTTTCACAAAGAAATAAATACTTCTTAAACTTCTAACAAAATGCTATATCATGCAGAAAAACAAATTAAAAAGAAAGTGATGTCATTTTATTATTTCTTTGAAAGTATACTTCAAAATGTTACTATGAAAGCAATTCGTTTTCCCAGGGACTAGGCTAAAAAAGACTAAAGAAACTTTCAGGACCACAAGTATGGCAAAGGAGCAATGTTTTCAAAGAGTAATTTATTCATTTCCTTATAAACTAAGTGGAAAGTGGATTATAACCAAAACAGCTTAGTTTTGGATTAGCTCATCCTGCAGGATTTAGGAATATAATTCATTTCTCTAACAAGAAGGCAACATAAATTATTTTCCAATAACCCTGTGGTTCATGGGCAGGTACAGTCATCTGAGCTAATTTTCTGGTAAGTTTCAGAGATCCCAAGATGAGTTGATTCAAGTCTATGATGTATACACTCCCCTGCCTCTAGCATCCCCTCAGTTAAGACAAATATTTCTGATCTCAAAAACAGGAGGGGGAAAAGATGAAAGACAGATAAAGTTGTGCAACTCTTTATGTAAAGAAGGCTAAAACGTGGCAAAAAATAAATAACATTAAAATTCTCATAATTTGAGCATCTGCTATGTGCAGTCACCATTTTAGGAGTGTTTATATTGTGGGCATAAATGAAGACCATCCAAACAAGAACAAGAAAGCCCATTTCTTCAGGGCTTCCTATAGCAAGGGACTCAGCCACCATCAATTGTGCTTTGGTGGAGACTCAAAAGCAGGCAGAGAACTAGGCTTTACAGTGAGAAAGGGACGGTTTCAGCTACACGCTGGTTGGAGGCTGTGGCACAGGGAAGCTGTAGGCAGGGTAAGTAGAGGCAGGACATCCTGCGTGATAGGTTGGGTTCATATTTGCCTCTCTTCTCTTGGTTCTAAGTGTGAAACAGGAGTGACAGTTAGGGAAACTGTCAGTTATTAATCAGGTGCTGGCCCTTTGGGGTTGATTGTTACAGGGATTATTGTTTGGCTTGCTGGGTTGTTCCTGGAGAGAGCAGTCTGACTCCCCACACGGCCGACTTCTAATGTGCTGGCCTCCTGGGCTGGTTACTGCTATGGGCCTGAGTGTGATTTTTTATATGGTCTGGTCATTCATTGTCCCTTTGTATATTCAGGCTTTCAACATACATTTCTTCGCTTCATTCTCACCTCCTTTCTGTGAATTCAAGGTTGTTTTCCATTATATGAAAAAGTAAACCAATCCTCAGAAGAGGCCAGGATCTTGTCCATAATGATTCCTTTGGCAAGTTCCTGAAAAACAAATTTAACCCAAGTTTTAACCACATTACCCTTTGTGGAAAGAGAAGACTTCAGTTGGGTCCACCGTTTTAAATTTTGGATTGTCTAGAAACACAAGCTTTCTTAGCAATACAAGTAGTTAGGAGAGTGTTCCCATAGGTGTTTCTTAGGGCCAGCAGTTGTGTGCACCAGACCCTAACTGCTTCTAAAGAAGCTTCTAGATAAAAATAAATAAACAAACAAACAAATAAATAAATGTCTACTTGCTGTGGAGTTATTTCTGTCCATTAATGGGGACGTGTTCTCTGTCCACCCCTGGTTTCTTCAGCTTAATATGACAAACATTCATTGAAGACTTAAGTGCGAGAAGATATGAAATGAATTAGTTCATAGTTGTAGCCTATGATTATCCTCTATTGCAGTGGATGGCAGAGATATTAAATATATTATAATGATCAGCGAAGTGCTGTGTGAGACATGAGCCAGCCGGGCCGTCGCAGGAGCTCGTGGTCGAGGCACATCGCCCGTGCGAGCCCATGAGGCCAGTGTCCGGGAAAGCCGAGGGGCAGGGTGGCAGCGGCCCCTGGGGGGAGAAAAGGCACGTGCTTTTGTTCGGAGCTATGGTTCATCAGAGCTGCTTACCTCCTACTGTTTCGGTCACTCGGCCTCTCCCAAAGCTAAGCTATTTCTTGTAAACTTTGGCATCTGTCTTTCCCGGTATCTGTTTCCAGGCCTTCCCGGATATTTCTGCATAATCTTATGTCATTTTCAATAGCTGGTGATGGGCGATTTGGGTAGTAGAACTTCAGAGCCTCAACCCGATCATTTTCCCCACTTCCAGGGGTCCCTGCTACAAAAGGTGTAAGCTCGAGCCTCCTCAGAAAGGGGCATGTGTTCAATAATTAAACTTATTGCAGGGCTGCTAGAGGAAATGGAAACCAAGGACCAAGGTTTCCAAGACTGGGTGACATTGAAACAGAGTCTATTTCATCATAGTTCCAGAGGGTGGAGTCCAGATTAAGGTGTCGACAGAGTTTGTTTCTTCCGAGGGCCCCCTTTCCTTGGCTTACAGATGACCGACTTCTTCCTATGTCCTCACATGGTTGTCCATCTGCATGTCTGTGTCTTAATCTCCTCTCCTTATAAGAGCACTAGTCAGATTGGATTAGGGCTCATCCTAGTGACCTCATTTTATCTTAATTTTAATTGTACTATATCTATATCCCTTTAATGGTCCTATATCTATATACAGTCACATTCTGAGGTACTGGGGTTCAGGACCTCAACCTAGGAATTTGGGGACAAGTAACACAAGGCTTGGGATTGGGCTTTGAGGTGGGACTCCTGAAAGCTCCATCCCCACATCTCCAAGTTTGGATCTGCTTGGTGGACCCGGAGTCCCCTTACACAAGCCACCACCACAGGCACCAGGACCTGGAACAGAGAGACCCAGAGGCTTTCTTGTGCCCGCAGCACAAGTCACCCCTGACCTGGACTAGACCTAAGATCTTGCCCAATGCAAATATGCCCAGGGAGTCGAAATGGGTAGCAGAGTAAGTCCACATATCTTTTAAAGCATAACATCCTGCCCACAGTCAAGGGAAGCTGAATAAATCTTAATTCTGAGCAATCTGATGAGCAACTCTGCCCCTGTGTAGGAAGAGTTGGAGGCTAAGGATGCCCTGGGCCAAAGGAAGGAACGTAAGTAGAGAAGTTCCCTCATTCTGTGGTCAGAGGCTGAATACTGTGGGGAGCAGGCAGGACTCCCCTTCTTGCTCTGCTCTTTGGCTCCTGGCCGTGACCCACGCTCCCCAGGAGCGTCCGCACTCCCTCCTGCCTGCACCCTGGCGTCAGGCCTCAGCCCCCCCATAGCCGGCTGGTTGCTCCCTGCCCAGCGGGACACTCTGTTTCACAGTGTGGGAGCCAGACACCCCATCAACCCAGCGAGACCCAAGCTCTGCCAGGAACATGAAATGCATAGACCGAAACCCTAAGGAGCATGACATTTATATTTTTAAAAGTCTTTTCCCCTCTTAAAACACCCCCGGCTGTGAGTGAAGTGGGAACGTTTGCTCTTAACCGTGTTGTGTGCTCCGTGGGCTCGGAGGCTGCAAGTCGCCCCCTGTCCTCAGAAGGGAACGTTTGTATCAAACAGAGCAGAGGATGCGGAGAGGGGCTGCAGGTCAGAGACAAGAAGGGTTCCCTTAAACTCTTCAGCATCAGAGATCTGGAGAGCTGAATTCATGGAGGAAGAAATGCAGAAGACAGGGTCCTGTCATTGTTTCTCCAACCCCAAGACCCTGTTTGGAGACCCTACATTTCTGCTTATCTGAAGGTAAAAATATTGGCAAGTCTGTGGCAGCATCTTTTTTATTTTTAATCCTCACTGGAGGATATTTCATCCATTGATTTTTTTTAGAGAGAGTGGAGGGGAGGGAGGAGGCAGGAGGGAGAGAAACATTGATGTGAGAGAGACACATCGATTGGTCGCCTCTCACTGCGCCCAGCCAGGGCTGGGGGTTGAGCCTGCAACTGAGGTACATGCCCTGGACCAGGAATCGAACCCGAGGCCCTTTGGTCTGCAGGCTGACACCCCAACCACTGAGCCAAACAGGCCAGGGTGGCAGCACCTTCCTGTAACGAACACTCGTGGAGGGCCTCGTGGGTTCCGTGGGGCCCACAGAAATGAATGAGACGCAGCTTTTGCTTCAAGTTGCTGAGAAGCTGCTCCATCCAGGTGAGTCTCCAGGCAGCGCAGATGCCTCAGAGGAATGAAAGGAAGGCGCTGCCCATCTGAGTCCGGTGGCCTCGGACCCAAGTTCTCCCGAAGGTCTTACCTAAAACATTTTTAAGCGACCTGTTCACACACCTGAATCTAATATTCTTCCCTTCGTTCACAATCAGAATTAGTTCACATATTAAGAACCCTGCTTTCATGAATAAGAGGATTATAAGCCTTCTTTAGAGGTCTCCGAGTACAATTACTGACATCTCTGCTGAATAGTGAGTATTGTTCCTTCACCAGCAATATTTTCATTATGATGAGCGAGGCTGGGCTGGAGGCTGCTCGGGAAACATACCTTTCCAGTCCCAGCCACCTGCATCTACACAGACTCTGAGCAGCACTTTTGAAAGGATTCCCTCAAACGAAGCCAAGTGCATGCAACAGACCTCCCTCACCCTCTCTGATTCCTCCCGGTTCCTGACCTCGGTGTTCCTTTGTCTTTCCATCCCGATATTAATATTAAGTTAGGACAACTTTATGCCAGAGAAGACTAAGTATCTATCCACAATCCAAGACTGACCACATCTTGCATTCAGACTAAGCCTGACCTGAAATCACACAACTATCCCAGATGGGTGTAGGGCATGTGGACCTGGCACCTCCTGCACTTAGCCTGTCCTCACCCAGCCTGGAATACCAGTTATGGAAAACGATGTCTCTCTCCTCTCAGCAGCACCCTGCCACTGTCGTCACACCGTGCACCTTGTCACACAGGGACATCTGTTTCTTGGTGCAACCGACTCCTCCTTTCTGACGCCCTAACATTCCTGCTCTTCTGCTCCACTCACCCCCCCCAACCCTGCCCACCTAATCCCCCCCACCCTGCCCACCTAATCCCCACCACCTGCGCAAGGAGATGTGCTTTGCTAACACTGTAAGGTAGATCACACATTGAAAAGTATTGTTTCCATCTCAGAGATTAAAAAACTGAGGCTCAGAGAATATAAATGTCACATGCATATGCACACTCATGGTGAGTGGTTGAAATACATTCAGCTGTTCTAACTCCAGAGTTTATGGTCTCTCCTCTCTACGAAGAACTGATGGTATAAATAATATTGTAAAATTTAGAACTTTGTGGGGAAAATATATTTTTAGAAATATTGCCTTGTTTTCCTGTCACCTCAGCAGTTGTCTGGGAAAGGTACTCTGGCCCTGCATATAGGAGGCACCCATGTGTGGACAATGGAATCCATCTCCCAGGGATCCTGATCTGGGCTCCATCCCTGAGTAGCTGAGAAAATGTGGGCCATCTATTAAAACACTTGAGACGCAGATTTTTATCTAAAAAAGAGGGAGGCGGGGCACAGTGGTAAACCTCCTTTGAAATGCTGACACACAGAACGAGTTAGAACAAAAGCTAAGCACGTCACCTGGGGCTCGGTAGTGGCCTGATGGAGATCAACTCTTTCACCTGCCTGAGGCCATCCTGGTCCAGGGTGAATTAGGTCATCTGTAAGGTTTCTTTCCAAGTTTAAAATGTCACGAAAATGGCCTTAGCCATTTCTCATTCCCTTCCTTCTTGCAGCTCCCTGACTACGCCTTGCTCGCAGAGGAGTCCTTCAGGGAATTTGATCAAGATTGACAGGCTGGGGTTTTAGTCCAAGCAAACATCCCTGGGCCACGACTGTGCTGATTCTAGATGAGTCTCTGTGACATCAGAGGGAGCTGCCCTCCCCCATCCCCCTTCACCTCCCAGGCTAATATTATTAACATCAGCTGGGGGCAGTGAAGTGATAGGTTCAAGCACCAGGTACGGTACCTGAATTATCTCAAGCTGCTTGTTCCTTGGCGGTGAGGAAGCCACCTAGCCATTGCTCAGCAGCACTCTGCCGAGTTTTCCCAAACGGGCTGGCGCGGGGCCTCCGCTGGCTCACGTTTTCAGACTAGTTTATCAAGAAAAATTAAGGACATTCTGTTGGCAGTTTCTTTCCCCTTTCTTCTTTCTTCCCATTAAAAAAAAAAAAATACTTATTAATTTCAGAAATCAACTAAAGAGTAGACAGGAAGCCGAGAGTTGGGAAATAAAGAGAATTTGAAGTTAAGTACAAGGACTGCACTAGGCCCACTTGGAAATCGTGGTGCCTAAGTTAGCCAGGTTATTTGAGGTTCATAGCTTATGATGGAGCTGCTCACACTCCCTGACTAACTTTCCTCCTTTGCCGAGAACCCCACCTTTGATCAGAGCTTCCCTTCACTGGGCTTGTTTTCTCTCTCTTTTTATTAAGTCTAAGCTGATGAACCGAGTCTTTTGCACCAAACCACCTCTATCGCCCACCTCCCCAACTCTGCAAAAATAAATAAATAAGTAACAATAGGTGAGAAATGGATCTAATCAACCAGAAGCGAACGCATTTCTAGTTAAAGGTTTATAAACATGGGTCACGTTTTAGAACAAGCAAAGGCAAGGCAAGCGTCATTCTTCTCAGTCTGTTCTGGGTCATTGCTTTCCTCTGCCTGCCTGAACCACAATTATGAGCCATCAGGTAAAAAGTCATTTTTTCACCCACCTGTCATATTGCACTTTTAATGTCAACTTCTCCTAACTTTTTGTTTCTTGATTTTGCCCCAGCCCCAGCCACAAACACACCACATTTTATGAGAGTAAAGTCTCGTGTTATTGAGAGAAGTAGCTGCAAGACCATTTTCTACCCTGCCTTTGCAGGTTTTTTTTTATTACATTTATTGAGGTGACATTGGTTAATAAAATTATATAGGTTTCAGGTGTACATTTCTGTAATACATCATCTGTATATTATATTACGTGTTCACCACCCCAGGTCAAATCGTCTCTCATCATTATTTATCCTCCCTTTACCCTCAATTACCTCCCCCACCCCCTTTCCCTCTGGGAATCACCATGATGTTGTCTGTGTCTGTGAGGTTTTTTTTTTTCGTTTGCTTAATCCCATCACCTTTTTTCACCCAGCCCCCAATGCCCCCTCCCCTCTGACAGCTGTCAGTCTGTTCTCTGTCTCTATGAGTTTGTTTCTATTTTGTTTGTTAGTTCATTTTGTTCATTAGATTCCACATAGAAGTGAAATCATTTGTTACTTGTCTTTCTCTGACTGGCTTATTTCACTTAGCCTAATACTCTCCAGGTCCAACCCTGCTGTTGCAAAAGGTGCAGTTTTAAGTTTCAGCATATGTTAGCATAATTCTCTCATTCAATGCCATTTCCAAAGGCAGAGAAACCCTTCTGAATCTTGATTCAGAAGCAGGTCACATCAAATAAGCAGTTTATACACATAAAAAAGTGGGACCTGCTGGCAGCACATGTCAAAGGCAATAGAGAATAGAATATTTCATTTGGGAAACAATTCTTAAAGCACAGGAAGTTTTATTCTACCATAATCAAATGGGAAAACGCAAGAGGCAAAAATCCTCTAATTTTCTACAGCCATCTGACAAAACTAGGACAGATGAAAGTTTTTAAAATAAGAAAGGTGCACACAGATTGTTTCCCAGGTTCATATATGAGTCATAAAGTTATATGCTAGAAAGTTGATGTGGCTCTAAGCAAACCCAAACTTCAGCATTTCTTCACTGACTATAATTCCAAACGTTAGAAGCAAGACCAGCAGCTTGACAGGATGTCATAAGAAGCTGGAACTGAAAAACCAAGGGTACACAGTCATGTAACGGGAGAGGCTGTGCAGATAAAGTTAGACTCAGCTCACAGAGGAAGACACTGAAACACAGGGAATTTCAGGGATTCACTGGAGATTAACTTTGGATACAAAAACATAAAAATCATACTGTTAGAGTTGGGGCATAATTTGTAGATTTGGGGATGACTTGTAAGGATTTTAACGGAATGAATAACAGGGACTGTGAAAAGCAGTGTTTTAGAAAAATGAGGGAGTGTATTGGTCGAGGTTCTCCAGAGAAATAGAAACAGTAAGATGGATGGATGAATAGATGGATAGATGGATGGGTGGAGAAATCATAGATAGATGATGACAGATGATGATAGATAGATAGATGATAGATATAGATAGATGATAGATAGATAGATAGATGATGATAGATAGATAGATAGATAGATAGATAGATAGATAGATGATAGATAGATAGATAGATAGATAGATGATAGATAGATAGATAGATAGATAGATAGATAGATAGATAGATAGATGATAGATGATAGATAGATAGATAGATAGATAGATAGATAGATAGATGATAGATAGATAGATAGATAGATAGATAGATAGATAGATAGATAGATAGATGATAGATAGATAATAGATAGATGATAGATGATAGATAGATAGATAGATAGATAGATAGATAGATAGATAGATAGATAGATGATAGATAGATGATAGATAGATAGATAGATGATAGATAGATAGATAGATAGATAGATAGATAGATAGATAGATAGATAGATAGATAGATAGATAGATAGATGATAGATGATAGATAGATGATAGATAGATGATAGATAGATAGATAGATAGATAGATAGATAGATAGATAGATAGATAGATAGATAGATAGATAGATGATAGATAGAGATAGATTAGATAGATATAGATAGATAGATAGATAGATAGATAGATAGATAGATAGATAGATAGATAGATAGATAGATATAGATAGATGATAGAGATAAATTTATTATAAAAAGTTGGTTCACATAATTACAGAGTTTGAGAAGTCCCACAAGCTACAATCTGCAAGCTAGACACCCAGGAGAGATAATGGGATAGGTCTAGTCCAAGTCCAAAGAACTGAGGATGTAATTTCCAGCCCAGTTTCAAGGACCTGAAAGCCAGGAGAGCCGATGGGGCAAGTTCCAGGTCCAGTGTGGGATAAAACCAAAGGCCCACCTACGAGCAGTCAGTCAGGGAGCGTGAACTCTTCCTTACTTCGGGTTTTGCTCTATTTGTGGCTTCAGTGGGCTGGATGGTGCTCAGCCAAATTGGGGAGAGTGATGTGCTTAGTCTACCAATTCCAATGTTAGTCGTCGACCAAGCTCTTCTGGAGGAGCAGAGCACTCCCAGGAACTTCAAGAGCTGTCTGCTGCAAACAGACCAGCTCCCATGACCTAAGGTCTCAGGTGTAAGTCCCTAGAATCAAAGACACACAGAAGTGGGGGCTGAGATACAAGAGAAAGGGTAAAAAGAATTTGAGCGGATCTAGGAGGAGCAGCAATAGGAGCCTCTAGGCACTCATAGTTTCCTGAGCACTAAGAGTCTTCTGGGAAAGACAGATGTGATCAGAGAGATGTAATCGTGAGTGTTAGATAATGGGAGTAAAAATGAGTTTACTGCATCATGCAGACAAAGACTGAGGTGATCAGCTTTCCCAGGCATTTGAGGGAAGATTTCACTCAGGGGGAGGCGTGGGTTTGCTCTCGGTGTCACTATGTTTTATCTTTCCTTGTTTCTGCTCTACGAAACTTGATCATTTTATTGACTACTTCTAGTTTGCAATCAGTCATGCTACAAAGGGAATCCAGGAATTTGGATGATCTGTGACCAATGTGACTAGCATGTGTTAATTATCTGTCTTCTTTCTCCATTTGGTAGAGCCTCCTGTCACCAAAAACCTTCAGGTGCTACAAATAATGATTGGTCATCAACACTGAAGTTTATCTACAAGGCTACTTTGAATAGTGCTACTACAAAGGGAGATTTCAAAACTTGCATTAGGACCAGGGCCTTCTCTTTATGTTTGTTTTGTGTTTATCAATGCCAAGTTCAACTTGCAGATCATAACTGAAATGAATTCTCACTGACTCTCATCAGTTTAAGGGTTGCTTTCAACCTGGTCTAAAGCTTCTTACCATCAGTAAGTAGCACATGGTTAAAGAGAAAATGCTTGTTTTCATGTTTAATATGAACATCACAGTGATGTCTTTTTTCTCCATTAATTGGTTCTGTCCTAGATATAACCAGACAAGATTGAGTGACTCTTCCTCAAGTATTAATTGTGCATCTTTAGACTCGAAAATCATCCCTGAAGGACTTAGAATTATATTCATTGATTCATCACGTATTCTCATCAAATAAAATGTTTCAGCCTTTCAGAATCTAAAATTTGAGTGAGAAATTTAGTCTAATATTTATTAAAATAAAGATTTAATATATCTCTGAAAAATGTTATTCATTTGCATGCTAACTTCCCTTGGACCAAAATAAACATTGGTTGTGTGCTAATCTTTATTCCCACAAATACCCAGAAAGATTTTGGGGCAACTTATAAGCTATCTTAAGAGCTGACAGAATTGCAAACATTAAAAGTAAAGATAAAGAAAGTTGGCAAAAAAGGACAGGGACAAAGTAAAGATACTAAAAGCACAAGAAAGCATTTTCTAATGGCTTACATAGCCATTGGGGTAAAACTAACAAAAAAAATATTAGTTCGATTTTTAATTCTTTAGGAAAAGGTGAACTGATTTGGAAGAAAAGAGATTTACTGCAAAAGCAATAAAAAATGGTGTCTGTAAGATAAAAGAAAGAATTAACATCTGATTATTTGTATAACTTTTATCACACAAGCATAACACAGCTTGCACACCCTTGGAAGAAAGCCAAATTCTGTTGTTTCTGAGTAATGATTAGCTGATAACCCAAAGAACTCCTCATCTTAAAGAGATGGGAATTTTTTTAAAACAGGCTGAAATGGGCAGCTCTGTGCACCCTTAAGAAGGTGGCACAAACCACCCTGAGGAGAGCTTAGTTGAGTCATAAAAGGGATCCAAAAAACAGGAGAGATTTGGGATTGGAAACAAATATGCTTATCTTAGCATGAGTGATTGAAATCTTCAGGGGCACTGTCATGCTTCTCCATGGCCCCTGGGTAGTGAGGGGGTTAAAGAGCCAGATTATCATAAAAATTCACAACATGACAGGCTTTATAATGAGTAAACTTTGTGGAACAGGAAAAGATGGAGCCTTGGAAGAATCTGTTCAACAAATATGGTGAGTGAATCAGAAATTCAGCTCTAAGCTTTCTAGCATGCAACAGAAAAATAGAAAACTTCTGTTACAGATTCTAAATCTCCATGAAACAAAAATAAGCCAATGGCTCGGAGATATTGCAACATCCCTTATTACTGAGACCCTATAGGAATTGCTCCTAGGGGTTCTGATTTTTAAAAGAAAGGGGGGAAAAAAGGAAGTCCTATGATATAATGAATACAGTGACTCTGAACACCACTAAGCTTTCAGAAAACTAGTTCTTATATAAAAATAGTCTGAAGAAATATTACAATAAAATCAAATTCAGTTGAAAAAATACCCTTCCAGGCAAGGTGTTGTGCAAGGCTCTCTGGTAATTTTATGTGATCCAGGTATAAATGCAGGTGTGCCCCAGGAGATCTGAAAGGGATGGGCCGGTGTGTCTCAGCGCTCCCCCTGAATACCATTGCTCCCCATTAAACTTGCATAGACTTGGAGCAGAGGTCAGTGTGGTGTCGTTTCTCCGGGTGAGACGCCTTGGGTTCATTTTCTCCTCACTCTCTATAGTGCCCAGAACTGTGTGCCCGAGACGAGCAGGAAGCCAAGGGCGGGGAATGAGCTTCAGTGGGAACCGAGGGACAGACTGGAACAGGTGCCTGGATGCAAGCCCCCCACGTCCCCCCATAAGTGAGGTGGGGAAGCGAGATGAGGAAGGACTGGCTGGGGTGGATTCATTCAGGCTCTTTCTCATCTGCTCCTTAAGGACACCTGCTGCCCCAGGCAGGACCCCAAGCCCCTCTATCTGCACTGCGAGTGGATGCGAGTGGATGGCGCCTACACAAAATCTAAGTCTAAGTCTCCAACACACGTTAGAAGGCGGCGGCTGAAGGAGACCAGACCGCGGGTGGTGAGCACACAATGCTCTCGATATACAGATGCTGTATTATAGAAACGTACACTTGAAGCCTGTATAATTTTATTAACCAATGCCACCCCAGGAAATTTAATAAAATAAATAAATAAAAATAAAAACACTGAAAGCACCAGCCAAGTATATAAATTTGGGCTATTCTATTTTCCAAAGGACTATCTAAGATAAACTATTTAGAAGATGTACAAACAGGTAACTCTATAAGACAATTTTTGAGGGGGGTTATGATGTGTACGCAGTTTAGAAAGGCCCTGCTGGAATTTCACACTAGTGCACATCGCCACCATCAGTGTGTGATAGTGTCTGCTTGGTCCACATCTTTAGTAAAACTTGGAGGATACTTGTGCCATATCTTCCAAATGTAAAATGGACTTTTCTGTTCACTAAATAATTCCATTTCTAAAAATTGACCTTGCAAACAGGTGACAAAAAATACCACCTAGAATGTCTGCTTCAGCAAGAAGCTGGAAACAAGCTATCCATACAGTGCAATTCTGTTCTGTTATCAGAGGGGCTGAGTCTATACGGACTAATATGGAGGTATTTATTAAGTATTAAGTGGCTGAGCAAGAAGCACAAGTGTGAATGGTATAACCACTTGTGTAGTGTGAGTGCATGTGTGTGTTGAAAAACTATTGGAGCAAACCATTCCGCGCGAGAGAGGGAGATGCTGGTAAATTGCGAACCAGACTCAGGCAGCTCACCCAGGCCTCCTCCCACCCAGCTCTGCTCTTTGGATCACGTGAAAGAGTAGACAGGTCTGGCTTCCATTTCCAGACTGATCGCACACAGCTAGTAAAGGGTGCTTGGCCACTAGTGAATGCAGGCCCATGCACACTCTTTCCTCCCACCATGGTCTCCCATAATCATCGCTGTGTTTTAGAGCTTGTTTGTTTATTTGTTTAAATCACCATAAAACCAAATATTCCAAGGGGCCAACCGAAGGATCTTTATTTCAAAGAAGCCCCAGCCTAATATCTTGTGAGTCATTTTATTCTGTCAAAGGACCTCATTCATTGCTATTACTGCCTCAGTGCAAATGCATCACCACGCCCTGGGCAAGCACAACTGTTCTATAAGAGTGCCCCCCAACACACTGGATGGATGGTCTGACCTTTGACCTTAGCAAACATCCCCCTGCTGCCCTTGTCTATCATCAGTGACTCCCCCATTTTCTCACGGTTCTCTCAGAAACCCAGACAAGGGTTCACAGGAACACCCAATGAGCTTGTTAATTCACAGGGGGCTTACAGTCAATAACCTCCAGCTCCCTGATATTGAGCTTGTCCGTTTTGTAGCACAGCCTTAGAAAGTGATGAACATCACAGACTATGTGTATTTGTATAGGGCTTATGGACCAAAATCCCTGGGTAAGGTGAAAATCAGGGACAGTCCCAAGTACCCCACACCAGTAAGTGCCCAAGCACAAGGTAAGGCAGTTGTCCAACTTTAGGGGACATTCTTGACAAAACAATAGTAATAAATCTTAGAATCACACTTGTTATCGTGAGTTACACTGTAAGAGTAAAGAGGGAAACAGAATTGACTGAAGGAGGAGCAAATTGAGATAGGGCCGTTGGGTTGATCTGCAATTTTTTTCAAAAGCTGAACATCTAAAATTCAGCTGTGGGTGATCAACAAAGTGTAAAACTCTGAACTGTGAGGCTGAAGTCTTTGTATTTACCATCAGCTTTGTCTCCAAGACAAAATTGTAATCTATTTAAGTGTAAGATTTAATTTTTTTGTAAATTTAACAACTAAAGATTTTATTTTGATTGGTAGATGTCTTAGTCAGTTTGGGCGGCAATAGCAAAGTACCATAAGCTTAATGGTTTATAAACAACAGACACTTATTTCACACAGTCCTGAGGACCTGAAGTCCAAGGTCAGGTTTTTGTTGGAACCCTCTTCTGGGCTGCAAACTGCCACCTTCCCTCTGGATTTTCAGATAGTGGAGAGGAGGCAAGAGAGCTCTCAGGGACCTTTTAATAAGGACACTAATCCCATTCATGAGGGCTCCACCATCATGACCTAATTATCCCCCAAATCCTCACCTCCTATACCGTGACATTAGAGGTTAGGATCTCAACATGTGAATTTTGGGGGGACACAACATCACGTCCATTGCAGTAGAATATATTGTTTGGACACAATTATGATTATATGAGCCCAAACACAATACTGTATTTATTGCTGATCCATAGATCTCTTAATTCACTAAGGACATTGCATATGCATAATGCTATGTTCCCATCGATATTTGTATTCTTATTATCACCACAAACATAATTTTTCTTTTAATTGAATTTTCAGTAGCATTTATACAAGTGTCAGGTTTCTCATCTTTGACAGAATAAAATTCCCAAAGCTTTACCCTGATTCACTGAATAAATGAACAATTGATCAATAATTGAGATGTTCTTATCTGATTTTTGTTTTACTTGACAGATCAGATGATATCATTTAACTGCTTGTTTGCAAGGGTCTTTTTCTTCTAATGGAGTCAACGCATTAAAAGCTATGTTTTTGGAAGGGCAGGGGGAGTATATCTACAAGAAATAAAATAAAAAGTAAGTAAAATAAATTTAGAACAAGACTCGGTTGATATAAATAAAAGCCATGTTGCACACCATCTACAGCTGCAAGTGTTGATTTGTTATGTCTAGGCAGAGCCTGCAGTCAGTGACGTCACTGTGGCCATCCTGGTGGATGGTTAAATGTCAAAAACTATTTTGAGCAGGTGTCACTATCATCACCAGCTCTCTGGAGAAGTAAACATCTAGTGCTTAATTTCTCATCAGACATGCACTTTTGCTTTTTGAGCTCATTGCTTGCCAAAAAAAAAAAGGTTTCTTGGAAAACAAACAAAAAAAGGAATTATTAAACAATAAAATAAATAGGGCTGAAGAGTTACCCCACAGAATAAATGCCAAAGGCACTGCAGCAAGGGAGTCAGACTTCTCTCTAGACTCTCTCTGGCGGAGCTGCTCAGTCTCTAGGGCCTGATGGTGTTGAAGTAGCACGTGGCCTATAATTCCCTGTGTTCCCCACTGACCCTGCTGATGGCAAACCAAGTGGCTGGCATGAGAACCAGGAATAGATACTTTCTCCCACTTTCACCGGAAAGCAGAACAAATTAGCTGTTGCCACCAGCATTCCTCCAAACACTTCAGTTCACCAGCAAGTGCCCAGCATGCTGTCCTTGGAAGGGTTATTTTGTGCCTGGAAAGGGTGAGAAGAGAAACAGGGTACCACAGGTTGTCATCCAAGTGTAACCACGTGTTAGGAGAGAACTCTGTTCACTGTAAGTAGTATTAGACATCCTGGCAGAAGATGTAACTGTTCACATAAACCCTGCATGATTGTCTGGAGGTTCACAGAGTGACTGATACATTGACATGCGACCTTTTTATGAGGACCAAGGGACCTCCTTTGAATGGGATGTAGCAGTGAGAACAAGATCCTTTAGACCTTTCTCAGAAGCTGCTAATCTGATGCTGTGGTGGGGTGAAGCTAATGCACCAGCTTAGAGATGATACCTTGAAAAGATATGGCACATACCTTAAATCGACAGTGGAGAGAGCTATGCTCCCCAGGGGGGGAACACAGTGGTCCAGGAGCCCAGGCTTGTAAGGAATGGTTTTGTCAGTATTTCCAGTGACCCAGTGGGGAATTTATTCTTCCTCTCCTCACAGATCTTGGCTCTATGCTTGTAAAGTTTCTTGCCCCGGTGGGGTAAGACTTTCACAGGGTACACAGAAAATATTCCACCCAGCACAAAGTTTCTTGTCACCTTGGCCTCTAATTGCCTGTGTACAGCAGGGAAAGAAAGAAACTTCCATACCAGCGTGGGTAATGGACCCTGACCACCCTCAGGAGGTAGGGCCACTGGTACACAGAGGAAAAAGGGGCAAAGCATTACATCATCCACTGACACCCCTGTACCCACTTTTATTCTAATTGCGCAAATAGACCAACCAGGGCAGGGAAGGAATGAATAATTGTGAACTAATAATACCATCCATCACAGCAAGTTAAGCCAAAAAAATCACTTTGATTTGCTCTGGATTGGAGCAAATTTCCTCCAGGTTCTACTTTGGGCTTTTAATTACTTTCCATTATCATTAATAGTTGCCTTCCCAGAGCATTCATTTTCCATTTATCCTCTTATAACACCAGGACAATGCCAGATAACACTGCCCAGGCTCGGCAGAATGCTATAGAAGGAGATCAGAGTGCTGCACGGATTATTATTTTTCACAGAATTACTTTCAAGACAAATTGAATTTCATTGCCTGAAATGAATTTTTATGTTTTGCAGAGAGGGGACAAATGGGTGTCACCCATTACAAAGTACATGGCAATGACATAATTGAAAGAAATCAAACCGATTTTTCTACATGAGAGTTAATGTTCTCTTTGAATGAGCTTTAGGAGGTTTACGTCAAGGGCCACACGTGATTCATCACTGCAGAGTACAAGTGACAAATTTCAGATTACTGCCTGTCAGCGGAGAGCTGGACAGGCTAATTCTCATCTTCACAGGTATTTTTCAAACTCAAGTGCCAAGACTGCCTTGAAGTCAAGGGAACAGAGATGTCTCCAACCGGGGTTCCACCCTGGAATCCATAGGTGTCCAACAATGTGGGTTATTACCAATATTAATGGGGTTTCATACCGAATGGAATAGCATTGATGGAAATCTACATCATAGAAAAAGAGGGAGAGGGAGCGGCCACTCGCCATGGAGGTCGAAGAGCCCCGTTACGCCGGGTTAGTTCCCTCTGGGGTGCGCCCTTCCACAGCCCCGTGGCAGATGCTTCTCGATGGCAGAAGCCTCTCGTGGGGTGAAATCGTCCTCTCCCCGCCCTCCCGGTGCTGCACCGCGGGAGGGTTGGCTGTGGACGGCGAAGGGAAAAGAAGAATCAGTCATTTCTCCCAGGCTTTTGGCTCCAGCTACTAAGTGACTATGAATGATGCCGTTTGCTCAGATAAAGGGGCCTGGGAAAGAAAATGAATTATAAATCCCTTTATAAGTCATCGCAAATACACTGTCCTACTTCTTACTCTGCTGGGAGCCGGACGTCTTGCTTTTCCATCAGGTTTTGACAATGAATTGAAAGGGAAGCACTTGTCTTTCTCCTCTGCAGTCCTCTGGATGGGCCTGTCCAGCCGAAAGGCCCCCGACAGCGATTCTGCAGCAGGTCCGCTCCCTTCTCTGCATCTCTTTTGGTGTTTTTTTTCTTTGCATTTTCCTTTGAAGAAACTTGTAGTGATACTATTGTCTCACTCAGTTTTCATTCATTTCTCAAGCTGAAGTGGGTGCATACATTTGCAAGATGGTATTTCAAACGCCAGAATTATGGATGAAAAACAAAAGACGAAACAAGGTGGGTGGGGTTTTTTTGTCATATAAGAGAAAGTGTACCAGAAATGGCCTTATTTATGGCCAAGGAGAGATAATATAATTAGAAGGTAATGACAATATCTAACTTTTATGCTAAAATAGCTGTCCTATTGCCTGCCTTTCAACCACTTATGTTTTGTTCCTTTTGATCTTAAAACTTGCTCTTCCTTAGGGAATACAGTCAATAATATTGTGATAATTATGCATGGTGTCAGATGGGTACTAGGCTTATTGGAATAATCATTTCATAAGCTTTATAGATGTCTAATTACTATGTTGTATAATTGAAACTAATATAATATTGTATGTCCACTGTAATTGAAAAATAAATTAATTTTTTTTAAAAAAGAAAGTTACTCTTCAATACATGGGATTTTTCCCTCCTTGATAATCTCTTCAAAGACTATGGTCAAGGAAACTAAATAAACTTGTCCTTGAGGATAAAATTAAGCCAGCAGATGTGCCCTAACCTTTTCTCATTATTACCTAAAACAGTGGGCTCCTCAGAGCCAAGGCAAGAAGCAAGATCCAGCAAACAAGTGCTATGATCGGACTATGAAGACATTATTGAAATTGGTCTTAAGAGATTTCACTCTTCCCAGGAATTGGCAGCCCTTCACATTCTTCAAAGGATTGGCAGCCCTTCAAGAATAAGATGAAGGGAGAAAAAAACAAACATTATAGCATTCTAATAAAGCAACAGAAGGCTCATACGGTTCACAGTGTCCTCGGGTATGTGTTAACTCACTGAAACTTGACAACAACCTTTGGAGGGAGGTGTTTTTTAGAGAGAGTTAGAGGAGATTGCACACAGAAAAGTCACACCCATAGTAGTGGGCTGGGCATGATTAAGACCCAGATCTCTCAATGTCTAAAGGCCATGCTTCTCTCACTTTCTCAAGAAGAAAGATGAGTGAGGTACAGTGGAATTTTCTCAAAAGTTAAAATTTAAATTATCATTTGATCAGTAATTCCAATTTGGGGTATACACTCAAGATAGTTGAAAGCAGGTCTCAAAGAAATATTTGTACACCCAAATTTAAAGCAGCGTTATTCGTAAGAGCTAAAATGTGGAAGCAACCCAAGTGTCCATCAACAGGTGAATGGATGGACAAAATGTACTGATAAAACATATATAAGGCTAAATAGTCAGCCTTATAAGGGAAGGAAATTCCGATATATGCTACAACATGAATGAACCTTGAAGACACTATGTTAAGTGAAATATCCAGTCACAGCAAAACAAGCACTGCATGACTCGATTTTTATGAGGTACTTAGAGTAGTTCAAAATCATAAAGACAAAAAGTAGAAGGGTGGTTACCAAGGGCTGGGGAGGGGAGGAGTGAGGTTTATTATTTAATGGGTGTAGAGTTTCTGTTCTGCAAGATAGAAAGCGCTCTGGTGATAGATGTTGGTGATGGTTACACAATGTGAATACACTTGATTCTGCTGAACTGTACACTTGAAAGTAGTATCTAAAAAGGACTGAAGTTTGCAGACCTGAGAGCTGTCATGAGTAGGTGAAGCGACTTTCCCAGTTAAAGCATCCAAAGAGAGTCTTATTCAGTTGTATATAAAGTACTCACGGAGGCCCTGGAACAGCTCTGGAGATGCAAACAAGAGATGCTTTCAAGGAGCTCACAACCCAGTGGGTCAGCCCGAAATCACAGTGGGATAGGACGATAATTGAACTTTGTTCAAAGTACAAATAGAACAGGAGAGGAGAGATAAGTCTGACTTGGAGGTGAGGGAAGGGGGTCAAGAACTTCCTCATGGAAGATTGCAGCAGCCGCAGCTGAGATGAACCCCGGATTTCCCCAAGAAGAATAAGTGACAGGGGCAGTCCAGGCGGAGAGAACAGTCAATGCTAAAGGCTGAAGCATCAGAGGTCACTTTCAGCTACATCCACACAGAGACAAGTCTAGTGTGGCACAAACCCAGGTGATCCACCTTGAGTGTTGACTGTACATTGTAGGGTGAGCCACCTGAGCTTTCTAAATGTCCCCTCCCCATTCCTAAAATGAGGATGAGTGTCCCTACCTTATGAGGATATTGTGATAATGAAATGTGCTTAGGGATGTTTATAGTTTGGCACAGATACTGGCATATAGGAAATGCCCATCAACTTATAGCTATTATAATCTGTATATTTCTCACAAAGTATGCACTGGACAAGCCTCCCCACTGGGCCTCACGTGTCCATTGAACATGAGGACCACAGCCTGTCAAAGCTGATCTCCCAACTTTTCAGGTAAAAATTAGTGAAAGCCACAGAAGGACTGCAAGGTATGACCCTGGGGACGTTCACTCTCCCTGCAGACGCCTCCAGAGCCATAAATCAACTCTCTCCACTCCAGCCTTGAAAACCTCATGTGTAGGAGCCTAGAGGCTGTTTTTCTCTCTCCAAACCAGTTTCCCCCTGGACACGGCTATAAATTACTGATTCCAATTGGTGAAGGCCAAGGTCAGATGACCTATCACACAGCAGGGGGCACTGGCCTGGGGGGGAATGTGTATCCGTGGGAGAAATTCTTAGCATGACACAGGAAGTGAGCTAAAAAATAAAAATAAACAACAAGATCTCCAGACCAAGTCTCTCCTCAGGGATGGAAATTTCTGCCAATGCTGGCCAGCTTAGCCCAGTCTTATACTGAATTTTGCAACATTCCTGACCCCACCTCCTACCTCTCCTTTCTGAAACTATCAGTTTCTCACATATTCACATCTATTGTGCATCTTTATTTTATTTTATTTTATTTTATTTATTTTATTTTATTTTATATTTTATTTTATTTTTTAATATATCTTTATTGATTTCAGAGAGAGGAAGGGAGAGGGAGAGAGAGAGTTGAAACATCAATGATGAGAGAGTCACTGATCGGCTGCCTCCTGCATGCCCCCGACTGGGGAATCAAGCCCACAACCTGGGCCTGTGCCCTGACCGGGAATCGAACCTCAATCTCCTGGATCCCAGGTCGATGCTCAACTGCTGAGCCACGCCCGGCTGGGCTATTGCGCATCTTTAAAGGTTCATGCTCAAGAATCCCTTGGCATGGAACAGAGCCCACCCTCTTCTGCTAATTAACTTCTACGTACCCTTCCAAAAAATACTCAGCTCAAGTGTAGCCTCTCCTCCAAGAAATATCTTGGCCACTCCCTTCCCACTCAGATTCTGATGCCCTATCTCTGAACTTCATGTTCATTCAGCACACAATTCGTGATCGCCCATCGGTCAATGAACCCTACATTCTCATGGTGTTCTGTGCATGTCAACTACTTAGTAGTATCACCACACTCGTTTATATATGTGCCTTTCCCATTTGAAGGAATGTTCCTGAATGGCAGGGACCAAGCACCATCCATCTCAGTTTCCTCGGTGCCGACCATAACACAGTCTGTTTTTAATAGTTAAATGAAGGATGAATAGATGGAAGGAAGGGACAGAAGGAATGGGAAAGGGAGGGAGGGACACAGGAAGGAAAGAAAAAAGGTGCATCTTTTGAATCCCCCTTCTCTCCCTCCCATCACAGACCACCACTGTGGGCAGAGCCAGCCTCCCAGCCAGCTTCTTCCAGTGGAAGTGGCCTCTATCTTGCCTACTGGGAGCTTCTCGAACCTATAACTCCCTGTAAACAAGCACCTCTTTAGGCGCCTTTTGCTATGATGTTCAGAAAGAACACGTGTTTGGCCTCCCCCAGACATCTGTTTAATCCCTCTCTGCTCTGTAAATCTCTCCAATGTTAGAAAACTTATTCCACATCTTGGTCTCATTTTCATTGTCGGTGGAAACAGTATTTATTATCTCCACCTTGAGGCCAGAGGGAGAGGGCATGAGGAGTGTGAGAGCTGTGGGGGCTTTTATTAGGGCCTAAAGCCATCCACGCGGGATCTCCTGGCCATCGGAGTCATGACCAGGATTTTTCCTGTTTCATTCACTTTTTGAAAGCCCGGGGAAGTTCAACAAGTAAACATTATAAAAATGCCCACTTCTGTTTCTTTCCGTCGCACACCCAGCGCACTAGTAAAATTAGACCTCCCCTTAGGTCAACGTGACGCCCTCAGCTTAAACGGTTCCTGCCAAATGGACCTTTTAAAAGTCCTGGGGAAAAAAATGTTTGCATGAAATATGCCAAGAAAATAAAGACATGACTGCTGCATAACTGGAGCAATTAAATTAGTGAGGAAAACATCAAGTTCGCAGTAAATAAACAGGCAGTGCCTGCTAGAGAACAGGCGACCAGCAGCGAGGTCCAGCGAGCTGAGTTCCAAACGTGGCTCCACCTTCACCCTCGGACTTTAGAAAGTTATTCAGTTTCCCTGGGCCTCAGTTTCCCCATCCATAAGGTAAATTCAACAGCATCTTTATAACAAAGGTGGGGGGAGGATTATAAAGATTCACACTAAACCCAGGACTAATTCCCTAGAACACAGCAAATACCCAATAAAGTGTAGCTTTTTATTTTTCTTTAAAATGATAAATTTTCCTCACATCCAAAGATAGGTTGTTTTAAACACTAATAATATGTCATTTACACAAAATTGATGAAAGTGACAATACCCATGGCTGGAAGTGTCACTGCAAACTTGTCTGTTTATACTTTTCTGGGGACAAGGCAAACAGCCTCAATCTTTAAAAAAAAAAAAAAAAAGACAGGTTGAGAGTCATACAGAGATTTTAGGAAATATTTACAGTCTTTCTCGTGAAATTTCCTCCTTGTTTATTCATCCTAAGTCAGGATTTCCAGCTTTTCTGGGACCTCTGGAGCTGCCTCTCAGAGGGAGGGCAAGTAGGCTTCTTTTTAGCTCATTGTCAAGTCTGAGAGATATTTGGGTGGGAAAAGACTGTTCTTCCACTGTTAAAAATGTATCCTGTGGAAACGTGTTCAAAGGCAATAATCCAAAAGAAAAAAGTTATAGATGCAATTAATTTTAATGAAGCAAAAACTTGCATAAGATTGAAAAATGTAAGTTGAGTCAATATCCATTAAAGTGTAAAAAATCTAAAATGAATTGTTCGCTTGATGAAACCGCTTGCAACTTTTAAAATAACCATCATGAAGACCATATTCCGGCACAACACTAGCAGTAGATAGAGGAGGGAGGGTGGAAGGAAAGTTAACGTTCTAACATTTGTGGCTGATTACATGTCAGACCTGGAGCTGAACATCGTATAGAACGTGAGGGGAGCCTGCGGTGCCCATTATGTGAGAGAAACAAAATCCAATGCACTATAAATCCATCTTCATTGTAACTTTAACCATGCTCTTTATGGTCGTGGTCAGGGACTGTAAGAGAACTTAAAACAAAAAACACCTTGATTTTTCTGAGCTGGAGAGGTGAATTGTTTTCTTTCTTTTGTCTGATTCTCTTTTGTTCCTTTAATATTGGTTTTGTAATAAAAGAAAATTACACCTTGCTCTGAAAAAAACATCTGTAATATGCCATAATTTTTTGTTTTAAAGAGAACAACCAAAGGGCTTTCCAGTTTTCCAAAAATGCCTTATAAACAGATGGCCAGAAATAAAACATTTTATATTAAAAATTCTTTTTGTTGTTGATATTATTTAAGTTAATAGAAGCACACCAATTCCAAGACTCCAAGTAGAAACTGAGAATTATAACAGCCCCCCATCGTCTACCTCTGTCCTCCAATGGATTCAACTCAGAAGCCAGAATGATCTTTTTTTAAAAAATACGTGTTTTTATTGATTTCAGAGAGAGGTGGAAACATCAGTGATGAGAGAGGAACACTGATCTGCTGCCTCCTGCACGCCCCCCACTGGGGACAAGCCCATAACCCGGGCATGTGTCCTGGCTGGGAGTTGAACCGTGACCTCCTGGCTCCTGGGGTGATGCTCCACCAACTGAGCCACACCAGTGGGGCAGAGTGATCTTAAAACAAATCAGATTGTCCCACTCCCCGAGGACAATTTCCAGTGGCTCCCATTGCACCTAAAAAAAAAAAAATCCGCGCTCATCACCACTGCCCATGGTGCCCGACCCGGCCTGGTCCTCACCTCTCTCTCTCTCTCCTACAATGTCTGTATTCACAGCCGCTCACACAAAGATGATCAGTGCCACGGGAGCAGAATCACACTTTCTTTATTCCACACTCACCACCCTTTTGTGGCTCTGTCCAGTTGCTTTTTTAGGAACCCATTTGTTCCATAGAAAGAGACAGAGATTCAGAGATAAAGACAGAAGAGCTCAGGCCACATAGCCTCATGGTGGAGACTTAGGCAGCAAACACAGTCCAGCCCCAGCTACCCCACCAGAAACTGTGTGAGTTGACTGTGGCCCTTCATTTCCTCACCCTACACCTGCAATGATAACGTGAAAAGGGGCTGTGCATTATTTTAAGTATTAAAATACTTAAAATATCTGTATTAAAGATGCAGATTTTTCCAGTGGGGAGCCTAACAGGTCATGTAAATGAAAACAACATATCTTCTTACTGCAGACCTGCCTGGGCTGAAACCCCTGCCCCTGGGGAAATGTCCTTCTTGTCTGCACGTTTGTTTAGCTGGACAATCAATCCCGCACATTTCACCAAAGCATGTGGCAGACCCGCCAGATCCTGAGGTTGGAGAGGTTGGTGAAACCATGAGAATCACAGAGCATCAGAGAGAGATCAACAGAGAGAGACACAGAAACAGGAAGGGAGACAAGAAAGAGAGAAACCGAAAGACAGACCCAGAAAGAAATAGAAGCAGAGGGAGAGTCACAGAAAGGAATCATAGAAAGAGACAGAGATTCAGAGACAAAGACAAACAAAACCAAAAAAAGAGAGAAGAGAGTAGGAGACATGGCCACTGAGAGATTCCAGGGAGAAAAAAGGGGGAAACAGGCATTTTTATAATATTTGAAAATGGTCCCCGTTACCAAGATTTTCCCCTCTCAGGTACACTGGGTGGGGTGTTCCCTCTCATCTCTCTCCTTGTCGCTTGTCCTTCAATGCTCTGATTATACACAAAGACAAAGTTATGTGAGTACTGGGTGCAGTTAAATGCTCTCTCGCCTTCATTTCCACTGTGCTAGAGCCTGATGTCCCCGGAGACTTGGCGGGTGTAGGGGCGAGTCCCTGGCGGCCATGGCCGCAGGGGCTGCCCGCCGCCCTCCCGCCACCCCGGCCCAGCCAGGAGCGCACGGGCTCGCAACTTCGGTTTACCAGGCTCAGCAGCGCCAGTGCGACACCAAACACACCCTCCCTGTCCCAGAGGCAGCCCTGCTCCTGGGCTGAGCTCCTAAGAAAGAATTTGCCTAAAATGTGAAGCCCAGGACCTAGTGAGGAGCCCGGCCGCTGACCGTGGCGTGTTGGCTCCTGGGCCCCCTTCATGGGGACTATGAGCTCTTCGCCCATCTCTGCTGCTCTGCTCCAGGCACTCCCAGCCGGCACGGGGCCTTCAGTCATTTGCCTCAGGTTGTCCACACGTGACCCCACTTTTCTTTGTCAGTCTTTACAGCCCCATCCTATTTCTCAACCTTTCTACCCCCTTCAGGATCCACTCACCTGTTTAATGGAGTTTAGGGCAAAAATATCACCACCACCCTCCAAGCACTGCTGTTCACACGTGTGCATCCATGAACACAGATCGCGCTAGTCTGTGTGTGCATTTTCACCTAAGTGATGTTGTGCTATGCATTCCATTCTGCGTTGGACTCCTTGCATCTCTGTTATAAACATGCCTAGCACGGTCCCTGCCACCCAGGTGCTCCACAGATATTTTGAATGAAGTGATGAGCTTGACCTCCATTGTATCACCCTTCCTTAGGACACATGGCCAATGCGTGACCTTCACATCCAGGGTTTCAGTGGGCTGCCCGCAGGAAGTGGAAGGGTGTGAACTTCCTTTCCCGCTCCCTGGGTGCACCCCAGGGGGAGCTGGACCATCCCAGGACCACCCACGGTAAGGTGAAAAGATCATGGAAGTTGATATCTGGGCAGCTGGGATAACCTCCTCGCTTCACATTTGTTGCTTGAAGGTTCTCCGTTTCATCATTTCTAAAGTGTGGGTAACAAAACTGTCTCGCTTACTTCTCATGAGGGTCAAATGAGCTCAGCCATGGAAAGGTTTTTGTAAATGGTAAGAACTTAATTCCTTACCTTTGTTTTAGGTTGTCTACAGTGTCAGTAACACAGAGGCCAATGAAAATCAGTTCATTTTTTTTAGCTCCATGGGGAACAGTGCCTGGCCAGCAGGTACTTAATATGTATTGAACAGGGGCATGTTTGGGAACCTTCCCTCAACCCACTCTCTCTCTCTCTAGTTTTCCATCTCCATTGCAATACCTACCTGACCTCTGGAGGTACAGCTTTGCCTTCTGGTTTAAGCTAAGCTGTGTGTCCTTGGCTTAGAGGACAGAAGAGTATCTTTCCCTTGTCATGACCTGCCATGAGTCATTGGACCTGGACAGTACTCACCCTCTGATCTCACCAACATCACTGTCTCTAGAACTTAAATTGGGGGCGGGGGCGGGGGGTTGTGTTTGACTACAGTACCAGAGATTTAAATGGAAACACTCTGGCCCTGGGATGTTAGAGGTTAGGAGGAAGAGTTAGAGGGCTGGCCCCACGGGGACGGAGTTTGTTGAAGTCACCTGATCCAGCTCCCATTCGGCCTAACAATGTCCCTTTCAGTCCTTTGACACTCACACCTGAGGCTTAGAGGTCAGTCCTTTACACTGTCCAAGAAGGCCAGCAGGGCTCCCCCTGTGAGGATGAAGAGGCCTTTAAATATCTGGAAAATTCCTAAGAGGCAGCCTTGCTTTCGTGCTCCCTGAGCACTTCCCTCGGCATAGCCTGCTAATCACAGCCTCAAAATTCAGGCTCCGTCCACGTCCAAATTTCCAAGCCTCCACTGTTAATCCTTTTTAGATTGATATGAAATGTATTCCCAATTATTAATGGAAAGTGTACTTTCTGGAGTTTAATTAAATGCTCTAATCACATTTCTACCACTAAAGATGGTTTTAGGTATTTGTTGTCGCTCTTGTTTTTCTAATGAGCTGTTTACTCTGCTGATAACTGCAGTGTGGACAAAGGGGGGGATTCGAAAACACCCCCAGACACTCAGAAAGAAATAGCTCTGCTATTGATAAAAATAATAACCTCGTGTACAGCAGGGGTTGGTAAGAAAGCCTAAATTTATTGCCGCTGTGTCTAATGCGCAAATGTCACTTCCTTAAAGAGGGAAAATTAGTTTTTAAGCCTGGTTTGGCAGCCAGAATCTCTGGCTGGCTGCATAATATTGGATTTTTCAAGCCTTCTATGATGCCCCAGGGTGGGGTGTTTTGCATGCAAATTGCAAATTATATAATGCTAAGGATGTTATATAAGGAAAAAATGAAGACTCGGTTCTCATTCTTTTCTTTTCTTTTATTATTTCAGTCCCCAGCCTTTCCGGTCCTTTGAATTCAACTAACATTTACTGAGCACGTGCAATATCTTAGGTGCTTCTCGGTCATTTAAAATTTGTGACAGTGATCTGAAAGAGGCGGGATTATTCCATTTTTGTGGTTGAAGAAGCTGGGCTCAGAGTGGGACTGACTCAGCCATCCCATAGAAAGCGGTTCTGCTCTAGGTTCTGCTCATTGTTCTATGCTAGAGATTCTCTAACTCAGGGACGTGGGACAGTCCCCCAGAGGGCTTGATACAGCACAGATTGCTGATCCCCGCCTCAGAGTTTATGATTCACGAAGTCTGGCATGGGGTCCAAGAATGTGTATTTCTAACACGGTTCCAGGTGATGCTGATGCTGCTGGTCAGGGGACTCCACTTTGAAAAATACTCTCTCCTACATGCTGATGATACCATCGTAATAACCCAGTTATTAATAACAGGAAAGGAGCAAAGGGAAGGCCAGATAATCCAGGCACACCATCTGTGCAGCTTTGCCAGGAAGCTGCAGTTTAATGCTCCCCAGGGCTGTTCCATGCAGATCCCTGAGGGAAGGGACTGGACAAAGAAAGAATAGTTGCACCGCTCAGTAAAGCTGAATGACGTAGGGAAGGTGATTACCTGTCGGTCACACCTGGGAGCAGGTCATTGGCCAGAACAGGCGTAGCCACTGCAAGGGTTCAAATTCTGAGATACATAAGCTCCTGAGCAAAGGAGCCCCTCTCTCTCTCCCTTGCTGCTCACACCTGATGCCTGGATTTGGGGGCTCTCAAGCTTGTACTCACCCACATGGCCCACAGCCCTGTGTACCCCACACAATGGACTAATGGACTGTGATTAGCCTGATGCTCGGCCAGACTCAGCTCCCCCATGGAATGGAAACTCTGGACATTGGCTTTGCTTCTAACTCTGCTGAAGCCCCAGCTGCACCTTTTCTAGGACTGGTTTAAGGAAAATGGGACTTTGGAAACCCAGGGACGTAACCTCACAAGAATAAAAATCACTTATCCTCTCATGCAAGTCTTAGAAAATTCTTTTTCTCAAGATATTGTAAGAACCCCACTCCCACTAGCAATGGAGAGATTCCACCCATGCAGTTCTCCAATAACACTGCCTTCCCCCTTTTCAGACTCCTCAACCTTACAGTTAGAAGGGATTCCAAGAGACCATTCAGTCCATGCCTCTGCTTTAGATAGGTAAACTATTAACTACACCCACTTTATAGATGAGTCATCAGAGAATCGTAGAGGGCAGGAGAAGGAATGTCCCATCTACAGTCAGCCAGGCAGTAAGTACCAGGTTACTAGCATTTATCATTAGGTTGACATTTATCAGATAGGACACCTTCAGTTCTTCATCTGAAGGACTAATTCGCCATCCTACCCCATGCCCGGGTAGCCAAACCCCAAATGGACGTCAGCTTCTGAGGGCCAGTCCTGTCTGCACATCAGGATCAAAGCCCATCGCCTGTGATGGGCCGCTAGGAGCAGGTGAGGTGGGGTGGGAGGCAAGAATGGTCCCTTAGACCAGGCCTGGGCCTCAACTTCACCAAGTCCCTTGTCCTCTCTAGAAGGAGCTATTTAGGTAACTCACACTGGCCCAGTCAGAGAACACCTGAGTTGGAGAAAAGTATTCATCATTTTATCATAAACTTGAATGTGCCCCCGTAACACACTATGACTATATTTTTAGTGATTTAGTAAGTTACTTTGTACTTCCTCTGTACTTTTATACCTGCAAAAAGGCTTAAATAGTTAAAGTAACACTTAAAGTAAAATACAATTTTTGTAACCCTACTATCACACTTCAGCTGTTTTTTTTTTCTCTTCAGTTTAAAGGGAAGTTCAAAAGAGTGACCCGGGCCTTCCTCTCTCAACTCTGAGAGCGTCGAACTGTGGCACCTGTGGGTGTAAAGCACCACACTTCACAAAGCAGCATCTATTAAGGTCCAGATGAGAGGACTGCTGGGTGAGCGTTCCGGCCCACCCCTCCCCGGCCAGGCCCACCTGCCCTGCTGGCCTAGAGCATGGCCCTGCAGTAGCCCGGCTATGAGATCAGGGGAATCTGGCTGCAGAACCTCTAACTAGCCTCCCAGCCCAGCCCCCATCCTCCTGTACCAGGGTCACTGCAGTAAAACCCAGATCTAAGCATTTCATTCCCCTGTGACACCTT
This sequence comes from Miniopterus schreibersii, assembly GCF_964146895.1. Classification (NCBI taxonomy): domain Eukaryota; kingdom Metazoa; phylum Chordata; class Mammalia; order Chiroptera; family Miniopteridae; genus Miniopterus; species Miniopterus schreibersii. The sequence goes on along the minus strand of NC_138101.1, from coordinate 6,232,278 downwards.
CCACGGGGACATCGTGTAGGACAAAGCCCACATCCCTGAGCGCAGGAGCATAGCTGAGGCCAGGTTTCTCTTCTGATTGTCACTGATGGGCAGCACTGGATTTACTTGCAAGCCATCTCCAGGTTTTTATGAACGGAATTAGTCCATCAAGTCAACTGTCAAGGAAAAAAGGCATTACCATTGAGGATTTCGCCCCATTGTTCGGATATGACTGCTGTGAAGAAAGGGAACTTAAGTACGTTTCTCTGGGCCTTCGTTTTTAAAGTCTCAGTACTTCTCCCTACATGTTCATTGAACTTGAACTTGGGCCTTTAAATGCCAGCACATCTCCAGATCTGAAAATGCTGACTCTAAAGACATGAGCAAACCATAAAACAGAAGGGTAAAGATGTGTCAGAAAACACAGCTGGGAAGGTCCAACCCCAGGATCCACCCCAAGACCCTCTCAATTCAGTCTGTAATCTAATTGCGACACCATCTGACTGCATGAGGTGGGGCCAGGGACAATGATGGCAGGTGTCTCCAAAGGCCAGAGCCTGGGGCAAGGCCCCCACCATTTACAATAAGCCCTTGTGCTGAACTCACTCGACGAACTTGGTCAACTTCTTTATCCAGTTTGAGCCTGAAAATCTTACCCCTTCGTTTCCTTCCAGCTCTGATATCATAATTCAGTAAAAACCATTCATCTTTGTCCATCCTTATAAACGTCACAGTCAAGACAGAGAGAAAATGTATTTTTTAATTCTCGCAGATCTAAAATGCAGTTTAATTGCTCTAATCTTTTTGCTTTTCTGTCTCGGTTGTTCTCGGGCATCCTCCCTCTCTGCCCTTTCTTGCTTTGCCTTCCTCCATTCTGGTCCCCTCCGCTCCCTGTCCTCTCTCCTGTGCATCCAGTGGCAGGCCAGCATCTTCCACCGCTTCTCAGATTGCTAAGCGGACAAAACTACTTGGGCAAACGTCACAAGAGTGCTGGGACACCTAGGATAAGCCAGTCACCTTTCTGAGCCACTTGTCCTTTTATATAAATTGGGACGCATGGGCAAATGATCTTCTAGATTCTTTTCTCTATATAATAACTCAGTGTACGCTTCTCTCCCAGAAGGTAAAACTGTGATAGCTCCCCTGGGCTCCTGCCCACCTTCCCTAATGTCACCTTCCCTTTTGTCTTCCATATGGCTCTGTAGGTGATCTGAGATTTCCCAGGGCAACTGAGTGCCCCCACTCTACCTGGGATGAACACTCTTGGCAAGTGAGCAGACCAGCCAAACGGTGCCAACGGTGACTGATGGGCAAGTTCCGATTCAGCAACCGGAGGAGCTTAAGGGCACTGGAACAGTCCTCAGACGCAGGGCTCCAGAGCAATGAGCAATATGAATCTATTAATGACAAACCGTGTCATGGAAAATGGATGAGCCTTGGGATGAGCGTTATAAATGAGGGCATAAAAGTGACAGAGTGGCTATGATTTTGTGGACCTGAGGGACACTTCTGACCGAGACAGGTGAAATCATGGGGACAACAAGCAGCAGCGTAAAGGAGAAGGCTGTCACAGGTGAAGACATAGCTGTGCTCAGAAGCTCTGCATGCTGAAACCTATATTACTGCTTTCATACTGAGTAATTTTTGGTGACCAGATTGCCTATCCTTGCAGTCTTGGTAAGTGCTTTGCTCAACAATAACTCTCTTAATGGTGGAAAGGGTATGCAGTGGTCACTGCGATTCAGTGTGGGTATGATATGAAATGTGAAGCCTCCTCTGATCACGACATGAACCATTCTTTGTCTGGTCCTTGCTTGCCCCTTGGGTCTCATCTCCATAGGGGGGAAATATTAAGCTGATATGCATTGAATCAGCCATACCAGTTGACAGAGATTGAAATGCTCTATACTATTTGCAAAATACTCATGGACTGCACTCCCAGAGCATCTCCACCACCTGCCTCACTCTACCCCTAAAAGTCCCCAGCATTTCCCAAGATCCATTAACTACAGTGATTTCCTAGATCTGCTGGGCATCTCCTGAACCCTATGTCTGCCTTTGGTTGTTCTGTTCCAGTTGGCTAGGGTTTGTAGCAACAGAGATGGACTACCCAGATCCTCCTTCAGGGAAGGATTTACCAATTCTATTGCAAGGAATGCAGCCAGCAGACACTGTCCAGGATTCGCTTTGGCTGCAGAAAGCCAGGGTCTTGAGCTTCCATATTAAATAAATGAGCAAGATGGGGTTTAAGGGCCTGGCCATTTCAGCTCAATGGGGACTTTTCTGATAGGTGATATTTTCTCAAGACCTCCCTGTGGGATTGGCCAAAGTTTAGTTAGACCTGGATCTTGGTGTAAAATTTACCCCTGCCCAAAGTTGCTTCTTCCTTCATTCTGCCAGAAGTTGACACCTCATAAACCTTTGGCAACCCAACTCTGTCTCAGAATCTTCTTCCTGAGACGCCACCCTGCCACAATGTAGGTTTTGTGGTTGTTAAATATTTTTACTACCATCTCTGTTTACATAAACTGAGTTGTTTTTAGATCCCAGTGCACTTCATAGTCTCTCCTGCTTCTAAACCTTAGCACTCGCTGTTCCCTCATCCTGATGCATCCCTGCCATGCCAGCATTCTTCACCTGGATCCTTCTACTTATTCCTTCAGACACATCCTAGTAGTCAGAAGGTATTAGTCCTAGGAAGCCTCTCATGACTGTATTAGAGTTCTATTGCTGTGTAACAAACTACCACAAACTTAGGTTGAAACAGCACAAAATGACTACAGAATTATTGAACCACAGAACACTAGGGTTAGACTCTGATGAGCAAAGGCAGGGACTTCCAGAGCCAAGGACATTGCCCTAAGAGCCAGATCTATCTCATCACTATTTTTGTGTCATTATATACTTTGAACTTCTAAAATGATGTACAAGCAACATAGAGGGGGGAAGTCGCATGGATACTATGATGTATATAACTTCTCTAAAGCTCTTAAAACCATTTCCTCATCAAAGAGTCCATTGCTTTTTGGGTCTGGCCAATCTTGCAGACTCCCCGGGAGACCTAAGTTTCATCATGGAAACAGTCAATAATGCATCCCAAGGTTCAAAACCTCAATTTCTACCAAGGTCCTGGGAACAATTTCTTGTGACTTCCATGACTTCCATTTACTTGTGGAATCAGAGAACCAAGTTTAAGCTCTTTCTAAATTTATACTCTCAGAATATTTTCCTGACACATCCAGATCCAAAGGCCAAATACTTTCTTTAAAGTAAATTTGCCTTCTAATGTTAAATTTTGAAACTAGAAAAAAAAATTATTTCCTAATTAGCCATGTTATTAGAAAGATACAATTGAGAAAATAATATAAAAGAGCAGAAAACCCCCAAATTAATTTCATTTTCTTTTTCCTTTCTCTAGCAATCAACTTTTATATTTATATTTGGCTAATACTTACCTGAGAGTGAATTTGTGCATGGTACTCTAGACAAGAGAATGGAAAAGAGGTTCTAAAATATATTCATAAAGATAATGATGATACAGTATGTTTAAGTAGATTTCAGAATTCCTAACATGTTTTCATTTCCTTTAAATCTAACAACTGGCCAGTAAGGGTTGGCTAGGTGACTAAGCAAGATTGTTTCCTGGAAAGAGCAAATGTTACAACATTAAACAGCTTAGTCTCCAACTCCAGCAGTGCCCTTTATTAGCTCTGTGATCATTATTTGGTGGCTTGATGTGTCCCTGCATCAATTTCTTTATAGGTAAGACAATGATACCAATCTCATGCCTGCGTCATTCACCCAAAAAGCACATACTGAGCACTTACCATGTTCCACGCACCTGTACAGACTTGGGGATACAGTGGTGAAAAGATACATTCATACAAATTAATATCAAGAGTAAATGAATTAACAAATTAACGTACATAAAGTTCCTAGCATACAGCGGATGCTCGATAAATGTAATGGTCCCCTACAATTCTATTTTATCGGTGAAGATGTTAAGTTCAGAATAGTTATATGACTTGTGATCACATAGAATGGTCACACACCCGGTAAGTGACAAAAAGCAGCACTTAAGACTAGACACATCAGTCAAGGTCCTGACAGGAAGCCGAACCCTCCACTGGGATTCTGGAAGAGATTTGGGAAGGATGATGCTATTTACAGAAGCGTTTGTCAGGTTAGGGGGCATTGAAAATGATTGTTGATATACCTGGAGACTAACATTGGACGGGAGTCCTTAAGAGCCCTTAGTCCTGCAGGGCACAGTGGAAGGGGGTGTGGGACAGAAGGTCCGCCTGCAGAGCTGTAGCCATGGAAACGCACGCCCCTCCCACAGCCACGCCAAGGCCGGCAGGAAGCAGCAAGAACAAGGCCTCAGCCTTGTCTCCTCCTAATCCCTGGCCTCCTAGTGGCTCCGCTCACTGGCTGCTGAGCTAGTGGCATACGTTACTAGACTTACATCATAAATCTCTCAGGATCTTTTTCCCACCAGCTCAGTGCAAGTGTGTGTGTGTGTGTGTGTGTGTGTGTGTGTGTGTACTTGCATATACATGCATATGTGTTGGTGCATCTCCAACACCTATCACAAAGTCCGGCATAAACCAGGCAATCGATAAATGTTTTGAATTGAATTAATTAAATTGAATTGCTTGAAAATGTCTGAGTTCCATGGAGGAGTGGAAGGTGCAAGAGCTCTGGGCTTGGGGTATTTCATCATGTATCAGTTCTGTGCCCACTGCTAAATTTATGCCAAATGTGCGATGGTGGTGAAGCAAGGGTACCATAGAGCAAGGTTATTTGGGCTTAACTCCCAGCTCATCCATTCATACAATTACTGTTTATTTCACATTAGTCAAGTTTCTTAGACTCTTCTGCTCCATTTCTTCATCTATAAGATACTGTAATAATTTACCCATCTCTAAAGCTAGTGTGAGGATTTAATGGTTTAGATCCAAAAAATGCTTAGACTAGTGAGTGTTCAATAAGTGTGTGTATTTTAAGTTATATAACTATTCTCAGCCTCAATTTCTTCATCTGTAAAAGAGTAAGCATTACATCAGTCTCCTAAGGCTGCAAAAATTGCAGAAATAAAAAATATGTGCAAAAGGTCTTAGCTCAAGGTCCAGCTCACAAGAAACTTTCATTATGTTTTCCTTCCCCACATTCTCTGTTTTCTTTTCCCTCCCCTCCAACACGAGCCTGGGAGCCCTTGGCCTCACATCCAAAGAAAACCCATTCATATTAGGGTTATGTGAGAGTCAAATAAGAATATATGTATGCACAGGGTGGTGCAAAAGTAGGTTTACAGTTGTTTGTATGGAAAGTAATACAATAAGTAATAATACAATAATAAACTCTGTGTTTCACATACTCACAACTGTAAACATACTTTTGCCCCACCCTGTGTGAGCCTGTGTGTGTGTGTGTTCCAGTTAGCATTACTGCCCTGCCCATATTATATGCTTGATAAATATTTCTCTATAACTCAGTGAATGAAGGAATGAATAAATGGGTTTGAAGAGAGTTCTCACATGTAAAAAATAGTTATCTTTGGAGAAGAGAGTTATCTTTGGAGAATATATATATTCTCCATGGAGATGCTCTTCACATGGCAAAGCCTCTTCTTTCTCTTTCCTCCTCCCAGGAGGCTTGGGACCTAACCAAAAGAGAGAGGCTTAGATGCTGCTGAAGAGAAGGTGGGGGTCTCTCCAAAGCATCTATCTTTAGGACAAAGCATTAATTTAACTATTCGGTCTGTCTCTCTTTGCCTCCATTTGTTCATCTGCAAAGTGGGGGTTCCAGAGGACCTAAGGTAATAGGTGGTTCTGGATGAATTTGACTTGGATGAACAACACAAAACTAGAGGTGAAAAGAGGGGTGTAGAGCTGAGCTCTGGTCATGTCATCCCTCCACTCCACACTCCTCAGAGTGTCCTTACTGGGTCCGGGCAGGGGACAAGCTGCCTAGAGCCTGCCTTCCGATGCTTCTGTAATCCCACAGCCACACGGTCAGCCCAAGCTCTCCCTAAGTACTACATTCCTCGTCAGCACCAGAATATCTACTGCTTTGCCAGTGTGTGCTGGATCTCCAATCTTCCGGGCCTTGGCTCATGTTTTACTTTATTGCTTGAAGATTCTTTCCTGAGAGTTTTTTTCCTGTAGAAAATCTCATATTGAAGTTTTGCCAGTATCCTAGTTAAAAGATCGTGACTCCCTCCTGTTTACTCCCATTATTCCTGGTTTTTATCACCATCTTAATGCTAATTTTTACTGAATCTGGGATTAAAGTGCAAGGGAAGCTTCCCTCCTACTTATCCATCTATTTTTTGAGAGCAACGATGGTATCTTTTCATTTTTTACACTCCTTATTGCAGTTAGCATTATTGCCTTGCCCATATCACATGTTTAATAAATATTTCTCTAGGACTTAATGAATGAATAAATGGGTTTGAAGAGAGGTATCATGTGTAAAAAATAGTTATGTTTAGAGATAAGAAAATTTTAAATTATAAGCAAGTTCAAAACTTGATTTTTAAAAGCTAAGGTTTAGAACCAATACCTAATCCAATTATAGAAAAAATGAATGCAATTGAAAAATGATAAAACAAGGGATTTAATTTTGATTTCAGATTGTCTGGTTGTAGTTCAACCATTATAGACAAATAAACAATTACTGTCAGCCCCAGGAAGGTGTAAATGCTAACTAAATATACCAGTTTGAATGGCATTGCACTATGTAAATAGTATTGATTTTTTTGCTTCTATTAGTGTAAATCATTGTGAGAAAATAGCCTTCCAAGTCAACGGTTTTCATTTAAACCTAATTATTTTAATTATTCCCCAAAGCAATCCCATTATATTCCATCCATATACCCCAGGAGATGCTGAGCACACACACGCACACCAGAATCCCAGCAGACACAGAGACGGCAGCCCCTCACTCTGTGCACCCTCTTCAGATCCAACTCCGCCCCCTCGTGGGGAACCTCCTGCCCATCCTCGATCACGTTCTCTTCTGGAACACTCCCTGTCACCACCACCGCTTGGACCCAATATCTGTATTTGCATCATCACTTGATTCATCATTTCAATTCTTAGTTCCAGTAAAGGCGGGGAAGTGTGATGGTGATGGGCTTGGAAAGCCTGTCCTGTGTAGCTGGCTGGGGTTTCAACTTGAGCTCCGACCGGGCCAGGTACACATGAGCAGGTGAGTAGAACAACAAGAAGCAACCCCCGTGCACACAACAGAGAAAACAGTTGTGCACATGCGTCTGTGAGGAGTGGAGGCAGGAAGGAGTGTCTTTTGCAATGATTTGTCCCCCAGCCCTGGATGTTTCAGCCATGCAAAGAGGGAGACCACCTCCACTTAGCCCTGAGACATAGGACACGGCCTCACTGCTTCGGTGCCTGGAGACATGATGTGGGGAGCAGGGCCTCCACAGGAAGCCCAGTTTTCTGATGCTCTGAGGTGGGAGCACATGCCCCATTGACCCAGCAATGCTGGCAGCTTCTGGAGAGGCATCAGCCTTCGCAGATACTTGGTGTTCTGCTCTCAGCTGTGGCAGGAGGTGTGGCCCCAGGGCTTTCTCCACAGTGCCCACCACAGTGCCATTGACGAGGGGGAACCAGAACAGAGGGGTGACAAAGGAAGAGCTGGAGAGCTCACAGGACACAAACATTCTTGGGTGCACCAGGAACACAGGGGTGGGAGTGAGACAGAGAAATTGTCATGACTATTACTTTATCTTTATTTGGATAGACCAAATAATGATTCCTAAGGAAATTCTCCATGTGAGGAGCAGATGAAAGAACAATTGGTTTGCAGAAGACAAGAGGGAGGACTCTCTTTTATTATCTTAAAGCCCATATGGAGGAGGGGAGTTGGATTTTAAGCAATTCTAGGGAAACCAGTGGGTGTGAGTATAAGGAAAGACCAGTCAGTTTAGCTACAGAAAGACTTTCTAATCATCAGTGTTGACCAACAACCAGAAAAGCTGCCTCAGGTCTTGGTGAACTCACTTTCATTGGATGGGTGTAAGCAAGGAGATCAACTCCCATCAACTACATTGAGCTCACTTGGGAGCAGGTGGAAGACTAGCTGTCCTATGAAAGTGAAAGAGACAAATTCAGCACCATTCCAGAGAGGAGGAACTTTGAAGCCATAAGGAAATAGATTTTATCTCATTAGCAAGATCCTATCACCAGCAGGGCAGGCAGTCTTACGAGTTGGTGAAATCGCTCTTTATCACCAGATGTGTTCAAGCAGAGTTGAGCTGACTGCATAATATGGTTGCATATCTCTGGATAAAGTTAGAAAATTACCTGTGTGTGTGGGTGTGTAGTATTTTCATAACAGCTAAATCTTTTTATTGGCTGAACTGAGTAGAATATCAGTAATGATGATGTAGACACTATTAATAATAACAGAAGACTTACATAGCACTTACCATAATGCCTTCCACAATTCTAAGCATTTTAAAAGTATTAACTCATTTAATTCTCACACAGTCCTATGAAGCAAGCATTATTATTATTCCCATTTTACACACAAGAAACTCAGACACACAGAGGTTAAGTAACTTGTCTTAGGTCTCATAGCTAAAAACCAAGGTCCCACCAGCAAACCCAGCTACATGATCCGTGCCCTGAATTAACACACCACATTAGTTAAAGTGGGATTGGGGGACTTAGAGATTATTGAGGGTACTTCAAGGGCTCAGCAACCTTGAAGTACCTCCAGTAACCTAGTTCGCCTTTTAGCACAATTTAGAAAGTCACTGAACTGAAAAATCTGTAAGGACAGAATTAAGCAAAACAACAACAACAACAAACTCTCATAGACACAGACAAAGGTATGGTGATTACCAGAGGAAAGGGGGGAAGTGTAAGCGGGTAAAGGGGGGACAAATGGTGATGGAGACTTGACTTGTGGTGGCAAACACACAATACAATATAAAGGTGATGTATTACAGAAATGTACACCTAAAACCTATGTAATTTTATTAACTAATGTCATGCCAAAAAATTCAATAAATTTTAAAAAGAGGAAAATTTTAAAAATCTGTAAGGTTTCTTCTGGTTCCAGTTTCTAGATGGAAGGATCCACGAATGCAAAGCTCAGAGGACTTGGGCTCTGCTGAGAGAAATGAATTTGTTCTGTTCTCCCCCTGGATGGTGAGTCCCAGGAGAGGCCATCTCTTAGCAGAGAGCAGGCTCTGGCCTGGCCCCAGAGAAAACCACACAGCTGAGGCCTCTCTCTTTTTAAAATATATATATATATATATTTAAAATATATATTTATATATATATATCTTTATTGATTTCAGAGAGGAAGGGAGAGGGAGAGAGAGAGAGAGAAACATCCGTAATGAGAGAGTCATTGATTGGCTGCCTTCTGCACACCCCAGACTGGGGATTAAGCCTGAAATCCGAACATGTGCCTGGACTGGGAATCGAACCTCAATCTGCTGCATCCTAGCTCGATGCTCAACCACTGAACCACTCCTGGCCTGGCCCGCCTCTCTCTTTTCAAGACTTTTCAGTAAATAGAAACTCGTCTCATAGAAAAATCTCTCTTCATCTTTGGGTGACACAATAGCCCCAAGAAACTCATTACCAAAATCAAAGGAAGGCAGGAAGACAAAAAAGGAAGGAAGGAAGGAAGGAAGGGAGGGAGGGAGGGAGGAAGGAAGGAAGGAAGGAAGGAAGGAAGGAAGGAAGGAAGGAAGGAAGGAAGGAAGGAAGGAAGGAAGGGGGAAGGACATAAAGAAAGAAAGAAGGGCACAAAGAAAGATGCAAAAACAGATACAAAGAAATTGAAATAACGTGATGCAGGCTTTATGTTATTAATAACATGCCGAACGTTAAATGTCAGCCCCCTCGGCAGGTGGAGAAAGCAGACGTCACTTATATAATGCCCCGAACTAGAATAGGCTCCTTGTTCTGCTCTCTTCTGTCATTTGCTAAAACTGGGAAGACGCATGAGCCAAGGATCTTAACAAGAACCCAGACTCTGTTCCAAAGCTACCATATGCTCGGCTGGAACCCCAACTCCAGCATATGTGCCCAACAGCAGCCAAGTGCGAACGCTGCACCGGAGCCTGAAGGCTGCGCAGCCCCCGCGTCTGCCCCCGGGACTCCCGGGGCCCTTCCCGGGGGCACAGGCCTGCCAGCCTGCCTCGGGCCTCTCTGGGGCACATCTCAGTTCCCAGACTCTGAGGCTAACCATGCTTTAAACTCTCTAGGAATTCTTCATAAATTAAAACAACCCACCCACTCCACCAACATTAAACAAACACATTCGAGAGCATAGAGCAAGATGTGAGAGACGAAAGAGAGGGATTTCAGAGACCACCAAAATAATAAAGTTATTTTTCCGATGAGGAAACTACTCCCCAAGGATAGTCAGGACTAGGATTTGAATTTCTGGTTGCGAATTCAACATTTTAGGTTGTGTGGGGTTTTTTCCCTCCTCTCATTACTTCATATGATGTGCCTTTCCTAAGCATTGCATGTCTCCTATTTTATTTAATCTCTCTCTTCTTTATAGGCCCACAGGGATTTTCAGTCAAGGCTGCTGGTCAGCTCTATGTTCCATATATTTTGAAAGATGACAAAAACCTACAAGAGGTCTATTTGACCACAGATAAATTTCATTATAAGAGAAAATTCTATTATTGCTGATTTAATATGTTACCAATTTTGCTGAAGGTCAAGCACTCTTTTTCAAGATGAATAAATAATTCCTTGTCCTAACTGCTCCAAGATAGCAGATAGCATGCAGGGTCTGATGGTTGCCTCTGCTCTCTGCTCAGTGAGCAGCTCTAGATGGGGCTGACCCTTTTCTCTCCCCTTCCTGGTTCCATGCAGGCTCGCTCTCTCTCTCTCTCTCTCTCTCTCTCTCTCTCTCTCTCTCTCTCTCATGTTCTTATGCTCTGTGCTCTATCTCAGTATCCACAAGCAAACCAAAATATGCTAATATAAATATTTTAATGCATAATGGAGCAAAGGATTATGTTAGGCCTTGAACTTATCCTGAACCTAAAATCATCTTCTCTCATGCTCTCTCCAGCACTGCCAGGGCAACTGTAAAGAGAGTGCTACTTTTCCAAGATAAATAATAGTGGTATTAGATTTCACCCATAGAGTTGCACAAATATCTATTTGTTCTACTGACATAATGAAATCAAATATAGATGATAGATGATAGATAGATGATAGATGATAGATAGATAGATATAGATAGATAGATGATAGATAGATAGATAGATAGATAGATAGATAGATGATATAGATGATAGAGATAGATGATAGATAGTGATAGAAAGATGATAGATAGATAGATAGATAGATAGATAGATAGATAGATAGATAGATAGATGATAGATAGATAGATGATAGATAGATGATGATAGATAGATAGATAGATAGATAGATAGATAGATAGATAGATGATAGATAGATAGATGATATAGATGATAGAGATAGATGATAGATAGTGATAGAAAGATAGATAGATAGATAGATAGATAGATAGATAGATAGATAGATAGATAGATGATAGATAGATAGATGATAGATAGATGATAGATAGATGATGATAGATAGATAGATAGATAGATAGATAGATAGATAGATAGATAGATGATAGATGATGATAGATAGATATAGATAGATAGATGATAGATAGATAGATAGATAGATAGATGATAGATAGATAGATAGATAGATAGATAGATAGATAGATAGATAGATAGATAGATGATAGATGATGATAGATGATAGATAGATAGATAGATAGATAGATAGATAGATAGATAGATAGATAGATAGATAGATGATAGATAGATAGATAGATAGATGATAGATAGATAGATAGATAGATAGATAGATAGATAGATAGATAGATGATAGATGATGATAGATGATAGATAGATAGATGATAGATAGATAGATAGATAGATAGATGATAGATAGATAGATAGATAGATAGATAGATAGATAGATAGATGATAGATAGATAGATAGATAGATAGATGATAGATAGATAGATAGATAGATAGATAGATAGATAGATAGATGATAGATAGATAGATAGATAGATAGATAGATAGATAGATAGATAGATGATAGATAGAGCTCAGAGTAGAATTCCAAATAACAAATATAGAAGGAAACAAGGAAATCTAGAGTCACCAGTAGGCAAACACCACAGTAAAATGTATTTCAGACAAGATCCACAAGTTAGAGAGTGAGAATTTGAGGAGAAACAGGATTTGCATAATTTTAAAATATTTCACTCAAGGTATTTGTCAACAAGAAAAGAAAATTTTACAATTAAAACTTGACAGATGCCAACTTAACCAAGTGATCCAGGTCAGCACTACCAGCGATGAGACATATAGACATCATGAACCCCTTGATATGATGTATGAAGAACACTACATCATTTTTGGGGCATTCTCAGCAAAAATATATAACCACTCCAATGATAAGAAAACATTACACAAACCCAAATTGAGATACATTCCACACAATAAATGATCGGTGGTCTTTAAGAATGCGCGGTCATGAAAGACAAGAAAAGACTGAGGAACTCTTACAAGCTGGAGGCACTAAGGAGATATAACAACCAGATGCAATGCAAGCTCTTGAATTAGACCTTAAAGGAGAAACATGTCATAGGAAAAACTGGTGAATTTTTTAAAAGTTTGTCATTTAGTTAATATTGCGTCAATGTTAAGCCTCTGGTTTTGGTCATTGCACTATTGTTATGCAATATGTTAGCACTGTTAGCTTTAGGAGAAGAGGGTAGGTATATAAGGGAAAATTTCATACTATTTTTGCAACTTTTCTTTAAGTCTAAAATTAGTTCAAAATGAAATGTTTTTGTTTTTTTAAAAGAGCATGCTTCTTTGATTTCTTTGAAGAAGCTCTTGTACCTTGCATGTGTCTTCCAGAAGTATACCTGTCCCTGGTCACGGTACTAATAAAATAACAACCAAACCCAATGTTGATTTCTTGGAGAGCTCGTAACAAAAATAACACTTAACAGTGAAGAGTCATTCATATTGTTCACCCAAGTTGCTCTCTATAGATGCCAAGAAGGAAGACACAACTAGTAATGGGCCTTACACTTTGCTTCTCTGGGTCTCATCAATGTGATTATGATAACAGCAATGTCTGCAAGGAAATGGCAAGAATTTATCCTGACAAACCAGGTGTGTTTTGTAGTTAGATGCCCTCTATAACACTGATTTGTTTTTAAAATACATGCAATATCACTTTTATTGCTTATCTCTTAAACCCCTATTTTTATTATACTTCGATTTCACGAGCAACAATCTTAACCAAAAACAACATTTTCCAGGAATGTAATTCTCGTGGTTACATTGTGGTTATTAATTCCAGAAAGGTGGAGTAGCAAGTGCAAACGGGCTTTTTCTGTGGTGAGCTATATTTAGGACCATTTTGTATAAAGAGGTTTTACTTGTGCATAATGGGAGGTGAACTGAGTTTTCTTAGAAAGGAGCCTCAGGCTGTCATATAAGGACAGACAACTTTGTGATGACCACTGTCCACTGAGTGTCTTCTGGATCCCAGGGACATGTTTGTCCTCGACCTACATTACCATAGTTAATCACATGTTGAGGTAGCTATCATGAGACTCATTCTCAAAAATGACAAAATTGAAATTCAGTTTTCCCATTGCTAATAGGTGGCAGAAGCCAAGATCCAAATCCTGATTCCTCTGCCTCGAGAGTTACACAAGTCCCTTTCCAGTAACAAGACATCTGAAATATCAACGCTCTAATATCCTTAGAGACAGATCCAGATGATTAGGGCAAATGAATAGCTTAAAAAATGTCCAGAGGCCTTTGGTCTGCAAGGATCGATGGTATTGTTTGCGCGGCCTGTGTCAGAATTAGCTGAGCACCGGCTGTTCTCTGGCTGACATCTCAGCGAGCAGTTACTTCCCTTCCCAGGAATCCCAGAAGGATCGAGAAGTCACCGTAACAAGCCCTCTATGGGCACAAGCAGCTCCCTTGAACTCTCACAGGGGAGACACAGCTGCTGCGCAGGGAGACTGTGAGATTTAAAATGAGTAGTAAAGCTCATCTTGGATACGCCATAAAACACCTCGAACATCTTACCTTCTCCCGCACCTTGTTCTCACTCCTTCAGCCTCTACAGTGCATGACAACTCAACTTAAAACAAAACAACAAAAAACAGGAAAAAAAGACATCTCGGTCTCAATATTTATTAGGTTGAAAACCCAATGGAAACTTTATATTTTTTAGTGAAGATAGTACTGAAAAAACAAACAAAAGCTTATTCCTGCCAGTTGAGTCCCTTAATATAGAAGCCTGATTCAGACCAGTGGAGTTGCCAATTTTACTCTGAAAAAAACAACCAACCTGCCAGGGCATCTTACCCATGTGTTATGCCACCTTAATCAATGACAGAATAAACACCAAGCAGTGGAAGATGGTATTGCTATTTATCATCAACGACTGTGTCTTAGACACTGAACATATTAGCAGTGGATATTTACTGAATGCTCGCTCTGCATGGGGCACAGAGCTAACTGCTCCACAGGGATCTTCTATACCTCTGACCATCTCAGTGGCCTTGGAAAAGCTTGGTTGATTATCTGAGCCTCGGTTTCTTTCTCTATAAGATGGGGGTAAGGTTGTCTATCACACAAAATTAGAACATATATGCAATGCGGAGTGTCTGGGACTTAAAAATGATCCATAAGAATAATTGAAATAAACATTAGCAGTAGTAATAACAGTAGATCATGCCTCCTCTTCATAAGGTTACTACTAATTCTCTCATCACCTACAGCAACTCATCATATATAATTTTATAACACCTTTTGAATTACTGTTTGGAACTGATCATTGAAATTGTATTTACATCCTGCCAGTGTCGTTGTTGCTGACATGCCATCTCTTAGAGGTCCACTTAATTGAACCCATTTTAACCCCAGTGAAGAAAGTTAAAAATCCTTTAGGATCTTTGCCTTTCTGTGTGTCAGTCACAGCAAGGAAGGGGTTACTGGGGATTCGACACACTTGCTGAAGCATAAAGCATCCGACCTTCTGAGGAGCCCTCCGGCTTTTGCCAGCACTTCTGCTCTGCTCTGCGCATAGCCCTCAGTGGAAAAGTACTGCCCAGACTCTGTGAATTATTAATCTCATCATGACATCACATACCCACTAGATAAAAAGAAACAGTGGCCTCCACATGGAGGATCTTAGAGAAAACCAAGAACCAGCAATATGCTTTTGATCACAATTAGGATTTTCCCTGCTCCCCTCTGGGGTGGGGGACCCCCTCTCTCATTCTCAGCTTCCTCATACACATAACTCAACTGCCATCAGGATGAATCAAACTCTACTGATTCTTTTGGGGGACTGGTATGGAGGAAAAGGTTTTAAATGACCTTCCATTCAGCTGATGATTCCTCGCCAACTTTAAATGAGTTCATGTTTTGAATTCATAGGAACTGGAGCACAAGAAAAGGTTCAAGGTCTTTTCGGTTTTTTGTTTTCCCTTCAAGGACCGGTTGCTGAATCCACCGCACTCATAATCACTGGAGGGTAGAAAAATATTGACACATGGAAAATTCCCATAGTGAAAGGTCCATAGGAAATACATCTGTCATATTCCACGTTGCTTGAGAAAAACAAGGCTTTGAGCCAAGTTCTCGGGAAGGCTTACCTCTGAAAAAATGGATTTATTTTTAAGTCAGAGACAGAAAATGACAGGACAGAAAGATCAGAGGTCAAGAGATTCGAGCTTTGTAGCCTTGAGCTTTCCTTCAAAAGCACTTACAGAACACAGGCTCTTTGGAGTCTACAGACATACCCACCAGGGGAAAGCCATCCACCACTGCTGCACATCCAGTATACACCAGACACTCTGCCAGGTGCTTCGCTCGCAGCATCTAATTTACTCTCACGGCAGCTGAAAGAGATATCATTGGGTGCCCCTCCTGCTTTTGAGGAAACGGATGCTTAATAAGATACACAATTACTAAGGTTGAAATTCAAACCCAGATTTATCTGGATCTAAAGTCCTTAAGAAACATATAATTTAGCTGTGGAGCGTGATGAGTCAACAGCTAATGCTGGAGTAATACACGATTCCCGAGACAGAACTAAATCTGTAATAGCCAGAGAGTGTCTAAAGCCATACGGAGATACTAGAGTGACCAACTGCTCTGATCTGTCTAGGACTGAGGGGCTCTCGGGGTGCAAAAATCTCAGGGCTATAACTGGGACTGCTTGGGACAAACTGAGACAATCAGCCAGCTCAAGGGAGGTGCGGGTCAGGCACTGAAAGACAATTTGTGCCAAGTGGAGGAATTTGACCTTTGTCTTATTAAAAACCAAGATGATTAAATGGGCACATGACTGTTCAAAGGGGGAGGGTGACAGAAAGAGAACACAGCTCCTGGGTGATTAATGGATTAGACATGGTGAGAATGGTGGCTGGGGGGCTTAGAATAAAGAGAGAAGACTCGGAAATGGGAAATAAAGAGAAAAAAAAATGTGAAAGAGGTAACCTACTTCCTTTTAGCTCTAAGACTGCAGTTCTAAGATTAGATTTCTCAAATGAGTCTAATCTAATCAAAGCAGAAGTCTACATTATAGTATCTTGGAATGTAACCTCATTCAGAAATAAGGTTGTTGCAGATGTAATTAGTTAAGATGAAGTCAGATAGGTGTAGTGTAGACCCTTAATTCAATATGACTAAGGTCTTAATAGCAAGACTGTCCTGTGAGGACAGAAAGACACAGAGAGAATGTCATGTGATGATAAAAGCAGAGATTGGAGTTATGTAGCTGCAAACCAAGGGACACTTAAGATTGCTGGCCAACCACCAGCTAGGATGAGGCAAGGAAGGATTCCCTGCAGGTTTCAAAGGGGAGCATGGCTCTGACAACACCTTGATTCAGGTCTCCAGAACAGTCAGTGTCTGCTGTTTTAAAATATCCATTTTGTAGGCCGGTGTTACCACAGCCTCAGGAAGCTAATTCAGTGGCCAAACTATATCCCAGCTTTGTTTTACCAAAAAGAGCCAGGCTGGAGATAGAGCAGAATATAAATACTCAGCTAGGAAACTTCTAGGGAGTGCCACCAAGCTGAATAGTTTTCTTGGGATATTTTCAGTGAATCAGCTCAACAATCCTATAATAATCCAGTCACAGGTGAGAAACTGAGACTCCAAAGAGGCTGCAGCTCATCCACCCACAAGCACACAGCTAGGAGGTGGCAGACCCAGGGTTTGAACCCATGTCTATCTGACTTCTAAACACAGGGGGTTTTTCCTCCTTGAATTTCCTAATAGGAGTGATAGGGAAGCCAAGGCAGTGGGCCAGAGGAAACTGAAGAGCCTGACAGAGCTCTAAGCAATTTATAAAAATGAGAGGAAAAAATTGCCCTGGCCGGTGTGGCTCAGTTGGTCGAGCAGCATCTCATGCACCAAAGGTCACCAGTTGGATCACCAGTCAAGGCACATACCCGGGGTTGTGCACTTGATCCCCAGGAGGGGGCTTGCAAGAGGCAGCTGATCAATGATTCTCTCTCTCTTTCACTCTCTCTCTCTGTCCCTCGTCTTCTCTCTCAAAACAAACAAACAAACAAACAAACAAAAACACCTATTTAAAATATGAGAACAATTTTGAAGGTACTGGGGTTGGGGCGGTGGGAGGCCAGGCAAAGAAAGGCTTCTTGCTGCACAGCCCTGAGTCACCAAACTGTGATCGCATCCTTAACAGCGGGACTTGCCTCCCGTATTCCCTATGGGCTCTGGAACACAGCAGGGGGCCAAGGCAAAGCCTGTTCAGAGAAAGTTGAGAGCGAGGAAGCCTTTTTAGAAGCCTCTGAGGCCTTCCAGAGAAGATACTCGCCTAAAGTTCATTGCTTTCTGGATGAACATCTGACTAGAAATATCATTTGCAAGCCCCACCTGCCATGGATGGCTCCTGCTTTTAAAGTGGATGTTCAGAGAATGTTAAAATCCTACCATATATCTTCATCTCCCATGGAAAACAGAGCAGTGATTATTTTGGGCCTCGGAAAGTTGAGATCCAGCTACGGAATTCATCATTACCCACATGCAATCTAGGAGAACAGAGAATAGCTCAGATGAGAAATACCAGAGGAAAGCATGCCGCCTGCAAAATTAGCGTGAGTCATTGTTCCAAGGGAGAGCTGGGTTTTTTAATCAGGATTTTTTTCTTTATTTCAACAAATGACCCCTTCCTCCTGACAATGAGGCTGTCATCTTTGGAAATGGGGCAGTATTTTGTGCATGTGTTAAAGACACACTTGCTGCAAAATTTATAGATAATAAAGAAAGGCTCAGGGCCAGAGGCCAACAGTGACTTGGGTAAGTTGTGTTTCTCTCAGAGACTCAGTTTCCTCATCTATAAGAGGAAGTTTTTATTCTGATAAAAGTGCTCTGTCTTCCCTGTGTCCCTCCCCTCTCACGGTCTCCCTCATCCCACTCCCTTTCCCTCTCAACTCCCTATTTTCCCATGGCTGTGATGAAGAGAGAATATAAATTGAGGAGTCTGTGAGTGGGCTTAGACAAGACACAGGAAGGGCCCATATGATACTCTGCAGAGCTTTATAGGAGAAAACAGGGGAAAGGAGGAAGGGGTTAAGGTTTGGTTATTGTGAAATTCATTCATTCATTTCACTGAGCACCCACTATATGTCTCTCAATCAAGGGCTAGGCCTTGGAGCTTAGAGAGTAGAAAATCACTAGAATATTCTACTAGAATCCAAGAGTCCCAATTAAAAGAGAGAGAGAGAAATGGTTAATTACATTTAAATATTAAAGACAAGAAAACCCTCAAGGTGCATTGGAAGCAAGTATTGGAGGGTCTTACCCAGTCATTTAGGTCAGGGAAAACTTTTCAGAGGAAGTAAATCAAAGGAATACAGTGGGAAAGAGAATATCCTAGAAAGAAGGAGCACCGAGCATAAGCAAAAGATGAGATAGTTAAGTATATTGCAGTTTTAAGGCATGTGGCTAAACCCTTATGGGCCTTGTTAAGTAACAACTGACTTTCCATAATGGTCTTCATGGGAGCCAAGAGAGGCCATGATCACTTGGCTGGTGCCAGCGTACCTAGCAGTGAGTCCACAAATGTCATACCCCTCTGTAGGAAGGACATCACTTACAAGAGTGACAGAACCATTGTGTGGTGCTCCAAAGGACTTGCACTGAGAGCAGAAACTACAGAAAAGTCATTGCTATTAAGTTGAAAGAGAATGCCTAGGGTAGCAATAAATTCTCCATCAACGATTGGTCTACCACTTGCTAGAAATGTATTGGAGTTGGACAACGTAAGCTTTAAAATCTCTTCCAAACCAGAGTAGCTTCATTTGTGTTCACTATTCCTATAAAAAAGGACATAAGCCCTGGCTGCTGTGGCTTACTTTGTTGGAGCTTTGTCCTGTGCACTGAAGGGTCACAAGTTCGATTTCCAATCAGGGCACGTACCCAAGTTGCAGGTTGGATCCCAGGTCGGGAGGCAGCCAATCAATGTTTCTCTCTCACGTCGATGATTTTCTCTCTCTCTGTTTCCCTCTCTCCCACTCCCTTCCTCCCTCTCTAAAATCAATAAAAACATATCCTTGAGTGGGGATTAAAAAAAAAAGGAACACAGGACCAAATTGGTGATTTTTTCTGAAAGTTTTCACCAACGACCTTTTTTATAAATTCCTTCCTCCCCACTTGCCCCAAGATGGACCCAATCTTGTGAAACTTTCTATCTAATTAGACAAACTGTAATTATTAAATAAGAATTGTTTGACTTGGTATTTTGGTAGTACAAGCCAAACAACAGTATTGCGATTTAACTCGAGATTTCTGAGTACTGAAACTGGCTTGCAGTCTGCCAGATGGGGACTCAGGATTGACCACCTCCAGAGAAAATGCTCTCCAAGGTCCCCACCAGCGATGACAGCCTGTGACTCTAAGAATTCGAGTGACACAAAAGAGGGAGAAGTTGGATCCCCTAAAAATGTTGAAGACATGCTCTGAGGAGAGAAAACAAAGGTAAGCACGTATGTACCTCAGTGAAGAGGAACATTTGAGAGCAATGTCAAGAACAGTCCCTAGGAGCAGGGAAGTGCACAGTACAATGGGATGTATGGGGGTGCAGGGCTGACTTGGAAAGTCTATGGGCCCATGAGTTGGCTACTCATTTGACTTTGACTAGGGGCAAGTGCTTCTCCACTCTGAGTCTCATTTTCTCTTCTACATATCAGACCAATGAGTCTTAGCTTGAAGGCGTTGATACAAAGATTAAATGAAATATTGCATGTATAGAAACTAACTGTCCTTGGCACACAGTAGGTTTGCAAAGGACAGTAGAAAGCATATTAATGACAATGATGCTTTAATCAAAAGATTTAAACACCCAGGAGCATTTTAATTTGTTTACTGTGCAGAACGTTGTGAGTCTTTATTGCTCTAATGACAGATGACTTTAGACACTGCCTAGGGAAGTGTGCACTCGTCATTGTCGATAATAAAAGCAGAAATGAGAGGAGAATTAATGAGGAAACCAGACGAATCCAGAATGCTGGGCCATCATCTGTCTGTACCACATCAGTGCAGGGGAGGGAAGGGGTGACGTAAGTGTTTATTTCTAACTCTCCCTCTCTGAGAATGCTGAGTGTTTTCAGTCTGGCTTCTGTTTTTAGAGCTCCCGACACACCTGGACTCAAAACAGCATTCTTTTTAAATCTTTGGCTGCTGCTGTTGTTGGCCTGCATCCCTAAAGCACCTGTGTGTATGATTATGTTCTTGGTACACGGGTAGGAAGGTGATAGGCTCCTTAAGAACTAGGAAATGTGGCAAAGAGATTGACCTTCTTAGAGTGACACCAGAAAGTCGGTACAGTTAAAATGAAATATGCAAAGTCATTGCCCAAAGACAGAGTGGGCCCCAGGCCAGCAGGATGGGGGCTGACCTCAATGAAGATATTAAAGTATCTACAAAAAAGTTATTTTGGTCAGAAGGAAATGGATCAGAATGAAAACATAGAAAAAGATAACCACAGATGCAATAGGTAAAGTGTGAGCCAAGCCCTATCCAAGGTCATGCAGCTTATCCAATGAATTGAAATCCATCATGGATGCTAATCACCTTGAGGACCCAAAATTCCTCACATGACACATGAGACCCTACATGATTTAGCCCCAGCACATCTCATCGCCCCCCTCACTTAGTCTGCTCTCACCCTGGCCTTTTTGCTACTTACACAATGGCTGCTCTGTTGGCCTGGGATTCTCTTTTCCAAAATTTTGTGTGGCTCCCTCCCTCTTTGCATTGTTTAAATTTACCTCCACAGGGAAGTCTTTTCTCACCACCCTATCTAAGGTCCATCCAACAGAGAGCCAGGGCCCAACAGCATATGTGTAACTTACGAAATAGTCAGACATTGTCCTGAGACCTGTAAAAACAATGCAAAATTTTAAAAATCAAGTGCAAAACCCAACAAATGCCAGGAAGAAGGGCTTTAAGATGTTGAAAGAAGCCAATTGGGCGTGGCTCAGCAGTTGATCATTGACCTAGGATCCAGGTGATTGGGGTTTGATTCCTGATCAGGGTACCTGCCCTGGTTGCAGGCTGCAGCTGATCAATGACTCTCTCATCATTGATGTTTCTATCTCTCTCTCCCTCTCCCTTCCTCTCTCTGAAATCAATAAATATATATATATTTTAAAAATGTTGAAAGAGAGATGCACGCTGCTCAACATGAAGCTGGTAAAATATCTAGCCTCGAGATGGCAGTGCTGCAGTAATACACCCTGAACAAGGAGGAATCCATACAGAAGAAGCTTATTTACTGGAGTAGTGTTTTATAGCCATGCATATGACTTGCTCAGGCAAGTGAGTCTTTTCCAGAATATTTATTCACTCTGTCATTTACATGTATTTAGTAAAAGTTTTAGTTTTTCCCCAATCCCTCATTTTCAGAGACCTTGATCTTACCAACTGAGGTTACAAAATCCTGGATCTTTGAGAAAGGGAAGGCGATAACTCTGTTCCATCCCAATTTGGCAGAAACATCCCAAGTGGAAAATGGAGATATAAGACTATCCCATGATGTCACTACTCTCAAATCCAATACATGTTCTTTGTTCTACTGGCATTCTCAGTAAGCAAGGTTCTGATTATCACTTGGCTTTTCACGTGGGTCTATAAGGGAAATGAAGAAATAGAAATGTGGACCTGAACTTTCTGTCTTCCTATGTCAATTATATTTCTCAATGTTGATCAATATATAATACAAATGATTCACTGAGCATTTAACTTGTACTTTTGTATTTGTGTGTTTATATCTTTAGACCTGTAGCAAAAAGCCTCCTTGAGCATTCTCATGGGGATGGGAAGGATAGGTATGTGAGTCTTTACATCAGGGAAGAGTGGAAGGAGAGGAAAGGGCAAGGCATTTTTGGTTACCAGTTTCTGGGCCCTTCCTAATGCTCACCTCTTTCTATGTGTGCCATCTGGAGAAATGTGAAGGATGTGGAATGTGTGTTTTGCTATCCCAGATATTTGGGAGAGAAGACAGAGATGGGAGGAAAATGTGGCTGGGCTTCTGGTGGATACCTTGAAACTGAGAGAACAGGGGTCATCCATGTCCAGCACTGTGCCTCTGAGGAAGGGGAGGCTGGAGAAGAATGGGCCTGAGAGCCCATCTTGGGAGCCAAAGTCCAGTGCATCTGTGATCAAGTTTGGCGCAGGAGCAATAAAGCCATCTTTCTCTAAAGGACCCTGAGTCTGAGTAAGGACTTGACTGCATGAAACCATCCAGAAGGTCAATCTTGAGTCAGTTCTAGAAATTTGAAGGTCAGAAATGGATGATGCAGGGACCCTGAGAAAGCGAAGACCTTTACAGTCATTACAAAGGAATTGGCATCTCATGTACCCTTCTCTGCCCTTACCTAGCGTTCAGGTAAATCAGGACTCTGACCTCCACATACTAACCCCGTGGTGATGAGCACCACCTGGAGGTCATCTTGCCAACTGCTGTCCAGTCTCTGGGAATGACACCCACCACCCTGGAGTCTCTTCCACATCAACTAAAGACGACATCTGGTCTTAGAACTTACACAAATAGATATAGTTTCTAGGACTGTCCCCCCTCTTCAAATTAACCCTCTATTTGTTCTGGAAACACTCTTATTGGGGAAAAGGGATCTCAAATAAAAAATAAACTGTAAGGTAGGTGTTATTGATTCCACTTTATAAGCGAGCAAACCGAAGCAAAATCATCATTGCCACTCAGCTAGATGACAGACAATGAAACTCAAACCTCAATCCCCAAGACCAAAGCTGCTTCTACCAAACTAAGTCATTTTGCGGTCATAAGAAGACTTGAATGTTACACAAAGACACGATCCACTTCCTCTTGTAAAAGTGGCACCGACCATATACCAAAAGTCATGTTAGATCTCAATGATTAAAGTCCCAGTCCTGGGTGATAGAATTGTTTGGAGGTGGAGGAAAGCACCTTCCTGGGGCTAACTCTTGGCAGGTGCTTGTGGGTTCTTCCACAGGAGTGGAGCAGTGCAGGTAGAGAATGGAAAGCTTCTTCAAGGGACAAATCTGCATTTCAGACACAAACATCCAACACAAATAGAGGCATGTAGGTTTGAAACAGGTTGTGAACAAGGTCAAGGAACAGCAAGCTGCCTAACCTGCTTAAAGAATAAAGAGCCAGTCTGTGGAGTGATGAAGTAGAATAGTATGCACAGCTTCAGGAATGAAAGCAGAACATTGAGACAATGAGGTGCCACCTCACACCTGTCAGAGTGGCTCCATCAACAAATCAACAACTGACAAGTGCTGGCGAGGGTGTGGAGAAAGGGAGCCCTAGTGCTGGGAATGCAGACTGGTGCAGCCACTGTGGAAAACAGTATGGAGGTTCCTCAAAAAATTAGAAATGGAGCTGCCTTATGACCCAGCAATCCCATTTCTTGGAATATATCCTAAGAAACCTGAAGCACCAATCAGAAAGAACTTATGCACCCCTATGTTCACAGCAGCACAATTTACAATAGCTAAGATATGGAAGCAGCCCAAGTGCCCATCGATAGATGAGTGGATAAAAAAGCTATGGGACATTTACACCATGGAATACTATGCAGCTATAAAGAAGAAGGATCTCCTATCTTTTGGGACAGTATGGATGGACCTGGAGAGTATTATGCTAAGCGAAATAAGCCAGGCAGAGAAAGACAAGTGTCGCATGATCTCGTTTATATGTGGAATCTAATGAACAAAATAAACTGACAAATAAAATAGATCCAGAGACATTGAAGCATGGAACAGACTAACATATATCAGAGGGATGGGTGGGAGATCAACGAAAGAACTTAGATGCATATATACATAGCCTGTGGACACAGACAATAGTGCAGTAAAATTCTGGGGTGGGGGCGGGAGTAGGGTGGAGGGGATCAATGGGGGAAAAAGAAGACATCTGCAATACTTTCAACAGTAAAAATAAGTTAAAAAACAAAACAAACCCAGAATGTTGAGTCCTTGGAAACACCCCAGAAGGAATATGGGACCTAAAGATCAAGAACCAAGCCCTAAGAACTCTAAAATTCTAGAACCATAGTTACCTCCCTACTGTTGGGAGTCTCATTCTTTCCACCCCTTCCCTTATAGAAAGTGGAATTAAAATCCTTAATTCGAAATAGATCCCATGAGCTCATGCTTGGCAGACCAAAGCAGGGAGCTTGATAGACTTAACTGATTTTGAATGCAACCGTGCACAGTGGAGGCCATTCTGAAGATCAGAAAGAAACTGAGTCTCTGGAGCCTGTGATAAGAAACCAAGGTGAGCACCAGCAGCAGATCTGACTTGAGAGGGAGCCCTGGCTATGAACAATGGGTAAGTCCCCTCCCAGGTTCCACCTGGGGATTCGGGAATCCTGCCATAAACCCCTGCCTCTGACCGTCTGAGCTTTGCTTTCTAATCCAACATTCCCAAAGCCTTTCATCTGTATTTCTGGACTCAGCCTGCAGCTGGAGCAGAGCCTGGTGGCTGTTTAATGATAGTTTAATGAGGTCTCGGCATGTCCTGAAGGAAGGCTTCAGGCCTCAGCTTTCCCTTTAAGGAAAGGCCTTTGAATCCAGGCCTGCATTAAGAATGAATCAAGAGTTCTGTCGTGTCTGGTGCACACGCGAGTGAAACCCGCCTCAGTATCGCTCGCTCCTGGAGGAATTTCCCCCCGCATTACACCTGCAGCCTGCCGTCCTCTGTTCTCCGGCAAGCCCGGATACACGATTAATATTTTAAGCCTCCCAGGTTCCACTTTCTCTGGTTTCAAAAGTGCGTGGATGTTGGACTTTTAAAAAATGTATTTATCTCCTCACCCAGACGGCTGAGGGGGAATTGCAAGTAGAAGGCAGAGCCACTAGGGCCAAAACAAATCCAGGCAAATCTTTAAATTGCTTCTGCAGCCGCCTGGGTTTTCTTTCATTAGCATCTCCCATGCCACTTCTCTCCCCTGCTGACCTTCATTTCAGAAAGGAAGAGAGAACCATTTTAAGGGGGCATTATATCTTTTCCTTCCAAAAATGTACACTTGGAAGGCTTGGTGAATATGAGCGTTCTCAGCTCAGTTCAGAGAGAAATCTGCCTGCTTCCCCTCCTTCCTGGGCACCGCCATCCACCCCAGCTCAGCTCTCAGGAGAGTCCCCAAATTTCTCCCTCTCCTGGGCTCCCTCCTTCTCTCTGGGAAGCAGGAAGGCAGTTTCCCCCACAAGGCTTCTTGCATTCAGCTCACGGATGGCTGCAGGCACCTGGTTATCTCCCACCCACAGTCTCCTTACAGCAAGGCTTCTCTGCTCAAATGGAGCAGAGAAGGGCCTTACACACAGAGGCAGGAAGGGCTGGCTGTGCACCCCAGAATCCGGGACTGAGGGCTTATGTCCAAATTCAGCCCTGATGCCAAATTCTCCTGACCACGTTAAGCTTCAGAGCCTTTACCCGTAAAATTAGATACGGTAATAATAGTAAACGAGTAATAAAAAGTAAATCAATAATAAATGAGAATACAGGCAAGACTCAAAGGTCACGAAACACATGCAAACTACTTCATAGACCCATAGCCCACGACGACGGCACAGATGACGAGAGCTGGGAGACTGTGGTCTGGAAAGATGCTCGCCACGTTCCCTCCCATCTCTAAATTCCTAAGCTCTGATCCATGTCACAGATGACTCTCTATTGAACAACCACATCTGCGTCGGGTAGTAAAGACACTAAGAAAAACGAGGCGCGGTGTTTGCTTTTGTGGAGTTCACAGTCCAGGGAGCCAGACAAGGTCCCCGACAGCTACAGGAGAAGCTGGCCACTGCCTTCCACTCAGCCCTGCCGCCAGGACAATGGGAAGCATCCCGACTCATTCCCGGGGCAGGCTGGATGTTCGCAACCAGTGGATACCTGTCAATCACACCAGGTGCCTCCGCCCCACCAGCTTGTGATCGGGCACCACTTATCCTGATGGCATTGAATCAGAGTCCTCTGCGTATTGATGATGGATCACGATGAGTTGGAACGGTAAAAACAGCTGCAGAGACACCAGCCTTCGAAGAGCAGGACAATGACAGACCTGAAGGCCAAGGACCCGGCACCGGCCGTGGCACTCCCTGGTTCTGTGAATTCGGGCACGGCACTTGACCTACTTGAGACCATGTCCCCACTTTTAGGATGGAGGTGAGTCTGCCTGCCTGTCAACAGTGTTGGGGGACATCGATGAGATAATGTAGGTGAAAATATTTTTTAGATCGCCCACCGTCTTATAATGTCAGTTTCAGAGCCTGGCATAAAGAAGGAGCTAAAGAACATTCATGGAAGGAATGAAGACAAGACATGAGGGAGGGAAGGAGGAAGGGAAGAAGTGAGACACACACAGGCGGCATTGTTAAAACTGTAAAACAGGAAAATACTGCCAAGGCCTGACAGGCTCTGGGAATTCAGGGCAGAAAGAGATGACAGAAGAGTAATAGGACCAGGTTTTCATTTCAGTATTAATTGCAAATTACTCCTGTAACGTTAAATAAGGTAGATTTGTGAAAGGCAATACCAGAGATAAGAAAACCAGTTAAAAACAGCTGCCATCATCAATAATAATAAACTAAGGCTGTGTCATCCGGGATGGACTCAACATATTGGAGCGAGACTAAGGAGGAAGAGGAGGAGAGAGGGGGGAGGTCTTAGGAATAATTTCCAGATTTCCCTCTGGGGCATCTGGCTGGATGAGTGTGTCATTTAACTGGGATGGGGAATATTTGAAAGAAGGCCTGGGGAGGAAACAGTGAATTCAGTTACGGACATGTGGAGTGGAAGCTTCTATCGGACAGCCAGCAGCCAAAGATGCCAGCAGGTAGCTGGATGTAGAGACCTGAGGTTTAGAATCACAGGTGTGGGACTGGTGCAGGGGAAATAACTAAGACACCCCCTGGGAACTGTGTAGGCGATAATAATAAAAGTGGGCTCAAGACAGAACCCTGAGAGCCCCCATATTTTTATATGGTTCTAAAAAGTTGTCATCAAAGTTAAACAATCCATATACAATTGTCAATGATAGTTTAAAGAAAACAAATCTGGGGTCAGACTAACTGGTCTCCAATCCCACCTACATCAAGCAGTAGCCTAAGTCAGTTCCACTCTCTGAACCTCAGGTTTTCCATACGTAAAATGGGACTAAAGTAGCACCTGTTGGAAGGGCTCAATGAGATAATGTGGGTAAAGTGTTTATTCCAGTGCCTAATTCATAAACATGTAAATATGTGGTAAATGTTAGGTGTTGTAAGGAGCTTTGGAGATAAGGGTTTTGTGTGTTTTTTCTAGTCCTGGATGGGAGTTGTTTCCCAGGGCACCGGTCTAGAAAAGGACCACATAAGCACCTTGGCCATTTCCTCCTAGACTGGCCACTGAGCAGCCTCCAACACCCTCCACCTCTTCCCCTTCCCTTGGCAACCCTGCACCCTCCCTCAGGCACAGATGCATGTTCTGCTTGTTACAGCTTTTGCTGCTCTTGGCCTCTGCATGCTGGTCCTGAAGGCTGTGTTAGTACCACTGGGGGCCCTGGGCAAGAGCCTTTGCCACCCACCATGCAGGGTCTTCTTCCAAGACCCCCACCACCACACTCCTGGTCCCAGAGTCAGATTGTCCACCCCTCCTGTCCAGGCTACTGTCCACTTCCCACTGTCTCTGCCTCCATCTCTGCCCCAGCTACCACTTCCTGCAAGCAGTGACCCCATGACCATTGTCTTTGGGGTTTGGGGATTTATTCACCCATTCAAGAAATATTTATTGAGTTTCTGTTATGAGCTGGACACTGAGCTGGGCATTGGAGATACTGAGGTGATTAAGACCTGCCCTCAAGGAGTTTATCACCTGGGAAAAACATGTGATCAACCATGCACATAAGTCAAACAATAAGATAGTTTCCAAAGGCGATGAATGTGATGAAGGAAATGAACAGAGAGATGTAATAGGTCAGGATAGGATAGCTAGGATAGGATAGGATAGGATAGGATAGGATAGGATAGGATAGGATAGGATAGGATAGGAAAGAGATGGCTCTTTGACACTGTGACATTTATTTGAAACCTGGAACCTTAAAAAATATGACCCTAAAAATATTGTGAATGTGGTGGATTTGAGTAAATGTGAGTGAATGTGAGGAGGAGAGGCGACAGAGGCTAGAATTTCTCATTTGATCCATTATGAAAGCCAGGCACGTTGCCGGGTATCTTCTTAGATTTGCTTTTCTCATTTGCAACTCTCCTTCGCCCTCTTGAATTAAGCAGGCTTAATAAAAGACATGATCTCCCCTTTCCAATGAGCTGCAGAGAGGAGGAAGCTTTGAATTACGTGATAGATTTTTCCGTTTCTGCCGCTCTAGGTGCCTCTATATTTTAAGGTGTTTGATGAGTGAGAACATGAGGTTCAAAGATGCTACGACGTAGAACATAAACTAAAATTTCTTTTCTCTGACTAAAATCCACAGTATCACTGACCAGTTGGAAATGATTCAGTGACCTCTCAGACCTGTGCAGGGCCTGACAGTTTGCAAAGAGTCTCTGTTGACTTGATTACATTGAAGATCCACAGCCACCCTGTGAAATGGTATTTTCTCTGATTTACAGATGAGGAAACTGAGGCTCAGAGAAAACTGGGGGCCCTCCTAGTATGACACTTGTAAGTGATGAAGCAGAGATTTGAAGCTGCTGCCCATCAGTCTTTGGGTATATTTCCTCCCACTGCTCTTCCGAGACCTCTGAAATAGACTCCGGTCGATTTATGACATCGGGTCTCTCCTAAATTGCTACTGGTGGCTTTTATTCAGCCATAACTTTTGTGGTTGATGTTCCCTGTGGATCTGCTGCCCTGAGCGTAAAAATAGACAGCACTGCTTTTCTGGCTCACTCACCAGCTGGAAAGACAGGACTTTCATTGTCTCCCCTGCACTCCTGGCAGTTCTGAGAGGGTGATGAAGCCTCCCCCATCCAACACCTCTGCTCTCCTGGAATCTCCCATAGACACTTTGCTGTTTCCTCTCATGCCCCAAAGCTGGCTTCATCAGCCCCGACCCCTGCTGGCCAGGAGGCAGCAGCTGCTGAGGGCACCACCACCTCTACTGGCCCTGGCACTATTGGAACCTCCCCTCCATGCCCACAGTGTCAATGCAAGTTGCCCTGGAATGGAGACACTTCTGGTCCTCCTCACATCATGTCATTTAGGCTTCCTGTCGCCTCTCTGCTGTGGCCCCCCTCTGAGCATCTCTGTGGTACAGGTGAGGAAGCCGAGACACAGCCAGGTTAAGCCATTTGTTCAAATCTATATGGGTAGTAAGTGGGAGAAGGGAGATTTGAACCCGGCATATGGGACTGCAGAGCCCCCATGATTAAGCCCCATCCTCTCCTGCCCCCTAAGGAAAGGCAGGCACACAGCCTTGTCCAGCAATAGCTCCTCTGCCCCCTCACGAGGCACATCACTCATACGTGCCCCTTGCCCATTCTCATGGCCCCAGGTCAAAAGGCCTGGGACAGAAAGGTTGCAGATATATATGTACCACATTTTCTTTATCAAACCTATCTAAGAACACATCACTTGTTTCCATGTCATGGCCACCGTGAAGAATACCAATCAGCCATAAGAAGAGAAGAAATACTGCCATTTGCATCAAGATGGATGGATCTTGAGAGTATCGTGCTAAGTGAGTAAGTCAGACAGAAAAAGTCAGGAACCATATGACTTCACTCATATGTAGGATATAAAGCTGAAAGCAACAAGGGACAAACAAACAAAAACTCAGACACACACAACAGGATAGGGGTTGCCAGAGGAAAGGGGGGGGGGGGTGAGGGGAAGTAGAAACAGGTAAAGGGGGTCAAATATATGGTGACTGAAGGAGATGTGACTTTGGGTGTTGAACACACAATGCAATATACACGGGATGTATTAGAGAAATGTACACTTGAAACCTATATAATTTTATTAACCAATGTCACCAAATAAATTTAATGATTATTTTACAAGGCTGCAGATTAACAATTGAACAAAACAAACAAAAAGTCCCTGGCCATGAAGACATGAGGGATTTGTCTTCACACACACACATACACACACACACGCGGGATGTTAGCACTTGGCCCCACTTTGCCCAGCTGGTCCAGAGAGTCAGCCTCTGTCCAGCCCCCAGCACAGCACATGGTACAGAGCAGTCCTCAAAATTTTCATTTGAGTGAATGAGTAGAATTGACAGTGTCTAGACACTACTATACTAGCATCTTATTATTAAAACTTTTGAACTAATTATTTTTAATCACACATATTCTAATAAAGGAGCAGTGGGCTTTAAAGGGAAAAGCCAAATTTAGCATAGACCTTGGTTTGAATGTACCTTTTGCAAGCTACTTAATTCTCTGAGCTGCCACACACCAAACTTCGGTAGAGGGCTGGAAATGTGGTGAGGACTACGGATCGGCTAAATCTCGCAGCTCAGTGGACGCTGGGTAAGAGCTCGTTCCTTCTTCAGTGTCTTTATTGGTAGCTTCGACCCTCCGAGGCTGCTTCACATATGACCGTTTAAGGTGTGAACAAAGAGAAATGGTCTCAGGAGTCAGGACACCTGACCTTAGGATTGAATCTCTGAGCAGTCGGTTAAACTGTTCACACTCACCTCTCACATTCTTAATAAAATTAAACAAGAATCAGTATGTATTTGTGAAGGTAAAATTAGACTGTACCTTGAGAAAGAGATATAACAAATCCCACTTATCAACCTCAGCACTATTGGCATTTGGGGCTGGACAAGTCTTTGGGGGAGGGGGGGCATTGTAGGATGTTTAGCAGCATCCTGGTTGTGACAATCAAAAATGTCCCCAGATATTGCCAAATGTCCCCTGCGGGTGGGGGTGCAACAATGCCCCTGGTTGAGAACCACTGAGCTAAGCAAATGGTGGGTGTTTTTACTGGCCTTTTCCCAGTATGTAATTAGGATAAGGTATGTGACTAGCCTTGTGGAAATGAGTGAAACCCTTGCTGGGACCGGGCTTCCTCTTTAGGTCGCTGTGATCCCGTTACAGGTAGGGTTTAAGACAGGGATGTCTTACCTCTAATACATGTGTGGTAGGCTCTGGTTTGCAATGTAAGCCATAAAGGACTTGGCTCTTTCTCTCTTTGTACTAAACAAACCATCTTATATATATTTTATCCCTACCTTTAACCTACAAGCAAATGTATACTCCACTGAGAATAAAAATTAAGAGCAAAACACACTCCTGGGTACAGACTGAGTTCTCACCACATTTGTGCCCCTTTCTATCTGAGGAAAGACAGGAAGTTTTCTCCTTCCCACTTCATGCCCACCCCAGCCCCTGGTTCTTCCCATAGCCTCTGGAGGCTACCCCAGAACAAGGACCTCCCTGCCTCCCCTATAACTCTTCCTGTTGCCGTGCAAATCCTTAGCACCGTGTCTCACCCCCTAGGAGGGCCCCTCCTCAGTCCTACCGACCCCAGAAGATGCCGTTGCTCTGTACATCCTTTTCGTCTCTGCTTTTCAGGTCTCCAATTTCTGTCTAATCTTAGCAGCATCAAGCTTTCTTTTGTCAAAGCTGAAAGGCCCTGATTCAGCATTTCCACTTCTGGGTACTTGACAAAGAATCGAAAGCAAGATCCCAAGGAGGTATCTGCACACCCATGTTCACAGCAGCATCACTTACAAAAGCCACAAGGTGGAAGCAACCCAAGCGTCCATCTACGAATGGATGGATGAACGAAATGTACTCTATCCACACAATGGAATATTATTCAACCTTCGAAAGGAAGGGAATTCAGATATATGCTACAAAATGAATAAACTTTGGGGACATTATGCTAAATGAAATAAACCAGGCACACCTCAGAAAATAAACATTGTATGATTTTACTTAAATGAGTTGTTGCCTGGAGTCGTCAAATGCATAAAGACAGAAAGTAGGGTGGTGGTCACCAGGGTCTGAGGAAATGGGGGAACGGGGAGTTCGTGTTTAACGGGTCTATGACCTCAGTCTGGCAAGTGAAAAATATTGTGGAGGTCGGCTGCACAACACTGGAAATACACTTAATGCTAGTGAACAGTACACTTAAAAATGGTTAAGTTGGTAAATTGCTTGTTACGTGTATTTTGCCATGATTAAAGGTAAAGTTAAAAATAAAACTGGAAGACCTATGTATTCTCCCATTTCTGCAGCCTGGAATCCACCACCTCCTGAGTGGTTTCACGTGTCTGCATTTTCCTTGCACTCGCTCCTGTTTCTTAAACATACAGGGTGATCTTTTCTTTCTCTCTGCAAGATGCTTTCTCGGCCTGTAAAACAGTGATATTCATCACCTCCATTTACTTCTAGTCACTCTCACCAGGGAGTGAAACCTCTCTTCCTGGGGCAATAAGGCCAGGGCTCTCTCCCCGCCTCCTGTCTCTCTTTCCCAATCCCTAATGTATCTCTGTCTCCATGGTCCTCTGGGACTCGCTCTGTTTCCTCCCTCCTGCCACGTGGAATATGATTTTTCCAGGCCCTGCACTGGACAGCTTAGTTCATTTCAGCCATTTGAGAGTCAAGCTGTGTTGTCCAATTCAAATTTACCTGCAATAAAGTCGACTTTTTAAATCATTATCTGGCTTCTGGGGCTGTCTTTCCATTGGTTCAAAATCTGTAAAGGAGAGGCCATCATTAATTAGCACCCTCAGACTCAATCCAGAGATCTGGGCACTGGTAGATCATTTCTTTAATAACACAAAGCATCGATCCAAAGTTGATCCCCAAAGTACATAGCATGTTCTGCTAGGTAAGGATGTATCCAAGGCCCCTGTTCAACACCCTGCATGTGATTTACCCATTGTCTTAGCATCACCTGAAGTTGGTGTCTGTCTGAGAACAGTGCAAGTCCCCCTTGCAGCTCTGAAATCTGTGTCAGGTGCAGAGGGGGGCTCCTGCCTGTTTGTTAACTGACTGAATGTTGTTACAATACAAAAGGGAAATGATGTCCTAAACGCTGCCCAGCTGGGTCATTGTGGACTTGGACAGGTGTCACTCTTGATAGTTGGCAACATGAAAAGGTTAAAAGAACGAACTCCTGGGGGTAAGAAATGCCCCATCTAACTGATTTAGATGAGTCATTCATCTAATTTTGATGAATTTAAGCATCAAATCGCTTGGCAAATGTCTCCGCCTTTTGAGTCTCCATATCCTTACCTGTAAAATTGGGTCTCTGCTTATCAGGGTGATCACTTCACAAGTTATATCAATGTCTAACCACTATGCTGTGCGCCTGAAACTAATACAATACTGAATGTCAACTGTAATTGAAACATTAAAAAATATGTATTAATAATAAAATAAAATTAAGGACTGCGCATTGATGTTTAAGCCTCCTGTTTCAAACATCCCTTTATGGTTCAGCCGTATTCTCAGCACAGCACTAGGAGGTGAGGCAGGAGCACCCGGCCTGGCCCTCCCCGCCGACTCTGCCCTGCAGAAGTGTCCAGCAAGCATTTTCCTTTCTGCAGGCCCCGGCTGATCAGCAGGCTGTTGAACCACAATATCAAACTCCAGTCAGATGATCGCCCGCTGGGTTTTTAAATCAACATGAAATGGTTCTGAACCAGC
Organism: Miniopterus schreibersii; assembly: GCF_964146895.1. Taxonomy (NCBI): domain Eukaryota; kingdom Metazoa; phylum Chordata; class Mammalia; order Chiroptera; family Miniopteridae; genus Miniopterus; species Miniopterus schreibersii. The sequence continues at coordinate 6,198,074 of NC_138101.1, read as the reverse complement.
GTGGGGGCGGCTGAAACTGACAACCCAACGGGGGCTGTGGGAGGTGGCCAGGGAGCACCTCGATCATCCAAATGAACAAAGATGTTCCTTTCATCAAGGTATCAAACATAACAGCCGTGGGTTGTTTTTGGAGAAGCCCCATCCCACCCCAATCTCACGCAGTCCCACAGCCCACTGTTCCCGCCCTGGCTTGGCAGCCTGCCAAGGGGGGAAGCGCGCTGCCTCGGGTTAGAAACTGTCAGGCTCAGCATTTAAATATTACGCACCCAGCTCGGTTCAAGGTACAGGTCAGCCCACAGTATTAAGTTAAGTACGCTGGGAAATACATTATCTTTTGGGTCACAGGGGTACAATGCAGTGAGCAGTAACAGGGTTTTTGGGCTGATAGATGATCCCACAAGAGGTTATAGCTCGCCTGCCCCAGAAATAATGGCAATAATCCCTTACATTCATATTCCACTTCCGAGCCTGTGAAGGATTCGCACATTCCTTATCTTCCGGGACAGTCTCAGTGGAGTCAGCCCAGCACAGGCGAGGGTGAAACATAGGCTCCCTGTCCAAGCTGGGTTAAGGTGAGTAAGTCACATCGCCTCTCATAGCCTCAGTTCACTCAACTTTAATCGGAAATGCCGATAGTATCTGTCTTTCAGGGGCACCCACAAGAAAAAAATGAGGTGATATTTGTGCATATGATTTCTTAAGGTAATGTCATAGAAAAGAATCTATTGTGCTCTATAGAAGTAAAATAAAAACCACGAAAATAGGTTACAACTTACCTTCTATACCCTTAAAATATACAAACACAGCCTAACTAAAATAGTTTTTATTTCTTTTTCTTTTTTTTTAATATATATTGACTTCAGAGAAAGGAAGGGAGAGGGAGAGAGAGAGAGAAACATCAATGATGAGAGAGTCATTGATCGGCTGCCTCCTGCTCGTGCCCAAATGGGGATCGAGCCCGCAACCCGGTCATATGCCCCGACTGGGAATCGAACCTCGATCTCCTGGATCCTAGGTCGACACTCAACCGCTGAGCCATGCCCAGCCGGGCTGAAATAGTTTTTAAATGATCTTTATTTTTTATTGTGATTGGCATTGAGTAACTTTGCATAACAGCTATAAAGCTCAATCTCTGCCTTCCAGACACTGGAAAATTAAGATATATAAAGATACAACTACATCTCTGACTTTAGATAGAGAATAGAAATGGAGAAGAGAGGTCAGTGTGTCAAAGGCTAGATGTCAATGACTGCATATGGTGCCACTGAAGGAGTCTCAAAGAACAAGACTACGTTGGACCAAAGTGCTGATAGAAAAGAGCCATCAATTACCTTTGGGTAATACATGAATCAGGAATACTCTGAGCATTCATTCATTTGCCCATTCCACAAGTAATTTTGAATATCTATTTTACCTGGAATTTGCTCAAGGTGCTTAAAATGTAGGGGAGATGAAGTCTAAGACGTGATTCCAAAAATTAATGTACACATTTTCAGGACTCAGCTGCTAGACACTCACACCCTGGTGCCTGCCCTCCATGTGAGGCTCTGCTCGAGTTTCAGTCCCATTGGAGAGTCTGACTGCCCCGGCTTAGATGCAGGGCCCACTTCCTCCACCAGTGTTGGAGGGAAGGGGAAATGAGAGGTTTTGTAAAGAAGCTTAATGAACAACCACCCCACGAACATATCCAAAACCATGAGGAAAAAGAATTAATCCAAAGAAAGGAAAGGTGCTTTCACCAAGGAAGGGAAAAATATTATTGTCAATTCTCCTATCTCAGGCGATGGAATGATATCATGCATACAAAGACATCGACGTAGTCTCAAGCACAAAATAAGTGCAAGTTCAATAAATAAATACCAAGAAAAATAATTTATAAGTCCATCTTCTACGCAGCTAGATATCAGGGTGTGTAAAGTAATTAGGCTGTTTTTTGGGTTTTTTTAAATACAAATGTACAGTCAACATATCAGAAGTAAGATATCAGATTTAAATTTTTGATGGAATTTGGGAGAGCATTACTAGAAGTATCGAAAATGAGAAAGTGTCAGTCCTGTTTTTCCCTGTGCTGGTCAGGCTGCACCTCAATTGGTTGAGCATTTAATTCAGCACATGCTACACGCCAAGTGTTTGGAGCGATGTACACAGATTTTTTAAGTGAAATCTCAACACACCATATCCTAGAGTGGAAATTAGTAGATTATGAACAGGTTAGGAAATGAGAACATATATGAAATGCCTAAAAAGGATGGGGGCAACTGGCCTGAAGCCACACGGCATTATACACACCCAACTGTGTGCAACTCTATCTTCCCCAAAAGGACAGACAGTCTCAGACCAGCATCTTGAGGCGTCTGGAAAAAAAGTCTTTGAGACCAGGGAGAATGACGTGGGCACAGCTCGTTAGGCCATGAGGCAGAGCAACAGTGTCATTTTTTACAAAAAAAAAAAACCCGATGTAGCTTATCTTTGGAATGGGAAGATGAAAAACTCTTGCCTATCATCTGGTTCTTTCTGAGAACTTGGGAGTGAGTTTTCTTTTGAGCTGGAAAGAGAGAAGAGATAGTACAAAGGATGAATGTGGACACAGCACACACCCGAGCTTCTCCATACGGCCTGGGCTTCCTCACAGCATGTCAGCTGCGTCCCAGGAGACAGCCAGGCAGAGACTACATAGCCTTTTAGTACCCAGTGTTGGAAGCCAGGCAGGGTCACTCTCCCTCATTCTAGTCATTGTATGGAGTCACTGAGTCCAGCCCATACTCCAGGAGAGGGGCATCAGACCTCACCCCTCAGTGAGAGAAATGGCAAAGAATTTGCAGAACTGTTTTTAAAAACCACCCTAGTCCAGCCTCTAGCTGCACAAATTCACATTCCTCTTGGGTGAAAATTACCTTCACCCTCTCCTGAAACATCTCCCTCTTCCAAGCAATTTTATTTATTATTGCATCAGGCCCAAGATCTAGTCACCAATTTTCTATAAAATGAAAATAATACTTTCTACACTGAAGGTCACATTAAATACATGTGTATGCGCACATATACATCACATGTATGCGTACACCATTAACACACATACATAAAATCATGACACCTTTTTCAAAATAGAAACTGTTTATACACAAAACACCTCTACCCATGCAATTTGTATGCCTCCTTCTAGGTAATTAATTTTATGAAAATTTGCAACCCTTGTCCTCCTGCTTGCACTCTTCCCCCATAAACACTATACTCTTAGTTTTCTTGGGAATATTGGGCAAACATTCTCATCAAAGACTATATTAAGAATTTAAATTAGCCCTGGCCCATGCGGCTCAGTTAGTTGGAGCATCGCCCCATGCACTGAAAGATTGTGGGTTCAATTCCCGGTCAGAGCCCACACTTAGCTTACAGGTTGGAGCCCTGGTCAAGGCGCCTACTGGAGGCAACCGATCAATGCTTCTCTCTCACATTGATGTCTCTCTCTCTCCTTTCCTCTCTCTAAAAATCAATAGAAAGCATAACCTTGGGTGAGAAAAAAAAGCAGAAGTTAAGTTAACATTAAACATTGAAAGACATAAGCATCAAACAAGAAGTGATGTTTTTAGACCCTGAGCTTTTCTAGGCAACCACCAAATGCTACTATGTTGAACCTCACCGTTGATTTCTTGTTCTAAGATGACATTTAAGGCACTGAGATATGCCTCCTCTTGAATTCGCCCTCCCAGCACTGCTGAAACTTCACTGTATTTTGATGAATTTGGGCAGTAGCCAGAAAAAATGCCTCCTATGAGACAAGATGGCTGGTTATTTCCTTGGTATCTATTTTTCTATTCTCCTGAATGATAATGATTTTAGCTGAGCATGAGGTCATCTAGCTAAGGAGCTTATTTCCCAATTTTCCTTGAAGCTAAGTGTGGCCATGTGACTATATTCTGGTCAATAGTTTGAGAGTGGAAGTGCAAAGTTGTAACTTCTGGGTCAGGTTTTTAACATACAATGAGCATGTCCTTTCTTTCTTTTCTCTTCTTCCTGTTGCATGGATTGTGGATGTGATAGTGGGAGCTCCAGCAGCCTTCTGAGATTATGAGGAGGAAACTACATATTGAGGAAGACAGAATAATAAGAAAGTCTATATCGGCTTGGCTTGATGTGGTTGACTGCTTGTACTGTTACCTGAGGGAAAGGACTCTTATCTGGCTTGATTGTATTATAGCAGGAAAAGAGAATGTTAACTAACAGACCCACTCAGACTCGGGCCCTCGATCATCCCTCAGATATGCTCAGCATTGGCCCTACCTCCATTCCTTGCACTATGATTCATTATCTCCCTGCTCTCCAGGAGTCATGGGCAACCCAGTGGCTGTTGCCTACACTCTGTTTGACCCACTTTTGCCCCCAAACCTCTCTCAGATTCCCCAGAGGGAAGAAGCTTAACAACTCTGCTGATTAACACTTTTTCCCTCATCTTCTTGGGTATCTAATGGATTCTCCCAAGTCTTGTTGACAAAAATAAGCCTGAGCCTGGCCGGGCGTGGTCAGCAGTTGAGCATTGGCCTAGGATCCAGGCGATCAGGGTTCGATTCCCAGTCAGGGCACATGCCCAGGTTGCGGGCTCCATCCCCAGTCAGGGGCGTGCAGGAGGCAGCCGATCAATGAGTCATCACTGATGTTTCTATCTCTCTCTCCCTCTCCTTTCCTCTCTCTGAAATCAATAAAGATCTATTTAAAAAAAAAAAAAAAAAAAAAAGAATAAGCGTGAAAATACAACCAGAAAGGTCTAGGCAATGAGCAATCAGAATGGACACCGCTCATAATGAATCACCTAAGCGAATGTCCTAAGCAGCAGCAAGGTGACCGGTGCACACCTGCTGATTCCTGGGAAAGATCTCTTCTGCTTTCTGGCCTGCTCAATTCTTCAGCACCCAGCTCTCTCCATAGTACAACAGTGACATTACAATTAGAAGACGGATGTTGTCCTTAATTAAAAATCTAAAGGTGAGTGACATTAAAGGGAGTACAAGATGGAATACCTCTTCTGGGGTTTTATTTCTACCTGTGGAATCCCCACAGACATTTTAGCATTTGTGATACTCAGACTTCCTGCTAACCACTAACTGCAGCCTTTGTGCTCTTAGTTTTCAATTGTGACTAGACATCAAGAAACAGCACTTTATAGCCACAAGCAACCCTGCAATTAGCAAGATACTTCAACACTCCAGTGGGAATACAGTGTTTGCACAAATGAGGCACATTGGCGTGCCCAGTAGTGACAGAAACAGCAAGGCAAAGAGACCAACATCATAAGGAATGCATAGTTCAGCCTCAGTGACATGAAAGCAGTTTGAATGCCTCAATTTAATCCAACTAAATAGTCACAGAGTGCACCAGGCTCTGACTCCACCAGGTGTCAGGGAGACAAAGGTGGCAAGGTCCTGACCCTCAAGGGAACAAATTGATAAGCAAAAAGCCTATAATTCTCTGTAAGTGTGGTAACAGGAAATGTCTAGAGAGTGTTATGGGAACACGGCTGAAGCTGAAATTACCTCTGCCTGGCATCAAGCTGCCTAGAAACATTCAGGAAGGTCACACTGGAGTGAGGTCATAAAGGGTGAGTTGGTGCTCACCACGAACACAAAAGTGGGACCAACAGAGGCAGTGTCTGCAGGCAGGAAAAGGCATGGAGTCTGAGAGAGGAGGGGGGCACCAGCGTGTGATGAAGTTTCAAGTTGTTGTTGTGAAACAAAGGTGTGGGCCAGAACCCTCGAGGAGTTTATAGGAACTACCATGGCAGCACCCACCAAGATTATTAAATCAGAATTGATGGAGGTGGATCTGAGCATCCTGTGTAAACACTCCCCTGGGGATGTTCCCAAGGTTGAAAACCACTGCCCTGATTCAGACCAAGAAGGGCTCCAAATATCATCCTGAAGAACTACACTGCCCCCCAGGCCGCAGGAATTCTAGGCAGTCCTGTCTTCCGCATCTGCAGATTTTAGATGACAGATAGCTGTGTAAGGTTGTGTCATGTCACACTGCCAGGGCAGGGAGCAGATGAGTGACCAAGGAGTTCATTTCCTGGAGAAAATTCAAGCATCTCAGTTTTAGAGAGAGCCAAGTTCCCTAGGAGGGATGGAGGCTCCATCCAGTCCTGTAAAACTACCTTACCTGTATCAAAGTAGCATTCATAGACCTTAGATTGAGCTAAAATATACAAAAGCATTGAAAAGAATGGCTAGCACTTTGATCGTGCTTACTCCGTGTTGGAAGGGGCTGACCATGAGGGATGGAGTAACTGCAGTTCTCATAAGCTCAGTAGACAGATACTGAATCCCGTGTTCCAGATAAGGCAGGGCTGGGACCAGAGCGCCTCGCTTGCATGACCCTAGCCCTGGCCAGAGGAAGGGACTGAGAGCATGAAGGTAGAAGAGGCAAGACCCTAAGCCAGGGAACTGAACTCAAAACTAACCACCCACCGTGTTGCCCTTGCTGTGCTTTTTGTCTTCGAGGAACCTGGCACAAAGCCTAACACAGAGTAGTAAAAGGTGGAGGTGGGAAGAGCTGAGGAGAAGAGAAAGCTGGAAGACAAAGGGCAGGGAGAGGGGAGGGAGGGTAAGAGGGAGATGCTGCCAAGATTGTTAATTTGGCAGAAAACCCTCTTCACTCTTCCAGCAAGTGCTACAACAGAAAGCATCTTAGACCTGAAGTATTAGGGTGGATTCTCAGGGACACATGGTGGGAAGGTACCTCAGGTGATGCCCTGGTACCAATGGGACAAAGAAAAGGAGCTAGATGTGCTGGCCACTGGGCCCAAGCTCCCTTTCCTCTTAGGAAGTCATCTCACCTGATCACAGTCTGCAGCCCCTCAGTCTTGTCTACTTTGGTCTTTGGGCAGTAATGTTCCCTGCTCATTAATCCTTCTTGTTGACCACCCCAGGGTAGCAGAGAGAAACGGTATGAACTTGGGAGTTCAGAAGGTCCCAAGACCACCCTCAGGTTCAATAACTCACTAAGACATGCAGCAAACCTGTTCTACTCACGGTTATGGTATATTATAGTAAAAGGATACAGATTAAAGTCAGAAACAAGAAGAGCCCCAGAGGGCTGGGTCCAGGAGAGTTCCAGGTGCAAACTTCCTACTGTACTCACAGCCAGAGCTTATTCTCCCAGCAACAACAGTGGCAACACACCTGGAAGATCAAGGAAGATCACCTGAACCTTCATGTCTGGCACATTTATTAGGAATTGGTCATGTACACGTGGCTGGCTGTCCACATGGATGACCTTACTCCTCAGCACCTCCAAAAAGTCAAGCTCATACTGATTGGTCAAAGACTCCCACTGTTAGCATAGATTGTCCAGTGTGGGCCAAGGCCTCCAGCTAAAAGAGAAAACATCCCTGGGCTTAGAGGCCATCTCCCAGGAGCCAGTCAAGGGCCAGACCTTTCTCTGGTCAAGGTTAGTCCTTTACTGCATAGAACCGGTCCCATCTGGAGCTCAGTAGAAAGAGTCTACATCCTAATGTTGCAAATTCCTGGCTGAGTGGCCTCAGAAAGATTCCTCAAGTTTCTGCACCTCTTTTGATTCACATGTAACCTGGACATAACATCTCCTATGACTGTTGAGAAAATAATATGAGGTTAAATGTCAACAGGATGTTATAAACTATAAAAAGAGTGAAAATTAGTTACATCCTGCCTCAATCCACAATGAACCAGTGGTTTTTCTCGGAGGAAGGTCACAAAAATTGCAATACCCAGGACACATGCCTCAACCAACAGAAATACCACAACCATCATTTCACTCAACAGGCACTTATTGCGTGCCTGTCTGGACCAAGTCTTGGGGAGCAGGGATGAGAAGTCTGTATTTCAGAGCAAATTGCTACAGTTTGGGAGACAATGGATGGAAAGGTATTAGTTAACACGCCGACTAGCTCAGGTCCAAGGAGACCAGAAGCAATGTGCCTCCCCAAACTTCCCCAATTCCCACAGTCAGCTCCCCTCATTCAGGAAACACCTCATTGTCAGGTCCAATGTGCTGGAACAATCAATGAGACAGTCACGCTTTTTCTCTCCTCAACCACAGCTTTTGTTTAAAGATACTCTAAACATGCACACTCTTCCTCCGATACGCTTAGGACACGGCTGTCACTTGGTATACATACTTCAACTCTTGGCAACAGACAACTCAGAGGAGGTGTTTCAAATACTCTGCTCCCTTGCAGATGTTTTGAAAGCTGCTGGATTCCAAAATTTAAAAGAAGCAGATTGTTCTTTGATGTTTTCTATTTCATTAAACTCAAAAGTCCCTAGTCTTTAAGTCTTAAGGCCTATATAGTTCAGTGGTATTAATTCACGGAGGCAACACATTTTTACCAAGCTCCTATGATGAGCCATCCATGTTGTAGACACTTAGGAAAAACAATCCATGAGCAAACATATTTTGACCTCTGTGGAACTTACATTTTTGTAGACACAGAATATTAGCTTTGGAAAGTTATGAACCGAGCAAAAATCACTTATCAACTGTGAGACCCTGGGCACCTGACCAAACCCATCAGAGCCTGTTTCATCATTTTGGAATGGAGATAATACCTACCTCCTGCGGTTATTGTGAAAATAAATTAAGCAGGCACAGTGAAGCTCCTAGAACAATGTTGGCTTCAAGAAGCTGCTAGGTTCCCTTTCCCTCCTGCCGTCTATTTCCAGGACCCCATGCTATCTCAGTCACAAAGCCCAGGGAAAGGAAGCCACTGTCAGCTATTAGATTAATTAGAGGCACAAAATGCTCATCACTGGGCAAACTCAGAAATAAAAGCTGAGTCTGGTGTTTTGACCAGGTTACCTGCTACCTTATTCCCCATAGAAACCTCAGTGTGGATAGAGGGAAACACTCCAGGCCACAGTCAAGAGACCGGATTTTAATTCTAGCTCCTCCAGCAACAGCTGTGTGGCTTTGGGCAAGTCACTTTCCCTCTCTGAGTCTCCATTCCTTGAGCTACAAAACAAGGGGCTGCATTAGATCCCTGATCTCAGGTTGACTTTCCGACCTAGTTCCTGGTACCCTTAAACTAGGGTTTCCGACCTTCAGCCCTGCTGGTTTGGGGGACCAGGTAATTCTTTACTGTGGGAGGGGGACGCTGCCCTGTGCATTGTAAGGTGTTTAGCAGCATCCCCAGCTCCTACCTATAAGATGTCAGTAGCTCCCCCTCCCTTACCCCTTGTCTCACAATAAAAAATGTCTCCAGAAAGTTCCAAAGGTCCTCTAAAGAGATAAAATTGCCCCAGGTTGAGAACCACAGGCCTAGACCCTGCCAGTCCTCTGTGCATTACCCCTCCTCAGCTGCACATTACCCTTCACTTCTGGTCCAGGTTTGACCTCAGTGTGATGATCCCCCATCTCGTCTTGCACCATCCCTAGTGAGATTGTCCATCTCAGCTTCTTCCTCAGGGGGATGGCTTCCTGCCATCCTAGAGACGAGCTGTTCTGACTGAGGGGCTCATGCTCCTGGTGGAAGAGTGTGAGACCCTGCCCAGGCCAGCTCTACATTGGGACTGGTTGCCCCCATCCAGTGCAACCCTGGTGACGGTGTGGATCACAGCATGCCCTATTTTCCTGTAATGCTTAGTGCTCCTTGGTGCCAAACCCACTACTTCTTTTTATTGAGTATTTTTAAAATTTTATTAAATTCACCGGGGTGACACTGGTTAATAAAGCTACACACATTTCCTATGTACAGTTCTATAATACATCATCTGTATATTGTATTGTGAACAAACCCACTGCTTCTTGACTCTGGAGTTTCTTAGGCCAACTTTTCATTTTTCGGGAGGCACTCAGCATGTGGACATTCATTATTTTATCCCTACTGTGTCCATCAAGGGCTTTTAGAAAAGCCAGTAGAAGGGCCAAATAATAGGCTTCACTCTATAAAGGGCCATGTAAATAGCTCACTGACACACCTCCCAGGCCTGGCAAAGCTGGTGGCCCAGCTCCAGCAGAGCCTGAAAATGAATGTCCCACACTCTTGTCTGGGACTGTGAGTCACTCTTTTCTCCCTGGGCAACCAAGCTACTCTTTGAACCCAGCCCCTTCCTTCTACACCAATTCCCTCATCCAGAGAATAAAACAACACGTCAGCCCTTGGTTTTCTCAAGGTGTGACTGCTCTTAAGATGCTCGTCTTAGATTTACTAGCGCAGGCCACCCATCTTTCCCTTGTCCCTCATGACACATCCGCTGTTACGGTGGCAGCAATGGAGAGAGAGGGTGTACTTGGCAATCACACAGACCTCAGATTCACTTTTGCTACGTGTCCTCAGCAAATTTCTTAACTGCTCGAGACTTTCATTTTTCTTCTATATGGTGGAATATTAATACTATCTGGCATTTTTTTTTTTTTGTCATTGAAAAGATTAAATAAGTTAACACAAATTGTCTAGAAGCTTCTTGTTGACTGATAGCTGTCGGACATGGAGGTGCTGGTGCTTGTAGTAAAACAACAATGGAAATAATTATGTGTGTGAGTTCCTTTCCCCTTGGACGGAGAGTCTATCATAAATCATGTCTCACCCTGGGCAACCAGATCAGCCTAGTTTCCTGAAGCCTCTATTCTGAGCTCCATTGGAGCTGACCTCTGCTCTGGCTTACCCAGATCCAGGTTGGCAGACATGCTGTCCTGGGCTTCCCCACTGAGGAAGGCTGACGGGCTAGCACCTTGGGCCAATATTCTTTGAGTTTTTTAGCATCATTGACATACCGAATTGTCCAAGTACTAAGCAACTCTTCAGATGTTTTAAGGTCTCTTTGCTTCCATTCCATTCAGTTTTTCAAAGATTTATTGCATCTGGGTGAATAGGCTGAACTCATGTTTTTTCTGGAACATGGGTTTTATGTTACTAATACTGGGAGACTCAAAGGCAGCTCCAAAAATTAGTGCTGAAGGGAGGTCAGAGAAATGACTCTGGACACTGTGCCAGTTGCATGTTCATTAGCATACTAATGCTGCCCCTGAGAAGCCTTCAGTGACATCCTGGGATATATGCAAATATGCATTGGGAAAGATGGAAATGTATGTAAATGACACAGAGATTAGACTGGCCTATTAACATCACAAATCCCCATTCGCAGCCCACTTTTAATTCAAGTGATCTTTCTATTAGGAGGACCACTTATGAAGTTAATCTGGAACAAAATCACAGCGTGTCAATTAAAGTGGTGTGACGGTGAGACCACCGTCAATCGGTAACTCTTGGCAGATGTCTTAATTAGGCTACTCAGTGGCAGGCTGACCGGTGACACTCTCTGAAAGTCATTTTCAAGTTAACTTCTGAGAGCTCCCTTCTCTTTCAAACTTCTCTTTTTCTTCTTTCAGTTTAAATCTTAGCTATTACGAGGCTTCCTTTTGTACATTTTCTCCCAAAGACTTTTCTTTTTTTTTGGTCTTTTCTTCTTCCTGTGAGTTAGAGTATTCCAGCAACAATATTCCATCCATAGGGGCTGGGGCACTGCAAGTCTTAATCTACGGGACGTCTTTTACCTTAAATATTCATTTGAAATTTACATACTTCTTCTTAAAAGAGCCAGGCTTATTTTAATATAAAAATTTGTTTAAGACTATACAGCGTCTAGTAAAATCAAAGCCACGTAATTCTGTACCTTTGTATATTCTTGGCTCACCCTCCATGGGGAGTGGTGGGGGTGGGGCCATCCATTCCTCAGTTTGGAAAGCATGAGTTTTATGTCAAAAGAGCTTTGGAAGCATTCAGACCTGAGTTTAAGACCTGACACTGTTATTTATTAAGTGTATGACTTGGGGTAAGTTATGTAATCCAGACTGAGCTCTCCAAGGCTAAAGATTCTTCCCCCCTTCCCCCCCCCCCCCCAGTTTCATGGAGATATAATTCACATATAACATTTTGTAATTTTAGGGTGTCCATTGTGTTGATTTGATACACTTACATATTGCGAAATGATTACCACCATGGTGTTAGCTAACACCTCCATCATGGCAATTTAAGGTCTGTTCTCTCAACAACTTTCAAGTACAGAATACAGCACAGTTAACTGTAGTCACCTTGCTGCACATCAGGTTTCTGGAGCTTGTTCCCCTTACTGTTATCAGTACAGAGTTCTTCTTGTCCTCACCAGTTGCTGGTGGGAGTGAGCCTCTTCCAACGTCATGAGAAAGAGAATTTTCTGAGACTCACCCGGGAGTTTGAGATATTATAGAAAGCTTTATTTCTTTGGAATTACACTCCTGAGTTTCCAAGCTCCCATTTTCGTTTGTCCCACCGAGGGAGAAGTTCCGTTTTGCTTTCAGCAAAGCTAGGATTAAAGCCATTGCCCAGAGCTTCTGTTCCATGTTGGGGCACAGTCCAATCCAGCAACAGCCTGGCTTATTTTGTGTTTCCCACTGCAGTTCATCAGTCCATTGCATGTGGGGTCTGCAGGACCCCCTGGCTATGGTGGGAACACGGTGAATGCAAGAGAGACACAAGAATCCACAGCCAAGAGTGCCAAGAGCCAAGAGCACCAAGAGAGCGAGTTCCTTTGTTTTGTATCCCCAAATTTTCTCAGGCTTGCATTGCCTCCACCCCCTCTAGCCAATCCATGGCTCCCCAGGCTAGATTGATAGGCCAGTACCTTTCCTATGTCAGCCCAACTTCGCCGAGCATGTACCATCTTCCCCTTTGTTGGGCCCCTTCCCCCAGTGATCTGCAGGAAATGGACAGGTGGTTCCCTGGGGGGTGTAACATTGCAGCTTCCTGGTTTAGCTGCCCCAAATGGCCATGCTTATGATATCTGACCTCCTTTGTGCTCCTTTCCTTTTATCAATAACTAGCTAATTACAACGGTGCGATTGCAACTGGGAATTTGTACTTTTTTACCAATTTCTCCCACCCCTGAGCCCCTGGTCTTTGTACCTATAAGTATTTCTTTTTATCCCACTGTGGGATCAGTAATATCCCACAGTAGTTGTCTTTCTCTGTCTGACTTATTATACTTAGCATAATTCATGCTATCACACATGGCAAGATGTTCTTTATCGTGGCTGAATATAAACATAAACATCTACTCTATCCGTTTTTCTGCTAACAGACACTCAGGTTGTTTCCACATCTTGACTTTTTTGAACAATGCTGCAGTGAACATGGGAGTGCAGATATCTCTTTTGAGATCCTGTTTACATTTCCTTTGGAAATATACTCAGAAGTGGGATTACTGAGTCATATAATAGTTTTATTTTTGAGGAGCCTCCATAATGTTTTCCACAGTGGCTGCACCGGCTTGTAGTCCCACCAACAGAGCAGAAGAGTTCCCCATCTCCACACCTCACCAACAGTCGTTATCTCTTGTCTTTTTGATGAGAGCCATTCTGACAGGGGTGAGGCAATATCTCACTGTGGTTTTGATTTGCATTTGCCTGATGATTAGTGATACTGAGCATCTTTTCAAGTCCCTGTTGGCCATTTATATGTCTTCTTTGGAAAAATGTCATTCAGTTCCTCTGCTTATTTCTAAATCAGGTTTTGTTTTGGTTTTTTTTTGGTTTTTGCTATTGAGTTCTATGAGTTCTTTATATTTTGAGTATTGACCCTTTATTAGATATAGGGTTTGTAAATATCTTCTCCCATCTCTCCCATTTTGTCGATTGATTCTTCTGGTGCACAGGAGTTTTTCAGTTTGATGTAATCCCACTGATTCGTTTTTTCTTTGTTGCTTGTGTTTTTAGTGTCCTATCCAAAATATCATTGCCAATGCTAATGCTAAGGAGATTTTTTCCCTATGTTTTCTTCTAGGAATCTTACCCTTCCAGGTCTTGCATTTAAGTCTTTAATCCATTTCAACTTAATCTTTGTGAGTGGTGTAAATAGGGATCCAATTTCATTCTTTTGCATGTGGTTATCCAGTTTTCCCCTCACACTTATTTTTTAAGAAATTATATTCCCAGTGAGTGCTCTTGGCTCCCTTGTCAAATATTAGTTGACCATATATATGAGAGTTTATTTCTGGACTCTCAAATCTGTGCCATAAGTCTGTATGTCTACATTTATGCCAGTACCATGCTGTTTCAGTTACTGTAGGGATTCCGTCTCCCCTCTCCCTTTCCACCCCTATCACCTAGCTCAGAGCCTGACATCGTAATGGGCACCCAGACTTCAAAAAAACAGATACATAAACATCTTTATGGCTAAACGTATTTTCTTTCTAAAATGGAGATAACTACATCACAGTGTTTTAATGAGCTTTTTTTTAAAAATGTTTCCCCTTCTTTAAAAAAAATATAATTTCCCTGTAGAGCTATACAAGTATTTTGTGATAAAGAAATGCCTAAGCAAATGTAGATGCTGTCAAATAAGACAAGTATTCCATGGTTTCTCTTGAAAGAGGCAGGATGAGGTGCCATGTACAGAATCTAATTAGAAAGGTAAGACTGAAGTATCTCCTGCTGTCACTGACCAGGAGTCAGTAAACATTTATTGACAAAGGTCAAATAGTAAATATTTTCAGCTTCTTTGGCCGCACCATGTTAGTCACAACCACTAGACTCTACCATGTGTCACCACAATGGCCATAGGAGATTCTGAAGGAACAGGTGTAGGTAGCTGTGCCCCAGTGAAACAGTATTTATAGAAATAGGTGGTGGGTTGGCCCAAGGCCATCTAGACTGTGTAGACCCTGCATCATTTTATTGTGCTTTGCTTTATTGAACTTTGCAGATACTGTGTCGAAGGTTTGCTACAATTACCAGCAAAAAGAATACAGCTCTCTGAAGGCTCAGATGATGGTTAGCACTTTTTAGCAATGAAGTATTTTTTAATTAAGGTATGTATGTGGTTTTTTACACATAGTGCTATTGCATACTTAGTAGACTACACTATAGTATAAACATAACTATTCTATGCACTGAGAAATCAAAATATTTGTGTGACTCACTTTATTGCAATATTAATTTTACTGTGGTGGTCTGGAACCAAACCCGCAATAGCTCTGAGGTATGCCTGTATAGACTATGCAAATGTTATGATTGCATTCAACATAACTTAACTTGTTTTTTTAATTTTCAAAATATAGTAGATGAAATTAATTTAAGCTTTCAAAATAATGTAAAACATAAAGCACAATACACGTAGTAGGTTATTTCTAATACTTTAAATCAGATTTCATGCATCAGGCATGGTATTCAGCCTTCCCTCTTTAAATAAACTTGATTCCAGAACATTGTCGCTGATGTCAGCAATGTCGGGTGTGAGGTTACAGGACTGTTTCTACATAGACTGGAAGCCTTAATCCAAAATGGCCCGCAGAGCGTGGGACAGTTGTCTGACGGTGAGGAGAGACACCCAGACCAGGGAAAGGCTTGGCACACTGGTGACCTTGGTTAAGTCGCTAACACATTGCCCCAAACCCAAGACGGTAGCAACGATAGAATAAAAAATGTTTCTCTAGGGCCTTGGGAGATCCGGGGTAGAAAGCGCTTGGCCAAGGTGAAAAGCAATGGTCTTGATTTTCCTGAAATGGTTTAGCGTCCCAATCTAAACCCCAGGCGGCACTTCGGTGGAATAGAAAAAGCATGAATTTGAAGGCAAAGATCCAAATTCAAGCCTCACTTGTGATGAGGGCAAAGGTCCCCAGTCCTGCTCAGCCGCCCTTCCCTCGGCTGTGAAGCAGAGGCCCCTAAAGGGTGCCATCGGCTCAGACGTCCCCGCGAGCTGGTGTCTGAGCTAAGCCGTGGTCTTAGAGCCGCTGATGCTGCAAAGTACAAGCTCCGTCAGTGTCGTTCTCTGCTTTCTCATTTCCTTTCCCCGGCAACACGTAAGTAAGACCGTCCACTGCTCCCAGCCAGGCCATCCATTTCCCCTGCTAATGAAATGAGAGCTTTATCACTCCTCCCCAGATGTGAAATTCTGCCGTCGGATCGTGCCAACTGTATCTTAATCCCTGTGCTCAGGCACCATTTCACCTGGAGCCGTTACACGGCGTCCCTCCTCCCGTTCGAGCTTGCTGCAAAGTCAGTTCTTTTCAAATATTATTGTTCTAATAACAGCACTCTCGCAAATATCTCAATCGCCCGCGCCTTATACCATTGCCCTGTTTTTCAGTCATCGAGCTATTTGAAATTGTTTCTTTCTTTATATAGTTGCAGCAGTCCATGGAAGAGCCTCAGTGCAATGTACGCGTGCACACACACACCTATGTATCTTTTTTTTCTACTTTTCTGAGACTTTGTTTAGGCAGGTAAGTTATTAGCAAACAAGATTTTAGAGAAATGCATGAACATATTTAAGAAATTGCAAGCTTTGAAGGCGTGGTGGGAAGCACGCTTTAGCAGCATCCATCTGTATTCTCTTGATGCTTTAAATTCCAATTGCTTCTTATATATTTGTTAAAGCAGATCAAATGTGACTTGTTTTTAGCAAGTTCTGACTTTCCTACTTCCTTTACAACATATGATAAAAGCTTGGTGGCTGAGGATTTCACTGCATGGCTAATGACCTATATAAGCATGAATGTGAACCGTTGGACTGAAGGTCTGATAGGCCAGAGAGTCGCTCTGCCAGGATACGAGATTAGTTAACTAAGCCTTTCATTTTAAATATTTGGCAACTCACACAGGTACTCAGAAGTATCTGGAGTGTGTGTCAAGAGCCCACTGATTTCTTAGGAATGATGATTATGCCCGGAAGGACCAAGCAAGATTGGAGATGAGCAAACCTGAACAAAATGGTTATCTCTACATAAAATTTCAACCTAGCTTCTCTTCTTTCCACACTACAATTGAATGAAATCAGGGACAATCTAGGAGAGATTTCTTATTTAAGGGTAAGGTCCAAGGTGGACAGATTGGGAAAGATAACTAGTCTCAAATTCCTTAACTGCAAAATAAAAAATAATAATGAAAATAACGTATGTCTGGAAACACGAGCTTGGAGAGTGGCAGAATTATGCACCTGGTCATTCAAACCAGAAATGGGTTGCGGGGGGCACTCTGAGGCCCTTTTTTCTGTCCTGTCTCATCACCACATCCAAGGTCTTCTCAGTCTGTGGAGTGGCCGTGCCAATGCCATCTCTCCAGCCCACACGCTGCCGAAGTCAGCGGCTCACCCGGTCCTGCTGCCTCCAGCTCTGTGCTTCTCTCACACATTCTTGTCGCTGTAGCCAAAACTGTCTACAAACTGCAAATCTGACCTTCTCATTTCCTTGCATACGGTCCCTTTAGTGGCTCCTGATTACAGGTAGCAAGGCATTCAAATTCCTTACGATGGATTATAAAATTTTATTACCCCTGCCTATATTTCTAGCCTCATTTCCTAATACTCCTCACACATAGGGTTGCCAGACTTAGCAAAAAGAAGGAAGGACACCCACTTAATAATTCCTTTGGTATACCTATGTCCTGTGTAATATGTAAATGTGCTTATGCTAAAAAAATATTCTTTGTTTATCGGAAATTTAAATTGAACCAAATGTTCTACATTTTATCTGGAAACCTTACTTCCATAGGTGCCAATATCCAGCCAAAAAAAAATACTCTTGCACTTTCCCAAATGTACTCTTCTGTCTGGCTCAGATACAAACTTTGCGAGAGCAGGACCATGTATTCAGTCCCAAATGCTCTCCGTGTTATTCATTTGAAGCTCAATAAGTATTTGTTAAAGGAGGGAAGACAGGGCAAGAAGTAAAGAGAAAGGGAGAGAGAATGGGGAAGAGAAAAGCAGGGTCAAATGTGACAGACTTACATTCCCCCCGACTAAAACACGTCTGTGTCTAAATGTCTCTGGAAATCCTTCCTTAACCCCTCTTGATGGAGTTAAATGTGTCTTCTCGGGGCCTCCGAAGCATCGTGGACGCGCAGCTATAAAGCATGAATTATGGGCCCGCTGTTATTACTTAGTCACCTGGGCCTCCTGCTAGACTGGGCTTCTCTACAGCAGAGAGTGAGTCTGCTTATCACTCATCCCTCCGCGTTGCCTGGAACATCGGGAGCACTCAACATGTGTTTGGTTAAGTGCCTGGTTAAGTAAAAAACTGTGTTGACATAAGTAATAAAACTGTGATTTTAAAAACAGATCCAGAAAAATCTGAGGCTATTTGTAAGAAGAATCCAGGCACACTCGAGAGGCCTGGTCGACAAAGACCCGGCAAAGTCAAAATGCAGCCCGGTCAGGGCTCCGGGCCCCCATCCCGCGGGAGCGCAGGTGATGTGACAGGCTCATGCCAAGGACCCTGGCAAGGCTGGCACCACTTTGAGGGACTCTCATCAGTAAGAAGTGGTTCTTCTCTCTCTTTATTTTTTTTATGTGACCAACTGAGAAAACAGTAGTTCATGAGATGGAACTCCTGGGGTAAGATGCATTCACGTGCACAGCCATTCGGGTGTACAGCCCCAACAATCCTGTCCTAGAATCGGTGATCATAAATTCTTGCTGAAGGCACTCTTTATAGCTAATCTTTTAAATTATTTTTCACAATTAAAAATAGTAAGGTTCTTTATAACATGCGAAGAAAACAAAACAACCCGATTTTCACTATCTAGATATAACCACTATTGACGTTTTAGGGTATTTTCTTCTAGTTTAAAGGATGTGCGTTTTTGAATCATAATATATTAAAATGAACATAGTTATTTGTAATACTGTCTATTTTCTTTTTCTTTTAAGAGAGCAAATTTCATTCTGCAGAAAATTTGAAAATTTTTAAAGTACAAAGAAAGAAAGAGGCACACAATGCGACATTTAAAAAATAATTAATCAAGTAGATAACTACCGATAACCAGAAATAGCCACTTTTGTTTATGTCTTCCGCTTCTTCTGTGTGTTTTAATGTGCTTGAAATGATGGCATACATTCTGCTTTTAAGCATAAAGAACTCAGATATGAACATGGCTCCTAAATGAAAGATAAAATAAAGACGGGCTTAATGACAGATAATATCAGTCAAGGGGTGGTATATTTCTTTCCAAAAATTCGGGCTCTTCAAATAAACTTTAAAGATGCAGAAATCACTATCCAGGTTCTGTGGTATTGAAAATGGCCATGTATATGTCACTCTCTGCAACTCTACTAGCGGCGACATGGATTTCTTGTTTATTAATCCTCTCAGAGGTGTTCTAAACACGTCAGTATTTTAGCAATAACTATTAGTGCTTCAACAAAGTAGTAGGAATTGTTTAAAATGGGCATCACTTGTGGACACAGAGTCATATTTATAGAATTAACTGCTCTTACCATGTCACTCACTGTCCCAAAGTAGCCTTCGTGGTGCAACAGTGGGGTGGCCTTTTGAAGACTCAGTTGCAGTGGAAGCTGGTGGCAATACTTTGCAGAGGTTGGGCAAGGTTCCCCGGGAGTCTGTATGTGGTCCGAATTATCAGCATCCAATACGAGGTGCTGTTTCTCCCATATCCAAGATTCACGGGTCCGGGAATCAAAGGGTGAGACAGGAGCATCACCACCACTGTCACTTGTAGTGACCAGCCAGCAAAATGTGTGCTCCCTGCTCCCACACCTTGAGCCCTGCCGGCCTAGACAGCTTAGTTGCAGAGGGAGGGGTGCGTCTACCAGGAGACGCTGTGGGAGCTGAGACTGCCACCCGGCCGCTTTGGGCTCCCCACTAGTATTTAACTTTTGTAAATTTTACATCAGAGTGTTTGAGTTTCAGGATATCAAGGAGGAGGGTAACTATCACTAAAGGACTTCACTTCCTCCTCTGGAGAAAGCGTGAGTGCATTTTGGGTTGTACTCAATATAGTTGTTTCATGTTAGGCAGAATTACCACCTTGTTATTATTTTTATTTGGAAATTAAACACGGTTTAAGCAGATGCATACTGAGCGCCAAGTTGGCAGGCGTGTCACCTTGCTGGGCCACGAAGTGCCTGGGTTCAGCATGATCTCTGGGAGTGCCTGGGAGGGCGCGTCCAGATGAGATTAGCGTCCGAGTAGGTAACCTGCTGTCCCCAGTGGGGTGGCGTCCCCCGTCTTTGAGGACACAAAGACAGAAGAGCGGGAGCTGCCTCTCTCTCCGACTCCCTGACCTGGAGCCTGGGCTTTCTCCTGACCCGATGGGACCTGCACTGCGGGTCCTTCAGTTTTCAGGACGACACCACAGGCTTCCCTGGGACTCCGGCTTGCAGATGGCGTGCTGTAGGGCTTCTCAGTCTCCACAATAATATGACACAATTTCTTACAGCAAGCCACAGGTGAACACACACATACATCTCACTGGTTCTCTGGAGAGCCCTGTTACAGTGCACAGTGTTCTTTTCCACTTCGCGTTTTCGGGTGCAATTCTAGCAAAAGACACCGTGGCGTTCAATGCTCCAGAAGTTCTACAGTTTCTCTCCTATAACAGGATTTAATTTTCTGTAATCTTAGTTATGTTCTTAACTGCTCCTTCGTGCTAACTGCACTTCTCCTGCTGAACTTTTTGTTCCCTGGAAATTCATTTCATGTAGCTCCTTTCCCATGTCACCCTATTGTGCTTCCTCTGTGACATTTGTCTTATTTTTAAGAGGCTATCATTTCTTGCATCTCATCTTAGGATGCCAAGTAATTTTGTAAAACAAGAAAGTTTGTTTCCTGTGGCAGATCTTTGTCGGGGTTTGTATTTTTCTCTGAGTTTTCATGATAATCTTTAATAATCACTGCTCGCAGTTCCTGCAGTGTTACCATTGTCACTGTCGGGGCTCAGGTTTTTCATGTTTGAGAGTTTTTTCATCCCTAAATGAAAGTGCATCAAAGCCCAGTGCTCCTGAGGGCCCCAAGGACGATGACTCCGTGACTCCACCTCCTCTGGTCAGTCCCTCTTTTCCACGGTGTTCAGACCACCAGCTGGTGGCCGCAGATCCCAGGTGGGCTCCACACTCTTAGCTGTGGCTCTCGGGGACTGAAACGGCATTCTGCCCAAGTCCTTTCCGGATTTGTAATGACACAAACAATTACTGAATATGAAAATAACAGTGAGCCTTCCCCGCACATGTACTGTGCCAGGATCTTCCTATTCTACCCACCCGCACCCCGGGCCACACGTGTGAGGGTTTTATTTGTCCACCTCAGGAGACTGAGCATCACTGCAGTCAAAGCCCTCCTGCTGCTTTCCAGTCCCTTTTGTCTTTAGAAAATGGCCATATCGGTAGCAGTAAAGAATGAGAAGCGAGAGACCAGAACTTGTCGCACAAATTGGAAGAGCCAGGCCGCGAAGAACAGGCGGGAGCTGGCGCCCTGGCCACCCGGGGGAGGAATCCGACTCTCTCACGCACGTTTGAAATGGCCAGCACCGCTTAAAAATAAAGTTGGTGCAATTCTAATAAATAAATAAAGGCATGCAAATAAAATCTGTATTTCCAGCTTCACCTGAACTACGGAAAGCTTTGGCAAACGTGTCTATGTTCTTACAAGACCAGTAATTGGTTGTGTGTACATAAGGCATATCTTCTCCTGCTTGCCTCCCGGTCCACCCACTATTATCATTACCCTAGGTGTTTCTATTTTCAATCCCAGGTATAAACTTGAGTTCCCCGCTGCATTCGTTTCCTAGGGCTGCCGAAACAAATTACCAAAAATGTGTTGGCTTAAAACAACAGAAATTTCTTCTTTTATAGTTGTAGAGATCTAGAGTCCAAAATCATGCAGGTCCATGCTGCCCGTGAGGACTCTAGAGGAGGAAACTTTGTCACTTCTTCCAGCTTCTGGTGGCCCCTGATGTTCTTGGCTTATGGTCACTTAACTCCAATCTCTGCCTTAAGTCTTCATACGGTCATCCTTTCTGTGTGTCTCTCTGTGTCTTTTTCTGTCCCTTAGAAGAACACTCTAATTGGATGTAGAGCCTACCTGAATCAAGCATGATCTGTTCTGGATCCTTACCTCAACTAGATCTGCAGAGGCCCCATTTTGAAATAAAGTCTCATTCTGAATTTTGGGGTGGATATGAATTTCTACCAGGGGATCCATGCAGAGATACACAATCTGGGGGACACACAACTAAAAGAAATGGCTCCTCCCCCTTCGCCTATAGAACAACCCCCAGTGGCGCACCCAAGCCCATGGAACCCACTCTTCTTCCCAGTTCCATTGACCTTAACGTCGGAAAAATAATCCTCCAGGATCCGGCCTTTAGCTGATTGTCAGCCCAAGTTTATGGCTGTGTTAGGAGTTTACATCTTCTCAGAGCTTTCATAGGTATTTTACTGCACATTACAGAGGAGCTATACCAGGGGCTGTTAGCAGACACCATCTGAGACCAGCAGTCAGTGAATCAACTTTATAAGCTGCAGTTTAGAAAGTAAGGGAAGAACAAAGCTTTTCCCTCCACACACACCCCACTCCCAATTCCTCTCGCCAAGCGCAACAACCCCTGGGTGGCTCCGGAGCAGCGCGGAAAGAGAGCAGAGTTGCCGTGTGAGTGCAGAGAAAAGTGCGACAAGACAAGACTGGGGAGACGTCCTAACCAGCTGCGACACCCGTGAACCCTGAGCTCCGAAGCTCCCGTTTCTCAATGTTGGTTAAGTAACAAAAACAATTCCAGGTCAGGAGAACATCAGTAATCAGCTCCAAGCAACAGCTATTGTCATTGATACGTATATTTGATGAAGAAACTAATTACTGCATATTTATTACTTGATTATGACCGATATACGATACCAAGCGTAGAAAGATAAAATCCTGTAAGAACAAGAAAAATGCCTTACTCCTATAAAGACTGGGGGAAAAACATAAAAGAAAGAACCAGGACCTCAGCATTTCCAAAGCTCAGCTCTGGAGACTGAGGCCCAGAGTGGCAAAGGACTTGTCCTAAGCCTCCCAGCTAACTGGCAGAAAAACTGCAGCACAACCCAGGCCCCTGCCTTCCAGGTTGTAGTTCTCTGCAAAAAACAACAGTTGAATCATTTTAAGTAAGCTGAGAATGTACTATTTTCTCCGTGAACTTCATTCATTATATATTACTTTGCAGCTTCCAAATGCTTTTACGAAGGACACTGTGTCATCTGGGTCCCCCAATAATCCTCTGATATAAGAAAAGTAGGTATTACTATTTCCTTTTGTAGGTGGGGAAATGGAAGATCAAACCTTCCAATGGCACGTTCGTTCATGGGACACTACCCGCCTGGCAGGACACAGCCGGGCCACGTGGCGCAGCTTTTCCACGTGGCTTCGGAGAAGGGCATGGGTTCGGGAGACCCACGAAGAGGCTGAGATGAGGATATGAAAGTCCTTCCGTGCTTGGGTGAAGTCTTTGAACCTAGTCTGCCAGGTAAGCAAGCTGGTGAAGGTTTTGAAAGCAAGAGCGTGGCATGATCAGATTTGTGTTTTAGAAAAATATGTCTGCAAAGTAATGCCTCTGAATTTAATTCTCCCCGGCCCCCAGGTTCAGGCAGGTAGCAAAAAACAAGGGTATGAAACAACAGTAAAGGGGAGAGACCGTGATAAGCTGGAGAGAAATCTGATGCCCGAGCTAAAAGGAGTGGTCACTACTGACCTTCACCCAGCTGGTGTTCCACACGGATCAGTGAAGCCAGGTCATTCAAGTTTTTAAGAGAAATGGGAAATATGGGTTTTATGTAAAATTATTTGATTTTTCAATATGTACATCTTATTCCAAAAGATGCTTTAGACAAAAAAAGAAAGGAGGGAGGGAGGGAGGGAGGGAGGGAGGGAGGGAGGGAGGGAGGCAGGGAGGGAAGGAGGCAGGGAGGGAGGGAATGTTTCGGTGGCCTGCTTTGAACCAATAAGCCATCATTTTGTCACTTGGCCTAGTACAATATGAGACTCGAGGCAGGAAAACAATAAGGAATCTCTTTCTAAAGTATGAACCTGAGGCAGAGCCACTGAGGAGTAAAAAGTTGGGAGATAACTGAGCATCAGAAGGCAGACCCGAGAAGAAAACCACCAAGGTTAGCAGGAGCGATCGGAGCAGATGTTTGGATGCTGGGCTGTGACTTAGCCTTGGTGTCACTGTTATGATTACGGATTTAGGTTTTACTTTTTTGCTGTTGTTGTCCTTAACATAGAAAGAGGAGCTGAAGAGTGGGCTCTGAAAAAGAAGCTTTCAATACCATCCAAAGTCGACTTCCCCTGAGCCCTCCAAATTCAAAATGGCACGTCAGCTCCAGTTGGAATTCAGAGTGAAATTGGAAAAAGGGCTAGTGTTCTCTCTGTTTCTCTGCTCCAGCCTCTGAGGTATTCAGTTAATGTTCTCTGCCATAAAAAAGGAAATGGTTGGTCTCCTTTCCCTAACTATGCTGTCTCTCTGATTTAAGTACTTTTCACCTGCGAATGTCCTTGGCTACTCCTGAGCTGCATTCTGCCCCATAAAAGGCACTAAATTAAAGACTGCTTTGGCTCTGGTTTAGTGAAGATTTTAGAAGTGTTATAAGATTTCTCCTCCCTCCAGGGAGCCAGTGAAGTTCACCTTAAATGTCACTTCCTTTCTGCAACGGGCCCTAAAAATCCACCCCTTTAAGGCTCAGCTCAGATGACTTCTCCCCCTGAAGCCTTTTTCTCACGACTCCAGCGCCCCGCTGCAACCCCAGGTTGGGTCACTGCACCTTAACTGTGTAAATCATCATCATCTGTCACCATCTAATTCATTCCCTCTCTTGAAAATCTGTAACTCATGCTCCATGCAGCAGCCAGAGTGGTCTTCTTAAAATGCAAGTCATGCCATACCACTGCTCAACTTCATTTTCCCATTGGCTTTCTCTAGCAGTTAGAATAAAATCTAAACTCCTTAAAATGATTTACAAAACCCTGGCTTAGCCGATCCTGTCTGCAACTTCTGCCGCTCTGCTCTTTTCCTGAGTCCATTCCAATCACGCTGGCCTCCTGGGGGACCCTCGGGTACCACCACAGTGAATTTGCAGGTGCTGTTCCCTCTGCTTGCAGTGCTCCCCCCAGTCTCTTCGAACAGCTGGATCTTTCTCATCCTTCAGGTCTTAGGGAAAAGGGCATCTCTCCGGGGGGAGGTGACATTTCATTGATCTATCCCTGATCATCTAAAGCTCTCTTTCCCAGGCTGTTCTCTCTCCGCACCTGTATACTTCATAGTTGGGGCCACTATAATAATCTCTTTGCAGACCTCCAAATGCTGAAGTATAGTTGTCTAAGGGCCACAGCTGTTGGTGTCTGAAATCTACCCATAGCACACTCTGAGGCCACCACACTTCCCCTAGGGTACTCTCAATCAATGGCTGAGCAGGACAGGGACCCCGAAACAGTGCGTTTGTGGGAGACATGGGGTCTCCCACCGGTAGCTTTGACTTGGAGAACCACCATCAGCTTTGCTTAAACTTTCTTGGACAGTAGAGCAACCTGAGACTGTTTCCCCTCAACCTTCCTCCTTTCCTTCTTTCCCTCTTCCTCCATGGAGTCAGGCTCATATCATTGCATTAGGACTTAGTATTTCAACAGGTGAATTTGAAGAGGTATAAACACTTGGTCCATAATAGTATTTATTACTCTGGCTTGATTAATTGTCTGTGCTCTTACTAAACTGTGTGATCTTTGTTTCTGAAATAAATATTTGACCATCTTACCCCATTTCATCCAATCCTTTAAAGTTCCTCCCACTGCCTCCAGATGTGGGCACTCCCAGCTACTCTCTAGCCTCATCTCTTCATGCTCCCCAAAGCTCTTACCATTCCCAGCTCCAAACACAGCTTCACTCAGAAGTCTTTGCATATAATGCTTTTCTTACCTGGTCTACTTTTCTCACCTTCCTCCTGGTCAGTTAGCCCCCATCCTTCAATACCCATCTGGAGCAGCCTCTCTTCCATCAGGTCATTCTGATCCCTCTCTCCTCTAGGTAGATTTGACCATGGCTCATGTCATTGGTTCAAATTTCTGTTACTTATTTCATAGCATTTCTTGGTTTATAATTCAAATTTTCTGCCTGTCACTGGACTACAAACTTTTCAAGGGCAGTGTCAAGGTCTAATTCAGCTTTCTTTTCCAAGTGCCTGCTACATGCAAAGAAGGTATTTAATACATATTCATTGAACGAACAAATGAATGAATAACTCCATCTATTCTTCAGGGCTTGACAATGTTCACCTCTGCAGATATCTGTCTCCTGTGAACTATAATAGATCGGGTTTATTTATATTCTGAGCTCCATACATACATACCCATACAATCTTTCTAATAGGATCTAAGCATCTAAAGATCAGGGACAGAGCCTTATAGTCTATTTATCTCTACCTCTCAGCCTTGAACACAGAAGAGCTCAATATACTTTTGCTGATTAATTGTTATTGCTCTATCACTTACCCTTTTTTGATTCATCAACTTACTAAAAACATTTTTTTAAAAAGTCTCATCAGAAATCAAACAACTAAAATCACGAAATGTTCTTTTCTAAAAATAACACGTCCCCAAAACACTCAAGGCGGAAGCCATGTGTTTTCCCTTTTTCCATTAATGAGAGAAAGATGCAACTTCCTCCGTTTCCATTTTATCTGCGTCACGTCTGTGTTGCCTGGAGATTTGTGGCTGTTGTTTCAGGAAAGATCAAATGACAACGGGAGATGGACAGTCTCCTTGATTAAAAAGTGGCACTCAGATATATCAACTCCCTCAGATCCAAAGAGGAGAGGGTTATTTCACAGCTTGTGCCCACTTCAGAGGCACGAATCCCTGGGAGCAGCTGGGGGCTGGCCGTCCCCAACCAGGTCTACTCACAGGGCCTTTAACGCACAGACATGTAGAGCAGGATCCAGGGGCTTAGAATTTCCCATCCATTGACTCAAGATTATCTTTTAAGAGACAGTTAAAGAATTGGCATGGCATGGCAGAGCAACCTGCATTCAAATCCCAGCTCTGACAGGAGCTAGCTGTGTGACCCTGGGCAACTTGCTTAGCCCCTCTAAGCTAGTTTCATTATTTGGAGAATGGGGTGAGGGGTAAAAATAACACGCCGAGTGGAGCTGCTGTGTGATTTAATGAGATAACACAAAGCGTTTAAGTTTGCCTGCTCCCTTAGCTGTCAATCGTTGAACGCTTGCTGTGTGCTACATACTATTCTAGTTGTTCCTATATCTTATGTTTTACTTACAAATGTCATAAGAGCTCAATTAGCAGGTATTATCCCCACTTTATAGCTGGAAAAGCCACATTTCTGGGGAGCTGAGTAACTGACCCAGTTACACAGCTGCTGGCCTTGCTGCGGAGCGAGCGGGCCCCTTTTCCACAGCCCTGGGCCTCTGTTTCGGAAAAGCAGTGAGAGGGGGTCAGGACCTTGAATCCCACCCAACTCTCACAACATCCAGAGGGATTCGTGACAGAGGGGCAGGCGGCCCAATGGATTCTCATTAATATCACTAATTTAGGTTTTCAGCCCACGTTTCTCCTGCACTGGACCCACATTTGAGTTTTAGTGGGTCTTTTCATCTCTTAGCTCAAGGGCACTGGTCCTCACATCTTCCCATTCCAAAGGAAAACAGAACAGAAACTCCTCCCGGATCGTCACCACCAACCTAGAAGAGAACTGGCCTCAGCTGTCCTCTCCATACCCATTTCCCGGGCACAACATCCTGTCCATAGGTTCCAGAGACAGATGTGCCTGCCAAGCAAGAGAGACCCCTATGCCCTCTCTTATCTTCGCTGGAATCATAGATAAAGAGTGAACCTCTAGTTCCTCCCCACTCTAAAAAATGTAATCCTCCCTTTCCTCCTCCCCCTAAATATTCCCATCCGAGCACGGTGGCTTTTCTGTGTTTATCATTCAGTCCATCAGAGCATCTCCTTCCTTGGGCCGAAGCTGTGGGAGATGGAAACAGGCTTTGAGCTCCCTCTAGAGGTTGCAATCATGGGACCAACACACAGGACCTTTGCCTTGACTTGATACAGCTGCAGGTGGAATGGCCAGGGGCGATGTCACAATAATCTGTGTGTGCCAAGAGCCCTAAAGAATGTACAAACCAGAATACTCTCCTCTGGAAAAGCGAACTGGGGCCAAAGTATCAATCCCAACAATTCCTTCTAAGTGAGCAGATACAGAGACAGCTGGTATCTCCAATGAGATGATGGGTATCTGGCCCCTAGAGCCTGCTGCACCTCAGCAGAAAGATGGGAAGACACAGATGGGCCAGCCCCCAGATCCTGACCTCTGAGGTCCTACCCAGCCCCCAGATACAGAAAAGAAGAGAGAGAGATGTTTTCTCCTGGCACCAAACACTGACCTATAAAAGGTGGTAGCCTGCCCTGTGCAAAGGCCCTGGAGGTAGCCAGAGGCTGCCTGCCACACAAAAAACCAGCCACAGGACAAAGGAGGCTGGTATCTGGGGAACCACTGGATGCATTTTCTACTCTTGTGTCCAGCCCACTCATAAGAACTATTTGGTATTTGATAAATGCATTTTGGAATAATGTTGATTGACTACACACCTAATAGCTGTCTAGGGTCTAACAAAATAAGGGCTCCTACCTCTGTCTAGTACAGAGTAGAGTTATTGTGAGTAAAATTGTGTCCCCCAAAAGAGGTACATTCCATTCTTAAATCCCAGTACCTGTGGAAATGACCTCATTTGGAGCTAGGGTCTTTGTAGACATAATCAAGTTAAGAGGAGGTCACACTAGACTAAGGTGAGCCTTAATGCAATGGCAGGTGTTCTTCTAAGAGGAGAGTTTAGACACGAACACACAGAGACACAGGGCAGAACACTATGTGATGACAGAGGCAAAGATTGGAGTGACCTGTCTAAAAACCAAGAGGCGTCAAAGATTGCTGGCAGGCACCAGAAGCCGGGGGAGATACATGGAAGGATCCTGCCCTAGAGCTTTCAAAGGGAGCATGGCCTTGCTGACACCTGGGTTTCAGACTTCCAGTATCCATTATCGTGAGAGAATAACTTCTGATTGGTAAGTCATCCAGCTTATGGTGATATAATACAGCTGCTCTAGCACACTGATGGAGCACTTGACTCTTTAGCACAGTGCAATGCAATAAAAATATCAGGGCACCCACAGCGAAGGTGTATGCCTTTTATCACCTTCCAAAGGAGCCAAACAACACCCAGTTATTATTTGCCTGAAGATGGGGCTTTTCAATCATGCAAACAATTCTGGGGCTCAGAATTCAAGGACATGCCATGGAGGGATCACTGGACAAGCTCTACAGGCCCCAGGGTTTCCTGAACTAAGCAATAGGTGGGAGCCGAGAAAGATCAGAACTGGAGGGCACACCTCAATCCCCTCATGTGGAACACAGCAGTGGCTTTCTCCCTAATCTCTTTGTAAAAGTACATTGTGAAAAAGCAGGCATGTTTCTCAACAACACGGGGCGTTTCAGACACCCCATGCTCACTTACCGAGATGCAGAAATAGCTTATTCTCTGCTTAAGCACAATAAATAATCGCCATGGCCTGTTAATCTCATCTGCTTCCCAGGCGAAGGGAAAAATCACCATGTAGAAATGACAGAGGGTCTCCTCGCCCTTCCTCTAAAAAAGAGGGGATTTTTCTCAGAGTCCTCCCTTCCAAAGACCCTGTCCCACTAGACTGAGAGCTGTATATGAGAGCAACAGTCCTTTTTTGTCTTTAAATCAAAGATACCAAGCACCAGGTACTGGCATCTTGCAGGTTTGCTGGAAATGTCTGGAGGTGGGAGGGATGGAGATGAAAAGGGTCCTTCCAAGTAGTGGGATCTGCAACCTCCGAGGTCTCCTGCTCCACCCTCTTCCTACCAAAGTCTAGAAAGACATGAGGAGAGTCTTGTGTCTGAATTGTCTTTATCAGTTAAAATCACTTCTGAGTTACATCCACTATAGAACCCCATCCATACGATGGCTGGCCTTCAATCAAGCCAGCTGTGTTGCCCAAGACCACATATTTAAAATTTTTTTCCATTTAAGGAGACAAGGTCTGATGAACACAGAGCATTGTTCAAACCTACCTAGTTCCAGGACAGTT
Source organism: Miniopterus schreibersii (assembly GCF_964146895.1). Taxonomy (NCBI): domain Eukaryota; kingdom Metazoa; phylum Chordata; class Mammalia; order Chiroptera; family Miniopteridae; genus Miniopterus; species Miniopterus schreibersii. The sequence goes on along the minus strand of NC_138101.1, from coordinate 6,168,186 downwards.
GCTGCTAATCAGCCTGAGCCCTTGTAGTCTGTCGGCACTGACCTTGGGTCTCTGTATTTGCTGACTCTCCACACAACCTGATATGTTTTCTTTCCAACAGAACTCCTGGAAAGCCCCCATATGGCCCAAGCCCCAAAATTCCCTCTGATGAGCTCCCCCGACACTCACTCTGTGGAGTATTATAACTGTGGAGTGGGATGGCTTCCCTCGCCCCCACCTGATTCTGGAAACTGGAGTCTCCACCTGACTGAACAGAGAATGAATCCTGAGAGATGAGCTTTCTCTAAACCAGGGGTTCTTGGAAGGTCCCCTTGGATGCAGCCTGTGACCAGCCAGGCAAGCAGGAAGCTCAGGGAATTGTTCAGAATCAAGGTCGCAGCTCATCGCACCATGTCTGTCTTCAAAGGCATGTGAGCCTTCAAGAGAACTGACAGGGCCAGGCTTTAGGGAAACATGTGATATTTTCTTGGCTAAATTTTGTGCTGATTAGAAGGAGAGAGTCAAAATGGAAAAGGGAAAACAGAGGGAAATTGGGTGGGGACACAGGAGCAGCTGCTTTTGCAAGTCAGCCTTAGGAAGGAGCTGGAAGGCACATTTCTACCGATTGGGGGGAGGGCAGTTCAGATACCAGCAGGAAGGGGCCAGGTGGTGGCAGGTCCAAATATCCAGAAGGGCTCATGGAAAGTTAGTAGATACACACACACACACACACACACACACACACACAGAGCTTTTTCTAGCTCGGGCCTTCTGGTTATTTGGATCTTTAGGGTCTCAGCCAGCCTCAGGACTTGGAAAGAAGGGGGATCTGAGGTTAGTGGTAGGAACACAGTTGGAGCAGATGCAGATGGAACTGGTGAAGACAGTTTGTGAAGGCAAGTGAGAGGGTCGCTGAAGTTCATCAATAGCATGCCTGGTTCTGTCACCAAAGTCCCAGGACGATCCAGGCTGGGGAAGGCCATTCTTGAACCTAACTCAATTCACCCACAAAAGAAGTCAATAAAGGCAACTTTTCTATAGACTGAGAGGACACAGAAGGATTATATCAGATGATGGTTGTGAAGAAGCTTTGAAAAGTTCAAACTCTAAACAAGTAGGAAGGGTTGTAACATTCTCAGGACTAATCCCCCCTCACTGAGTGAAGGCACAAAGCTTGTTTATGGAAGAAACTGTGGCACTGAAAACATTATGTGAGGGTCAGGTTCACTGAGGTGCTTGTAGAATGAATAGACTCATAGGCTGACCTTGCTGTACAATTGCAGGTGAGATTGTGTTTGATGACATTGGTGGAATGGTCCTGGAGTCGTGGGGCTGTAAAAAGACCACACAGGGAAAGCTGAGTTGCAGCGAGGCCAGGTGAGGGGCCCTCAGTGGGAAGTCAGGAGAACTGGACTGTCATGTCAGCTATGGCAAAGCATGGGCTTGTGTCATCTGCTGTCATTGGGCCTGTTTGCACAGTTTTAAAGAAAAGTGTCATCTCTTAGCCTTTTCCACTTATAATACTTTGTAAGTATGTGCATGTGTGTTGTAAGCCTTATGAGAGCTCACTTCACGCATCACATTATGCCCAGTCCCTTGCTGAGCACCTGGCTTACAACAGGTGCTTGGCACACACCCTGAAGATCTCAGAGCAGAGCTCTCAGCCCGTGCTGCCCATCAGAGTCACCTGGAAAGCTCCAAAAATCTTGATGTCTGGCCCCATCTCCAGAAACTCTGACTTAATTCATCAAAAGTAAAGCTCCAGCATGAATAGGGTTTTTTATTTTATTTTATTGCATTTGTTGGAGTGACATTAGTTAATAAGGTTATATAGGTTGCAAGTGTACAATTCTATAACACATCATCTGTGCATTGCATGTGTCACCTCTGTAACCATGTATTTGACTGATGCCTTTACTTTCTTCTGCCTCTCCCCACCCCTCTTTCCCTCTGGTGACCACCATACTGCATCTGTGTCTATGAGTTTTTGTGAAATACTACCATTTGCAACAACACGGATGGATCTTGAGAATATCATGGTAAGCAACACGACTCAGACGGAAGGAATCAGGAACCACATGACTTCACTCATATATGGGATATAAAACAGCAACAAGTGAACAAACAAGATGAACAAACAAAAAGTTATAAATAGTTTTTTTAAAATATGTTTTTAGTGATTTGAGAGAGAAAAGAAGGGAGAGGGAGAGGGGGAGAGAGAGAGAGAGAAACATCAATGTGAGAGAGAAATATCAATCAGCTGCGTCCTGCACGCCCGCAACTGGGGATCAAGTCCACAACCCAGGCATGTGCCCTGACCGGGAACTGAACCAGTGACCTTTTGGTGCATTGGAGGACACTCAACCAACTGAGCCACACTGGCCAGAGCCATGAATAGTCTTTAAAAACTCCCCAGGGACCCTCGTAGGCAGCAGAAGTAGAGGACCACTTCAGAGTCCCAAAGATCAGTCAAGCAGTGATCTCCGAACTTCATCTTTTACAATAAAACCATTTTCAACCACAACAAACTCTTGGGTTGAAACTTACTGCACAAAAGAGAATGAAGCAGCCTCCCTGGTAGAGATGGGGAAGATGGGCCTGGAGGCTCTCCCTCCAGCCACTGAGCTCCAAGGTGGTTCACAAAGCCCACCAGCCCTGGGGACAAAGCCTGCTGGGATTAGAAGCATCCTGTCCTGAATTCTAGCAGGATCTCGCCACCACACAGCACTGCCCCCTCTCTGCTCCCCGTGGGACACAATGCAGTCCTCACCCTGAAACCTGGCCCGAGATTAACTGCCACTGCTTTTCCTTTACAGCCCAAATCAGCACTCTCAGCTCTCAGTGAAAATCGGTCGCAGGCCTTGCAGGATAGAGGAGAGAAAATAACGCCTAAAATAGATAAATAATTCAAGGCTGAGTTTATTCATGATGCCGTGTTTTCTCCAGGCAGTGGCTCGTGTAATCTCTCTTACACCGCCGGTTGGGCTGCCTCCGTAGCATTTATTACTGCAGACAACCCATTAGAAGCTGCTCTGATTTATGCATCTACATTCTATTACGGGGGTGAGTTTATAGCACGCTGCGGTTCCTGCTGCTGACATCGTAGAAGAAGAAAAGACAAGACTAGAGAAAAGGGTGGGGGACAGTCATTCTGCCAGGCTCAGGAGGGCAAGAGAATTGGGCCTACGTCCTTCCACGGCATATTTAATTAGTTATCTGGTACACACACTCACACACATACTTACATAAGACAAAATAATGTTTATCAAGCATCTACTAAGTGCCAGCCTACTCTTCTCGGTGATGGGGATACACCGGTGACTCCACTAGACAGAATCCCTGCTCTCATGACATGTTCTTAACATGTGGAAATGATGCTACCACCCCGTCTTTGTCCCCAACAATGCTCACTGCAGTTGACCTTGGCAGACACTCCATGTCTGTTGAATGAATGAGTGGCTCTGAGGTGAGAGATAAAATGATGTCCCCAACCAAGGTCACTTTTCACTCCCCTCCCTTCACGGAAATGCTACCCAAGATGAACACCTAAAACCTCATACACCACTAAACGTCGGTCGCTTGTGTCTCTAGGTTGTTAGTCTGGATGGCTCTGCTGGTCGTGGCTTGGCTGGCTGTCCACTGACCAGGTGAGCCTCTGCTGGGACAGAGGGGCCGACTCAGCTCTGCTCCACGTGCCTCTCACCCTCCAGCGAGCGACAGCACATCCTCGGGCCCACTGCAGGAGAGCAGAGAGGAAGTGGAAACACACAGGCCTTTTGAGGTCTAGGGCTGGGCCTGAGAAGCCGTTACTTCCAGTGGATCTCACTGGCTGAAAGAAATCGGAAGGCCGGCCAGAGGCAAGGAGTAAAAGATTCCATCTTTAGTGAGAGGATCTGCAAAGTCGCAGAGTAAAAGACAAGGCTAGAAGGGGTGAGGAACTTCAGTTCCTCCGCCACTGCAGTATTTCACAGGTTCCCAGCAAATGAGCAAAAATCTGTGGCCGGCCCCAACCTCTTAAGTGAAGTGTACTGTCCTTTCCAGGAGCAACGACGCACATTCCCACCCAGGCTCCAACCAGGCTCCGTGGGAAGGCTCCCAAGTATGTGTGTGCCTGAAAGTCTTTCACTGTGTCTTGGGTGTCCTCCTGCCCCTGCCCCTGATCCTCACCTGGGCCCCACCTAGGGTTGGCACCTGCCTCTGAGCCCCTCTCCTGTCTCTCACTAGTTCCTTTTGCTCCCTTCTTTACCCATCGTCTTAGGAGACAGGATGTGCTTATAGTTAAATAATGAAGCAGAATTTCAGCTACAGTGTATTGAGGACTTACTGCGTCCCAGGCCCTGTCTAAAGGACTTCACACATGTCACCTCATTTAATCCTTACAATGATCCTATGAGTTAGTTAATATTATTCCTAATTTTACCACTGTGCTCATCAACTGGAAGAAGAAAAAGGAGGGGGAGGGGAAGGGGGGAGAGGAGGGGAGGGAGGAGACTAAGAGAGACTAAGTCACTTGTCCAAGGTTTTATAGCTAGTAAGTAATCAAGTCACGTTTCAAACCTAGTTTGTCTGAATCAGAGACCACGTTCCTAACCACTGTGCTATGTTCCCCCTTCCTTGAACCCAGGGGGTCTCCTTCACTAAACCATGACTGCTACCTTGGTAAAGAAATACCACTTTCTTAATGCAAGAAGACCACGATCTTCTGCCCTGTGCCCTTTCATCAGGCAGTGGGAAGGAAGGAACCAAGTTCACACATCATGGATTACTTTCCCCTGGGGATGAGGGGCTGGGGGACATGAGGGGCACGTTATTAAACTTTCCATCCTGTATGATTTCCACCAGCTCCCACCAGAATATCCCAGGCTGTGTTAGTCAGAATGACTGCAAATGAGACCATAGATTCCATTCTTCTGCAGGCCAGTTGGAATTAACATAATGCATGGTGTAATTTGCTCACCCACACACGCACCAATAATTCTTTGTGTAATTTCCTGTTGTTGGTCGGGAAGGAAGCTGAGTCTGGAGCATAAGGAAAGTATGAGAATCCCACCCACATTATTTCAAAAGAATTGAATTTTTACAGAAGCACTTCAATGTAAACAAGTGGGAGCGTGTGACCAGGGGAATATGTGGCAGCTCATTCCAAAGTCCAGCTGTGGGAGGGCACTGAGTTCTCCATAGGTGGACTGTCTGTCCCATCCCCACCCTCTACAAGGTGCGTCTGGCCTCCTTCCTCATTGTCATTTGACATCTACACCCAAAGAACAATGGAAAAATGGAGACCTACCACTTGATCCATAGGTTCCCAGGCTTCTGACAGTTCCCATGAGGGACCCTAGTGAAAGCTGGATTTGAGGACATGTCCTAGGTTTGAAGTCCTGAGAGGACCATGCTCAGGGATGCTGGAGAAGAAAGAGAGACCTGTAACTGGTCAACCACAAGACTCTTGTGCATTTAGCCAGCCAGCTGCATAGATGAAAATGATAGGCCTGCTTCACTCCACTGCTCAAAGGAGAGGCCAGTGGGCACCAACTTGCACTTGGGAGAAAAGACAGAATTTTCAAAAGGGGACACTCCCCACATTAAAGAAAATGGTGGAAGAAAGCCAGCCTACTATGCCCAAACACACGGAAGAAGAGAAGGGAGCCCTGTCTTTAAGGCACTGTGACCTCACCTACTAGTAAACATGTCCCTGAGTGCTAAGCTGAGACCGGCTTAGCTTCCTCCCTTGGGAAAGAGTGAGAGTTTAGGGACTATCCTTCCTTTGCATTCCTTGCATGGGGGAAATGGACAGAAGTCCCCTAATCTTTTTTTTTTTTTTTTTTTTAATATGTCTTTATTGATTTAAGAGAGAGAGAGAAACATCAATGATGAGAGAGTCATTGATGGGCTGCCTCCTGCATGCCCCCCACTGGGGACCGAGCCCACAACCCGGGCATGTGCCCTGACCGGGAATCGAGCCATGATCTTCTGGATCCTAGGTCGATGCTCAACCACTGAGCCACGCCAACCAGGCGGAAGTCACCTAATCTTTGAAAAGATATTATAATACAAAGAAATGGATATCCGCTTGCCTTCTCTCAGTGAGGCCAAGTAAAAGGTGGCTACCTTTGAAGACTAGTCAAAAAAAACCCCAGCAGGAAGTGTGGGAATTGGGCAGAGAGAAGCTAAAGGATCGAGGGGCAGCCCATTCGTTGCAGCCTGTCTTCTGGGAAGCTGACCTGTCTCTCCGGCAGCTGCCACGTGTGGGACAGAGCTGGGTCCAGGAGAGGACGCAGAGGCATCATCAGAGGAGCAGATGCTAAATGCTTCTTAGAGTGAGCTGGAGCGGAGCAGTGAGCCAAATGGTAGGTAGGGAACCAGAAAAGGGAGGGAGGAGACCACCGGAGAAGATGAAAGGGAGGTGGCAGGAACTCACTCTGGACGTGGCTGTCTTCCCTCGCAGGTGGACAGCTATCTCCCCCAGGGGGCTCAGGCTAGGCTAGGGTGGCCGCTGTCCAAGGGAGGCTTAATGACCTCCTCGCTTTGGTTTCTTTGTTCTATGAAGGCATGCACGGCCGCATTAGTATGCTCAGCAAAGGGCCTCCTTTTGTTGTGGCAGGTGCGGCAGGAATTCAGAACAGCTGATGCTTCATAAAACCATGAGCCTGCAGAGCATCCCGGGAGGTCAGAGAGCCCAGGCCCCTGCCCTCACATCTGGCCCATCTGTTGAAAGACGTGGCAGCTTAGAAATATTTTTAAAATTATGTTTATTGTACTTCATCTTATTTCAAGAATGATACACTTTCATCAGAGAAAATGTGAAGCTTGCAGTAAAGGCCAGGAAAGAAAAAAATAAAGCCTAATCGTAATCACCGCTGGGTGGGAGCACTGTTAGCATCTCAGTGGGGAAGCTACTCCTGCCCCTCAGCCTCTCACCTGTGGGGTACTGGGGTGGGTGTGTGCGGGGGGGGGGGGGTTTGAAAATACACAAAAAGTAAGTGGATTTTTCCTATTGCTCCAGAATTAGCAAATACATATGTGAGCAGAGGCATTAAGTGCCACACACACTAACTAGAGCTAAACACCTTTCTCACACCTTGCCAAGAAGTGTATAAACTGGCACCGCTACCTTCAACCAGCGCCCAGAACCACCCGCACCTCCCTGGCTATCTGGGAAAGAGAGCTGGGGAGAAGAGCAAGGGGCCGTCTGCGGTTACTGCGCGGGAATGCGGGGCCATAGCACACCCACGGGCTAAGCACGGGGTCGATGGAAGACAGGAGGGGCTTTCCAAGGGAATAACTCAGAAACATCGGGAACACTTGCACGAAGGAAATACTGACACCACATCCCCTGGATGGCCACCTGATGAGACAGCAGCCTTGAGAATTTGCTCTGTTCCTGCCCACGTAGCAAAATAGAGCTTTAGAGGGAGAGCAGGGCAGGGAGAGGGCATCCGGGGAGCAGCCTGTTCCTTCCATTGTCATGGCGAAGGGGCATCGACTTTCTGGAGGTCAAGAGGACACTATAGAAGATAGTCCTGACCCAGCTTTCTCACCTTCCATGTGAGAGGGTGGGTGGTCAAAGAAAAGGACCTGAAATGCAGGAGACTGTGAGTTCCCAGGGAGCTAGCTGAAGGAGAGCTGGAAGTTGTCAGCTAGAATTAGATCTTCTGCAGCTGGGAGGTCCCTGAAGAGGAACCTAAGAAAATTGGCAGTGCACCCACCAGGAGAGAACCAAGGAGAAGGGACTCTCCCATGGAGAGGGCTCTGGGGTCCCATGGGTGTGAGCCAAATAAACAATGACAATTAATAGAGGAGCTGCAACAGCAGCCAGCTCCATAACAATGCTTGTCCTTGCCCTCTTTCTCCCCCTCACCTTGACACACCAGGGGCGCTGTCACCTATATGAGGGAGCAGAGAGGACTGTCACCAGACAAGGAAGGGAAGGAAGAGCAATGGGCAGACCAGGTGCCTCCCACCCACATGCCCCAAGCCTCAAGCCTGGAGCGCAAGGAGGGAGAGGAGGAGAGGAGGTCACTCTTTTAAACTGAAAGGACTTGTTACGATCAAGGCAAATAGGAAATTATGGAACCCGCTACCTAATGGTAAGAGATATTTAACACAGCATCCCTGGAAACAGATGTTTTTAAATGACTTTTTTTAAAAAAAAATCTCAACCAAGTAACAAAAGCAATTAGAAGTTTACCTCCCTGCCTCCAGACCAGGCTTTTAGCTCTCCAAAGGGGGAAAAAGTGAACAAGTTACATGACAATTGATTTATTTTGCTAGGAGATTAAAATAAATTTAGATCTCAGAAGAGTATTATAAATGAAGATTTTATATTTCCATTTTCCCAAAATTTTCATTCTATCAAATCCACCGAAGAAAAACACTTGCTTTAACGTTTTCCCCAAATGACCTATTTCCTTATCTTTGTGTTTGGTTTTCTTCAACCATAGAGAATTCCTCAGGGTCAGAAGTATCTGCGAGAAAATGCATGGCTATTCTCAAAGGACTTTTCTAAGCCTCCATAAAACTGGCCATCTCAGAACCCTCTGGAATAAATGTTAATGAGGATAAGGCCTGTAGAATTCGTGGCCTCAAATGTTTACCTTTCTGCACTGATCTATGGAAATAAAGATAGGGGAAGCACAAGGCTTTCTCCAACAACCACTCCACAATCATGATTAATGTCAATAACAGCTACCAATGGTTGATCAGTTATGCAAGCTGAATGTGGTTCTGTCATTTAATTCTTATGACCAATGGTATTCTATGAGAGGAACTCTTAACATCTGTACCTCACAAATGAAAAAATCAGATTAGAGGGGTTTAATGACTTGCCCAAGAGTCCCCAGATGGTATGTGATGGAGCCTGCTCTTGCCAACTCCAGGACTCATGCTCTTAATGAAGTTTTATTCCTCAAACCCCATCTTGCTGTCAGAAAGAATGAAAGCAGTGTCATCAGCTCTCATTTGTGAAGCCCTGCTGATTATGCTCCACCTTGCTTAGTGCTTAGGACATCTACATGTATGCAATGTGAATTTATTCCACACTAGCATACAAGAAATGCAATCTAATTGTACTTTTTAAATTAAAGTCTACCTTGAGGCCCTGTGGTAGGAAGCTCCATGGCAATCGTCATTGTGGGACTCTCTTCTCTAGTGTTGTACAAATGTCACGTCATCCTTCCTGGTCTAGAGCATTTGGGGTTGGGCCCTCTAGTCCTCACGGTGTCTGTGTCACCCCTGAACCATGCTGCACTCAGTGTCTAGCCTCCTTAGGTTTGTAACTGGTCACACCTTACCCAGGATCATACATTAAACAGTGCCTAGGCCTCTGCAATTTCCAAAAGCCCTAAAAGTCTTTTCATCTCCAAGTCAGAGAAGTATCCAGTGCCAATGTATAAGCCAGCGCTTGGGAATCATACTTCTGGGGCTGGTTCTTAAGAACGAATACTTTCTACCCTGAACACCTCAAAAAGCTATTTCAAGAGACTGGAGACACCAAGGCTCTCTTTAGTGAGCCATGGAGGGAGGAAAGAAGAAACTATGACAAAGATGACACTGTGACAGACACTTTGTTAGAGTGTGTTCTACTTCCCCTACCAGACTACAAGGTAGAAATTATAACTGGTTTTTAAGATGAATAAATTTTAAAAAATGAAATTTTTTAAGAAGTCCACAAATCATATAGCTGTTTCACTCTTCATAGATGGCTTGCTGAAAACTCATAGCTAACTTTAATAATAATACCATTTCTTGAGCTCTCACTCTGTACCAGGGCATTGCCGTAAGAACTTCATATCCACTGGCTCCCATAGCAATTCTATAACCTATTTTTACATCTCCATCTAAGATAGGAGAACCCCTGGAGCTCAAAGAAGCCAAGTCATGTGCCCAAGGTCACACCTCTGGGGAACCAGGGAGCCCGGATGTGAAGCTGCTATTGTCAATCCAAAGTCTGACTCTTGTCCAGCGCACAGCACAGCCTCTCCTGAAGTCTGTACAATGCGGCCCCCGTGGGCCTGGGGCACGGTGGGAGAGGGAAGTGAACAGAACGACAGGGAGTACCGACTGGTATTTCTGATGTTCCCTCGGCCTTACCACTGAGTATTTTACAGGAATGAATCACAGAACAAAAGGGCAGAGGCCTTGTTTACTCTGTTTGACAAACCACACACTGTAGAATAAGAATAATTATTAGTCATCCTTGAGCCTTGTGAGGCTGGTAGCTTAGTCATTCAATAAGTATTATAGATCACTCCTTCCTAAGCCTCTAGGTAGGGTATCAAGCCACCTGCACAGTCCTTAAACGACCCCCAAAGTCTCAGATTCCATGGGGCAGTGGGTAGCTCCAGGCACAATCTGCAGGAGCTATGCATTGTTCTTATTAAGAGATAGAATTGATAGTGTTAAGAAGTCACTCAGCAGAATAAGCAGGAGTCCCTCTCCTGCTTCCAAAAAATTATCTTTCCAGCAAGACAAGATGCTCCAAGCAGATTTAAGTCTCCCTTAGGGCACAGGAGTTTCATCTCGACTATGTTTACTTGACATTTATGAGAGATGCTATATGAGATGCTGTATGAGAGGAAAATATAACAGGCATATAAATGAGTAAGAATACCCAAAAAAAGCACTGAAGTTGGCTTTAGGATGGAAGAGCTGAAAAGGACAGGACATGTGACTTTCAGTTTTGCACCAATCCTAAAAATTCATACTCTAGAAGCCATTTAACTATCATAAAATCTTTAAGCACAAAGATGTTCATCAAAATGTTACTTGGCAGTGTCAAAACACAAAACACCTACATATCCAGTTCTAAGGCTTTGTTAGTGTAAAGTGGGGTATATTCAATTAGTGATTATAATCATCAAACTGTATGGTTTTAAAGGCTTTATCACATATTGAAAAGCTACCTTATGATACCGGTGGAAAATAGTACCGAAGTTTCTGTACAATATAATGATGATTATGTAAACCAAACCGCCCGATTTTTCGAAGGAAAGGAAAAAAGGCTGAAAAGAAGTGACTCAACTCCCAACTGTGCACAGTAGTTGCTTTAGGAAGTGACTTAAAGGTCCTTTTTCCTCCAACATGTTTATAAGGAGCACATATTGCTCTAATGATGGAGAAAAAAAACAATAAAACCACTGGATTGCTTGATTATCCTGATTAACTCAGTTCTACTTATAATTAATCCATATAACAATGGCCCATCATGCACAGAGAAGACAAAAATATGAGACGACAGGTTTTTGCAGAGAGCAAAGAGATTTACTCACCCAGCCAGCCAAATTAGTTGACCAGAGACAAAACTCAAATGAGTCTCCCCAAACAAAGGCTTGGGACCAGTTTTCAGAGGCGGGGGTGGGGGGTGGGTGGGGGGGGTTATACACACTTTTTATTCTAACTCCAGGGGTTCGATTGGCTAGGCTCAGTGGGAAGCCTCCCAAGGTGAGGCAGCGAGAAGGGCGAGAGAGAACAAAGAGCTGCCAGCCTGGCAGAGCCTGACTGAGCAGTCCTATGAGTGGCCAAATTTGGTCCCACACCGGGGGCATAGTCTGGTGATCTCTGGAGAGCTAGGAGGAGGCCTGCTGGTACCTCCTGAAGGACACTTAAAACTAGAAAAAGATAAAACCAATTAGGATCTGTTTTCAGTGTTAGGGATTCATGTACAGTGGGTGACAGTCATAATCCAAGTGTTTAACAATGAACCCCACATTGGGGGATGGCTTTGTAAATTATATGAATGTCTAATCGCTATGCTGTTACCTTTGAAAGACTTAAAATAATATTATTGTTTGTCAACTGTCATTGAAAAGTAAAATTTGAAAAAAAAGTGAACCCACTGGCACAGCTTCTTATCAAGCCTACCTTCCAATCCAGGCTTCTCTCTCATTATGGCCCAAAAGACAGCGACACACAACTCTGCAGAGCCGGCCTGGCCTTCCTGCCCCTGCTTTTGTCACACCCATTCCTCTTCCCAGCATGCCTTTCCTCTTGCACCAGAACTCTCTGACAGCCAATATCAAAGCGCTCAGCCAAAACACCTTACACCTTCCTGTGTGATCCAAGGCAAATTATTTCACTTGTTGGAGTGTTAGTCTCCACATTTCTGTAAAATGCAAATAATAATGTCTACCTTGATTTTGCTTGTTACTATTACACAAAAGTATCTATGTCAAGTGTCTGGTACATAGTAGGCACACACACACAAATCTATAGATGAGATATAGATAGATAGATAGATGATAGATGATAGATAGATAGATGATAGATAGATGATAGATAGATAGATAGATAGATAGATAGATAGATAGATAGATAGATGATAGATAGATAGATAGATAGATAGATAGATAGATAGATAGATAGATGATAGATAGATGATAGATGATGATAGATAGATAGATAGATAGATGATAGATAGATAGATAGATAGATAGATAGATAGATAGATAGATAGATGATAGATAGAGATAGATAGATAGATGATAGATGATAGATAGATAGATAGATGATAGATAGATAAATAGATAGATAGATAGATAGATAGATAGATAGATAGATAGATAGATGATAGATAGATAGATAGATAGATAGATAGATAGATAGATGATAGATAGATAGATAGATATGGTAACCATTATTTTTGTTTGTTTTTCCTATGAATCCTATCCAAGACCTGCATCTACCTGAGCGCCTGGCACATAGAAATCACTTAAGTCATGTTTGTTGGATTAAAAGATACCCCTGGTGCCCGGCCTGGTGTGGCTCAGCCGTTGAGCGTTGGCTTACGATCCAGGAGATCGCACTTTGATTCCCGGTCAGGGCACATGCCCGGGTTGCGGGCTCGATCCCCAGTCGGGGGCGTGCAGGAGGCAGCCCATCAATGACTCTCATCATTGATGTTTCCATCTCTCTCTCCCATTCTCCCTTCCTCTCTCTGAAATCAATAAAGATATATTCTAAAGAAAAAAAAAAAAAAGATACCCCTGGGTATGATAGCTAACCCTAGAAGGCAGGGACTGTGGCTGTAAGATTTTAGATGGCTTGTCTCCATAAGAAAGCACAAATTAAGAAACTGCTCAAAAAAGCAAACATTCTTCCACTTAGGGGAAGAGATTTATCATCTTTGATCAGAAAGAGGCTTTGGAAAACTGCCTCCAGGCATCACTGGCAGTATTTGCACACAAAGCAAAGAACATCCGAGCCTTAGATGGAAAGTTTCCTCCTCTCCCCTCCGCCCACCCCCATCCCCACATCAGGCCCGTCTCCAAAGGAGGATTTGGTTGTGTTTTGAAACGGGCTTTTGCACCTCTTCAGAAACCAGCTAGATAGCGAGGCAGCCCCACAGCTGAATAAGCAGAGTTAAGATGAAAGATGTGTCCTGGGGGCAGCACAACCGATGTCCAGCTGCCCCTCCAGCTTGTGTAACTTCCCTCGTTCGGTGAGAACAGGAGAGAGGAGTGTCCCGTCCAGCAGGGAGAGCAGCCTCGGAGTCCTACTTTAAAGGAGAGCCACATGCCTGGGGAGCTTTCTGAACTTCCTCTGGATCTCCTGTGCTCAGAGCCCCTTGATTAGGACGGTGGCAAAGATTCTTCAGCTCAGCGCTTACAGAGAAACCAGCCTTATCCACGGGCGAGCATGACCTTCAACCTGCATGACCTTGAAGCAGCCCTTTAGCATAAAGTAGTCACTCTTAAAACAAATAAAAATAAAATACTGTACATGTCACATCATCTCATCGGTAGATAACTCTAAGGGAGATATGTTTAAGGAAACAATGAGTTGAGGAGAAACCCAGAAGTTTGAGCATAACATTTATAGAAGAGCATTTGGTTCAGAGAAAAGCAGTCCGCTTGGCAAATTTTCTTCCAAACCCATTAAATTATTCATTCACTCAACAAACACTCAATAACAAACACTTTTTCATTTGCTTTTTCATTTATTCATTCAGTAAATATTTACTGAGCACAGAATGGATCCCACAGACCGCCCTGTGTGTTATGAGGAATATACATAGTAAATGCTGACATTTTTTGAGTGATGACAATATGCCAGGAATTGGCTAAGATCACACAGCTGGTCAGTTCTAGAGCCCAGTACGTATCCAGGAGCCCGACCGAGAAGCGGTGCCTTTGACCTCACGTTGTATTGCCTCTCAAAGGTTTAAGATACCCGGATGTTAAGATGCAAATCTTGGCCTCCAGGAGCTTAGGTTTGAGGAGAGCCAAGACATGTAAGTGCTTTAAAAGAGGTTCAGAAGAAAGTATCAGGGACATTTGGAGAAAATAACACCCACCTTTCTATAAGTCTTTCCTTACAGGCATCTTTTCTCAGCCACACTGGGTCTTCTCCCAGCTCTTCCCCTTGACCCATTCCCACTATAACAGCACTCCTACCCCCCTACCCCCCACTCAGAGCAATAAATTCTGCCCATCATTTACCCCCCAAGTATTAAGAAGTAGGGGGTAAGCACACTAGAATAAAAATTTTGTCTAATTCACCTGTGATTTGCATATTTCCCAGAATAGAAACTAAAACAGTCTTTAAAAAATGTTTGTTTTTTTAAATTGAACACTTCTCTTCCAACTCCTACTTAGGTAGATGCATATACATGAATATATACATATATATATGTGTATGTATGTGTACACTCACTCACACACACACACACACACAGGATCTTGATTCTAGGCCAGGCTGACAGCTAATTGACTTTGAAGGCTAAGTCCATCCAGTAGACTCTGTCTTTAATCCAGTAGAGAGAAAGCTGGTCTTGACCTGGCCCCAAGTACAGAATTGTCTGCAGGTGGAAAAAATATGAAGGCAAGAAAACAGGAGCTAATTTGTAAGGGAAAATGAAGCACACAGCAAGTCAGATTCCCCAAGGTCCCTAAACTGGTAGTTAATTGAACCCAGTGTTCCAAGACCTTCATTTCAAACAAGGTCTTGGGAAGAAACAGTCAGTGGCTCTCCCTCAGGCAAAATGAAAACCTTTTTCCTTAACTCTGAGGCCTAGCAAAGCTCCCAACTTCTGCCTTAATCTGTGCGCACTCCGAGCAAGGCTGCACCCTAGGGGACTTTCCAAGGCAGGCTCTGAGCCCCGCTTCCTCCTGCCCCTCCCACACCCCAGCTTATCTGCAAACCCCTATGGGTGTTCTTTAATTCGAAGCTCTCTGCATGAAAACCCAGGCTTCCCAGATGCCAGCCCTTGCCAACCTGACCCAGCTCAAATGTGGCCTTCGCTTCTTGATTCGGAGTCAGGATAGAATGAATCTCTCCATGTCTCCCAGCAGTTTGCCTTGCCCTCTTTATACCCCTTGTTCCCTCTTATACTAGAGTAACCTCACTCACTCATTCATTCATTCATTCATTCATTCATTCAAAAGTAGTTATTGAATGTTTACTACATGTGAGAGCTGAGGATACACAGAATAATAATAATAGTAGTAGTAGTAATAGCAGCTGACATGTATTGAAATTGTCCTTCACTGTAACAAAAATTAAAGAGAAAACAAAATCTGAATCATTCTCTAGCTCATTTAATTCTCACAAAAACCCTTGGAGTGGGGATTTTAGAAATGAGGGGCAGAGAGTGTGAATGACTTGCTGAAACAGCTTAGGATCATTTCAACTGAAAATAACAGAAAAATCAACACAGGGAGGCAGCCCCGGGCTTGGTGAATTCAGAAATTCACACCCGGGTTACTTGCAGCCTCTGGCTCTGCCAGCACCTCAGTGCTCAGGTGGGGTCTCCTGGGAGCTGCAACACGGTTACGGAAGATTCAGCAGAGGCGCCCACACCCAATAATCCACAGGAGGAGGCTGAGAACACAGCCTTTCTTTGGGTCTGTGTCAGTTTCCTGGGGCTGCTTAACTAAGTGCCACATATTGGGTGACTTCAAACAACAGAAGGAAATATATTCTCTCACTGTCTGGAGCCTAAATATCTGGAATCAGCAGGGCCACGGTCTCTCTGAAAGCTCTGGAAAAGGGTATTTTTCTCACCTCTTCCTAGCTTCCCGTGGTTGCCAGCCATCCTTGGCATCCCTTGGCTTGTAGCTGCATTGCTCCTGTCTCTGCCTCTGGGAGATTATGTCCTTGTGTTTGTCCCTCTGTCTCTTCTTTTTTTCTTCTTTAAATTTTTAAATTTTAGTTTTGTTTAAAATATTACAGATGTCCCTTTTTCTCCCCATTGGCCCATTCCACCCCATCCCACCCCCCTGCCCAGTCCCTCTCCCCACCATTGTCCCGTGTCCTTGGGTTGTGCATATATGCATATAAATTCTTTGGTTAATCTCTCCCCCTCCACCCACCCACCCTTCTCCCTCCCTCTGACATTCGTCAGTCTGATCCCTGCTTCCACGTCATTGAGTCTATTCTGTCCATCAGTTTATTAAGTTCTTTAGATTCCACGTATAAGTGAGATCATGTGATGTTTGTCTTTCTCTGCCTGGCCTATTTCACTTAGCATAATATTCTCCAGGTCCATCCATACTGTTCCAAAGGGTACGAGATCCTTCTTCTTTACAGCTGTGTAGTATTCCATGGTGTGAATGTCCCACAGCTTTTTTATACACTCGTCTACTGATGGGCACCTGGACTGTTTCCAGATCTTAGCTATTGTAAACTGCGCTGCTATGAACATCAGGGTACATATATTCTTACAAGGACACCAGTCACATCGGATTTACAGCCCACCTTGCTCAGTATGACCTGATCTTAACTTGATTACATATGCAAAGTCCCTATTTCCAAGTAAGGTCACATTCACAGGTATGGGGGCTTAGGATTTTGGACAACAAAATCCAAACCACAGTAGTATCTTATTTTAAAAGGTACAAAACTTTCCCTGAAAGACTCCTAATTAAAGTCTTACATCTCATTGTTCAGAATTACATCACGTGTCCAAGCCTAAAGCAATCACTGCCTAGGGAAATGAGGACCAGATGATCAGCTTAGACCAATCAGGACCCATCTCAAGCCTGGGACAGAAACAGAATCTCCCCCAAAGCACTATGTGGCTAGAAGAGAAGGGTAGCTATATTAGCATCATTAAGGAAGAAGGAAGGAAAAATCAATTAAATTTATGTCTCTAGGAAGAGCAACCCACCAATACAGTGCCTGTTACACTTGTCCATGGTCCCACATGGTGTCTGATTCCAGAACCTGCTGCCTTGGAGCTCTCAAACATCCATTGAACATCTGCTGTGGCACTATTCCTTATATTCTGCAAGGTTCCGTGCTGTGGGCTTTATAGATAGTGTCTCATTTGTCCCACGCCATAGAGATGATGAACTCAGTCATTAAGCCCAAGTTTGTACAGCTTTTGGCAGTAGGTGTTTATGCAATGCAGTGTCTACCCCCAGACTGTGAGCAACTCAAGTTCAAAAATCACATTAAGCTCATTTTTGCAAACCCATCACCCAGTATCATCCCAGGGATAGAAAAAAAATCTCTGGTGAATGCTTCCTACATGAGGACACTGGCCCCTCCCTCCTGGAAAACCCCTTGTCAGTCTTCAAGAGGACACCTGAGGTTTAATTTCTGCAAAGCATTCATTGCTCTTTTATCAGGCCCACCATCATGACTAAGAAACCCTTCTTTGCTCACCTCAATGGAACCTGGTCCTTTTGATCAGTAGAAATTCACATAGAAGTCATGGTCTTTTGCTTCCCTTCTCTTGCTTGAGCCTAAAAAAATGCCCCCTGCCTCTGAGATGAACAGCAAGTTGTTTTTCTTGGAGAAGGAACGGCCAGCATGTAATTCATCCCCCTAAATTCCTTATGAGAGCTCGGACTGGAAAGTTATGAGTCCTGTGCTCTGGGAAGAGGCAGGAAAGCAGGGCAAGGCCAAAGTCTGGAAAGGAAGTTCAGGTGCCTCTTTTGTCAAGAAAGTCAGGAGAAAGAGCATTGGTCTTAGAACCAGACTGGCTCCTTTCTTAGTCCAGCAGCTGAATGGCCCGGCTCATAACCTTAGACAAGTCACTTCCTTCTTTAGGGCTCAGTTTTTTCACCTATGAAATGAAAGAGTTGAACTAGATCGCGTTTCCGTTTCCTTCAGCCATGACATTCAAAGCTTGGAAATCGTGTCTTTTTAAGGGGGTTCACTGTGAGCGTTCCAGCTTTGCTTCTCTCTGCCCTTCCTCCTATTCCATTTGTTAATTTATAGATCTTGTTGGTGATGACAGTGATGTGAAGGAAAATAAGTTAAAATCATGCTTTCACTGAACGGTTTGGTGTAAAACTTCTTTCATGTTCATTATCTCGATTCTTTCTTATGACAGCCCTGTGAGGGTACTAATTTTCCCATTTTTAAAAATTGAGATATTGGAAAATGATGGGACTTGCCCTATTTCTCACAAGTGACAAATCCAGACTTGAAGATAGGTGTTCAGTTCCCAGTTAGTGCCCCGGGTCTGACTGCCCGGCACACAGAATCTCACAGCACACAGGACCCCCCACTATTTCACCACTGCTAGGAGGGCCCTGACTTAATATTTATCCTAAGGAGATGAAAGAGTACAGATCAAATGGTTAACTTGGATCACACATGCTTTTGTTATTTTTGAATTAAACTATAATTCATCCACAAGAGATACAGTACAAGGAAAAACTGTCTAAAAGCAAAGTTTCCTAAGAGACAGTGAGTTGTTTTGTGAGACAATGAGCTGCCCATTATAGACAATAGTGAAGCATAGGATAAATGATCCCCTGGTGGGATTATAAGAATCAGGCTTTGGATGAGATGTGATTTGCCCTGAGACTATTTAGAGACTTGTTTTGAGCTTGACCAATTGGTCATCAGCAATGACCAGTAGGAGTTTAAAGTTAAAAACATAATACTGTTTATATTAATATAAAAAAATATGAAATTCTTAAGTACAAATATAGCAAAGTATGTACAAGATCCATGTGAGAAAAATTACAAAACTCTCATAAAAAATAAAAAAATATTTGGCTAAGTGGAGAGATATTCTGTGTTCATGTACAGGAAGACTCAATACTGTGAAGGTATCAGTTATCCCCAACTTGATTTATGGATTCAACACAATCCCAATCAAAATCCCAGCAAGCAATTTTGTGGGTATCGACAAAGTGATTCTAAACTTCATGCCAAAAGCTGAAAGACCCATAATAGCCAACAAAATATTGAAGAATAACAAAGTTGGAAGAATGATGTTACTTGACTTCAAGACTTACTATAAAGCTACAGTAACCAAAACAGTGTGATTTTAGCAAAGTAATTGACAAAAAGATGAATAGAACAAAATAGACAGCCCAGAAACAGACCCAAATAAACATACTCATCTAACCCTTGACTAAGTAGTAAAGGCAATTCAGAGGAGAAAAGGCCATTTTTTCAACAAAGAGGCTGGAGCAAAAAATAAATAGGTATAGATACAGAACATATTTTTTAAAAAAATAACTCAAGATGTGTCATAGATCTAAATGTAAAAGTATAGAAGATAACATAGAAGGATATCTAGGTAACGTTGGGTTTGGGGATGACTTTTAAGAATTAACACCAACAGAGCAATCCATGGGAGAATAAACTGACAAGTTGGACTTCATTACAAAACTTCTTCTCTGTGAAAGACACTATAAAGAGAATTTTTAAAAAACTAGCTACACACTAAGAGAAAATGTTTACAAAATACATATATGATAAAAGATTTGTAGCTAAAATATACAAAGAACACTTAAACTCAAAACTGAGGAAACAAACTACCCAGTTTAAAAATGGACAAAAGATCTGAAACAGAAACCTCACCACAAAAGATAGACATATAGCAAATAAGCATATTTCTTTAAAGATAACAAATTAAAATGCAAGGAGCAACACCTGTTAGAATGGCTAAAATCTAAAATACTGACAACAGCAAATGCTGACAAGAATGTGGAGCAACGGGAAGTCTCATTCATTGCTGGTTGGAATGAAAAATGTTACAGCCATTTTGGAAGACAGTTTGAAAACCCTGCATACAAATAAATGTCCATAACAGTTTTATTCATATTTGCCAAAAATGAAAGCGCCAAGATGTCTTCAAAAAGCAAATGCATAAACAAACTGGTACATCCATACAGCAAAATATTACTCAGCACTAAAGAGAAATGAGCTATCTATCCAGAAAAAAAGATACGGAGGAAATGCAATGCATATTGCTAAGTAGTAGAGGCCAGTCAGGAAAGGCTATCTATCGTATTATTCCAACTCTGTTACATTCTAGAAAAGGCAAAACTACGGAGACAGTAAAAAGATCCTTGGTTCCCAGAGATTCAGAGTGATGGGGAGAGGGATGAATAGGCGGACCACAGGGAATTTTTAGAGTGGTGATACTATACTGGTAGATATGATATGATATATGATACGATATATGATAGGACACATAGGAATCTGTAGTGTTGGATATATGACAATATGCATTTGTCAAAACCCATAAAACACACACTGACAGTAAATCCTAATATAAACCCTGAACTCCAGTTATTAAAAATGTATCAGTAGTGATTCACCAGTTTTAGTAAATGTCCACACTAATGCAGATGTTAACTACAGGAACCAAGCAGAGGCGGGGGGGAGAAGACGGTTCATGTGCTTGGGCGCTCCGGTGGAAACTGCTTGAGTATGCATGTGTGTTTTGAGATGTTGACAGATGGAACCATGTCCCTGACATTCAAAACCTGCCAGCAGTTCTTCTGCTTCTTCAGAGGTCGAGGCTCAGATTCCTCTGTGAGGGGAGACGGTGCCTTGGTTTAGGGGTAAAACATTTACAGGGCATTTTAGGTAGACAAAGGGAAGGGAAGCTCCTTTACCTTCTGAGATGAAGAGACCCAAAACAACAAGAAGCCACGCACTCCTGTGAGATGTGGTACTAGGCCCAGGGATTAGAGGGAACCTTGGCAACTCTCCCCCAAGGCCTGCAGAGGGCTGGAGTGGGTTAGGAGAAATTGCATATTTAGGGCACCACCGCTCTGGGCGGTGAGCTGGGTGTGGCAACCTGGACACAGGCAAGGGCTGAGGAAGATGCAGTAGTGTAGGGCTCTCTGTGGAGGGACTTGGGCTAAGCCTCCAGGAGCACCCATCCCTAGCAGTATTTGCCTGCATTATAATTCCTTTCTCATTTCACAAGGCTTCAGTCATGTTTCTAAAACAGCACAATTGAGAATTAAAGGACAGACCTAGCTTGTGCCTAAGGAAAGGCAGAGGGAGGGAGTCACAGCTCCAAGGAAAGGCAGATTTGAAAGAGCCAGTGGCAACCTGAAAATGCTCAAAACCCCAGGAAGGTCGGGGGGTCTGTGTTTGATTACATGGCACAGACAGTAAGGCTATGGGAGTTCTGAAAAGGGAGGGGGAGCTGTGTGATGGAGGAGTCAGGGAAGGTGTCCTGTCTGCACCCTGAGCTGTGCAAGATTGGGAGCCAGGTGGAGAGAGGGCCTTCCTGGCACAGGCGTGTGTGAGCAAGTGTGGCACAGAGTGACCCTTTTCTTCTTTTTTAATATGTTTTTATTGATTTTTAGAGAGAGAGGAACGGAGAGAGAGACAGAAAGGAAGAGGGAAAGGGAGAGATAGAAACATCAATGTGAGAGAGACATTGATCGGCTGCCGCCTGCATGCCCTCTACTGGGGATGGAGCCCGAAACCCTGGCATGTGCTCTGACCGGGAATCGAACTGGTGACCTTTTGGTGCACTGGACAACGCTCCACCAACTGAGCCACTCTGGCCAGGGACAGAGTGACCTCTTTCTTTAAAAGTAAGTTCTGTCTGGAAACATTTTCCAGCCAATGTGGTAGCAAAAATAATTGCCTCCTTGTGCAAATTTTGGAACCAGTTTGTGAGCCAGAAGATCACACACACACACACTGAGGAGTTGCTGCAGGAGCCACAAAGTGTGTCTGGCTCACTCTGAAGCTATTTGTTCTTCCCAGGATTGAATGCAAAATTGTGTTTTCATGTTTCTTTCAATCCGAGTCCTGTGGATCTGCTTAATAAGATTCAGACTTCATTCCTTCCATCGGGAGAACTGAAGAAAAAGTAGTCTCCTGGGGTCGGCCCCCTTGGATCCTCAGCAGACTTGACAATGGAAAAGTCCAAGCATTATGGCCTCCAGTCATCTTCTAAAACAAACAACCAAAGCAGGCTTCCTAGGCTCTTTCCTGGCCTAGGGGACTAAAACTCTCTCTCTCTCATTTTCCCCTGGTTTATTTTTTCCCTCCCTCCTCCACACATTCTTCAAAAACATGTGAGTCATTAAAACTTGACTGATGATTCTCCACGTATCAGTGTGAAATGTCAGTAAGCAAATTAAGCAAAAGTTCTGGCTGGGGAGATAAGTCGGGCTGGCGGATTGCTGCAGAAGCTGCCTTTTTAGATCTGGTTTCCCCAGGGGAGGGAGCGCGGGCGGAAGGCCAGGGCCAGAGACATGAAGCTGTTGTCAAGGACAAAGCTCATGGCCAAAGCAACCGAAGACGATCTGAGAAGATGCAGAAAGCTGGGGCAAAGCCAAAGCCATCAGCACTCCCAGGAAGCGTGCAGAGACCTTGGGCGGAGGGAGGAGGGGGCATGAGAGGAGCCAGGCAGCCCTCCTGGGGACTGATCTGGCTAAGGTGCTCATATGCAGTGCTGGCGGAGTGGTTAACCAACCGTCACACACCCACGCTTCTTCCCTGAGCGCCACCGTGTCCTTGCCTTGACTGAGTATCAGCTGTCCCCTGGTCATCTCAAATGGGATGTGCTCATTGTCAACATGTCCCCCACATTCCTCAGAGTTGTGGTCAGCATGCTGGCTTTGCATCACCCCCCACCGCCACTGCCGAGGCTCTGATGTCGCAGTCCTCCCCCCTCTTGAGGCCCACATTCTCCAGCTACTCCAGCCTCTGTCCCCAACTACCACTTGGCTGTCACTCATTTTACCAGTGGTCTACATGATGGTTTGATGATGAGGGTGGTGTCTGGCCCATGGCCTCCCCTTCATCTGATATCACCCCAGTGGCCAGCCTCTACAATCGCCAGACTTCTCAGGTCCTTGGCTCCCTCATCTCATAGTCTCTCTTCCCCTCTCCATGCAGCACTCACCTCCATTCACCATTCAAAAAGCAGCAAGCAGCACCTACCGTTCACTCCACACTGGCATGGAGCTGGGGATCCCGAACTAAACCCAGTCCCTGCCCTCGAGGAGCTGACAGTCTGATAGAAGAGGGTCACATAGAAGAGGGACACGTGGGACTGTGATCTGGTAGGAATGATTTGGCAACAGGACCTCTCTCAGCAGAAAGGCAAGACCCACGGTGGAGAGATGGTGGATAACCCATTTGAGCTATAACAGGACCCCATCCATGGACCCCCACAGAGGGTCTAACTCTAGGAGAAGACAGGGAGAGATCTGCATTAGCTACATAGCATCTCACAAATCCTGTTGAGGTTTAGGTTAAGTTTCAAATGAAAAAAAAAAAAAAAACAAACCAAAAAACTGATTTTCAACCAGAAATCAAGGTAGAAGAGCAGTAATAAACACAGAACTGGGTTCCTCCGTGTAAGCTGGCATCTAATACTATGCCAGCTCATGGCAGGTGCTCCGAAAATGTTTTTCAGACAAAACTGATCCATGATAAATGTAACAAGCATGATGAGGGCTGGAGAAAAAAAAAACTACAGAACAATCTATAGGCAACCACGCAGGCAGGCTGGATACCTAAGCAAGACCCATTCTAGAGGCCCCTGACCCTTGTGGATGGGGCTCCTAAAAGACTCCTCAATTGGTTTTCAGGGACCACCTGGACCAGGTAGAGGTGATAGCATCAGGAGCTCGGTGGGCATAAGACAATTAGGGGTAACCCAGGGTCAGCCAAACTTAGAAGCAGTATGTGGCACCAAGAAGAGCCTGACGCTGAAGCAAATCCTTCTTCCAGCTAAAGTGCTTCCATAGCTTTAGTCAGGGCAGGAGCCAACCCACTTACTGGAAGATGGGCCACCAGACTCTAGAGTAGGGATCCCCGTAGGGGTCACCAGCAGAGTCCTCAGACCCGCGGGAGTCTTCAAAGGTGATCAGGAGACTCATGGGACATTCATGGTCCTTGCAATCCTCCCAGAATTTAAGGCCCTACATGCTAACTAAAGTCCTCTTGTTTTTTACTGGAAGTAGAGCCAGCTCAGTGTGTTAACTCCGGTCGTGCAGATCAGAAGCTGTGATTAGAGGTTATATGTGCATTTGATTAAATTTAAATGGGAAAGTGAATCAAATATTTATTATTAAGTGCAGTTTTCTTGACAAAAACTTTCAAAAGATGTACTTTGCAGGGAGTTTCTAAAAGAGGCCTCTTGGTGTGGGAAGGTAGGAAACCATTTGACAAGCAGCAAGAAAAAACTTTGTGTTTCATCAGCTCATTACATGGGGCCACCAGCATCTCGTTCCCTGCCCAAGGAGATGCTGAGGATGTGTTTTAATTCGGGGCTCTTCAGGGAGCCACATGCCCCTCAAGCAGGAGGAGGCTGGTTCGGAAATGAAGCATCTGTCCTACCTTTCTCCACAAAGCTACGCGGAGTTAGCAGAGTTCACGAGGGGCCTGTTCACACGCGTCTCCAGCCCTGCTCCTTGCCCACAGTTCTTTCCACTATTTAATAGGAGAACACGAGCTTTAGATGTTAACAAATCTGGACTGGAAATGCAGCTCTCCCGCTTGCCATGTTCGTGACCTTGGACAAATGTATCCCAGAAGGCATCCAGCTGCAAATGCCCGAAACCCCAGTGCATAGTGGCTGCGACACTGGAGGGTGCCCTGCGTGTGTAACAAGTCACTGCAGTCACCTCAGAGTGGGGCGGCTCCGACGGGCACCGGCTCAGCCTCTGCTCCTCCTCAGATGTGGGTAAGGGCCCGACCTCTCTGTGGCTGACCAGTCGCCCCCCAGCCAACGCGGCCACACCCCTGGCAGGAAAAGGGGGCGACAGGGAGTGTGCGCTGACCCAATCCATCCGTTCCTCGAGGGAAGACGTTCGCTCACTTGAAAGTCTCTCTCAGCAGATTTCTGCTCAGGGTTCTTCACTGTCATTTTCAGGGAGAGTCTGGATAGTAATTAGCTGACAAAGAATTGACCTTTAGAGAAAGGATATAAATATAGAGCTTGTCTTCAAATAGAAATACTCTAAAATTTAAAAGTAACAAATGGTATCAAAACCTATAAAATATGTCAAAATTAGTCAAGATGTTTTAATTATAAACATAGTTAACAATATGTTCAAATGAGTTAATAACAGTCAAAGAAGGGAGAGAAGAAGGAGGGGAGGGGAGGGGAGGGGAGGGGAGGGGAGGGGAGGGGAGGGGAGGGGAGGGGAGGGGAGGGGAGGGGAGGGGAGGGGAGGGGAGGGGAGGGGAGGGGAGGGGAGGGGAGGGGAGGGAAGGGAAGGGAAGGGAAGGGAAGGGAAGGGAAGGGAAGGGAAGGGAAGGGAAGGGAAGGGAAGGGAAGGGAAGGGAAGGGAAGGGAAGGGAAGGGAAGGGAAGGGAATGAGAAAATCTCATTGATCAATTTTGCTGTTTAGAGAAAATTGGAAAGTAAAAGTAATCAAGCATGTTCCCTGCCTTTTCTGTACAAAGCATGCCTGAGGGTATTCACAGGCCTAATGATGGGATTCTCTTTATAGTAATATTCCAGCTTAACAGAAAAATGATAAAATTAGAAACTCACATTTTGGTAACCCTAATGAAATAGTGGGTCTAGGCAGTGGCCATGAATGGCTGCTAACATTGCAGAGAGAGAGTCCATCTTTCTGGAAAGATGCACCATCGTCTAAAGGCTGTGGTATTCTTGCCAAAAACTCCAGGCTGAGTCTATCAAGCTTCAAGATCTAAATCCCAATTTACAGGAAATAGAGGAGCAGAGGAACGTGTTAAATGACGCCACAGGGATTCAATCGGCAAAAGCCAGAACACAGGAAAGGTTACAGACCAAACCCGCCATTTTTCAGCAAATAAATCATTAGGGGGAAAAAGATTAGGTGAGGAAAGGGAAGAGATTTAAAAAGACTGGAGGCATATCCAGCAAAACTATAAAAGGAATATAAAATAATTGGGAAAATTTGAACACTATTTCACTATTTTAAGTACTTAGTTTGAATGATACAGATGTAGACATAGTATTGTCATTGTGTTTCCTTAAAGAGTACTTACCTACTAAATTCATGCTGAAATCCATGTGGATTAAATTATATAATGTCTGGAATTTGCTCCAAAATAATTCAGGGGTCAGGGGGAAGTGGGTGGAAGTACAGATAAAATAATATTGGCCATGAGTTGATAATTGTTGAAATTGCATCATGGGTACATGGAGTAACTTCTTATACTATGCTCTCTATTTTTTTATATGTTGGTATTTTTCCATTATAATTTTAAATACAACCAACCTCCGAATGAAGAGCTTTAGACTAAAGTACCATTGAACTGAGCCCAAAGTGAAGACACCAGTATAATGGAATCTATAACTTTCTGGCAAGTCCTTTTATCATCTTAACAAATCAGATTTTATTTATTTTTTAACGTATTTTTATTAATTTCTGAGAGAGGAAGGGAGAGGGAGACGGAGATGGAAACATCAATGGTGAGACAGTCATTGATCGGCTGCCTCCTGCACGGCCCCTGCTGGGGATCGAGCCCTCAACCTGGGCATGTGCCCTGAGCAGGAATCAAACCGTGACCTCCTAGATCATAAGTCAGTCCTCAGCTGCTGAGCCATGCCTGCCAGGCCAGATTTTATTTTAAATACCTGAACTGCATGACCCTACTTTACCATCAAAATCAATGTATGATTGTCCTAAATGAACAAAAGCAGGTAAACAGCCTTTGGTGGAATATTTTCAAGTAGCAAAGCTTCTTTTCTCCCCAGGTATGCTCCCAGTTACACATTCAAATGTATTTTTCATAATGATGAGATTTTAAAGAAAGAAAGTGTAACCATGGAGAACTACATTTTCAAGCTATCCTAAATTAAATTTTTCCATTCACTCAGTCAACAAATATTTCAGTACCAACCCTCCACTGGGCTTTGTCCTGGGCTCTAACGAGACAGTACTGAGGGAACTCACAGCATGGGGAGACCTGGCAGACAGAGTACACACCAAAGATGCCCATGAATAACTGTAAATGACAACCTAACTTTACATTAGCATCATTCTCAATAGCCAAAAGGTACAAGCCAACCCAAGTGTTCATCAATAGATGAATATACAAACAAAATGTGGTAAATGCATGCAATGAAATATCGTTCAGCCTTTAAAATAAAAACGGGGAATTCTGGCACATGCTACAACACGGGTGAACCTAGAGGACATTCTGCTAAGTGGAACAAGCCAGTCACAAAAGGACAAACACTGTATGAGTCCACTTATACTAGGTATCTAGAATAGCCCAGTGCATAAGACAGAAAGTACAGTGGTTGCCAGAGGCTGAGGGTGGGGAAGCAGGGAATGGGGCTTATTGTTTGATAGATACAGGTTTCAGTTTCTCAAGATGCAAAGAGTTCAATGGATGGATGGGTGGTGGGGATGGATGCGCAACAATGTCAATGTACTCCATGCTGCTCACATGAACACTTAAAATAGTTAAAAAGGTAAATTTTATATTATGTGTATTTTACTACACTTAAAAAACAACTTTTTATTACAACCTATGGTAAATGCCAAAGAGAGTTATACAACTGTTCAAGTGGACAGCCTCCCAGGATCTAATCCCCACTCTCTCTAATATAACGCATATTTGTTTAGGGGTCCATTTCTCCCTCACGTAGGCATGTACTCAAGAGATACTAATACCTTTTCTGCCTCTGTTGGTGGATCCTCATTAGTCCAAGCCAATCACATCATGATGCCACTCTGACAACTAAGATTGGTCTGAGGAGGGCTTTGGCACGTAGACTATGTTGGGTCAATCATAGCAACGTAAAGCATTCACATTCCAAGGTTGAGGGAGATGGAAAGAAGGAAGCAGGTTCTCTCCACTGCTGCTGGCACTCATTTTGTGAACATACTTTAAGCTGAAGGTAATGCAGGAAACAAATTATGGAAAATCTCAAAGAAGCTGGTCACACAGAGAAGTCGTTGACATTGCTGAGCCACCAAAAGTAGCCTTTCCTACTTCTGGACTTACTGTTATAGGAGATAGAGCTTATCTTTATTATATAAGCCAACTTAAGTTGGGTTTCTAGTCATTCAACCCACGTCATCCTATCTCAAGTAATCATACCAAAGAAGCAATGAATAGGGATAACTGTCCTGTTGCAGGGTTCAGAACAAGTAGCATCCAGGCTGAGGCAACAGCACGTGCCAAGGCCCTGTGGCCACAGGGAGTTCCTGCCTAGGAGTTCTAGGAAGGCAGAGAAGTCCAGTCTGGCAGAAGCTCAGAGAGAGGGCGTGAGAGGTAAACTATGTTACAAGATGAGGTTGAGAGATGGAGGGAGCCAGATTATATATGTAGGTCCTATTGAGATTTAGGTCTTCGTTCTAAGAATCCATTGTTTTATAACAGCATAAGGACACAGTCAGACTTGCTTTCAAGTAGATACTACAGTGTGAAGAGTTGATTGGAGGAAGGTCAAAACAGAGGAAGAAAAATGAGTATTTCAGGCAAAAGATGATGGTAGCTTAGACTCTGTCAGTAGCTGTGGATTTGGGAAAAAGTGAACAGATTTGCAAGGTTTTGAAAGGCAATATCAATGGAACTTGGTGCTGTATCGAATACATGTTGTGGACAATAGGGAGGTGTCAGAGATGATCTCTAAGTGCATGGATGTAATAGGATGAATGATAACCCTTTTGGTGCAGAAAGGGACATGGAAAGAGAACCAGATTTGGGGAGAAAGATCTTGAACTGCGAGGACAGAACTAATACTTAACTTAAACTTCACTTGGGCAACGCTCAAATACCATGAACAGAAACACAAAGCATTGCCACTGACTGAGCATTTCTTATGTGACAGAATCTAGACAATGCACCACAGCAGAAGGTTTTCCCAAGGGCACCACAACACTGTCTCATGCTCATTTACAGTGTCACCTTACCTTCCTCCCATGAAGAGGTGGGGTCTATGTCCCCACTCTGAATCTGAGTGGCCTTTTAACTGCTTCAACCAATAGGATATGTCACGAGTGACACTATCTGATTTCTGAGGTTAAGTCATAAAAAGCCTGTCAGCTCCTGGGACACCCGTTCTGGGGGAAGTTGGCCATGTAAAGGGTCTTATTCTTCTGAGACCACTAAGCTGGAGGGCCACATATAGACACTCTCGTCATCAAACTTAGTTGAGCTCCTGGCCAACAGTCAGTGCCAACTTACCAGCCGGGTAAGTGGGCCACCTTGGAAATCCCCCCCCCACTCCAGTCTGTCACCATAGCTATTGCGATAGGTGCAGAAACAAGCCATCCCCACGGAGCCTTGCCCAAAAGAAAAAATAACTGAGTAAAATAACCAATCGTTGTTGATCTTCTATGGCACTAAGTCTTAGGAGTGGTTTGTGACATCCCGCATCCCCACATACACTGTGCAGATGAAGAAACAAAGACTGGCAGAGATTAATGTAACCTGCCCAGGACCACAGAGCTAGTGAGCACAGGGGCCAAAATCCAAGCAAAATCTCTCTGGCCCAGAACCTGTGCTATATCTTCAATCTCACTGCTGTCACCTTTTTGGTCACATCCCAAAATTAAATTGTTATTTCTATTCAAAATCTCGCACGTTACCTCAGAGCATGTCTTCGAACCCTAACCTCAAATGCATACACTTTGAAAGTAATCTATGCTGCTTGAAAACAGCAAGCCCACGCCTAAAGCTCAGGCTACGGCGAGTGCCTGGAAGTTTCTCCCGGGGCGCCTCCCATCCCTCTTCCCAGGCAGAGGGAAATTGACATGAAATTAAAACGGACAACTTCCATTTTCTTTCAAGAGAGATTTATGACCACTGTCTACAGAATTTCAAGCTGTGAAGTGAACTGTAAAACAAAATGTTTTAAATTAATATGTTTAAAGCAAAGCAGTGCTATGTACAATTAATGTAGAAATGATCAGAAGTGATAGTTGCTGAGTAAAAGTAAAAAGAGAGAAATATGAGCTCTAAGGGTAACAGCATTTCATCAGGCATTAATCTATCAGCCAGGAGCACAAATCAGGACTCTTATCGGGTATATTAATGATTTCAGAATAACCTTCTCTGACTAATCACACATCTTAAAGTGAACCCAATCCTTTCACCACTGCCTTATTCCAGGCTCTTAGGGTTTTGCCCTTGTGCCCCGACAGCCTCTCTTAGCGGGTCATTCTCTCCTCCAGCCTCCCCACCAGAATTACACCAACATCCCAGGCCCATCCCACCTCCTCTTCTTTCCCAGTTCCCCTCCCTCCGCCAAGAATGCCCACCACCTTCCCTTGGCCAGGATCAAGCTTGCTCATGCCACAAGCTTTCACTCCCAGGCCAACTCCTCGGAGCTGCTTCTCCTGGGGTGTTTTCCATCAGAGGTGGGGTGCTTTCCCTCTGAGTTCCCACAAAACCACAGCTTAACTCACAGCAGCTCTGCAGACAGCTTGCTGACCGGCGTTTGCTTAGCGCGCACATACTACATAAGTGCGCTCTCTAGACACCAAGAGAGGATGACAGTGTCCCCTCTACTCTCACAGCCACGCCTGAAATCAGTGCTTCTCCACCGGGGGTGATTCTCCCCCCGCACCCCCGAGAACATCTGGCAGTGTCTGGAAATGTACTTTATTCTCATACCCGAGATGGTGCTACTGGCATCTAGTGAGTGGAGTCCAGGGACACTGCTAAAGACCCTCACACGCACAGGACAGCACCACAGCCAGGAATGATTGGGCCCAAGATGTCAGAAGTGCCGAGGTTGAGAAGGCCTACTCTAAACAAACACATAAATCAGAGCATCCCGGGACTGCTAGGAGCCACGAAGGCGATAAATAGGAAACTGATAGAGCACTGGGGGAGAGGAGAGAGGCCGCTCTAGAGAGACAGTGAGGAAAGACTGGAGAAGCTGAGATCCAGGCTCCACGGGCCTGGCTGGAGCCCACGGTGCACGCATGGCCTCTCTTGGTGTCATTCGCAATAACACCTCCAGCACCGAGTCCTTCCAAGTGCTGAGGACGTGCCCAGAGACACGTTCTCCTCACCATCTCTTCTCATGTAACCCATCCACATGCCTCCAGCAGGCATGGACATCTCATGTGTGACCCCGCTGGCCGACTGCTGTCCTCTCTCTCCATCTCCTCCCCCTGGGCACCGACGGAGCCATCTCCTCTTCATTCCTCAAAGCACCCAAGCATAGTGCTGCTCTGTGAGACACGTTTTCCTGAGAGCCTCAGGAACATGAGAAGCAATTAAAGTTTGAGGTAGAAAAGGCATTTGCTCTCAGTCATCTCTGCTTCTTAAGTCCATCAGTCCAGCCTTCCCAGGCCATCTCTCTCTCCTCCCCTGTTGCTGAGACCAGCATTCTCCCAGGAGAGTATCTCTCCCATCGCCTACCTCCCACCCTTATAACCAGGTGCCTAACCACGTGCCAACCATCGCCCTCACCTAGCTCACTAGCTCCTGCCCTCCAAGTCCCTAAGATCCCTAAGAAGAACTTGAAAATCTCCTTACTGGATTATATAGGACAATTTTAGATCCCTTTGATCAATCTCTCCATCCCAAAGTAGTCAAAATGTCCATTTTATAGTCAAAAGGTCCATTAAATAATAAAAAACATGAATTCTACCACTGTCCCCTACACCTTCAAAATGACTGCAACCTGGTTTTATATAGGAATTCTTCTTTCATACTACAGAGCAGTTTCTTAATACCTATCAGTTTCTTATGTACAAATTCAGAAAGCAAGGATAGAGAGATTGGTTGATTTGCCAACGAGCTGCTCAACTGAACAAGCATAAAATGTGAGCCTACCAGGAGCAAAGCTCTGTAACTGGTCCACCTGGATCAGGTCTGTGGGCTGAGCACAGCTCCAGCCGTGTATGCTCGGCAACACCTAGAGGACACTTCCCAACTCAGCAAAGTGCTCTCTGAATTTGGGGGAAACTGCTGTGTCAGGTAAATGTCTTGCTCTGATCTTAATATGTTCATTCAAATGACAAACTCCCATCTCAGTCTCCCACACCGAGCTTTATTCTTCATTAAAGCTCCTCTGAGCTGACCTTACTGATTGTCACTGCAGACTGTATCATCAGAGCTCCTAGATGCCGGCAGCAGGAACAGACACTGGCCGCTCGAGACAGGAAATGGGTACATGAAAAGATCTCAACAACTGGCAGGATTTTAGGGAGCCCTGGAGAACCAAGCTTGGAGCTACACAGCCAAAAACTATATCCCAAAAAGCAGACTCCTGTGGAAACCTGGGATTACTTGCTCGAATAGGGTCCAGTGTGGAACGCATGGAGTGGGGAACAATCCCAGAAGCCTGAGGGCCAGGTGTGCAACAGTCCAAGAAAGGAGCCGGTAAAAGAACAGGTTGGCAATACCTGCAGATTTCTAGGACAGAGGAGAGGGAGCAGAGCACTCTGAGACCACCCGCTAGCTGCTGTGTGGGCAATGGGACTGAGGGCAGTGCCACTGCCAGCAGCAGGGACTGCAAGGGGAGGCGGGTGGCAGAGGGAGGGGTGGGAGCCCCGGACACGCTCAGGTGGAGGTGACTGTGGTTCATCTCCGTGAGCGTGTCCATCAGGCAGATGGGCGGAAGCTAACGGAGAGGGTGGGAAGGACACACAGGACAGGTGACTAAGCACGGGCCGGTGTTTGAAGCCAGCGGGGCACACGAGACTGCCCAGGAGATGGTAGGAAAGAAAAATGGACCCACCTTATCCCAGTCTGCTTGGGAGTTTCTGGGTGTTGGAACTAAAAGTGTCACGTCATAGAAGGCTCCTCAGTCCCATGCAAATTAAAACCCACTGTGTAGGATAAAGAAATAACACAGAGGGAGGTGATTTGCACAGGGTCTGGTCTCTCTGCTTGGCTGCAAAACCCTGGCCGGAGCCCAGACCTCCTAACCCACAGCCGCTCTCTCCTCCCTCGCTGGACAAACGCTGAATGGCAGGCAGGGACTGGGCCCGGGCCCTGGGTCCCCGCTCGCTAGGGGAGTGATGGCAGGCAAACCGGGGGGCCTTTCTGAGCCCCACATCCCTCACCTAAAACGAAATGGGACTTATACACACTCCTGATCTCAGGGAGGACAGTGGAAGCCAAATAAACACACAGAGGTTGTGGAGGGTGGAGACTGGGCTGGGATGGCAAGACAGAGGGAACCATGGACAAATGGACCCGTCCCCCGATTTTGGAGTCCCGCCCCAAGGGCACAGGACGTTGCCTGGCCCAACCTTGACACTGGCTTGAAACGTTTAACCCTAGTGCTAAAGTGTCCTCACCACTCCTTTGGAAAAATATGATCCCACTACTAAAACTGTCGGAATAAAATATATTCCTCCCAGAAGACGCTGGTGGATTTATCACAACTGGGCCGTTCATCTGTTAAAAAGCAGAATGGCATTTACGGCCAACGGCTCCCTTTATGGGAGAACAGAAACAGGAGCCAAATAAGCTTGGTTAATTTTTTTCTTTTATGGCTCCAGCAACTGCACTAAATATTCCGCCTGCTTTTCTTAACACAGTTTGGAGACGGCCCTGAACTTGTTACGGAGGATGATTTCGGAAGGACCGCGCGCTGCTGCTGACTCAGGAGGAGACACCAGGTAGAAAGATAAACACTCACTCCCCAGGCCCAGGAGGCTCTGAGAACCAACCCCAGAAACGTCCCTGCTGGGGCTTCACATGATCACTGATCAGTTTACAACACCAAGGGTGTAACTTTAAAAAAAACATCCGGCCCGGCCGGGCGAGGCTCAGCACTTGAGCGTCCACCTAGGATCCAGGCGATCGGGGTTCAATTCCCAGTCAGGGCACATGCCCGGGTTGCTGGCTCGATCAATGACTCTCTCATCATTGATGTTTCTATCTCTCTCTCTCCCTCTCCTTTCCTCTCTCTGAAATCAATAAAGATATATTTTAAAAAAAAAAAACATCCGTCATTGGTCAGGTTATCTGTAGTGACTGGGCTGAAATGATTTGGAAATGCACTAGGTTTCTCAAGTCACATGGAGAAGCAGAGAAGCTTTCTGAAGGAAAGGACCATGGAGTTAGTGCCAGGTCGGAGCCAGTTAAATGTGTGAACTTGGTTAACATCCAGGGACATGTAGGAAGCCTACTTTAAGTGCTCGCTCCCCCCTCCCACAGCACTCGCTCCCCACCCCTGATGCTGCTGCTAATAAGGAGTCTGAGAGCATCTGCTACAGACAGACTGCTTTCCTTCGAGCACAAGGCTCCACAAGGAGCATCCTTGGGTTGCTCAGTCCCAGCTCTACCACTTAAATGACCTCTCTGGCCAGCACTGTCCAGAAGGACTTCCTGAGACGATGGGAATACTCTACTTCACACCGTCCAATATGGTAGCCTCTCGCTACATGTGGCAAATGAGCTCTTGAAAGGTGACTAGGAAGACTGGGGAACTGAATTTCTAAGGTGTTTTTTTATTTTAATTAATGAAAATCTAAACCTGAATAGCCACAGATCTAGTCTGTTTGGGCCTCAGCCCCTTCATCTGTGATGTGGCATCTGTAGATACATGCTGAGCAAGGTTGCTTTGAGTGTCGCATGTTATAATGCAGGGAGAGCAGCAAGCCCTGTGCCCGGCATGGAGTCGAAGCTTGGTGAGACAATGCAATGGGCCGCCTCATGGCCCTGTCTTCATTCGGCCCTAGAGTCAGTGACATTCACCGGGAGTGTCGGGTGGCATAAAGATTCTGGCCAGCAGTTGTCCTGAGGTCACAGGAAAGCAATCCATCTTTCAGAGAATTTTCCATTGGTGGCCAAGAATGTTCCGCATGAGGAAATCTATTAACTGCTTTATGGGAGCGAATATTTACAGGAGGTTAGAAAATGCTGACTGACTTTAGTTAGGGAAAATGTCCCTCTGTGAAGTTTCATGGCCAATTAATGCTCTGGAATTTCATTGAGGGGGTTTATAAGATAAAGGTTACTAGCTAACTACATAAGTATATTTTCAAACATTCTCTTGAAAACTGGAGGTTCTATTCGAGATGTGGCACCGGGTTTCCAGGAGCAGAGGAGGACTCTTTAAATACGGTCCCAAGTAAAAACAACTGTGACGTTACAAGCTTGGCTGAAGGATTAGACTCTCAGTCTCAGAAGAACCTTAAAGACCTCATCCCAACCTTTTTCAAATGCTTAAATTCTCCCAACACATTAGCCTCAACTTGATCAACTCCTATGACTGGGGATCTCCCTGTGTCCTAAGGCAATTGTTGTGTTGCTGGACATGTGACATGGTTAGAAAGAGCTTCCTGGGTCGACCACAAATCCAGAGAAGGAGCATCGTGCCTAAGAAGAGGACTGAGCTCTGCCATTTTCAATTCTGTAATCCTCAGGCATAAAAGCGGATGGTGAACCTGTAGGGGGGCCTGTTGGGAAGAGTATGGATGGAGATGCAGTGTGGCGTGTCCATTCCCTTCCCGTCCACTGGCTCCGCCTCTTCAGCTCTAGACGTAAGCTGGAGGTTGTCAGCTTTGCACATGCCTGTCCTCAGAGTAGCAACAATGAAAGCAGTTGCACAACTATTGTCATCACATTATTTTTACTAATATTTCTCATTCATATTCCACAGACTTGAAAATATATGAACATGTGTGGCATCTCCCTTCACCGGGCTCAGCCACCTTATTTCCCTTGACAGCTCTCATCTGTTAGAGTTGCAAGCGCCTCATGGCCAAAATAATTCAACAGGCAGGGACTGATGTGCCGGTGGCTGGCTGGCACCCAGAACTACAACATGAGTGATATCTAGAACTTGTGTAACATACAGCTTCACTTTCCATGATGATGGTGGTGGTGGTAATGGCAATGATGGTGGTGGTGGTGGTGGTGGTGGTAATGGCAATGATGGTGGTGGTGGTGGTGGTGGTAACGATGGTGATAATGGTGGTGATGATAATGATGGTGGTGATGGTGGTGGTGGTGATAGTGATGGTGGTGATGATAGTGATGGTGATGGTGATGGTGGTGGTGGTGATGATGATGGTGGTGATGATGGTGGTGATGATAGTGATGGTGATGGTGATGGTGGTGGTGGTGATGATGATGGTGGTGATGGTGATGGTGGTGATGGTGATGGTGGTAATTTTATTACAAGTAATGTAATAAAATTGATTTTTGAGGATGACCATGAGTCAGGCAACTATGTTAAGTGCTTAGTATAGATAATTGCATTTAATCCCCACAACAATATCATGAGGTGGATATTGTTAGTATTTTATGCAGATAAGAAAATAGTAAGATAAGTAACTTCCTCAATAATATATAAGTGAAGCTGACAATTAATCTGGACAAACCAGATTAATTAAAGGCTCTGTGTTCCTGCACACTGCATACTGGGGGTGTTAAAAGTACAAGCTCTGAAGCCAGCCAGAGGGGTTCCCATCCGAAAAGCAGACAGCCTAGCAAGAGATTATTGTATAGTATCAGCACCCATGAGAGACAAAGGGGCCTTGACCCGAGCGAGGAGAAAAAGAGGACCAGAGGAATGAAAGCACTTTTGGAACATAGGATTCGCAGAACGTGGGGCTTGATTAGATAGAGACAGTGCAGCCTCCCCCTCTGGGAGGGGGTGGGGGCAGAAGTTAAGGCCAGTGTCCATTGGGGGTACCAAAAAGTCCTTGCAGATTTGCAAAATACTAACAAATCAAACCACTGAATGAGAGAACTCAAATGCTTTTAAAAATAAAAAATTCAAAACTAAACATACTCTTGCCATACAACCCAGCAATCGTGCTCCTTAATATTTACCCAAAGGAGTTGAAAAGTTGCGCCCGTACAAAGCTGCACACGGAGGTTTATAGCAGCTTGATTCATAATTGGTAGAACTCGGGAGTAACGTGCTTTAGTAGGTGAACGGGTAAATAAGCCATGGTACGTTCAGATAATGATGATTATTCAAAGATGAAAAGAAATGCGCTATCAAGCCATGGAAAAGAGGATCCTTAAATGCATATTAGTAAGTGAACTTTAAAAATGTATTACTGAAAATATTGCATTTTGTATGATTACAACTATATGATATTCTAGAAAAGGCAAGACTATGAAGACAAAAAGATCGGTGGTTGCTGGGGAACTGCAGGGAGGAGAGGAAGAGATAAATGGGCAAAGTACAGAGAATTGTTAGGGCAGTGAAAATACTCGGTATGATATTATAAGAGACACATGTCACCATACATTTGTCCAAACCCATAAAATGTACAACGCAAGAGGGAATCCTAAAGTAAACGACTGAATTTGGGTGATTATAATGTGTCAATGTAGGTTCATCCTCAGTTTAAAAAAAAAGTACCACTCTGGTGACTGATGTTGGTAACAGGGAGAGATACGCATCTGTGAAGGTATAAGGAAAATCTTTCCATTTTGTTGTAAATCTAAACCTGCTCTAAAAAAGTAGCCTCTAAAAATCGGGGGGGAAAAAGACAATCGACTTTATAAAAATAAATGTGACCATTGGGATCATCAGAATGAGTCGTATGGGGAACATTCTTCCCTGAAACCTGGCTCCCGAGCTTCATCATCTTGAGCCATTTTCACCTAACTTTCCCTCTGCCCTTTCAACATGCTTATCTCCCAGGGAAAGCCGCATCCTCTCCTGGTGTCCAAAGACCCCCTTTTTTGATCCCCAAATCTGATCCTATCCTCTGCTCAGTTCTACTTCAGACCTTAATGTCCAGTTTGGATTTATTGAAACCAAGGTACAAATTCGAGTTCAGCATTCTGTGTGTGTGTTTCAAATTTCTTAAGCAGCCAGAGCAGCTGGCATTTATTGAGCACCTACTACGTGCCAGGCACTACTCTTGCACTATACACTTGTTAACTAAAATTTACCCCCTTCCTGGCCCTGTGAGAGGGATGGGTGCAGTTATCATCTCCATTTTACAGATGGGGAAACAGATCCAGATCTAGCAGCTTGTCAAGTAGTAAATGGTGAAGCCAGGATTTGAACCCCATGAGCTGATACCAGAGCCTGCGATTTAGAGCCATTAGTATATTTTTAATTCAGTCCATGAAGTCTTTCTTGAGCCCTGAATATGTGCTTTTCAGTGTGTGAGGGGCTACATCTTCTTCTTTAAATAACACAAGTTATCAAAATATAAAATAATCAGAGTTCAGGTCAATTAATCCAAGTCCAGAGTCAGAGGGAAATCAATGCCTGAGGAAAAACAGTGACTTATCCAAGGTCACGTCATCGTGACAAAGTCTAGATTGGAGCCCTGGTCTCTCAATTCACTGCCGTTTCCATGACACGAGGCAGTGCTCTGAGAAGAAACCCGCTCTACAAGGCTATGATAATATTTATTATTGTTAGCATCAATCTTCTCTCACCAGGAAAATGTTTTCCACACTATAGGTGGCAGACAAACATGTTTAGGCAATAAAAAGTGGACCAAGGAATAGAATTTAAAATTCAAGGTCTTATGTAAGAAACGCCTTTCTGGAAATATATGTGAAAGGCATTTTTGCAGGGCCAACATTCCATTAGTACTTCAAATCATGAATCATAATCTATGCTTCACATGCACCCAATGCCTTTGCCTCTAAACTTCTAACAGATCGAAAACAGGTGACCCGCTTCCTAAACTGTCCTTCAGGAGGAAAGCACTTGGGACAAAACTGCAGCTCAGGTTAGCAACTGAGGTCCAGGCCAATGAGGGCCTGGCCTGCCTATGAAACTGAACTGCAGTGTGGTCAAGGCCGGTGCATCATAGAAGCTCATAGCTCAGACTGAGAGCCCAGTCAAGGAAACGAGATGGTGACTTTAGGGAGCAGAAACCAAGGTGCCCAGAGGCTGTGGGCATGCTGGCTGAACCAAGAATCCGTGGAAGTGGAAACCAGACTCAGATCTTCCAACTCCAAGATTCTACAGCATTAATCATATATCTTCATCCTAAAGATGTAATTTCATGATGGAGGGGAAAAAATGAATAGCTCCTTGAAACTCACATCTATTGAGCCCCTGCTTTTTGTCCAGAACTAGGCTGGGTATCTTGGGATTTTGTAGGAAGTGTTTGACACTATTTAAGCCCTAGGAGTTAGCATTCAAAATGTTTCCAGGAAATCTCTAAAGATTCTTTCAGTTCTTGCATGACTCTGGTTGATCCCAGAGCCACAGAGCAGTGTAACCAAGAGCATGGACTCATGAGTCAGAATTTTTGGGTTCAAGTCCTGTCTTTGACACTGACTAGTTTGACCTTGGTCAAGTTCCTAAATATCTCTGAGCCTCAGCTTCCCCACCCTTTCAGCCCTCCCATCTGTACAAAGAAACGCTCCTAGTGCGCACCTCATTGGGGTGTTGTAAAGATTAAATGAGTTAGCATCTGTAAAGCACTATGTCCGTGGCTGGGCATGTAGCAGGCATTCTGTAAGTATTCGGTATGCCTCTACAGACTGGAAAACGAAGGCTGACAAAGTGTCACTGTGCCTGAAGGCGGCATAGTTTAAGAGTCAGAAGCCAAAGGCATGTTGTTGTGACGACCTGCCAGATGTAACGCTACTTCCTCTGACCCTTTCAGAATAGAGAAATCCGTGCTCTAACTACCCTGCCAGAACTGGAAATGGGCAGTTCTACTCAAGCTGCCTGGTGTAGGTGGTTGTTTGCGTGTAATAATCTGTTTTTAATCTTGTGTGTAAATGAATACAGAGGTTAGTCAGTGGGTGCATATTAATCTAAAATAAATGAATACATTTGAATTAATCAGGCCTTCAGTCTATGTAAATTGATGATTTATAATGATATTAGCACAAATTGCAATGATAAATCATTTTAAAATTAGATCCAGCGCTGCTTAAGGCTGCAAGGACTCTGGAGATTTGAACATAACTTGAGACTGACTTTAAAATGCAGCTTGGTCTGGCTGTAGCTTGAAGGCAGAAGCAAGGGGCAGAGACCAGAGGTCAGTGTTGAACCAGATCCTATAGAGGGCAGATGGTAACAGACCTGCAAGGTCACAAAAATAAGAAAAAAGCAAGAGAAGGTCAATGAAACAGACAAGTTCTGCATTCCGCAGTAGATTCCCTGGCTTGGGGCAGAAGACCTTGAGGCTTCCATTCAATTCAAGGCAACGAGAAGAAATTAAATTGAGGCAGCTTCATGAAGAGGTTAGATTTCAGCCAGTTCTCCCACTCTCTTGCTGATCACCATGGGCAAACTAACTTTGCGGAGGCCAGTGACTTCATCTGAAAAATGGGTTTTATCACTCCAGCTTTAAAGCACTGTTATGAAAATTAAATAATATTGGATGTAAAGTGAAAAACCCAGTTCCTAAAGACCAGGGTAATCATCAAAAGAAAAAATCGGACTGCTTGGCTATAAATCCTAGCACTGCCACTTGCTAGCTGGAGATTTGGGGGAACTTACATGGCCTTTCTGAGCCTGGGTTTTCCCAGTTATAGAATAGGAATAATATTAGGGCCAATCTCTTAGTATTGGTGAGAGAATTAAATGTCAACACTCAGGTCCTCTACCTAAGGAGACACTTGGCAAATGTTAGTGATTAGTATAAATTATTCTCATTGATGTCACTGTAATTCCTGGGTAATGATACTATAAAACTGGCTTCAAAAGAAAGGAGAGACAAGGGAGACTGTGATAGATATACTAATGGAAGAGAGACTATGTAATCTGAGAGTCAGGAGGCGAATAGCTGTGTGGGGAGGCAAAATATATGCCACCCAGACCCAACCCCTCTCCTTCATTTAGGGAAGCCTTTGCTAACCACACACAGCTTCTTCCCTGCTACGCCTACTTACCTGGACCACTTTTTTCATATATACAAGACTTGAGAACTGCCTGCAGAGAGGATTGCCTGAAGGTAAGAAATGAGCATTAACTGGTAAAATAAGGAATAAGGGGTCAGGATTGTTCTGGGCTCCCTCTCCTGAGAACGGTTCCCGTGTAAAAAATGCTTATGGTCTGTGATGAGCCTAAAGGTCAGGTAAGCAAATTTGCCCTGGTGTCCAAGGCTAATTCTTACATGCAACTGTTTTTTAAATAAAAGTGCCAATGTCCTGGGATCCAATTAGAATTTTTGGACCACTGGCTGTTAAAGTAATTTTGGCAACTTAAGAAGGAAATCCCAAGGAAGCTGCAGAATGCTGCTCCATATCGATGATGGGTGGGAGAGGGCAGATTAAGGAATAACTGTGCCAGGAAATCATCAAGCACATGTTTGTGGCAAGAAAGTCAATGTGCACGTGTTATAGAAGGAGGTACTGAGGCCATTCTTCAACGGGCTTGGGATAGGATGAGGTGACCACTTTTTATGGACGGAATGTTTGTGTCTCCCCAAAATTCATATTTTGATGTCCTACCTCTAATTATGATGGTATTTGGAAATGGGGTCTGGGAGATAATTAGATTTAGATGAGGTCATGAGGGTGGGGCCCTCCTGATGGAATTAGTGCCCTTACAAGAAGAGAAAGTTATAAGCACCATTATAAGAAGGGTCTACCAGAGCTGTCTCTGCACCATGTGGGGGACACAGAAAGGAGGTGGCTGTCCAAAAGCCTGGAAGAGAGATCTCACCAGCAACTTGAACTTGGAGTGCGCAGCCTCCAGGACTAGAGGAAATAAATGTCTGTGTTGAAGCCACCCAGTCTATGGTATTTTATATGGCAGCCTGAGCTGACTAATATACATTTATTCTGTGATTAGCACTTGCCAGAGGTGGGGAAGAAATTCAGAAACATCATATATCATCTATCAATTAGAACCCTTCTCCAATGTGTTCTAAGTGCACCTCTATGCAGACACACACATGTGTGTATACACACAGGCACACACACATACAAAAGGAAGTTTCACATCTGACATGGCTATAGAAGGGCTGCTCTGCATGGTCTGTGTACATATTAGAAAACCATTGTTGCCCAGCCTGTGTGGCTCAGTGGTTGAGCGTCAACCTAGGATCCAGGCAATCGCAGTTCGATTCCCAGTCAGGGCACATGCCTCAGTTGTGAGCTCAATACCCAGTTAGGCATGCAGGAGACAGCAGATCAATGACTCTCTCATCATTGATGTTTTTCTCTCCCTCTCCTTCTCCCTTCTTCTCTCTGAAATCAATAAAGATACATTTAAAACAAAAAAAGAAAGAAAGAAAATCATGTTGCTCTCAGTAAGTACAAATTTTCTTTTTTTCTCTCTCGTTATTACTCTTTGTTGTAATTACATTTTGAATAAATGTAAATTGATTTTGCAATCTTTTTGGAATTCTAATCTAATGCCAAAAAAAACAGGTGCCTTCAATCTGCCCTCAAGTTTCCCCTGTAGCAAAGTTAATACTATGAAGGTGAGAAGAGTGGCGAAGCCAGATTGACCCGGGTTCCAGTCCCAGTTCTGCATCACACTGAATGACTCAACTCGGCTCCACATGCCTCTTACCACCCAGCACGCACAGGTTCTCATGTGATGACTGAGGTACAAGAGACCTGGAATAGGCACACTCTCATTTCCACCCCATTCTATTGTCAAAGCCAGTCATATGGCTGAATCTAGACGCAGAGTGAGGACAATGAAAGTCACATGGACAAGGGTGTCAGCACCAGAAGGGAGAAGAATTGGGACCATTTTGGAATGTACTGCAATAGCCAAAATCTCTGGGGACTTAAAATATACCAGGATATGTGCTAAATGCTTCACATGCATTAGTATACAACAGGGTTACTAGGGTTTTGCAGATTAAGAAACTTGAGCTTATGGAGCTTAAGAAACTTGCTAAAACTCACACAACTACTGAGAAGCAGAATTAGAGTTTCAATCCCAAACCGTCTAACTCCAGATTTTTTTTTATCAATCTCCCACATTTTGATAAAGTTGAAGATGCAGGCAGAAACCACGATCACATGACATTGAGGTGCCCAACTGCTGTGTTGTAATATAACTCTGCTCAGGACAGGATGTTACATTTCCCTCATTATTTGCTCCTATTTATCTGGACTGCCTGGGTTTGAATTTCAGATCTACAACTAATTAAATATGGTTAGCTCAGACAAGTCATTTGACCACTCTCCCTCCCTTTCCTTCATCTGTAAAAGGGGGTTAAATTAAAATATCTACCTTAGAAGGGTGTTATATAAATTAAATGATGGAATAAGTACTAATTATTTGTAACAAGGCTATCTAACAAGTACATAGGGTTTGCTATGTGCCAGGCACTATTCAAACTACTTTTCATAAATTATCTCTTCTAATCTTCGCAGGGACTTGTAGGCGTAGTACTAATATTCTTCTCAGTTTATATACAAGGAGACTGAGACACAAATAGTTTAAGCAACATTCTTCAGGTCACAGAGCTGGTAAATGGCAAAAGTGGGATTCTAACTGGGCATTTCACTTCTTGATACCTACTTTCAAATCAAGAATAGTCTGATTGCTGAACACAGCAACAACGTTTTTATTGAGGTTGATGTTGTGTTATTTCAGAGAAGGTGCTCAGGGTCATGCCTCCATCATGGTTCTATCAGTGGGCTCATTAACCCCCTGTCTGCGAAGGGACTGCCTAATGGCCTAACAGAGCCAGAGAAGGACACTTGAGGACTCCCGTGTCCTAAAGAGGAAGCTGAAACACCAGGGCTGCAGTGCTCCTGCCCAGGCTGTTCCTCTCATTACAGATCAAAAACAAATAACTCTCAAGAAACCCACTTACGAGGCCCTGAACTGGATCCTTTGATAGGGAAGCAGAGAAGGCACTTAATGCTTAAAGTCATGTCCCTGAAGTGTTTGCTGCTTCTGGGACGATTGAGCTAAATGGCTCCAAATAAATAAGAATGAGCTGGAGATAAAGGTGTCCTCAGCTTCCAGGCCTGAGAGATTGGGTGTGAGCAATACACACACACACAGACACACACACCGAGGGCTGCATTTTGGCTCAGACTCCTGTGTTCCCCAAAGTCAAGCCCTGTCCTTTGCAGTGATATTTTAAAATGAGACTAATAAATCACAATCACAGCTTCAGTTTCATCCCATCGTCAGAACCGTCTAATACACCTGGGAACACAGAAGGGCAGAAAGATTGACTAGCT
Organism: Miniopterus schreibersii; assembly: GCF_964146895.1. NCBI lineage: Eukaryota > Metazoa > Chordata > Mammalia > Chiroptera > Miniopteridae > Miniopterus > Miniopterus schreibersii. The sequence goes on along the minus strand of NC_138101.1, from coordinate 6,124,059 downwards.
CACCCAAGGTCACACTGCTGGAGGTAGCAGCAGAAATGTTCATCCCATGTTTTCCTTCTGCCTCTCTTGCCTCTGCCCTCCCAGCTACAATGTGTTTGGGAAGAGCTTGCTCCGTAAAGGCGATCATCTCCACCCAACTGTGAACCAGAGTCCCCTCGGGGTCCTCTCCTCATCTCTCTTCTGCCCATGAAAAGGGAAGAGTATGTATCAGGGTAAATGGCAAGAGAACTCGATTCAGAAACATAAAACAAAGCTCCCCTCCTCGAAGGTTCTGTCACTTAGTACATTTGTAAGAAGTCACGAGTGCATTCTCTAAGCAGAAGGAAGACCCTAAAAGATTTGGATCTACTGGTGACTCTTGTTGAATGGCATTTAAGGATATTAAGTCAAGTGGTAATGTAGTATACAAATTACAGGCGAAAGGTCCAAACTCAGAGAAACAAGTTAGGAAGTAGTAGAAAAGACAATTGTGTGTTTGCCATGCCATTTCCTCTTCCTCTACATACAAAAACAATGTGAATTTTCCAGTCCACCCTGTAATTAGTTGGAAGCCATGAAACTGACTTCTGGCCAATAAAGGTGGGTCAAAGTGATGAAAACCATTTTCAGCCACTCCAGTATTAGCAGTCTATCCTAGAGGATTACTGTACAGTTGCATGAAATTATATTACAAAAATGTTCATGCAGTGTTGTTCATAATGGTGAAAACTTAGAAAGAGCCCAGAGCCCAGCATGTACTAAATAATTACTTGTTATATACAAAACTTGGAATTGTGTGAAGCCTTCTAAGTGAATAAAATAGTCCCAGTTATTATGAGTAGCTTATGTCATACTAACCCTCCTATTGAGAACAACCTAAAAGCTGGATTAAATACATTTTAAAAGGACATTTTCTGAAGCCATCAGAGAGCAGCCAAGGCAGATAACAATCGAGGTTAGAATTTCAAAGAGAAAGAAAAAGTTCCAAGATGAGCCTTGCTCATTGCCACTTTGTTCCTACAGCCTTTGTCAATCTACAGCAAGGGGCAAAGGAGATAAATAGAAAGCAAGTGGAGTTGGCAACAGCATCGCTGAAAGAGGAAGACAAAAACTGGAATTAAGGGTGATCAAGGCCCATGTCACAGAGAACAGGGCACCACAGAGAAGCGAGCCCAAAATTATTCACGCAATTTCCCCCCAATTACTCCCTGATTCTAAACTGTGCATTCATGGAGCTAAATAATAAAAAATCAAGCAGAAAATAGCTGCTAAGAGGTTAAAATTCTGAGCAGAGATTAAGGCAGTTGTTTGGTGGTGGGAAAAGAGGAATTGGAGTCCTGAGACATGGCAGAAGGCCCTGATTGAAAACTTGGGCTTTCTGTTGAGAACATTACCTGAAGCAAGGGAACACATACAAAGATAAGCCCTGATAAAGCCAGACACTCGGGATTAATTGGATCAATTCCCCTACTTTAACATAACTGCCAGGAGGAAAGCAAATCTTCTCTCCAGGAAACTAATGTCATCCAGAGCTTATAAAATTTTCCCGACACAATGTTGAGCATTTAATAAAAAAAAAAAAATTAAAAGTCATTACAGGACAAAACAACAAGTGATCAAAAACCAAAAGAAAAAATAGACAATAGAAGCATACCCAAAGTTAATCACACAATTGAATTTTCAGACAGACTTTAAAGAAACTATGATTAATGAATTCAATAAAATACAGGATGAGATGGAGAGTTTTACTGTCTATAAATGAGTATCTATAAAAACTAGATAAGTAGACACATTAAAATTAAAAACTATAGTAACTGAAATTAGAATATAAAGGCAGATAAAGATAGCTAAAGAGAGAATTAGTGAACTGAAACACATCAGTAAATATGTCCATATTGATGTACTGAGTGCAAAGATGAATACAGAGGAAAAAGGGGGAAAAGACGTATGGAACACGGAAGAAATGTCTAGCATATGTGTAAAAGAAGAAGAAGGAGAAAGATAATTGATCAGAAAAATATTTAAACACAGACTAGGGGAGTGGGAAGGGTGGGACTGGATGAAAGAAGGTGAAGGGATTAGCCAAAGGACATATATTCATAGCCCATGGACACCTAACTGCAGAATACAAATTTTTTGTCAAATACACATATAACACTTACCAATTGATCATAGGCTGATCTATAAAGCAAATTTCAAAGAATAATTAACACACAGTATGTTCTGCTGAGCAATATGACATCAATGGTATTAAGTTAGAAATCAATAACAAAAACAGTGAAATCCCCAAGTGCTTGAGGATTAATCAATAAAACAGTAAAGTGGGGGAAAGCATAATGAAAATTAGAAAATATTTTGAACTAAATTATGATAAAACTATGTTATAGCAAAGTTCGTGAGAAGCAGATAAATCGGTGTTTAGAGAAAAATATGTCGTCTTAAATGCATATCACATGTTTTTTTAAAAGAAAAGGCCAGCCCGGCCGGGCGTGGCTCAGCGGTTGAGCGTCGACCTGGGATCCAGGCGATCGGGGTTCAATTCCCGGTCAGGGCACATGCCCAGTTGTGGGCTGGATCAATGACTCTCTCATCACTGATGTTTCTGCCTCTCTCTTTCCCCCTCCTTTCCTCTCTCTGAAATCAATAAAGATATATTTAAAAAAAAAGAAAGAAAGAAAAGGCCAAAGATACATGATCTAAGCTTTTATCTGAACTAGCACACACAAAAAAACAGTATATGAAATTCAAAGGAAATAGAAAAAAGAAAATCATAAATATAAAAAAATAGTAAAATAAAAGCAAAATACTATGCAAAAAGTCAGTAAAGTAAAATTTTAGTTATTTTAAAACATTGATAAAATTTATAAGCTCCTTGCAATTCTAACTATGAGAAAGTACAAATGAAAGGTCACAAATTACCAACATCACAAAAAAGAGGAAATCATCACGGTATCTACAGTCATTAGAGAGACAATAAATAGTATCAAAACTTTTGCCAATTAATTTGAAAGGTTAGAATAAATAGACATTTTTTGAAAGTACAGTTTACCAAAACTGACATTAACTAAAGATCTGAATATTCTTAAATCTATTTTTTTTTCAAGCAGCCTCATGCCTTTTTCTTTATCTTTATTGTTGAAAATATTAGAGATGTCCCCCTTTTTCCCCATTATTCTTAAATCTTTTTTAAAAAGTTAATCCATACGTAAAGTCTTCTAAGAAAGAAAACTTCAGAGCAAGATAGCTTAACCAGAGAATTCTTTCACATATTAAAGTAACAAATTGTGCCAAACTTGTACAAAGAGTAATATCTCACTATTATATTGGCATAAAGTCAATCCCAAAATCTGTCAATAAAATTACAGAACAAAATATCACAGACTAATCCCTCTCATAAACACACATTCAAGAGTCTGAAACAAAGTAAGAGCAAATCAAATTCAGTGACACATAAAAGGGTCGTAAACTATAACAATGCAGGGTTTGTTCCAGCCGTGCAAAGCTGGCTCCACATTGTTTAAGTCAATCAGTGTTTTTAACAGGATGAAAGAGAACCCCACATGAACGTCTAAATTAGTGCAGAAGAACTATACATTTACAATTAAAAAAAAATACTCTGGAAAACTAAAAATAAAAGGAAACTCCCTTAATCTGATAAAGAATACTATCTGGTTAAAAAAAAAAAAAAAAAAAGTTAATGGTTAATGGTGGACTGTTAGAAGCTTTCTCCCTGAGAGTGGAAATAAAATAAGAGTCTGCTGACCAAGATCCTCTCCTTGGTCAAACTTCAGTCAAGCTCCTCTGAGCTCTCTGCTCAACTAGCACAAACCTGGGGCTTCCATTTCCATCTTTGCAGAGTCCAGTTTTAACAAGAACTCTGCAAGGTCAGTTTAGCCAGAATCCCCCAATTTCAATATTGATCATCTCCATGTTTGACCAAATTTCCAACTCCCACCATTTCTCAGGTAATATTCAGTCACCCTATCCTGCTTTCAACAAGAGTCCCGTTAGGTAGGTTAGCAAAGAGTTACCCTACCATCTTAGTAAATTTTTATCCACCGGCCCCACTGACACCACTCTGCTGCTTGTCTACAAATCCCCACTTTTCTTTGTTGTATTTTGAGTTGAGCCCAACCCCTCTCTCCTACTGCAAAACTCATTACAGTAGTCCCTACGGCTATCACAACAGTTCTAAATAAAGTCTGCCTTGCTATTTTAACAAGACCCATGAATAATTCTTTTATTAACACTGCTATCACCTCTTCTATTAATTATTACATAGAGGTTTTAACCAGTGCAATGTGATACAAAAATTAAATTAAAAATTGAATGAAAGGAAAAAAATAAAGTTATTTTTCACAAAATATGATCATAGAAATAGAAAATACAAACTAAAAATAAATTATGAACATAAATAAGGTAAGTTTTTATTCCAAAGCCAGCATACAAAAATTAATTATACTTCTACATTCCAGCAATAAACAATTAGAAATAGAATTTACAGAAATACAATTTATAATACCTACCATTAAAATACATTAATACCTAAGAATAAGTGTAATTTTTTAAGTGGCAAGCCTTCTACATAGAAAAAGCACAAACATTACTAATAGAAAATTAAACAAGAAATAGATGAAGGGTTATACCATATTCATAGATCAGAGAATTCAATAAATTAAAGATATAGATTATCTCCAAATTGATTTATAGATTTAATTCCAACAAAAAGCTGATGGAAATTGATAAGATAATTCTAAAATAAATATGGAAATAAAAATTTGGGGGACTAGCAAGTACAATCCTGAAGAAGACCAAAGCTGAATGACTTACACTACCAGATACCAACTCTAATAAAACTACAATTCTATGTTTTGTAGTAGTGATAAGATAGACAATAGACTAAAGGAATACAGTAGAAACTCCAGAAAGAGGCCCATCCATATACAGACTTCTGATTTATCACAAAGTTCACCCATGAAATGCAGTAGAAAAAGTATGGTCTTTTCGACAAATAATGCTAAATCAGTTAACCTTTCTCCGTGTCTCACACCACACACAAAAACTGATTTCAGATGCATCATATATCTAATTGTGATAAGTAACAATAACACTTACAGAAGATAAGAAAATAGCTTCATTGGGTAAGCAAAAATTACCTAAAAAGAACACAGAAAACTAACCATAAAAGAAAATACAGATAAATTAAACTTTATGAAAAGATGCCTTAAGGAGTGAAAAGGCAAAGCACAAACTGGCAGAAGATATTTGCAATACATGCATCCAATAATGTCTTTGTATTCAGCCTATATAAAGAACTCCTATAAATCTGTAAGAAAGAGAAAAACACCACAATAAAATATAGGCAAAAGTCTTGCCCAGGCACTTATGACAAGAAGCTAACCAAGTGGCTAGTAAACAGATTAAAAGGTATTTAGCATCCCTATTCTTAAGGGAAATGCAAAGTAAAACCACAGTGAATTACCTCTAAACAATCACAAAATTAGCTGAAATTTAAGCGTGTGTTTTTTTAAATGACCATACCAAGTGTTGGCAAAGATGTAGAGCAAATGGAACCCTCATACACTGCCCATGGAAACACAAATTCTTATAATCACTTTGGAAAAACTGTTGGCAGTAGCAACTAGTGCTGAATATGCACATGACTTATGTCATAGCAATTCCGCTCCTAGGTATGTGCCCAAGAAAAATGTATATATACATGTTCATCAAAAGACATGTATATATAAAGGCCATAGTATAATTAAAGTAATGTTATATAGTATTATTCATAGTAGCCCCAAACTATAAACAATCTAAAAGTCCACCAAAAGCAAAATTACTTAACTGATGGAAATATTTTTTAAATAAAAACTTCTGAAAAGTGATTGGAAAAAGACAGCTTGAAATGATATGTGATTAAAATAAAGACATGGCATCAAGAGACATTTAGTATAAAAAATAATTTGAATTTGATCTTTTTGCCCTAAAGAATGTCTGAGCACAGAAAGTGAGGGAGAGTCTAGGAGTCAGCAATGTTTCAATAGGGAGCCATAACCCTGGTATCCAAATTCCATATTTTAACCCAAAATTACGTATTTTAAATTAGCCAAAGTTAAAGGACTTGTCCAGGTCTTCTATTGCCCTTCTCTGCCCTGCTTCCAGGACTTGCCTATATGCTATATTTTAACCTACTTTATTTCCCTCCGAAGTCTCCTCTATTTTCCCCCTCAGGAACACAATGTATTCTACTATATTACTTCCAATTACCATTTAATAATTTATGAAATTACTCAGCATCATACCTGCAGTATTTCAGTCAGGCTCCATTACATTGTAATGAGGTTTGATTTAACATGGTCATTATAAATGCTGCTAAAGGTTAATGGAAAAAAAGTTTCATCTCACTGAATTTTATTTCAATCATTTAGAAATAAAATAAGCATCTGTCACTAAACATGGGACTTCTCTTTCCTGTGAGCATCAGGGTATGGTCATGTCTCTCACACAGGTTTAGCAGAATATTAGGAACTAGGTTCTGGCAGGAAGCCAACCTGTGGGAGGCATGGTGTAGAGCAGGGTTTTCCAAGGATTGTGCCATAGACCTCAGGGGCGGGACAATCTGTGCTGTGGAGGACTGTCTTTCACATGGCAGAATATTCAGCGTTCCTGACCTTTGCCTGCTAAATTTGCCTAGAGCATCTGTTATTGCTACAGCCTGAAGTAGCCCAGCAAAATTCCAAATGCCCTCCAGGGGGCAGCATCTATGCCCAATTGGTCCCGCTGGTTTAAAAGCTTGAGCACTAGTTTGCAAGTCTAGTTTTGAAAGCCTACTTTATGCTAAAGTTTTTATAATGCAATAAGAGAAAAGGGTAACTGTGATCTCTACCATCCTCCAAGGAAGGTGGCTACTTTGTTTTGCCAGTTCTTTCAGTGACCTGAGGGCCATCTTACACCAACTCTCAAGAACCGATCAGCACATCTCTTCCCACACCTCTGTTCAGGGACCTTCCATTGGTCCTTTGAAATCAGCCGCAATGGGAATTTCAGGAGAGCACGCAGCTAAAACTCACTAGTCACCGTTGTTCATAATGGATACCATGGAGAGTAGCTAGGGAGACCTGAATTGTTATGTATTACAGAAAGAAAAGAGCTTGTGGCTCCAAGGCAACAATGGAGAAAGAAGGGCTGCAGAACAGAGAACAAAGAAACAAAGTGGAGAAAATTACAGCCTTACTCTTGTTAAAATTAATTTATAGGATCAAAATGGAGCTGCTCCTGCCTGGGGCGCCACATCGGCAAACCAAAACAGAGATAACTGTGTCCTTGTAAATGTTCGGCTTGAAGAGAAACCCAACATAACCCATGAGCCAGCCCAGAGCCCAGCCAGCTCTGGGCCTTCTCACCCTAACAGCAGTGGTTCCCTGGCCCAGCCTCAGGCACCTTCTATTGCTCTCTACCTTGTTCTTTCTTCTTTCCTCTGTAAGAGCTTCCTGCTCTCTTCCCCGTGTTGAAGTTCTCTGAAAAGAGTTGGCTTCATGAAGGGTTAAATAGAGTTTGTATATGCCACTAAACTGTCTTCTTTAACCATTTTTTTCACACCCTGTTGTGACCATCCATCTTAAAAAGAGCTCAAAGCAAGGGGGCAAACAATGAAGGCGCTGAGCGTTGCCTAAATGTCAGTCTCTCCATTCATTCAACTTTTATTGAGCACCTGCCAGGGGCCAACCATTGTTCCAGGCACTCAGTTTTCATGGCCCTTCAAAGACAACCCACATACATAAAGAAACATGAGCCAGAGGGGATCCATGGGGAAAAAAAACTCCAGAGAATATGTAGAAACTTTACAGAGGATTTGGAACATTTCCTTGGAATCAGTAAGGTGCCAATCAAATCACACTTGGGTGTGAAAGGAGCAAGAAACTGCATTTCATATGGAAAACCGAAATTTAACAGAGGCCTCCTTGAGATGAAACATCCAATTTCCTGGCACCCAAGACTGAATTGCTTCCCCTCCCTCTGCTCTAAAAGCATATCCCTCACCAACCCCTGGATCCTGCCACTTGGGAGATGGCGGACTCAGGGCATGCCAGGGTGGTGCGGAGTCTGCAGATTGTGTGACATGAAGACACTGAGAAGCTCAGAGGGAACATGAGAAGCTCAGGGGGAACATGAGAGCTGCCTTCAAGGGTCTGTGGGCTGTTGGGTTAAAGAGAAATTGATGTTTCCTCTCTAGCTCTAAGGGCCAGAGTAAAAACAATGAAATAACGGGGTGGCAGATTTAACGTCAAAAAGAAAAAACTTTCTAGCTGTCACACTGATGGGCATGGGAGCCACCATATCTCAACCCTACTTGGCCATGCCATCAGGGTACAGTCCAAGTTCTTTTCAAAATAGCTCCTAGAATTTCTTGGTCTGGTTCCTGCCTGCTGCTCCAGCTCCATCGTCCATTCCACTCCTGCCTCAAATTAATGTTCAGCGAGGACCAGGCTTCGTGTCGTCTTGACACGTGCCAAGTTGCTCATTCTCAGTAGCTGGCTTCTGCCTGACATTTCCTGTCTCCTCTTTATTTGACTGTATTTGCTTATGGCTTAGGACTCAGCCCATGTATCTCTGACTGGGCCCCTCGTATCTGCTCCTGTAACATTCTATAGGCATCGCTACCATTGGCCTTCTGCATACATACACGCAAAATAGAATTTTGTCAGTGTATCTGTTAATGTAATGATTGAAAATACCTAAATGGGTTCTTATCTAATTTGGGCTCTTTATGGAATAGTCTATATTAAAATACAGACTATTCAGCAAATGTAAAGTTCACGTAGGTGATCCTTGGTGGTGCTCCCAATAGACGGTCATCTTTCAGGGCAGCTAGAGCTGAGGTGCCAAAGGGCAAACAGAACCGCCGGTTGAGGTTGGCCTGCCCTGTGCGTGGCGTCTCTGTTGCAGCTGGAGAAAAACAATGATGGCTTCAACTATGAACCCCAAGCCAAGCGTCACAAGGATACACACTCCAAATTGCAACTGCAATTTGAAATTGGGCTGCTTTCCATCGGAATAACTTTTAATCATAGTTAGAAATGTTCTTGGTCAGCACTAGTAGACTAGCTGTTCCTATTGAATGTGTCTGATTACTTCCTTTTCTCTCCTAACTCAGTGAATTGATCCAAGTTGGAGACTTTGTATGTTGTGCTCCCATGACATTTCTCCTACTTAGCAGGCGAGGAAGGAATTAAAGTAATTGGTCTGTGGTTCATTTCTTTCTTAGTTATCAGAGAAAATAACCAATCTAATCTCCTGTAAACATGCTGATAACTGGACCTCCAGGAAAATCAAGTATTGATATTTCCTAGAAGACAGTAATTTTTATGGAATCTTCTTAGCACTGTGTCCCTGGTTTAGAATCACTTGTGGTAAACAAACCTAGAATCTGTGGAATTGTGAGGCATGGTTTCCTGGAGCACATCACATCAGTTATGCAACTATCTCTGCGGTGTAAATGGAGAAGTTTCTTAACCTAAATACTCTCTTCTGTGTAGAGCAGAGACTTCGCTTATTAGGCTAGGCCAGAGATCCTGTATCTGATGCAGGACAAAAAATCCTGGGAAGTGATACAGACTGTCCCAGACCTCTCCCTGCTTCCCCTGTGCCATTTCATTCCTTGTATCCTTGAAGTTATTAATAAATCTTGGTACTTACTAGGTAAAATCTTTGATTCACATAGGTCTGACTTGACAATCCAGTCCTCTGTGTTAGCTCACTGGCATCTTACCTGCCTCAATCAATGCTGATTAAGACAAATACCCAGATAGAATGTTCCTTCTTGTGAATAAGTCAGTTCCCATTGCTGGAATTAGTACAACAGAAGCTGGAAAACAGTCTTTCAAAGATGCCATCTAGCAGGGTGCTGTGATTGATGGCAGATTGTACTAGACTAACTCTTAAAGGCCTCCAGTGTTAACATTCCATCACATAACGACCCATCTTTGAAGCTTGAGTCTCATGCACTCAAGACCTCAATTCAATGACAAGTAACCTTCAACAATGTAAAGCTCGAATTATATGGCTCCTGCTACTGCAGAGTGACATGAGGGACAGACCAAGAAGTACTGATTCTTATTAAAGCCATTAAAAATGAGATAATTCTGATATATTGGTTCCATGATCCTCAGAATAACCTTGAGAGATAAAGGAGGAAAAAAAATATTATCCTCTCTGATTAAGAAATAGATTCAAAAAGTAAAAATAATTTTTCCAAACTCACACAGCTAATCTTTACCAGAAGCAGGCCTCAAATCCAAGTCTTTAGCCTAGAGAGACAATTATTTTTTCTTTGTGTTGCACACAATGCCTGTCTCGTCTTTACCAACTGCCAGTCATGAAGTAGGCACCAATCCCTCTGAATCTGAGTTCTCTTTTTTGAAAAGTGACAATAATAAGCCCTACTTTGCAGACAACCTTGTGGATGCTTCAAGATAGTAAATGTATGTTCAATACTCTGATAAAATTCAGAGTACTGATGAATGATCGTAATGATGATTCTCTGTATCTCCACCAAATTTTATAATATCGTATCCCTTTCACATTCATTATCACTTTTGATTTATCCCAATCATGTTTTGAAATGGACTGGATGGATTTCCTTTTTCTTTTCAAGGAGGTAACCATGACTTAGGAGATCAAATGAACTAACTACAGGTGAGAAGCTGAGAGTAGAGCACCTGACTGTGTGATTATAAAACCTCATGATAGATGCTACAAAAATTTTATAAACCAACAAGAAATGTCACTCCCTCTTCCCTTGAGAAGTTTATAGCCTTAGAAACACATAGGGCAGCTTAATATGTGACATATGTTATCTAGAACACTTAACCCATTTTGGAAATTAAGTATGCAACTATGGATTTCAAACATTGTGTAGAGATCAGAGGCAGAGGGAGCTTCATTTCTATTCAATGTGTGCAGAAATCACTCTGCAGTCAGAAAGCCAAAAGGATATGACCACAACTGGCTTCCAAGCATATAACATATACAGAGCCAGACACATTGCACATGCTCTCTAAACCCTTAGTTTAATGAAGAATTCACTGTTTGGCTAGAGTATAAATACAGACAAGATGGAATGACCTTGAATTTTGTCCTGACCCATGCACTAGTAGCCAATATTTTCCCAAGAAATTCACTTAACCAGAATTTCACTGTCTTCATCAGTATTATAGACATCAGAGTGCCTGTTGGATTTGCTATAAAAGAATTCCAGCTGTCCAGGTGTCTTCCTGGGTGCAGAACTTCCTAGGTGCAGCCTTCCTTGCAATTCCGTGTGAGCCCATGGATGTGAGTGAGAGTGATGTGTGCCATGTCAAGACCTGGGACATAAAAATCTCCCAACTCCTCCGTGTTCTTCTCCTTCCTGTGGCTGGAGACCAGTAATGATATTTGGATAGCCTTAAAAGCCAGGTATTAAAGATGGCAAAGCAACTGTCAGCCTGAGTCCCTGAAAGACTGCATGGTGCAGAAATCGTCTTCCCACCACCAATCATGTCTGTTGACCTGGAACATCCATTTCTGCTTCACTCTTTGGTAAGAAGGAAACAAGTCTTCATTGTATTTGAGCTACGACATTTTTAGTTTCTTTCTTGTGGCAATTTAGCCCACACAGATGAATACAAATGATCATGAACTCTGAAACTGTAAAGAATGGTTTTTCTTCAGGACCATTATTCTAAACTCAACTCTCTCGCAGTTTAATTTTTATGACATATGCCAACTTTAAAGTCAACCTGTTCATTTTAACAATAGGTTCACAATAATAAAAATATCTCTGTGTACCGCTCTACAATTTCTCTTAAACTGTAGCTTTTATCATGACAACTCTATGTCAAAAAAATTCAGTGGTTCCTAACACCAATTATTCCAGTTTGGGCGTGATCTGATGCAAGACACAAACCAGTCACACCCTGCAGAAAGAGGTAGTTTATGGAACAGGGTAACTCTCATTTACAGCCAAGTGAGCTGAGACCCAGAGAGGTAATTTGGTGTGATTTAGGAGCACCAGGGAGGCCCTTTCCTTTAGCACATCTACTATTTACAGAGCATTACTAAAGAAAGAAGCACTGCTAAAATAAAATAGTAATAATAATAATAATGTATTAAATTGAACTGTTAATAGGTATAATAAAGGTTTCTAATCTCTTACTTGAACCCATTCCAAATATAATTTTTAAATTATTCTTTATAAAGCACTACTTAATCCTATTTTTCTTAAACTCAAGAACTTATAATGGTTTATTATTGTCCTTCACCCTGGCTTTGAAGACACCCCTCCGTGATCTGACCCTACTTTGCCCTCAAGCTTACTTCCCACCACTTTCTGTCCACCCCCCACTATACTTCACATTCACCAATCTTATCGTATCCTTAGTACCTTTGTCAATGCCTGACATTCACTCATTCCTGCTCCTCTGCCCATTTCAGTCTTGCTCAGCCTTCCAGAGTCAGTTCATTCTACCTACACCACGACAAAGTTTTGGCTAAAAGCTCCAGCCCACATCAATTATTTGACTTCTGACATCCATTACCCTCAGTCTCCACATCATTATAAATGGGTTATAATGAATTATCAAACTCTAGCATTGAGTACATGTGCTTTGCATCCACATATCACTAATTCAACAAAGAATCATTGAGTCTCTGCTAAATTCCACACATGATTCTAGACAGAGGATTTAATGATAATTTATCTTCTTTCCAAAAAGGTTTCACAGTCTAAACAAAGAACATTGCTCTGAAAAGCAGTAAGTTTCCTATTATTAATGCCATGTAAGCAGCAGCCAAAGAAGTGTTTGTTAGAAATATTGTAAGTGTTGTAGCAATGGTTCCCATAGCCAGAGGAGGTTTGAATAGACAGTCCTGTTAGGGTGTTAGGGGGTGGCTCATACTTCCTGTCATCTGGAGTCTCTATCGATAAGATACAACCAAAAGGGTCAGTTGTCAAACAAGAGGCAAACCATTGATTCATATTGACTTAGCTCACAATGATATAACAAAATATCATAAACTGGGTGGCTTAAATAACAGACATTTATTTCCCACAGTAATAGAAGCTGGAAGTCGAAGATTAAAGGTGCTGGAAGATCTAGTTCCTGGTGTAAGCCCACTTCCTGGCATGAGGACAGCCACTTTCTGCCTGTATCTTTAGATGTCAGAGAGAAAGCAAATTCTAGTCTCTCTTTCTATTCCTATAAGGTCACTAATCTCATCCTGGGGGCCTCATTCTCCTACCACATCTAAATTTAATGATCTCCAAAGGCCCCCACCTCCAAGTATTTTCACACTAGGGATTAGGACTTCAACATATGAATTTGGAGGGATATAAACATTCAGTTGATAAAATGTATTAATTAATTAATACAAATTAATTATATTTTTATTAATGTATTTATTAATTATGTTGGGGAGGAAAACAATTTTTCTCTACCTTTCTTGGCTGCTCTAATAAACAAAGGAACACAACGAAGATTAACAGGAGAGAAACAAATTTAGTTATCTATATGTGGGAGCTCACGAAAATATGAGACTCACAGTCAGTGGGGCAATTGAGAATTATATGCCATCCTGAGCACAAGAGAGGGTTAGGAGTCTGGGACTTCAAAGGGAAGGAAGACATCCAGGCCCACACTGTTTGTAGTTATTTTTGGTGATAGTGCTCTTCTTGGACCACACCTTTTATCTAAATTCTTTTAGGCAGTTAAGGGGGAAGGTAAGTCTTTTGGGTCTTAATTGTCTTCAGCTCAAAATAGTCTGCATGCCAAAGTGGCACATTCTGGGGAGACTTTTCCTGCATCCCTTTGATAACATATGTAGTAATTAAACATAAATGCAAAAATTAGTAGCCATGCTATTAACTTATCAGAGTTCCAATAACATGGACTAGAGAATGTGGCTAGTCCTAAGGCCAGCTCCTCCCCCATCAGAAAACATATCTTGAAAGAGATTGATGGAGTGAGGAGCAGAGTGAGAAGTAAGCCTGGAGAATAGAATCTGAATGGCTTTTCCCAAGCAGCTCATGAATAAGACCAAGGGCTCATCTTAACTACATAGTCAGAGGCAGAACTGGGAGACAGGCAGAAATATGTGTGGCCTTTTCATGGAGTGAGCTCCCCAAGCATGACCCACGGAAGGTACCACGGAAGGTACCCCTGGAAAGGAGGAGGGGTCACCACAGATGTTCCTTGTGTTCGTTTGCCCTTGTGGCCGCAGGAGACAGGGGGAGGGCTCCCTTACAGTAATTCTCAATATCTTTTCAAAGATATACTCTGTTGTAGCATCTAGCACAGCAGAGAGCCCTCCTGAGCCCTTTAAACCATCAGATAATCCCCATGCCAGAATGTCAGCCCACATATAAATAGACCTCCATTACCATCCATAACTCATTGGCTGGCCCCAAATGACTTACAGAAACCTCCCCTGCAAACCATGTCTCCACTTGCCTGAGTCATTCATCAGAACTTATCCAACATGTGATCATACCCTGCTGGGTTCTTAGTCCCTAACTCCAGGCCTAATGTCTCTTTCTGAACACAGTTCAGTCTCCCTCAGCTCTGCCACCTCCAGTCACCCCAGAAAATGCTCCTGTCCAGGTCCCAGCCCTCTCAGCTTTTCCAAGATTCACCCATCACTCTGTCCCCTACTTATGAGGGGATCCCATAATGTAAAACACTAGGGCATGTAGGAAGAGGTTAGTAAAAGCCTACTCATCTCATCATTTTGAACACTTAACAATTAGAATATGCCGGTCTTTACTCCTCTCTTATTTTTTTTAATATATTTTTTATTGATTTCAGAGAGAGGAAGGGAGAAGGAGAGAGAGAGACAAAAACATCAATGAGAGAGAGTCATTAATCAGCTGCCTCCTGCATGCCCCTGCTGGGGATTGAGCCTGCAACCCAGGCATGTGCCTTGACTGGGAATCGAACCCTGATCTCCTGGATCACATAGATCAATGCTCAACTGCTGAGCCACGCTGGCTAGGCATACTCCCCTCTTATTTTAATTCCTAGTAATAATAATATAACCATTTGTTAACTGCTGGCCATGATTCAAGCATATGCTAATGAATTCATGCATTATATCCTTTGACTCTCAAAACAACCTCCAAGGTAAATGCTTCTATTATCAGCTCTATTATACTGAATAATCTGGAAGTCAAGGTCTGAGAGGTGGGCACCTTGGCCAAGCTCAACAGCTAGTAAGAGACAGTACTTGCAGATGTTACCGCCAAGTCTTTCTACTTCTAGACATTAAGCCAGCGCTCTGAATGGCTAATGGTGACACTGAATCTTACCCTTGGGTCTTCCCCTTTTCTAAACAATGATGTGGGTTTGTAATGTGGTTATAATCACACCTAGAGGGTTACAGAAAACCTCTCTTCATGTTTCGGCATTGACTGTGGGTTTTATTTCCCCTTGAACACTCATCTTTGTCTTTGCACAGTGAGTTGGAGAGGCCTGGAAGTGGGAAGACAATTTTGGGCTCCAACAGGTTAGGGGACCCTGGGCAAGTTATATAATCTTTATTATTTTTACCTTTACATTAGTAAAATGGACATAACTCCACCAGCTTCGCTCTAATGAGAGGCTGCAGGTGAGAGCATTACAAAAAAAAAAAGCCAACCCAAACCATGATGTCCTCCAGTTAGTGAACATCCACTGGAGTGACACGGGGGGAGGGGAGGGCTTGTGAAACCAAGATCGGTGCAGTCCTCCCTCAGGTTTTCGACAGTATTCCGGGAGGTTGCGGGGAGCCTCCAAATTACTATTTCTAACAAGTTCCCCGGTGATGATGATGCTGTTTCGAGGACCACATCTTGAGAATGTTCACCCTAAACGAAGCGCCCAGGTGTGCTCCCAAAGTCATCTCCCTTGTGTGTTAAGGAGGGTGACAGTGTGGGCAAGGTTCCAGTTCCTGTCCGTCATCCCAGGGAAATCAGACAAAGAGACCAAAGGAACTAGGCGGGAGACTGTCCTTTCTCTCTCAGCAGTCGTCCGCCCCCTGCCTGGCTCTCGGCGGGCGGTGCGAGGAGCCTGGAGGGGGCTGAGCACGAGGTGTGTGAGCCCTACGGGTGGCATTCAGCAGCCACCAAACATCCTGGGGACCTGAGTCACAGCAGCGATGCCTGAGAAACAGCATCACGACAGAATGGAGGGCAAGGCCCCCGACAGCTGGCCCCAGCGCCGAGACAGGCCCTCGCGCAGGGGAACAGAAGCGTCGGCGTGCTCGCGGCCAGCCTCCCGGGATGCTGCAGCCGCTCTCCTGGCAGCCTAATGGCTTTTCCTCTCCGCGCCAAGGAGCCATTCTCCCCGGTGCTTTTCCGAGTGTGTCTGCGGCTGATAACGGCAGCATTTCCCTTGGAAAACGTCCTTCCCTCTCCCTCTCATTCACTGCTCTGCGCTGCCTAGAGGGGAGGAGAGACCGAGAGAAAACGAATAGCAATTTCCCACAGTGATCCCTTAGCCGCGCATGCTGGCCGGCCCGCAAGGTGAAGGTCGAGTCCAGCCCTGTGTCCCCGGTGAAGCGGGCACCTGGGCAGCCGCAGGCACCCCGCTGTGGGCACCCAGCTGCCATGACCCGTGGGTGAAGTCCTTCCTCTCTCAGTTGTGGGGAGCTGCTGAGCTGCTGCTGTGTGCCCCCAAGTCACCTGGTGGCCCTGGTGGCCGACCTCCGCCCCCACCCCGTAGGAAAGAAGGCGGGGTGGGTCCATCCCCCTCGGCAACTTCTCCAGAGTCCCCCCCCCCCGGTTTTCCACCCTCCCCTGCCGGGAACAGTCTGGTCTCCTCAGATATGCAAGTGACTCATCTCCCATCCATCAGAGATGAGACTTAAATAAATAAAAAGATACTTCACGGGGCGGCGGGGCCTAATGATAAGCAATTACAGGCAGGCAAATGAAGGCAGCACCGTGTGCGTGCGGCCTGTGAAATTGGTTAAGCAAAAAGAATGGTGGCCGTTTCGGTGATTCATCCCCGCGCTCATTTCAGAGGGAGCATTATCCCAGTTAAGTGATGCAATTAATATGAAAATGAGGGAACCATTGTTTAAGGAGATGAGAGGAGAGCAGGGAGGGGGTCCCTGGGTGCGGTGGGGAGAATGGGCCACTGAGATGGAAATTTGCATAGGTCAGTAGCAATGTGACACCTTCTGCAGGTACTCAAAGCCTCTCTTGCGTTGTAATACCTCGCCATTAAATTCTCATTATGGTGACCTGTGTCCAACACAATTCAATTTTTTAGAGTCTTAATGATAAAAAAAGTTAATTACATTCAGGTGAAAACCTTTTGTACTGGGCCCTAAAATAAAACACAGAGAGACCACTGCAAGTACCTCAGGACATGGTGGGGAGGGGCTTAAATTACTGTTTTATTAACCATAACACAATTTGCAGGTTGATTTTTCCGTGAGCTTTGCAGATCTTTTGTAATGAAGTCAAGAGTGATAAAGACAGTGTTTGTCTCTGCTATTCACTTTTTTTGCCTCTTGCCTGCTTTTCAGATGGTGGTTTTCCCCTCGGGAGCTTGCAGACCGTCTCCCAAGGGCTGGCCCGCATTTGTGGGTAGAGGAAGGGACCACAACAAGGGCACAGGTGTGGCCGAGGGCACAGCGGGCACAGAGTCCTCAGCCTGGGTCGGTGCAGGGCTGTCACCACGCACTCTGTGCCTTGGCCATGGCATTTCACACCCAGGGGGCTACACACAGAGACGGGGGAGGAAAGAGGATCTGGTTTTTACAGCTGAAGATCACGTGTAGCTTCTGCTCTGTCCTTGAGCCGGTTACCTAACCTCTGTTTCAGCAGCCTCTTGGGCAAGAAAAGGCTAATGTTAGCTTCCTTGCAGGAACTGTTGTGAGGATTTGAAATCAAGTATATGCCCATGGTGTTTCATGTGAGGTGGGGTAGGAGGACATTGTTATCCTATCACCCCTGTGGCGTTCGAATCTACACCCATTTCACATAACAGGAATGCAGTAAGCACCCGGTCCCCTCCCATGCTGAGCTTCCACTTCTCCCTTTACAAATCAGAGCTTGAATCATCACTTTTAGATCCTGACAAGATAAAAAAGTAGCAAAGATTTCTGGCTCCCTACACATAACCCAACACTGGAAACTCCCAAAACGGGAAAAGGGAGGTTGACAGATCTCTTACACTAGCCTAAGAACGGTGAGTATCCAAGGAGCAAGAGGACATGATGGGGTCCCCTGGAGGTGGCGTGGAGGGGGTAAGAGAGACCACAACCCAGAGGAGACGACATCTGGGCAGACCACTGCATCAGCATGGCAGTGGGCCAGCTGAAGTGGGAGCACCTGATAACACGCAGGCTGAGAAAGTCTCCCTTCTCCCACCCCCAGCCCCCCTTCCCCAAAGCCAGGTAACCTCAACAGAGGGGGAAGAAAACCTTAAAGAAAATTAATTCCAGGGCAAAGGGAGGGGTTGTAACTGCAGATGTTCTCCTTCAAGAGATGCGGGGCTCCTTGCCTTCCTCCCTAAGGGCATCAGGAGAAGCTGTAGCTAAGACCCGGAATGTGTCCTTTAGTGCCAGTGGAACCAAGGAGACATCAGCTCAGAGAGGGGAGTGGTACAGTACCTGGGGAATAAAGTGACTCTAGTAATGGTAGCAAAACTTACCAAACACTGGGCGTGTGCACAGCATGGTCAAATATGCTGCAAATATCAATCTGTTCTATTGCTCTGTTGCCCCCATTTTAAACATAAAAAAGAAAAAGCACAGGGAGGTTAAGCCGTTTGCCCAAGATCACACAGCTGGGCATTGGCAGAGTTGGGCTTTGGAAGTAGGCAGTCTGGCCCCGAAGCCTACGCTTCCACCACTGTACTTTACTGCCTGTCTGACAGAAATATAACAAACTGAATGATCTGTACCAGGTGAAAAAAATTAATAGACCAAATGAAACTTAAAGATCAATTTACTAAATATCCCCCAAAATGAAGAGGATACCAGAAACATAAGCCAGGGCATAAAGTTATTAAATAAATAAACAAACAAACAATGTATGAAAAACATGATACTTACAGTTGAATTTTAAAAAATAGGAGGGAAAAATATTTAAAAATAAATGACTAATAACATTCTCAAATTAGAAAAGCATGTAGGAACTATGGTTGGTAAGGTGTATAGCATACAAACATATAGGGTGGGGCAAAAGTAGGTGTATAGTTGTTTGTATAAAACATAATACAATAATTAATAAATAATAATATAAGAATTCACTCTGTTTCTTGTACTCACAACTGTAAACTTACTTTTGCCCCACCCTCTAAAAGAAACTACCCATACTTTAACTTACTTCAGAGAAAAGTAATATCAATAAATAGTTGAAAAGATATTTAAAAGTTTACAGAGGAAAAGTATCTGGTATCTCGACAGCAAAAAGAACACACACACACACACACACACACACACACACACACTAAATTAGAAGCTAAAATTTTACATCCATTAAAACTAATATTTGAATGCAAAAGTATTTTCAGGTAAACAAGACTTCACTTGGATTACCACACAAAGACCCTCTTTGTAATATACTTGGAGAAGTTTCTATAAGAAAAGAAAGAAAGAAAACTTCACAAGAAATGGGAAGTGAAATAAATTTAAAAACAAAAATCAGGAAATATGGCTGAAAGATGTTTGTAAATGTATAATAACTCTGTTGCATAGTAAGAGATTAAATTCAGTTCTCAAAAGGCAGAGACTCATAAAATGGATTAAAAACATGATCCAGTAATTTGGTGTATACAACAGATCCATTCAAAGGACTATTAAAAAGTTGAAAATAAATAAATATGTAAGTTATATCAGGTAAATATAAACCAAGAGAAAGTGAGAATAATAATTTTAAGACCATACAAAACAGAGTAGAAGGCCAAAAAAAAAAAAAAAATCAGAAGAAACAAAGGGGAATGCTTCTAAAAGAAACAATAAATCAAAAAGTTATAAAAGTCATGAACATATATGCTCCCAAGAACATAACTGCTTTAAAAAATGGGCTGACTTGAATGCTATGTGTTTAGCTTTCTGCAGTCTTGGAGTTAATAATAAGGTGTCTCAGAGCCTCGACATCCCATGTTGCTTTCTTAATTTTGCCCACAATTCTATAACACATCCCTTCATTAAAGTCTCTCCAGTTGTCATCTGAGTTGTATTTTTTTTATAGACCTTGACTGACACAACTTAACCATTCAAAAATCTCTAAAAACAAAAATCTATGTTTATATCCAGAAAAGGTAAGAAAAGGGGGTCATGTATACGTTCTAGAGTCAGACAGACCAGGGCTGAGTCTTAGCTCCCCTGCTTAACCTTTGTGTGATCCTGGGCAAGGTGCTCAAATTCCCTGAGCTACCATTTTCACAAATATAAACATTATGTAGTAACAGCTGCTTCACAGTGCTTTCGGTGATGCTGGGAATAATAAAAGTGGCAGTACTAGTACTAACTCTAATGTCAATGCTAATAATAGTAGCTGTGGATCTTGATTCTATTATTGAGCTTTTAATAGTGCAAATTATCCTCCATGGTCAATCATTCTAAGTACATAAAAGCAGGGGATATATTCTTCTAGTAGCAAGAAGACTTAATTTATAATTCTGGTTATCTTCATGTGTGCTCAAAAACACCCATAGATACCCACTGTGATGCATTGTTTAATCCACTTTTGAGGTAAAAGAGTTAATATTATGAATCAACAATCCCAGCAGATCTTACTCTGAATACATTCAGATGAGGCTTTATATAGTCAGCTACACTGTACTTGGATGTCAGGAAAAATGCCAGGACCTGGATAACAATGAATCAAAGAGAGAAGACAAGAACATGAGACCAGAGTGAAAAAAGATTCTTTGTACAGGAGGAAGGAGATGTGTTGATCCATCAGGCGGTTTGGTGGCATTTAAAAAATAAAAATAAAAAGGTATGTGCAAATATAACAGGCAGAGGGAAATCACCAAGACATAGGGATCAAAGGGATGAGGTGAGTATTGAAAATAGAGAAAAGTCAAAACAGCACCAGGACTGAAATCAAAGCATCCTTCTGTCCTGTCAAAAAGCCACTTACATTTTTCTTGCTGAGACACAAAACTCCGGAACCCATGGGTAAGCCTCAGGGATTCATGACTAAGGAAAGTATCCAAAATAGTAGCCTCTGTCTCATGAATGAATTTAGACTCTCTGCAGCCAACTTAACGCATTTTATGGATCAAAACATTCTTGAAGACGCACAACATTCTCTGCCAGTGGCTCTCAAGCATAGATGAGGCCACAGTCACCTGGGGAAGCTGCTGAAGCACATATTCCAAGGTGGAAAGCTCTGGAATAAAACCCCAGGAACCAGCATTTTTAACAGGTGGTGTAGAGCATTTTTATGCAGCCAGACGGGGAGATAACGGCAGGGCACAGGCAATCTGGGGAACCACTGTTCTACCAAGCCCCAAATGGCCCCACACCAAAAATGCTTCCTTGTTTGTTGACTTCCCTGGCATATAGCCATGTCCTATTAACAAGTTTATTTATTCAATAAATGTTTGCTGAATATCAGCCATGAGCACGAGTGAAAAATGAGGCAAAATTCCTGACCTCCCCACAAAAATTCAGTGTAGAGAGTGTCAGGCCGGGGAACTACAGGGTAAGACAAGCTCGCTAAGGAAGTACAGCAGCAGAGACAAGAGGGGCTATCAGTTTTGACTGGGGTGATCAGGGAAGACTTCATGGAAGAGGTGGCATTTGAGCCAACTTTTAAAGGATGAGCAGGATTTAAATTACAGGAAAAAGAAGGAAAAGTGCTCCAGGTGGGAGGACTGGCACAGGCAAGCACATGGAGAGGTGGGAAGGTGGAAGGGGTACTTGGCTAGCGAGGAGCAGTCCAGCATTCCTAGACTCTAGGGCACATCAGCTGGGACCCCATTATCAAAAGCCCTGAGCACCCTGAAAGGATGCTGGGCCTTTGTTGGTAGGTTGTGGGGAAACATTAAAGATTTTTCAGGATTAAAACACCCCTGATTTAAGTCTTGTTATGAGCAGACGACTCTACCGCAGTGCAAATCAAAAATTAAAGAGGCAAGACTGGAAGCAGGCACATCAGTTAACTGGCTACTATCACAGTCCGAAGGAGGAAGAATGAAGCTTAAACTAGGACAGCACTGGATGTGGAGAGAAGTGGGCGTAACAGCTCTAATCTCAGCTTTGCCCCTCACTCTATGCATGTGCTGGGCAAAGCAGTTAATCTCTCTGGGTCTCAGTTTCCGCTCTGTAAAAGGAGAGTAATAACTCTAGGTCTCCTTCCCAGGGTTATTGCATAACTACAGAAATCATGAAGTGTTTTATGAGCACAAGGAGTTAGTAACGTTAATAATGATGGTAAGTCTCACCCTGGTCGGGTGGCTCAGTTGGTTGGAGTGTCGTCCCAACGACCAAGGAGGTTGTGGGTTCCATCCTCGGTCGGGGCACCAATGGGAGGAAACCGATTGATGCTTCTCTCTTGCATCAATGTTTCTCTCTCTCTAAAAATTGATAATGATGGTGATGATGATGATGATGATGATGATGATGATGATGGTAAGTCTCTACCAATGGAAGGGAAGTCAGTAGGAGACAATTGTGAGAGCAGCCGCTCTGGAGGAGGGCAGCAGCCCCCGCCTTCTGTGTAAAACACTCTCACCTTGACGCCTTTGGAAGCTTGCGTTAAGTCCTCAAACACGCAATTCAGACAAATCCTAAATTAACCACCGCAGCAGCTCTGTCTCACTCGTTCTGGACTCTAAGCCAGCCCTTTATAACACCGGTGCATCTTAGCTCATGTATTTTCCCAAGAGGCACACATTCCAACAGCTGGGCATATTTAGAAAGTAACAGAAAAATCCACATCTCAGCTGAAGCTTAATGGCTGTAGGCAAATAAGAGAATGGTACAGATTACCTTATTAAGCAAATGGGCCGTCTTCCCTGACAGGGGGAAAGGAGGTAGTGCAAAATGTAGGTCCTTGGGGACAAGACTCAGGCTATTACGCTGATTGTGTATTTCATTCTTTTCTGGCAGGCACAGGGGGTGTCGGAGGTGATACTATTCACCCTCGTAAGTGATGTATTTGGCTTCAGCATGAGACATTCAGGGGACTTAAGTAGTGATCTCCATTGAGATTGCCCTCTATTCATTTTTTTCTTCCTCATTGGCCCCCA
This sequence comes from Miniopterus schreibersii, assembly GCF_964146895.1. NCBI lineage: Eukaryota > Metazoa > Chordata > Mammalia > Chiroptera > Miniopteridae > Miniopterus > Miniopterus schreibersii. The sequence goes on along the minus strand of NC_138101.1, from coordinate 6,100,849 downwards.
AGACACCTGCCAAACTTCTCTCTGAAGGTCTGATTCTGATTATCCATTTGCACATAAATATCATGAAGATATTTCAAGTTCTGAATGTCCAAAACTATGATTTTTTGGCCCCAAATCTGGTCCTTCCCTTTGTAGCCTCTTCAAAAGCCCATCAAAACCCCTTCTCCCAGGTCGGGCTTCACTTCTCCTCCTCGCCCTTACTCCCACAGTCTACCTGGTCATCAGGTCCTATCATTTCCAGCGCTGGCCCCCAAGCTGCATGGACGTCTAGAAAAGGGATTCATCCAGAACGGAGAGGGCGAGACTCATGCCCCAGCACTCATATTCTACCTCCACAGAATTCCTTGACTAATCTCAACCTGCAAAGGTCAGGAAGGAAAAACTGGGCTCCAACCTACCCTGAGTCAAACCTGATATTAAAACTATGAATGCAGAGGAGCTGAGTGATGGCCCCCTGATTTATGGAGAGACCAGAAAACCAGGACATTAATTAGAATCATTATATTTCTTAGTAAGGAGATTCAATTGACTTATAGCCAGTTCTAAGCTCACTGTCTTTCTCTCTGCATTGTTAATTGTACTTACTCATTTTTACAGTTGCTAAATTATAAGATATGCTGTAGCTGTGAACGAGAAGGAAGGATTTATGCATGTTCTATGCCAGTCTGTGCAATTGAGAGTGAAATTTAAAGTGTTAGAAGAGTTCACAAGGAAGTCAATGTTACTCTCCCCTCACAGTCCCCAGGTCTCCAGATAAGGAATCCTTGACAAAGGAGAAGGCCAGGACAGTGTTTCACTCTGCAGCCACTGTGGCCAGGCTGCAATTTGTGGCTCAGATTTCCAAACAAGTCTGTGATTCCAGGATTAGTTCAAAATTTGTCTCACTGGAGTCCCAGGTCTTCTCAGTTACTCAAACTCTACTGCAAGAGAAGTGTCTTCAACGATCAAAATTATAACCTTGAGCCTCCATTTCCAGGTATGTGGCATGTGAGTTAGAATAGCTTCTACCTCTATAACACAGGGCCTCACGCACAGAACATGTTCGATTCCTATTAGCTGGTGGTACCAATCATAGCAGTATTTCAAGGCAAAAATTTACCCAAATCCAAATCTTCTATCTGACCAAAGGACCTCCCACTGTAGTGCAATTTCCGTCTTCCAAGCAAGCCTCACTCCCCTGACAGAACCCTCCCACTACACCCGGCAACATGGCCCTGCCCCACCAACCCTAAGTAGATCAGAGACTGCCTCTCATCAACCATGGCATTACACGCATGTTACACATAGCTTTACACACATGGATGAGGACATTGTGATAGGGTGTCTTAGCAGCTATTATAAGAATCTCCCTTGTGAAAGACCCTGCATTATTTGTTTTAGAAGAAATAGTAGATGAGATATTTCAGCCAAAGGGTGAGGCCCCAAGAAGACATGCAACTAAAAACAGATGCTGGTGCTGCAGCCTTCTAAAGAAGACAGATGTTTTTGGCTGAGGGAACTTTGTTTTGTTGAACACTTAGTTGACTTCGTTCCATAAATCTAAGGAGATGAAGAATTTGGAGTTCCCCAAAGAAAACCTAGGAGGAAGATTCCTAGAAGGGATGGACGCTGCACTTTGGACGGAGAAGAGAAAGGAGGGAATCCCCGAGGCGATGGCGAATCAGTGAGCGAGACCCTCTAGTGGTTAGACATAAAGTGGGCGAGTCACTGCTTCGACCTGCGGCAGCAAAAAACATAGACCTGAGGAACTGACATGAAATCTACAAAACATATGGAGGGGCCAAGTTACCATAAGTTTTGTGAGGTCATTTCACAGCTTAAGTGATCAGCAATAGTTTAAGAGTTGGCGGTCCATAAATGATAACAGCTCATCCACTCTAAGACGCACTTTTTTTCACACTTTAACCTCTCTGCGGTCAGGATTCACCTTACAACTGATGATGTGTTACTACTAATTGGCAGAATTGTGTTTTTTCTTTCTTTCCTGGAGGTAGGGAGAAGGAGGGTGTGTCTTACAATCAGTGGCAACTCAGATACTTTGAAATATGGAGGTCGCTTCAGTAGATGCGCCAATGACTTCAACTCTCCAAGGCATGTTTGACAAATACTGGCGTTGTCACAGTCCTTAGGGTCGCAGGGTTAGATCGCAGGCTAGCAAAGACAAGCTCTTTTAATTTTTTGTTTAAATTGGCATCTCTTCGAGTTCAGAGGGTTCTTATCCGATCTCTAACATGTGATAGAGCTGAGGCCAATTTAATTTTACCTGACATCTGTACCATGAGGTGATGAGCTGGATAACAATGTGTGTTGATCAACTCACTGGGTCATAAGTACCTTGAATCTTTTTGCTTTCTGATCACCACAAAGAGAGGCAATTCAGAGCACTGCACTTCCGTCACAAACATTTGCTAAGTCCAATTAGATGATTTCCTCTCTCTGCAAGACTCGTCTATTCTTCCCATTCAGTTACATAATTTTTATTCCACACTTTTCTTCTCAAGGGAGAGACCTGAGCTTTCTCATTCCATCTTAGCCTAAGAGGCACTGCAGACAAAAAAAGTCTAATAAAAGGTTATTATTAGTAGAATGAGCTTGGTACAATGAGACCCTTTTTCAATGATGCTGCAGATCTTTAGTGAAAACTCCCAAACACACCACACACACACACACACACTCAGTGCTTGGAATATTTGAATTTCTTGTGAAAAACCATATTTTTTGTATCTAGATACACATAGAGACAAAACAGTATGCGGTTGAGGAAAGAGCCAGCATCTGTAATACACAAGCATCAACTAGAATCATTCCAGTACAAAAGTTTAAAAGATGTGGTAAACAGAGAGGCTACAAGAATTTTCTCTGGACCTTGTTCAGATGACTAGGGCAAGATCGACAACAGTGAAACTTCCAAAGTCACTCACTACACACCTGGCACTGTACCCAATATCACTAACATCATTGTCCAAGACACTGCGTAGTACTGCCCCTGATCAGCAAAAATCGGGGCTGAGATTTGAACCCAGAGCTATCAACTGCCAAAGCTCCAACTCTCTCCCTTCCTCCAAGTTGCCTCTCATTTCCAGGCTTTGTCTCCATTTTGCAGCCCTCGAAAGAGCTCAGCTCTCTCGTGTGGCACCGCTTCTCAGAATGATATTCCAGCTGCACTGCCAGTCTCCAGATGGGGAGTAACCTTCTCCCTTTGCATCTACCCTTGTGTCTCCCATTCAGTGCTGACAGGTAGCAATGGTCCCTCCTTTCTGAAAATGTCACTGAGCTGTCTTCAAGGAAAAAAAGGAGATGCTGACATTCTACTTTTTCTGTGACTCCCTGGAGGAACATTTAATCCTCATGACCTTGTGGCTATTTAAAAAGAGCCAATCCCCAGACCTTGTCAGGTGGTGACAGCCAGCATTTTGTCTAATGGGTCTGAAGGTGGACATGGTTCGCAATGGGGAAGGGTAACATCTGGCTAATGTTTAAAAAGCAAATGGGGTTCCTCAGTGATTGTTATTCAACGGTATTCAAAGGCATGTTTTCTCCGCATTGTTGTTTACAGGCAAAAACAAATCCCAAGCACAGATACCCAAAATCTACACTGTTTTTATGATGAGCTAGTGAGATGCTGCTTTCTGCTAAAATATTGGAAGAGCTCCAATTTGATTATTATGAAAGCAAAAATGGAATATTGCAGAATTTTTGAGAAATATTAAAGCCTAATAGCTATGGATATTAATAACTGTCACATTATGTTAGACAATGACCTTGGTAATTTATGTTATCCAGTTGTATCCACTTATGTAAAATGATTCCCCATTTTACAGATGAAAAAACTGAGACTAAGTGAGAGACCTAGGACTGGGGCTGCTGTGAGAAATGTTTGTCACCTGCCTGTGATGTGGTCGGTATAGAAACTTTTACAGGCATTTGACACTGCCGTGGAAACTAAGCAACTTTTCATTTTTCTAGAAATTTATTTTTATTTGTCATATTTTAGAAAAGTATCAGTCCGCAATGGATTGTAACTTAAAAAATAAATGTGTCCTTCACCACAGAGGGTTTTAGAAACCCTTTTCAAAAAACTAACTCTGGAATGATGGTCATATTGGTAGGAAAAAAATAGATTCAAATGACTCTGCCTTGCCGTTTCATGATTAGTCACTCCCCAGCAAAGTGGCTGGGCTTCGGGGCGTCTGATGGGGCCCGGGCACCTGTATTATTTAAAGCTCTCCAAAGCATGTAAGGCCTGGGAGGGCAGCGTGTTTAGTCTGTCTTGTTCACTGATACATCCCAAAGGAACAGCGTCTGGTCCTAAGTAGGTGCTTAATGACCAGTGAGTATGGGAACACATAACTCCTGGCAGAAAGGCGTGCTTGAGAGCCCTTACTTTCAACATGCTCCTGTACCCTCAAGATTTTGCCTTTAAAGACTGAAGAGTCCCATCAGCTTCCACACTAATAGGTAAAGAAAACAGATAAATGATGATGCTCGGGATTATGAAAGAGCAACAACTGTATCACACTTCGCTCATCCTTTCACCAGATGATGCTCCTGTGAGTTGCTCCCATCGTTTGGCTGTTATAAATAATGCTGCTATCAACATGCACGCACAACTTTTGTGTGGACATATGATTTCCATGTCTTTTGGGAGGAGACCAAGGAGTGGAATTGCTAGGTCATATCTTCTCCCTGCCTTTGAGTTACCTCTTCATTTTGTTGATGATTCCTTAGAAGCACAAAAGTTTTTAACTTGGATCAAGTCCAACTTGTCTACCTTCTCTTATACAGTTTGTGGTTTTGATGTCATATCTAATAAATCATTGCCTAACCCACGATTATAATTTATTTCTGGTGTTTCCTCCTAGGAGCTGTATAGTTTTAGCTCATACATTTATGACTATTAAGTACTTTGAGCTAATTTCTATGTATGTCATGAGGTAGGGGTCCAACTTCATTCTTTTACATCGAATGTGCAGTTAACCCAGCACCATTTGTTGAAGAGATAGTGATACTTTAATGTAATAAAGACAAAATCAGTAACAGTGTCATGCTGAGCCATATAGGAGCCTGAGGTAAAAGAAAACATCAGAATACTGATTCATTCATCTTCATTTAAAGTTTTGATATTTTTTCACCATGAATTTTTGGAATCTTTTCAAATTTGGCATCTGAGGCAAATGCCTCATTCACCTCACCCTAGTCTCAGTCCAATAACTCAATCTGAACATATCAGACCTTCCCCATCCTCACTCCTACCTGCCTTCCAACCACCTGCATATCAGCCCACCATGCCTCAGCTTTTATCACTAATGATTCGGATTTGTTTACCTGCACACACCATGCTGTGTCAGGCATCTGTCATCTGGATCATACCTGGCAAAAGATTACTCACTTTCCACTGCCTAACTCTTTCCCATCCTACAAGATCAAGTGCCAACCCCTCCAGAAAGACTTGAGTGAACTTCCAAGTTGGATCAGATGCTCCTACGTTGGCCTGTGTTCCAGCAACACAGCACTTACATTACACTGTGTGATAATCATATGTCTTCTCTCCCGCCCGACTGCAGCTCTTTGTCCTTATGTCCAACTGTGCCTTATGCACCTGGACATTCCCAGATCCTAGCACAGCACCGGGAACATGAAAGATGAGGAAATAAATGTTTGTTTCACAGTTTGTCTAAATGGGGAGACAGCAGGGAGAAAGCAGCCCCATCTGCTTAAAGTGAGCAGAGAAGGTTTCTTCAAGGAACCTTCCTGGTAAGATGACATGAACTAAGCACCTGACACAGGAGGCCTGCCTGCTGCAAAGTGGGAGAGAGAGTAGAGACTGCACCAGGGGCAACAGCCACTTGTCCACGCTCCCAGGATAGAAGCAGGGATCCCAAGACTTTATTAGAAGGTCAGCCCCAGGTACAGAAGGGTTATACACAAATTCAATAATGGAAACCGATCCTAGGGATCTATAGGTGAGGGAAAGAAGTGTCTGTCTCCAGGTAGTGCAGAAATGAGCAAAAAATAAGGGCAAGCCCTCACTAAGCTCACTTCATTTATTCATTCATCCATTCATTCACTGGCCAGTCATCCCAAAAACATGTATGGAGCATCTTTGGGCACTGGCCTTGGCCTCAGAATATAGGAGTCAAAGATCAGGTTCTCACCCTAAAGAAGCTCATAATCAAGTAGAGTGCTGCAGACCTACTATGTTCAGGGTGGGTTGCCAAGAAAATAAAGGTGTTCACAACAAAATCCAGTCTTCAGTGGTTTTGGTGGATTCTTCCATTTGCTCCCCCAAATCCACTCTCCACTTTTACCCAACCTGCTGTACCATGGGAGGCTGAACATCTCAGACTACACCATTGGGCGCCCTTGCACACTGGCTTCCAGCTGGATTTGGCCAATACCATGCACAGCAGGAGATCTAAAGGTGGGCAATGAGCAAGGGTGACATTTACTACCATTGCTGTGGGGCTGCCATGAGCTGGTTTTGTCCAAGGTGAGGAGTTTCCTTAGGAGGTCTATTCCACACAGCATTCACTGTTTTCTGGTTATCTTTCCCCTCTCTCTACTCCTTCCGACCTACTAAGGGGATTAGATTTCGTAGCATTGTCATCTCAGTGTTTTTTATAGTTTCTCTAAACCCCGCTCCCAGCTTTATTAATAGTCTTTTAATAAATTCTTATCAAATTACTCTAATGTGAGTGTGCCATCTGCTTCTCACTGGGACCTCAGCTGATACAATAAGCTCCTAGGGAAGACGTGACAAGAACATGATGAGCAGAGAATGGATGGACGGAGGGATCCCTTTGGACATGTGAATGAATATGTATGGCCACCCTCCAGAAAGAAAGCATGTGGAAGAGTCAGAGCCATGCTCTGGGACTGTTTGCACTCCAGGGGGCTGGACTAGTGCACTGACTGAGGGTATCTTGGAGTCTACCTCTGAAAAATAACAGATTCAAAGGGCAAGGGAAGGTTTCCTTCTGCCAGAGAAATGCCTAGAGAACGCTGACTGTGAGCCTTCTGGGCATAAACAACAATGAAGACTTAATGAGCTTAACCCTTTAAGGTTGGTCTCCCCTTCCCATGCCTTCCGGGGGACCTCAAAGCAAAGGAAAGGGCCTGTTGATACACCTCAAGTTGAGAGGAAAAGGGAAATAAGCTGTTTCCTACAAGTTGTAGTATATATCATCAAATAAAAGGACAAAATTGAGCTCTGCCAAGTCATCAAAGACACAAAATGATTTCCAGGCCTATAAAAGTTGCCTGCAACCTGACATATCTAGAGGTCGTCTAGAAGATGTTTCTAGCGCGGGGAGCACACTAAAAAGAAGCATGCATAAGGCTCTTAATACCATGTCCCCAAGCATTTAAATCACACCCACTCACATCTCCCTTTTTTATTTCATCTCCCTCAAAAAAATCTTAGGAGTATTATTTGGTTTCTTGTGTTGGCTTCCTGAAAGGGAGTATAGGTATATGCTGATGAGTACTGAGTGCCTAACAATAATATTTCACGTTGAAAACCATTGCATTTAGCATCAGGTATTATTATTCCTCGGTCTCCTGCAAGCATTGCTAGCATAAGTTGGCCTCCCGAAGTCCAGGAGGCTCTGCAACACTTTGAGTATGTGAACCCACAAAGCCAAGGGCAAACTTTTGGGTCAGGGAAAAGTCTCAAGTGTCAAGTGCTGCCCCAAGGCTCCTTGGCAGCCTGCCACCCAGAGGCCCCGGGACATATACACAGTGGTACTTCGGTGGACCCTGTCTCCTGCCTCCCTTTCTTTCTTTTTTAAATATGTCTTTATTGATTGCAGAGAGAGGAAGGGAGAGGGAGAGAGAGACAGAAACATCAATGATGAGAGAGTCATTGATCAGCTGCTTCCTGCACACCCCCAACTGGGCATCAAGCCCACAACCCGGGCATGTGCTCTGACCAGGAATCGAACCACGACCTCCAGGACACTAGGTCGATGTTCAACCACTGAGCCACTCGCGCCCGGCCGGGCTCCTGCCTCCCTTTCTTGCCCAGTCGATTGCTTGACCAAAATTCAGGAGTTTACCTTAATCCATTTTCAATTTCATAGGCTGACTTGGGCCCATTGCTCTTCTTGACTGATTGTCAGTCACTGTATTTGCTGCCTCTGTCAGACTAGAGTAATCCACAAATTTGATAAACTGGCATGACTTAAGTGATTGATAAAAATGTTAAATAGACAGGCAGGGGAGTTCTGCAACCCCATCCTGGCTACTCTTCTTTTCAAACTCTGCTCTTTCTCCCTTTGAAGTTCAGAGCCCAGGACTGAAAGCAACATTACAGGTGTGGTCTACTCTGTGCATAACAGAGCATGACTCCCACCTCCCTCATTTCAGTTCTGTGCTTCTACCAACATAGACTAAGAACAAAATATTTCCCTACTCCATCACTGCTCCTCCAGCCAATGAAAGCACCTCAATGACTTTTATCCTGCTGATGTTAAGTGACATCAGTCTTCCTTGTTGGTTTCCTTTTGGACTTGAGTGTAGGCTATGGATTCCTGTTCAGATCCGCCTCATTATGTTCAGCCTGTTCAGGCTTATTAGGGTCTTAGAACAATGGATCAGGCACAAGGAACCTCTCATTCTTCAACTTTTGTCTGACTCCTTAGCACCATCCTGTTCCTACTTCTATCTCTGCTTTCTAGTGCCAGCACTATAAACTGCTTCTGGGTCTCCCCAGTGTTCTCTAGACTGCATATGTTGGAACTTCTTCAACACAGAAAAAGCCTGAGGTTCACGTAAAGGCCCACACCCAGGCTCTGACCCAAACCACTCAATCACTGTCCTAGGCAACACAAGGCCCAGCAACAAAAAGATAGGGAACTGAGTCACATGGCCAGGGGACAGGGGCTAGCCTGGTCTCCACACTAACACTATCACAGGACGATATGGGCAGCTATGGTACAGCAAACAAAGGATACACCAGAAATCTTCCTGCCTCCCTCTAGCTTCGGCAGAGGTTGGTCATTGCTCCCCAACATCCATCTTCCTCTTCTCTTAAGAACAGGTCCCCATTTTTAGCAAAGCACATATGGCCTTCCAGAATTAAGACAGCATTCCCAGCTCCCTCAGAGCTAAGAGTGGTCATGAGACAAAGTTCTGACCAATGACATGCAAGAGATTGGGGTGTTAAGGGACTTTCAAAAAGATTTTTAAAGAAATGGGGTACAAGAGGCAGCCAATCGATGATGTTTCTCTCTCATCGATGCTTCTCTCTCTCCCTTTTCCTTCCTCTCTCTCTAAAATAAATAAAATATATATATTTTTTTAAATGTGACTTCTGGGGATTAGTGCTGAGTGACCAAGTAGAGGGGCTCCTGTTTCCAACAATGGGAACTGCTCCTGTGCATGGAGTGGGTGGGACATTAAAAGCTCTTGTCATGCCCAAATACCTTCCACTGGGTATTCAAATGGAGATATTAAGCATTCAAACTTGCTTCCATTATCCCCAATTTACAGGAGAGAAAACTGAGGTCCAGAAAAGTTAAAAAAGCAGGGCTCACACCCACGACTGTGCAGACCCAGCTGGTTTCACTAGACGAGGTGATTTTAAAGCTCCCCAGCTGCAGAGGTGAGGCGAGCACCAAGTGAGATCCTGGATCTTAAACTATGATTATTATGAACATAGGATTATGAACATATTATGTCTGAGGATGGGCCAGGCGTGGAACCCAGAGGATTCAGGGAACAGAAAAAAACATGCCCAGCTCTGCCTGGTGCTGGGTCCACTGCATGCCAGGGTCAGTCACATTTCCCGAGATGGGCTGTTCCAAAGCCGAGCTACACACCATCACCTGTGAATGATTTTCACCGCTTTGCTAAATAATGTATCTCCATGTAGACAGAATGGGTCCACAGGCTGCCCAAGCTTCCCCGGCTGGTGTATAATTTACAGAGTGGTGCTCGGCCTCCCGCACAGGGAGAACTGCGGGGCCTGGGCACCTGCCAAAGTCGAGAAGGGCATCAGCGGGAGTGGGGAGGAAAAGCAGCTCGGCAGCGGAGTGTCTGAGACACAAAGGCACATGCTGAACCTTGGCTCCCAGGGCAAAGCGGGGTGGGCGGTCCAAGGGTCGGGCTGCCTTGAGCAGGGCGTGAGGCTGGGGGGAAGCGCGCGGTTACCAGTGTTTCCAAAGCCTGAGTAAAATATTATCCACTCTGCGCTCTTCCTCGTGACAGCTAGAACTTCAGGAGCTTTTACTGTACGCTTGACGCTCCCCTGCGTATGTTCCCTTTAGTCCGCAGAGCAGCCTGGGTGGTTCCAGGGTATTTCCATTCTGTGTATGAGAGGCTGGGGCACAGAAAGAGACCCTTTGCATGGAGTTTGGGCTTGCCATTCTGTGTTCGGGGGAGCTTGCCCGTTGGGGCTAGAGCACAGGTTCATGTCCATGAAAAAGAAAAACATCACCCCAAAAGATCCAGTCTGCCCCAGTTTTCGACATTGAAGAAGAGACAGAAAACCAAGCCTTGTGAGGCAAGGGGTAGATGGACAAGAAAAAGGGGGTGGTCATCTTCTTTGGAGTTCTTTTTTTAAAGTATATTTTTATTGATTTGAGAGAGGAGGGGGGAGGGAGGGAGGGAGGGAGGGAGGGGAGGGAGGGAGGGAGGGAGGGAGGGAGGGAGGGAGGGAGGGAGGGAGGGAGACATCAATGTGAGAGAGAAAATTGATTGGTTGCCTCCCACATGAACTCCTACCAGGGATTGAACCCGCAAGCTGGGTATGTGACCTGACCAGGAATCGAACTGTCGACCCTTCGGTGCACAGCATGATGCTCAGCCAACTGAGCCACAGCGGCCAGAGCTGGAACTCTGTCCCGTAAGCTGAGATGTTGATGTATCTAAACATCCTTGAAAGAAGGCGGAGGAAATCGGCCCTTGCCTCAAGAAAGTAGTGGATGGGGCAAAGCAGGGAGACAGCCACGGGGAGCCCAAGGCTGCTGTTAGCTAGCAGGTCTCTTATAAACCAAAAGGTCCAGTGGTGCACTGCCATTCAGGACTCATTCCCTTCTGTGACTTGGGAGGCCTGACAACTGCTCTTACCGCCCTCAGTGGTACCAAGGGGAATGAAGGAGTGAATTTTGGTCCATCTTGGACACGTGTGAAACTAAGATCGGAAACCTCTGAAGAGAGCTTTGTTGTCAACAACAATAATGAGAGCCCAAAGGGATGGGTGTGTCTCCGGGATGAGAAGGAACCTTGCCCTACCCATGGGAGCTCCCCCATCCATGACCATCCAAGGCCAGTGAGGACTCAATTTCATTAAAGGCCCTGGGGCATTTCTTTACCTGTTCAAAGATGAGTGAGGCCCATTGGAGAATAGAAACGGAAGAGCCTCTCACCCAAACCTGGAGGCTGCTCTAGGTCAGGCAGCTGGGGTCCCAAGGGAAGGAAGAAAAATAAATTAAACTCCTTCATCTGGAAAATAAATACTGAGTGGCAAGTGATCGTATGCACTGCATGAGTGAGTCAGGGAGGTTTAATTCTCTAATTATTGCCTCCAGTTTCCCCATGGAGTTAAAAAGCAAGTTGGTAGAGAGAGATAATCAGGGCATTAATACTGTGGTTCCTTGGCTTATCTAACTTAATGAAATAATAAAAATATCCTCTGAAGTACTCAGTTCTGATTTTTTTTTTAATAGAAAGAGAAAAAAAAATATTTGAGAAAATATTTTTATCTTGCACTTGATTCAAAACAAACCCAGACATTTACTGAGCACCTACTATGAGACTGTGTTCAATCCTGAGTCTTCAGTGCTCAATGTCATAAGCTCAGCTCAGGAAGCACTAGCTCTGGCCTCCATGGACAGGCCCCACAGCACATGTTCACCACCTAGAGTCTATGACTTCACTATATTCTATTGGAAAGATTGTGTCTGTTAAGCTAACTATATGTATTAAGTAATAATTAGTTCCTTTTCAGTATATAAAATTTTCAGTAAGAGTTTCTGTCAAAAGATAAACTTCTTGTGCTCATATTGAGTCAGTAAAATCACAGCTAAAACGTATACAGCCCCTCAACAGCCATGTACAGAGCGAGCCTGCTGTGTGCCAGGCACTGTGGGGGTACTTGGAAGAAGAGTGAACAAAATGTTTAAAAAAAAAAATTCAAGGTCCTCAAATAGTATAAATTCTAGTGCAAAAGTAAAGCCAAAACAAATTTACAGAAAAATAAATAAAGAGGTAGAGTATACTGTATATTATAGATGCTATTAGAAAAGGAAAGCACGGTGAGAGAGATATCCTTGGAGATAAATAAGGGGGTACTGAATGGGGGGGTCGGTGATTTAAAATAGAGTGAATCTCAGAGGGAAGGGAGAAGAGAAGGGACAGGAAGAGATTAACCAAAGAGCTTATATGCACATCTTGTTAGGTTATACTACATCCCCAGCACCTAAACTAGTCCTGTGCCCAGAGGGGATGCTTGATGGGTATTTGCTAAACAAAGGGAGGGAGGGAGGGAGGGAGGGAGGGAGGGAGGGACGGAGGGAGGGACGGAGGGAGGGAAGGTGTCTCTTGAAGGCTCAAATTCCTAATGCATAAAACCCATATTGGTTGGCATATATGCATAACCATTGGACACAGACAATAGTGTGGTGAAGGCCTGGGGAGAGGGGGTAGAGGGGATCAAAGGGCTGCAAAAGGGGGACATATGTAATATTTTGAACAATAAATATAAATTTTGAATAAATAAATAGATAAATAAATAAAATAGAGTGGCCAGGACAGGATTCATGGAGAAAGTACCACCTAAAGGAGGTAAGAGTGAGCCATGTGGATATCAAGGAATGTGGATTCTAAGCAAAGGCTGGAGCACCAAAGCATCCCTGAAGCATCAGGGCAACCGCCCCGCCCAGTGCAGCAGGACAGAGTCCAAGGAGAGAGCTGTAGATGAACCAGCCAGAGAGAAGGCTGAAGGAGAGATGGTGAAGAGCGGTGCTGGGCATCGGAAGGACACTGCCTTCATCACAAGGGAAATACAGAGCCTTGAAGGATTTTCAACCAAGAAATGGCCTGATAAGAAAAGTATCATTTTCCTACACTGTGTACCTTTATTTAGCCTACTTATGAGACATCCAGCAGGCTTTCTGGAATATTGAAAATACCTCAAGCAGTTTCTAGGATCACCTCTGGGCTACAGGAAAGGTCCAAAACCCAGGTTTGGTGCCAACATTTTATTTTTTTTTTACAGAGAAGAAAATGGAAACTCAGAATGGTCAGTGAAGTAGCCCATGCCAACCCCTGAGTAAGGAGCAGGCCTGGCTGGACAGTGAAGCCAGAGCACTGCTCCTCCCCACCCCCACCCCCACGCCAATAACCACAGTGAATGACCAAAGAAAGACCAGTCTTTGTGTCTTCATTTATTTTTTTCAGCTCACCTTTGTTAGCCAGGCACCTTGTTAAATGCCTTACAAACATTATCTCTCTTAAGACCCACAGATACCATAATAAAACAGTTGTTCTTCTCAGCTCATTAATAAGAGGGTTGGCTGCACTTATTTGAGGCGCACAACTAGAACACAGTGGAACCAGGGTTCGATCCTGGCTCTCCCCACTTGACTTCAGAGCCCCTCTTTATTTGTCTCTGTAGAGGAGGGTTATAAAAGCATGGAAGCCAATGTCATATTTATTTGCCTTTCTGCATTACATTACACAGCTTGACTTATTTGTGACTCTCACTGAGACTTTCAGTATGTTGACTTAAACTCACAATTTTTGAAATAAAGTTTAGTGAGGAAGGAACATCAGTATATAGGACCTGTCAGATAGGATTCAGTCACAGATCTTGTTGCAGCCAGGGAAGACAGTCTCCCAGGAAGAAAAACTTGACTTTCAATGCCTAGATCAAGGTCACCCTCTCTGAGGAGCTTTCTCTGCTCCCTTCCTCAAATGGGAAGAAAAAGATCTCTCCAGACCTTCATAATTGTTGGTGCACAGTTAGGACAGCTGTCCTGTAGGGAGCCCTTGCTGTGGACCAGGCATTTAACCCCATAATCTCTAAACGTCTCAGCAGCTACAATCATTACCTTGATTTTACAAAATTATACACGAAGCATCAAAGAAGTTCAGGAATTTTCTTGGAATGACACAGCTAGTGAGTGGCAAAGCTCCACTCCACACAACCTTGGAAACCCATCCTGTTGCACTGACAGAGGAGACTTGGATTCAAGTCCATTTCTAGCTGTCAATAAATAAGTGCAGAGAAAGCAGAGAGTATACATCTTGTTAGGTTATACTGGATCCCCAGGACCTAACCTAGTACTGGCCCAGAGGGGATGCCTGGTGGGTATTTGCTGAAGAAGGAAGGAAGGAAGGAAGGAAGGAAGGAAGGAAGGAAGGGAGGGAGGGAGGGAGGGAGGGAGGGAGGGAGGGAGGGAGGGAGGGAGGGAGGGAGGGAGGGAGGGAGGGGGAGGGGGGAGGGAGGGGGGAGGGAGGGGGGAGGGAGGGGGGAGGGAGGGGGGAGGGAGGGGATGCCTCTTGGAGGCTCAAATGCCTAGTGCATAAAACTGTGATTTCATGCAAAAGTTGAACTAAATAACAAAAGAGAAAGTGCTGAAAGTGTTTTATGAGCCACAAAGGCCTAAATGATGGTTATTCCAAACCTGAGATGCTATGATTTGACCTTTTGTTGCTGTTATGTCCATCCCTTTCCTCTCCTAATAGCCTGTAAGTAAGTTACAGTGTCTGATGGGACATTGTGTCACCACGTGATCTGATGAATCAATCATCAAGAAGCTTTTGTTTTGGAGATGATACAAAAGGAGTAGAAGCATTAAATCAGAATAATTATGCATCACTCAAAAAGCACCTATGTACTATACTCTAGGGGAACTGGCCCTTTCAATAAACAAAAGTCATCACTTTCAGGAGTCTGAATCCTCTCTCAAGTTCAGAATTTCAGACTTGCAGGTCATTCTTCTTCAAAACCCATATTGATTGGCAGAAACGACTGAAAAATCAATGGATGCTACATGCTGGATGGGGAGAGACTGCAAAACAGAGGATTATCCTCGCTCAGGAAGAGAGGAGATAAAGGGGAATTGATTGAGGGTGTCAGGCCAGTCCTTTCATCATAGCTGGGGGGACTCAGAGCCCTGGGGGGGGAGGGCAGGCTGCCATCCTAGCAGCACAGGGTCCCCTGCAAATGCTTTCTTTTTACATATAAGGTGGCTAGAGCTGCTTAGGAGGCCCCAACTGGCTTCCTGTTATCCTGCAGGGACTTGGCTGGTTTTCTTCCCGAAAATCATACTGTCAGCCTTCACGTGCTCTCTGAGTTATCTCTGGGAAAACCTGCTTGTGGAGAGGAACCTGGTTCCTCAGCCTCAACCCACCCACTTTTTGTTACTGCCACAAACAATATGCACAGGGGACTTGTTTGCCTCCTGAGCATGAAGATGGGGACCCACAGCAGCTGTGGCTCTGCACAGGGTGGTCTCTGATTCATCTCCCCAAGCTGCGTGTGTGGACCTGCCCAGTGGCCTGGTGGCCCCTGGCTATCTTCTCTCATCCCTGCCATGTCCCCTGGGACCCAATCCCTGGCTGTTTCCATGGCCTCCCCTCTCACCACATACCCCTCTTCCCTCACACCCCATCCTTTCTGAATTCCAAGCCATTCTACAAACCCCTCATTTTTTCTGGGTACTGGGATTTGTTTTGATCAGTGATGGTAAGACATGTAGACATGAAAATGACTGTCTTAAGCAGGAAGTTTATTCACATTTCTCACCCACACCACAGCCAGCCAGGAGCAGAGAGGAGGGGGCCTATGGGCAAATACCTTCACTGTGGGTTCCGGGAAGGCTGAGTAGGCAGATGCAGAATTGGCGAGTTTGAGTAATTCAGTGGGTTCTGGGACACAGTTGTCCCTAGCGGTCTGTGCCTACCTGGGGGGGTTAGAGGAGGGGAATAGTGACCTGGTAGGAGGGGTTGGGGTTGGGGTTGGGCTGTGGACTGGCTGGTTCGCATATGGAAAGCACACTCACAGGCCACCATCTCTAGGAATTAGCAAGCCCTGGGAGGGGCAGTCCCTTCAGGTCAGCAAAGCCCCAAGGTGTCAAAGCATCAGAAATACAGAATAAATATATATAATTACATTTGTCAGTTATGCCTCCAGAGTTGAAATAATACCAAAAAAAGAGAGAGAGAGAGAGACATGATTAATATACCCCCCCCAGTCTCTCAGGCATCCTGGAAGACCAGGTCTCAGACCTGTGGGCACCCCGAGTAGCACCCCTAAGTATTGTGAAATCCTTCGTCCCAATTCCCAGCTCACCTCAATCAGCAACTGAAGGAAACTTCTCAGGACTCACCTGGTTCTCTGAGCCTAGTACTCCCCTGGCCTTCTCAAGGAGGTTTTAAAAGCAAGAAAGACAAATCCCTGCCCTTAAGGAATGGTCCCTTCGCTGTTCAGACGACATCTCAAAGGATCACGAGGGGACACCGGGCAGGGCTTGGGAGGACCCAAGTCATGAAAGGAACACAGCCTCCCTGTACTTGTTTCCCGTGGCCGCCTTAACCAGTGCCGCAAACCAGGGGGCGGGGAGGTGGGTTGCTTAAAACAACAAAAAATTTGTTCTCACAGTTCTGGAAGCCAGAAGTCTGAAATCATGCGTTGGCAGGGCCATGCTCCCTCTGGAGTTTCTGGGGGGAAATCCTACTTGTCCCTTCCCGCTCTGGTGCTACTGGCAAACCTTGGCACTCTTTGGCACTCCTTGGCTTACGGTTGCATCACTCCAGCTTCCACCACCACCTTCACAGGGCCGTCTCCCCCTTGTGTCTGTGTCTTCACGTTCTGCTCTCCTCTCTGTATGTGTGTGTCCAAGTTTCTCCTTCCTATAAAGACACCGGTCACTACAGAGGGTCTACACAGACCCTATTTCCAAATAAAGTCATGTTCAGAGGTATTAGAGGTTGGGGGGATATGATCAACCCACAAAGCTCCCCATAATGTGTTCAACTAGCCAGAAGAGAAAGACACATACAGAAATAACCTGTTTACTTTTTTGTTTTTTTGTGTTTTGAGTAAAAATATTTTGAAAAGATCCCAGTACCCGCATCTTGATAGAATGTAAAGTTCTTTATTCATTGTTTCCATCTTCTTGTTTTCCTCTCAATACCCTCTCTTATGTCAGATGTACTTTCTTTTGTGACTAGGTGGCACCTCTGCATCCCTGCAGCATGCCAACCAAGGTCACTATGGAAACCAAGCAAAGAAAAGCTGATCACATCTCATTTTGGGGAATGCTGCCCTGTAACAAACTATCAGTGAATTCTGTGTTTTAAGAAACCTCTGTCTTAGTCGGTTGGGCAACAATAACAAAATACCAGACACCGGGTGGCTTATAAACAACAAACGTGTATTTCCTACAGTTCTGGAGCATGGTGTCCTCACATGGTAGAAGGAGCGAGGAAGCTGGGGGCGGGGGTCTCTTTTAAAAGAGCACCAACCCCAGTCATGAGGGCTCTACCTTTATGCCCCAAGCACCTCCCAAAGGCCCACCTCCTAACGCTGGGCATTAGGATTTCAGTGTATGGATTGGGATGGAGGGAGGCATTCAGACCAGAGCTGCATCCTAAAGAGCCACAGTCTAAAGAACCAAAGTTCATTTGCAAAGCAACTGGAAATGTGAACATTAAACTGAGGAGTCCTGCCGGTGTCAGAGGCCACGCTGTGTGTTTGCCGCCCGCATCGTTTTCATCGCCTGCACACAAAGGCAGACTCCACCCCCCTGCCTCCATCACCGCTGGGTGGGCCTGTGACACTGAGTCTGGACAAAGAAACACGGGGAAGTGATGTATGCCTCGTTCAAGCCCAGTCCCTAAGCCACCTCTCGTGTCCTTTCGCCTCTGATCACGCAGAGAATCCAGTGAAGAACCCAAAGCCCCGGGAGAGGGCAGATTCTCCCCAAGGAAGGAGGGGGACCTTCCGAGGCACAGGGACCCCACACGCAGAGAGCGAGAGAGGCCTCCACTGGGTTGTCACAGCGGTGAGATAAAAACCATCGAGGGCTAACCCTGAGATGGGGGGCTTGCTTTGTACGTAGGCTAACATACCCTGAACGAGTGTGGGGTTCTAGAAAAGTCAATGTTATCGGCTGAACTTCATCCAAGCATGGAGTTAACCGGAGGAGACAAGACCAGGCTTGTTGAGTTGGGATTTACATGATCACACAGAAGAGACCAGTATCCTGTGGCCAGGGGGCAGCACCGGCAAAGGTGTGGAGCCTGGAAAGTTTAACTAACGTGGCAGGGAAAAGGGGGGCAAACGTCGGTTGATCATGTGGGGAGGGCCGGGGCGGGGCGGGTGGCAGTGAATGGTTGCGAGCAGCCTTAGCCAGCTAGGGCTCAGAGACGACGAAAGGGGGTCGGCCCTAATGCGACAAGCAACAGAGGGCCACTGAAGATGACCGAACAGGTGACCAACGTGATCAAGACGGTGCGCCCAGAAGCCGGCAGGGCAGCCACGTGCCAGGGGCTTTGAGGCAGGTGGAGGCAGGGAACCCCGCTAGGAGGGCACAGCTGAGGGATGAGGCGGGATCCACCTGCGGCAGGGGCCCGGGGTGCAGAGGAAGGCACAGGGAACATGGCAGCGATGACAGCTTTGACTTCGGGCACCTACTCTGTGCCAGGTAATTTACACACACCATACAATTTAACTCTCCAAATCGTATGTGGTGGGGCGACGGCCCTATGTGACAGCTGAGGAAACTGAGGCCCAAAGAAGTTCAAGGCTACTAAGTTATTCAATGCCTGAGCTGGGACGTACACAAGGGCGTCTGAGTCCAGAGCCTTCTCCCTTAACCACCACACGGAGATAGGAATAGTGAGAAAGGAAGAAATCCAGGCGCCCTGGCAGGCTGACCTCACATAAACCCTCCACAGCCCTCCATCCGCCTGCACCCTCCCTCCCACTCCCAGAGGACAATGTGAGCTTGGATAGCAAGTTCTGGATCGTTTCTATTACCTTCGAAGCATCTGCCCAGATCCCATAATACATTATTTTCAGTAAAAGGTGAAAATGCGGCAAAAATGGAAATTCCTGGCCAGGCGGCTCAAGGCCATCAGCGCAGGTGCCCCATTAGCTCTAAGCAGAGCCTGCCCAGGAGCGAACAGCCCAGGTGCAGAGCTGCCCAAGGGAACGAGCTGCTCTCGCCTTGGAAGGAAAGGGTCAGCCCCGATCCTCTGGCCAGGTTTGCAGCAAATCAACCAGAAACTTTGCAAAGTTATCCCTGAGGCTGCGGTTCTCAGCCTTGGCTGCACAGCAAAATTATCTGAAGGCTCGGGAAAGATTAGCTTAATCGGAATTTCTGGGGTTGAAGCCCAGGCATTATATTTTTGAAACTCTCCCAAGGCGATTGATTCTCCAGCATAAAGAGGGTTGAGAAGCAGCACCCTTGGATCATGCCGAGCAAAGTAGCTGCTCATATACTGTTTGGGAACCTCACGCAACAGTACTCATTGGGCCCAAATTTATTTACCCGGCCTCTCTCTCTGCGAGGAGCTGTGCTGTGCTCTGGAGATGCAGAGATGAAAGACGGGGTCTTGTCCTCACAGAGTTTACCATGGAATGAGCGAAACAGGCGACTATAATAGGATTGTGGAGTTGGTGTTAGAACAATTCTGAGTATGGAACATGGGGAAGGAACAAAACAAAAAAAGAATCAGTCTTGGGGACCAGAAAGGACCTTAAACAGAAGTCAACAGCTGGACTGACTGTTACAAGAGGAATGAAAATAAGCCAGGTGAGTAGAAGGTTGGGAACAGCATTCATGACCGAGAGAACAGCTTGCAGCAGAGAGCAAAGAGGGACCTAAAGAAATTCAAGCCAAAGGGAGCACTTGGTGCATTTGAGGGGCCCTCGAGTGGGGCCAGAGGCTGTGGCAGGAAGGGTAGACCCCTCAGGGCCTGGTGTGCCGGGCAAAGAGTACTGGATTTTTGCTGGAGACAGAGATAGCACCTCTGAGAAGGTGTCTGGGATCAAAGCATGAAAGTGAGGAAAAATGTGGGGGCCCATAAATGCCAAGGATGTATACTGGTTCTATGTGCTCATTTGCTATGTCAATAGGTAGCACTATGGCACACTTACCACGCGTGAGGCCCTGTTCTAGGCACTTCACCTTCATTCATTCAATCACCGCACATATTTATCGGCCGTCTCCAGCTGCGGGCCACCCACCAAGCCCCAGGTGCAGAGAAAGCACAGTGAACAGTCAGCATCCCCCCTCCTGGTGAAGTTCACATTTCTGAAGGGCACAGAGGAGAACGACTGGCGGAATAAGTGAAGTGGAGAACTGGGTGCTAACACATGCTGAGGCAAAAGTAAAACAGGGGGAAAGAACAGGACTATTTGAGGGGCGATGGTCCTCCCACGTGTCGACTTGTCTACATGTCAGCAGGAAGAACAGTTTGTGGATGTGATTAGATTTCATCACCAGTTGCCTTTAACTAAAGGAGACTGTCCTCTCCAGTCTGGGTGGGCCTGACCCAATCAGGTAAATGTTGCAGGAGCACATCTGAGGCTTTCCTGAGGGAGAAGAAATTTCCCGTGAGAGGGTGACCCTACCCTTTCTGGTGGCCAGTCCCGTGGATTTCAGACTTGCCTCGCCAAACCTCGCAATTGCATAAGCCAATAAATCTTTTCATATATAGTTCCTGCTGCTTCTGTTTCTCTGGTTGAACCCTGAGGGATATAGGGGGACGCTGTCATTTTAATTAAGGGAGGCCAGATGGATGGCACTGAGAAGGTGATATTGGAGAAAAACCCTAGAGGTGGCGAGTGAATGAGTGAGCAGATATCTGAATGAAGGGAGGGGACATTCCAGACAAAGCAACCACAGATGCAGGGCATTCTTCCATTCGATCCTCGTAGCAACGTTATAAAGTAGGAATTGATATTATTGTCAAGAACCGTGGAGAGTCTAAGATTTTTCCCTGCTTGTCAGCTTACAAGTCAACCTGCTGCACATGGAAGCTGGCAGGAGATGTGAGACTCCTGGCTCAGAAACAAAGGATGTTACTCACAGCACTGCGGGTGGCAGGAGCTTTGTGTGTGCTTCAGTTACTCTAGCTCTCCCCAGGTCCCACAGGGACCATACAGGTGGGCCCCCATGGATGCTGTGTACACTGTGGACCTGTGTCACAGTGGAGGAGCCTGAGCTTAGGAAACCGCAGTCCTTTAATGAGGCCATTGGCAAACCTGCCCAACCTTTGCCTCAGAGAGAGACATTATCTTTATTATACTGGTCCAGAAACAGCTCCACCCTGACAACTGGAAGGAGGCACTATACCATCCAAGGCTATTTACTATATAAATATACTTGAAAAATTGATCAAGAATAAAAGTTGTTAGCAGTAAATAAGAAGGTCAATAATAAATGAAATGAGATTGAAGAGAGAGAGAGAAGGGGGAGAAGGTCATATCACGTAGAGTCTTGCAAATAGGAATAAAACTTTGGATAAATAAAGGGTGTAAAGTTGGAAAATAGCATAACCACCTTGCATTTCTGGAATGTCACTCATTGCTATGTGGAGAATAGAATCAAGATCAACAGCAGGAGAAGTGGAAAGACCAGCTTGGAAATCAGCAGCCTAGTCCAGGTGAGACACGGTGGTGATTCGGACTAGAGTGACATCAGGAGATCTGAACAGAAGTGAGCTAACTCAAAAGCATTTTGGAAGACAAATTAATAGGACGGGGCATTAAATTTAATGTGAGCAATGAAGAGGTACGAGGATAACCCCTAGGTTGCAGGCTTGAGCAAATGGTCACTTATTGAGTTGGAAAAGCCTGGGAGGGAGGCATATCTGGGGAAGCCTCAGCTTTCGAATTTGAACATGCTCAGTTGAAGACGCCCAGGAGCTATTCAAGAAGAGCTACTGAGACAGCTTTGAAATGTGAGCCTGGACAGGAGAGAGGCTGGAGGAAGTGTGAATTGGGGAATCTTTGGTATCTAGATTTCTAATGCCTGGGGAGGTGCAGAGCGTGGACAGAAAAAATGAGGAGAGGCGGGACTACTACCCAGGGTCTTCCAACACACACAGATTGGACGTAAGCAAATGGGCTGCCAGAAAAAGGCTCAGGGGAACTTCTGAAGAGCTAGCAAAAACCCGGAGAGTCTGAGGTCACAGAGGCCCCGACACACTGTCCTTTGGATTCTGCAGGATGGAGACCACTGGGTAAGCATAGGGAGGGCAGTTATCAGGGGAGTTTAGAGGGGTGGAAGGCGATGGGTGGGCGCATGATAGAGCAGGTTGAGAAGAGATTTGGAGACAAATAAATGACGGCAGCTTGTGGATATGTATCTTTCAAGAATCCTGAATATAAAATGAAAAAGAAGGTTGGGTAATGCCTAGAGGGCAAGTAGAAGGTCAAGGGTTATTTGAAGGGTCCAAAATATAACAACAAATTGAAGAAATAAAGAAGCGCGAAAGTAAACAGTGGAGTGAAAGCCAGCAGGAGATGGGGTCTAGACCTAAGAGCTGAAGCCGACTTGGAAAGATGTCCTGGGATCAGAGAAGCAACACGGGCGATGGGCACAGGTGGGGATGAGGCTGCCATTAGGGGTGTAGGAGCTAATCTCTGCACTCGCACCAGCCTTTGCCTCTGCAGACCTCTTCACACTCACCCCCTCAATCAATTCTACTCTCTGGAGTCAGTCCTTACCCCCACTATACATATAAGGAAATTAAGACTCAGACTGGCTCAAGCAACCTGGTTGAAATCTTAGAAGATGTTAATAGCAGAATCAGTGTTCAAATCCAAGTCTTTGGTTTCTAAATACAGCTCACTCCCCACCCCACCCTCCTCCTCTCTCCCTTCTTTCTCCCTCCATCTCTCCCTCCCTTTATCTCTGTATCTCTCTTCCTCCCCTGCTCTCCCTCCCTCCCTCCCTCCCTCCCTCCCTCCCTCCCTCCCTCCCTCCCTCCCTCCCTCCCTCTCTCACATTCTTCCTCTGTTCTTTCTTTTTTCCTGCTCTTTTCCCTGCCCCGCTGATTCTTTTCTGAATGCCAGCCAGGTCTTTTAGCAAAATCAATCTTGGAATTAGTGTACTGAAACCCTTCGACACACTCCTCTCAGCCTGGGTTTTACATCCTATCAAAGGATAGATACGCTAGCAGATTAAAGCTCTTTGAAGCCTCCCCGGGTTTGATGCCTCAGTTGTTTGGAGTTAGGGACCTCTCAAGCTCAGGATTTCAAAATATGCCTTCTTTTTTCTTTTCAATTTTGTTGACAATTTCTATTAGCGTCCCGCTCTCTCTCTGGATTGCACCCATATAACTGCGTGAGAGGTTAAAGAATGCATTTGCCAAGGTTGGAAGCAGACTGGAGCCTCTCGAGTTCCATGCTTCACCCTAAATTCCAAACTTGCTTATGGTTCAAATTCATTTACTCTTGGCATCAAAATCAACATGTTCTTTTTCTTTCAAAGGCATTTTAAGTGGCCTTCAAGGAAAGAACATAAGCGGCGTACAGTAAATAATTCATCCAACTATCTTTCATGAAAGAAAACAGGTACATGAATAAGCATTATGTAGGTTGCATTTTACTTGAAATTCACCAGAAAATAATAAAAGGTCCAAAAGCTAGACTGAATTTTCATAAACGCTAAACACATCAAGTTCCAACCACCTCATTAGTATAAAATAATACACCAGCCTAATTCACTTTGGGTGCTCAAGTGGAAAACTTCGGTACAAATAAATTATTTGTATGAAAAGATATCCGCTCCATTGCCCTAAACGGTACTCTTGTGGCCCAGAGTGTTAACGATGCTCCCAACCGCTTCTAATGACACGCTCTAAAATCGCGCTGTTGTTTAAATAAAGACAGAGGGCTGTTACCAGGGCTGGGAATTTCCCAGCCCAGCAGAAAGGGGGCATGGATGCAGAGCTCGAGGAGGGCTCCAACCCTGGATCCGCCTTATTCGGCTCTGTGACCGTTTCCTCATTTTCTAAATAACAATGATAAAAGTAATTTTTATAAAGCATTTTTTATGTTTTTATTGATTTTAGAGAGAGGAAGTGAGAGGGAGAGAGAGAGAGAAACATCAATGATGAGAGAATCACTGATCAGTTGCCTCCTGCAAGCCCCCTAGTGGAGATCGAGCCCACAACCCGGCACGTGCCCTGACTGGGAATTGAACTGTGACCTCCTGGCTCATGGGTTGACACTCAACCATTGAGCCACACTGGCTTTGAGATAAAGTAATTTTTAAAACTGCCTCCCTTAAGCTTGTTGTAAGGGTTCCCTGTGTGAAAGTGAACAGTACTGAGTAAACACTAGGTGTTACTGCTCTTGAACTTTTAGCTTCTCTGCACCCACCCCTATGTTGGTGCTCTGTCAATGCTGGACTCTGACTTGGTCTTCAGTGTAAGGCAGTTGGCTCACTAAAGCAGCACATTCTATGATCTTCACTCTGCTTGTGCCCCATCCCCTTCTTCAAGTGCCTAGATTTGAAGCAAGTCTTATACAACATGGAGAGAACTCAGAGGTCGCACTATCTTCCCTCCTTTTTCAGATGAGCAAACTAGTTTCCAAATAAAGGAAGTTACTAGCTGGCTCTCCCTCAGCTAATTAGGATAATTTCTTAATGCTGTGTTTCTGTGAGCAAACATGAGGTGAAGGGGACATAGTGTGACATGCACAGCACGTCCTCTATAATTTAGGCGAGTTTACAGGGGCAGGCCAGGGAAGGGCTAGAGAGCTCATTTGGTGGAAAACAGCCAATATCTCATCACGGCTCGATGCTTATTAAATTTCCCTCCAGCACAAACCACCGCTGGAGGTGCTGAACAGAAGGGCTTAAAATAAATACAGTCACAAGTCTGGGAGATGTGACAAATATCTAATCACTAGAATGCCAATGAGGATAGATGATGCAGCCATCAACGTGCCCTACCTGAAGAGCCAAATTAGAATGTTACTAGAAATTGCATAGACTTGTTTTCTTCAACAACAACAAAAGAGGAAAGTCATTTGAGCCATCAACTGAAGTCTTTATGTATAGCTAGTTCTGTGCAGGGGACTGTAGAAGAATAAAAGAATAATAAAGTTATATAATATCTAAGAGACCTCAAGGACTTTATGATTAGTTGAAAAGATGAAACACAGCCTTAAAAACAGAGTAACAATGCAGTAGATCCTAAAGAGACCACCACTGAAATGAACAGGAACAGAGGCTGCTTGGGTTATTCATCAACAGACAATATATATTTTACTCATACAGGGCACTGCATGAAGCCCTTGAAATACAAAACATTAAAAAGCATCACCTTTGTCCTCAGGATGGTCATACATTGCTTAGGAGATGGCAAGTAAATGGACCATTGTCATAGAATACAGTGCTACAGTAATAGGAATATGCACAAAGCACTGTGGGAACACTAAAGAAGGGTACCTACCACCAACTAGGGAAATAAGAGAAAGCTTCATGGAACAGGTGACATACTAAATGCTGAACATTAATATTTTGGAAGATCCAGCCATGAACAAGAACCTTCCATGTGCCTGAGCCTCATGGGGAAGAGGCGGAGTTGAGGACCAGGAGTCAAATTCCTAGATTTGAAAAGCCACTCTCCCAGGATTTGTTTGGTTGGTTGTATTTGAGGGAATTTCAAAAACTTGCCTTTTCTTCTCTAGAGAAAAAATGAATATCACAGAGTACAGACTTTAAGCCATAAACCAGAGAGTAAGAAAAAATAAGTAATGACAACTGCTCTCCTTCCCTGAAGGAGATAAAAATCCAGCCAGCTGGTGAGAGGGGAAAGATATGTCATGTGTAGACCCTAGGACCTGAATCAAGAGCAGGATCACAGACAGCAGCAGATGGAGCCTCCAAAAGAAGAAGGCAGCCACCAGAAAGCAGTGAGAAACAGGGTCCAACAGAAGCCCACCCACAATACTGAGGAGACTCACCATCCCCCCAGCAACTTCCATCACCCTGGACAACAAGGTAGGAGGCAGAGTGAAGCTGACCAACTTGACATTCTGAATCAGCCATGGTTAAATCCAGAATTGACTGAGCTTGCTATGAAATGACAAAATAACTTTGTCCACCATAAGCAAAAATGGGGCTTTTGAGAAAACCAGAAATAAGAGAATGGAAGCTCATAAAGAATGTAGGCAAAGGAGAACAGTTAGATTTTTGCACATCAGAGTTAACCAGGTGAAAAAGAACTCAGGGTGTGAATATTTTGTGTGCTGAAAGCACACAGAGTGTCAGGTCCAAGTTGGGGAGCCTCAGGGAGGGCAGTGGGAGCCTGCACACCTTTCTCCGGTGGGTAAGGAGCTCGGGCCTTATCCTACAGATGATGGGAAGCTGCTGAAGAGTGTTCATCAGGGGAAGCCACGTCAGACTTGCTTTTGGAAAACATTTTAGGTGCCTGTGTATGGAGGGTGAAGTTCAAGGACAATTAAAGACACACAGAGAGCCCCTTTGTGAAGGAGGTGACATGTGCGCTGAGCTGTGAAAGTCGGGCATGTGGATTGGTAAAGGTGACTGGGAGGACTCAAACAAGAGTGCCAAGTGGGGAGCTCACACAGAATGCCCAGGAAGGAAGGTGGGCATAGCATGACCACAATCATGATCTCAAAGAGGGAAGTTAGAACTCAAGAGTGTTGGCCACAAGCTGCCATTTCCCCCAAAGTCTGAATGCCAGAAAACTCAGCATAATTTCAGAGCCCTGCTTTGTTTAGGTCCAAGACTGAAAAACTACTCTTTCAGTTAATAAAGGTTTACTGACACAGAGCCACGTTCCTCCATTTCCATGTGGTCTGGGGCTCAGTTGAGTAGTTGCAGCAGAGACTGCATGGCCTGCCGGGCTGACAAGATGTCCTGTCCAGCGCTGCAGATAAAGTTTGCTAACTCCTGCTATAATTGTCACATGTCAACTTTAATATCAGATGGTCAGGACTCTGAATCATGTCATCTCTCTCACCCATGAAATGCAGAGCCAGCACTGAGAAACAAGAATCCTGGAGGTACACAGGTGAGCAGATTTGGGCTAGAGTTCCACATCACACCTTACTAACTGTGAGACACTGGGAGCCTCTCTGAACCTCAGTTTTCATATCTATACAATGGGGAAAAAATAGTATTTACCATATAAAGCTGTTTTGCGGATGAAATGAGGTAATATAACTTCATTAGCATGGTGTTTGGTATGTGAAAATTACTCAAAAAATGTTAATTATGCTGATTTTTGTTAAATTGTCTACTATTTAGCTACTGCTAAAAACCTTGCTGAGAGAGGAGAGATTTATGGAAGATCACTTAGAAGACAAGTGGTCCATCTTTTTCCCTGGGTTGTTGTTCTTCAATTTTTGCTGATATTCCACCTGCATCACAATCATTGGGAGTAACTGCAAGAAACAAATGCATATTTATGGGCCCTCCTAGGGCTACTGAATGAGACCTTCTGAAGTTGAGGCCCAGGAAAATGCATTTACAAGCTCCCTTGATTCCTGTGGCAGATAATGTTTTAAAACCACTGTTTCTAGAGAATAAAGCATTTTCTACAGAACCCAGGTGCAAGGTTGAAACCTCCAGTTTTAATGTTCTGTGTTAATTTTAACAAACACAATATAATAACATGACTTGGAAGTCATCATTTTATGGATACTAAGGCTTCAGATGAGGCTAAAAGATGTATTTAGGTTTAAAATTGAGTCGATTGCAAAGTTATTAAGTTTAAAAAAAGTGTAAGAGTTGTATATCCATGGAAAACTAGTGATGGTAGCTCTAAATGATATGAATAGAAGGAAACTGCCAAGAGAGCTCCTCCATGAGCTGTGACTCAATTTAGCCACAGCAAACGCACAGTGCATCTCCCCGGACCATTCATTTCACTCTAAGATTTGTGCCAAAATCTTATTTTTATATGAAAACACACAGGGGTCTACTAAGCAGTAGAATGTGATATAATAGAACATAATATACAAGACTCCAAAGAAAGTTTATGCGCTTCACCCCAGATCCAGCCATCCCACTGTCCTCCTAACCCCCCAACACATATAAATTCTCTGTGCCCTGTTATTAGCAGACTCGGATAAAAATATTTGAACAAAAGTTGGAATGACACAGCTCTAGGACCTCCTGCTTGGAACCCCCTCTCCTCCCTGTTCAGTCAAACTGAAGGACGTGTCTGTGAGAGAAGCAATGCAAGACGTCAGTAGCCATGAGGAACCAGAAGCCGTGGTGTTTGCCGCCTGTGAGCACAGCTCCTGTCCGGACCACACATGGTACTGTTAGCATTGCTCCCTCCGTGACCACTAACCGTGCCGGGCATCAGGCTTGCCAAGGAGCCTTTAAAGTTTAATTAGCACCTTCTCCTTTCTCCCCTGGTTTCCTGCCTACAAGATTCTCCTAGGAACCACTGTGGGCATGTCATCTCCTCTGCTAACGGGATTGAATTTACAGATCCTTCCCAGGCTCCTGAAGGTCAGCTGGCGAATTTGTTAATGTCTCAGGCAGATGTTTGCCCCACAGCCTGTAGCAACTTCCTGAACCAAAATTTGAATAATCCTAAGGTCTCCTGACCCAAAGTCGATGCCCAATGCCCCCTTTTCAGATCTCATTTTCTTAGGGTAAGTTCTGCACAGTGACTGCTTTTTTAAATCAAATTACTAGCTTGTGGATAATAACACTTACCCAGCACTTCCTAGCTCCAAAGTGATATAAAGGCCTTCAAGTCCATTTGTCTATTCGGTGAATTTTCCGTCCTTAATAAAAACAAGTTTCAGGCACTAATTTCAAATGCTGATGCAGTCGAACCCGCCTCCTGGGAGCAGGTGCACTAGATGCATGTTAATGTGCCAAACCAGGACTGGGGTGGGCAGGGGACTTCAGAGGCTCCGGATGGGGAGCTAGCAGATAAAGGTTCCCTTTAGAGATTTCCGACTGTGGCCAAGTCCTTTCACCTTGGTGTTTAGTCACCTGGTATGTAAAATGGGGATTATAAATACGCCTCGGCCACATCCCAGTTTGCTGCAAGAAATAAGTAAGATGACGGCAGTGGAAATTATTTATAATACTATGGGTAACATGCATTCAATATTACTTCCCCCAAGAGGTCATTTTCATCCACATTTGGGGTCACTATGGATAAATCTAGAGGTTTTCCTCCTTCACTTCTCAAACAAAATGTTTCAAAGGTCCCTTGTGCTCCGAAAGGAAGGGGAAGGGAAACCGTTAGCTGTGCATTCGCTGAGGAGTAATAGTAACTGACGCTGAGCACTGACTAAATTCCCCACAGGGTTCTAAGAGGAGGGATATGATCCTCAGGGCACGCTCATGAAATAGCATTATTGTGTCCATTTGACAGATGAGGAAACTGAGGCACAAATGCCTTTAATACCTTTCTCATATTTACTCAGGAGAGGAAGAGCCTGTTTTCTTAACCAACAGTTTCTTATATTAATCCAGGAGCCTTTGGAGATACTTTTCAGAGAGTCTGTGAGATTGAAACTATTTTCATAATGTGAAAGCATTACTTACCTTTTACACTCTTGCAAGCCTGTCATGGGCTTTTCCAGAACCTGCCTGACATGTGATTGGATACAGAAACATGTAGAAAAATCTAGCCATTGTCTACTAAACCAGAAAAGATTTGTAGAGATGCAAAACAATGACATCCTTTCCATTATTATATTTTGTTTTGGAAAATATAGGTGTGTTTTTTTATTTAAAATGTTATTGATTTTAACATGCAATGCATTTTATTGTTATTTTTAATGAATTAATAAATGTATCTTTTTTTTAAATGCTGTTTAAAATTTTTAATATAACCAAGACCAATAGTTATAGCAAATGTAAACAGAAGCTCTTTGGAGTTCTCAATAATTTCTAAGAGTGTGAAATGGCCCTGACACCTAAATTTTTGAGAACTGCTGCTGTCAGCCAGACACAGTAGCTCTCCGAAGCTCCCACAAAAGCTGTATTGTTAGTTCTGGTTTTTGATGAAGAAATTGAAGCTTAAAGAGGTTAAATAAGTTGTTCAAGGTCACACAGCTCACAATGGAAGCTTTCAAGGCTCAAGAATTGACCAGTCTCATTTTTTTCAGTTTACTGTGACTCCCTACCCCTGTGTGTCACCAGACACTTCAACTGGTATAAAACTCAGCAACTCTTTGGTTAATCTCTCCCCACCCACCCCCACCTTCCTCTGAGATTCGTCAGCCTGTTCCATGCTTCCATGTCATTGAATCTATTCTGTTCATCAGTTTATTAAGTTCTTTGGATTCCACATATGAGTGAGATCATGTGATGCTTGTCTTTCTCTGCCTGGCTTATTTCCCTTAGCATAATATTCTCCAGGTCCCTTCATGCTGTCCCAAAGGTAAGATTTCCTTCTTTTTTTACAGCTGTGTAGTCTTCCATGGTGTAAATGTGCCACAGCTTTTTCATCCACTCATCTACTGATGGGCACTTGGGCTCTTCCAGATCTTAGCTATTGTAAATTGCACTGCTATGAACATAGGAGTGCATATATTCTTTCTGATTAGTGTTTCAGGATTCTTAGGATACATTCCTAGAAGTGGGATCACTGGGTCAAATGGCAGCTCCATTTTTAATGTTTTGAGGACCCTCCATACTGTTTTCCATAGTGGCTGCACAAGTCTGCATTCCCACCAGCAGTGCACCAGGGCTCCCTTTTCCCCACACCCTCGCCAGCACGTGTCATTGGTTGAATTGTTGATGGAGCCATTCTGACAGGTGTGAAGTGATACCTCATTTTGGTTTTAATTTTCATCTCTCTGATGATTAGCGGCGTTAAGCATTTTTTCATATTTCTCTTGGCCTCTGTATGTCCTCTTTGGAGAGGTGTCTATTCAGGCCCTTTGCTGTATAACCCAAGGACACAGACCATAGTGTGGTGAGGGACTGGGGAGGGGGTAGGTGTGGGGCAGAAGGGGTCAATCAGGAGAAAAGGGGACATCTGTAAAATTTTGAACAATAAATAAATAAGTAGCCCGGCCGGCCGTGGCTCAACGGTTGAGCGACGACCTAGGATCCAGGCGATCAGGGTTCGATTCCCGGTCAGGGCACATGCCCGGGTTGCGGGCTCGATCAGTGACTCTCTCATCATTGATGTTTCTATCTCTCTCTCTTCCTCTCCTTTCCTCTCTCTGAAATCAATAAAAATATATTTTAAATAAATAAATAAATAAATAAATAAATAAATGAAAAAGAAAAAGAAAAAAATTCCCAAACCAGTACTCAATTAAAATCTCTAACCCAACATCCCCGATTGTAATGTATTAATGATATAGCTCTACATAATTTAATACTGTATTTAAAAATAAATGCAAGAAAACACTCACGCACAAAAAAAAAAACAAAAAAAAGAAAACCTCAGCAACTCAGCTGCCTCACTGTGTATTACATACTATGGAACCTAACAGTTCACAAAAGCCTTACAATTTGCTCCTGACCTCTACTTGATTGAGATCTAGATTGTGCTACATTACAGGGATTGCACGCAGTGCTCTTGACTCTCCTCCCTCTTATCAAATTCCCTATAGATAAAGGTCAAATGCCATTCTGATAGTGTACTTGACATTTCGTCACCACAGAGTATGAAAAACACTTCTTGGCTCTACTCCACCATCCATCTCTCTGCTATCAGGACCCCTGTTAGTTTTGGAGTCCAAGAAGAAGATGTTTCATTGTTCTAAACCAGTCATGGTAATTTTGTTCCACTTGACAAGTGTTTAGTCTATAGGAGGTCATCTGACCCATTTCTGGCCAAAAACATGGAAAGCTACTGGGCTGAATTTCCAAGAAACTACAGCTTTCAGGGGGGGAAAGAGACTTGAGAGGCATGATGCTTTTGCTACCTCAAATACCATTGTGATGTTTGTATGTTTTCAGTTTTGTTAAAACAGTGAGGTTACCAACATGAGAAAAATGACTAAGAGAATCGCAACGATGCTTACATTATTGAGTTGCTATAGTAGAACCAGCAATTGCTTATCTCCAGGTATTTTATGAGATATATAAACCTCTATTTATTTCAGTTATCCTTAGTCCATTATTATGCTACTTCAAGTCAAATGCATTACCAACTGAGAGATAGAGGGTTTTTTGTTTTTGTTTTTTGGGGTTTTTTTGCAAATTGTAGAGTATTCCCATGCACAAGGATATATATATATGACATAAAAATGATAAGGAGAGAAATTGGAGAAATAGAAAAGAACCCAAAGGCAACTTCTACACTTGAAAAATACACTATCTAAAATGAAAAATTCACTGCATAAAATTAATAACAGATTAGGCATCAACAGAAAAAAAAATCAGTATGATCTAAAAACCATAGCAATAGAAACTACTCAAACTTAAGCACAAAAAGACAAAAGACAGAAAAACAATTAACAGTCCCAATATCACTTAGTCTAATATAAATGCAACTGAAGTCTAAAAAAAGAAGGGAGGAAGAAGAGAATGTTTATGGAAATAAGGGCCAAAATTTTATTCAAATTTGATGAAAACCATAAACACACACAGTCAAAAAATTCAATAAGCCTTGAGCAAAATAAAAACAAAGAAACCCATACCAAGGCCCATCATAATCAAGTTGATAAAGAGAAAACTCTTAAAAGAAGCCATAAGTAAAACTGACACATTATATTCAGAGAAACAAAGATAAGAATGACTGCAGATTTCATGTCACAAACAATGCAACACAGGAGACAATAAAACATCTTTCAAGTTCTGAAGGGTGAAAAAAATAACATTCGGTATCCAGTGAAAACATCTTTCAAAAGTGAAGAGTAATTTAAAATGTTTTCAGATAAGCTAAAACCAAAAGAATTTATTGGGGGGATATCTTCACCACAAGAAATATTAAAGTGAGTTCTTTGGACAAAAAGAAAATGATATCATATGGAAAGTTGTTTCTGCTCAAAAAGAATTCAAAAGTTGAAATAATAATAATCTGTGTAAAGGGGAAAAAAAGCTTTTCTTCATTTAATTTTTTTAAGAGAATTGTTTAAATTTCAAAAAGTAATAATGCATCAGAGAGTTTATAACATGTAGAAGTAAACTGTATTATAATAATAGTGTAATGCTTGGGGAGAACAGAAGTAGACTATTGTAAGATTCTTACATCATAAAAGTAAAGGATACAAAATGATGTACAATGCGAACACTAATAATAAAACTGAGTGACTATATTAGCCTTAGACAAAGTAGACTTTAAGACAAGGAATACTGCCAGTGGTAAAGAGGGACATTTCTTGGTAACAAAATGTTCAGTTTATCAAGAAGACCTAACAATCCTAAATAAGCAGGCACATAGTAATAAAGCTGCAAAACTCATGAAGTAAAAACTGATAGAACTGAAGGACAAATGGACAGATTCCCAACATTTTCCCAACAGATTTCAACATTTTTCTTCTAGTAATTGATAGATAAATTAAACGGAATAGGGTCTAATATAAAACTTAAACAACATTCACCTCCAACTTTATCTAATTGACATTTATTATAGCACAAGTAACCAATGACAGAATATAGATAATTTTCAAGTATACATTAAAAAATCCACTAAGACATACAACATGCTGGGCCATAAAACAAGTCTCAAAACACTTCAAAAAATAAAAATTATACAAATTATTTTCTCTGATAACAATAAAATTAAAAACAGAAAAAATATCATGAAATTCCCAAATATCTGAAAAAACAGTCACTTCAAAATAAACCACTCTTCAAAGAAAAAAATGACAGAGGTAATTAGAAAATACTTCAAAATGAAACACACCATATCAAAATTCGTGAGATGCAAATAAAACAATGCTGAGAAACAACTTTATCACATTAAATACTTACATTTTTTATATGTCCAAAATCAGTTATTTTAGCTTTCACCTTAAGAAGCTAGAAAACTAAACTAAAATCCAAAGTATAAGTAAGGAAGTATTAAAACTTTAAATCAATGAAATGAAACACAAGCAGTAGAGGAAAAACCAGTGAAACCATAAGCTTCTGGTTTTAACAGATCCATGTAAAGGATAAACCTCTAACTAGACTGATCAAGAAAAAAGACAAATATTTTTAATACTAAAAATAAAATAGAATGTCACTGAACATCCTCTAGATATTAGACAATGATAGATTATTAATAACTTCCTGCCAACAAATTTTACAACTTGGGCTAAAAGGACAATTTCTTGAAAGACACAAACTGAGATTCCAAAATGGCCATAGATGTAGGACAAGCTACAGTAACATTCTCCCAGGACCAAACTGGAATTACAACTAAAATATAGGAAAAAAATCCTAAAATATCAACTGAAGACGAGCTGGAGAGCACCCTCATAACCAAGGATGTAAAGTGGAGGCCCCGAAGAGACAGGTAGGAAGTGCAGAGGCAAGAGAGGGCTGGCTGGGCTCCTGCAGGCAGCAGCTGAAGGTCTGGAGGGATATCCCAGCTGTGGGGGGTTCCCAGCGAGAACTGTGGGGCCTAAACCCCAAGCTGGGCTCCCCAGCCCAGAGCACCAGAACTGAGAAAGGTGCCCACATAACATCTGGCTGTGAAAAGCAGAGGGGTTTCTGTCTGCAAGGGAGAGTCGGCGGCTGGACATGCAGGCATCCTCTTAAAAAGCTAACACACAAAGTTTTCTGTGCAGTCACTCACCTTGGGCTCTGAAGGAGGAAGGGCAGAGTGGACTGGAGCTGTGTGGGGAGAATCCGGGGATGCTGGCTCTGGGGACAGAGCTCAGAGGGCAGCCACCCTAACCCCTGTGCTGAGTCATTTCCCCATAAGGCAGAGATATCTTTCTCAGGTAGACATTTACTATCCAAGCTGCTTTTGTGCGGGGGTGGGGGGAGGAAGCAATTGAGCCTGAGGCTCATTAAGAGACTGAATAACAATCAGCTGCCCCACTCAGTGGAGTTTCTACAGCCTGAGGCTCATTAGGAGACAGATACCAATCAGCTGTCCCACCCTATGGAGTTTCTACAGCCCGAGGCTCATTAAGAGACTGAATAACAATCAGCTTCTGGGTGGTTTGAGCTTTTGCTTGATTTGCTTCTGGACCCAGGGCTTGGAAAAGCAGACCTTGGTGCACATCTTGGTCCTTTCCAAAGGCACCCAGGCCCAGGAGAGGGAACCACAAGCTATGAAGTGCTGAAAGATTCAAACAGGGTACTCAAGGCAACTCACACACAGCATCTGACAATGGCCTGCACCAGAGACCATCCAAAAGACTGGGAGTCCTAGCAGGTCTACCTAATACATAGAAACAAATTCAAACAAGCAACCAAAATGGGGAGACAAAAAAACAAATCCCAAATGAAAGAACAGGAGAAGTCTCCAGTAAAAAAGCTAAATGAAATGGAGATAAGCAGATGATTTTATTGTGTATATAGAAAATTCTAAGAAAGCCACTAAAAACTGTTTGAACTAATCAATGCGTTCAGCAAGACATTACGTAACGCCATTTATTGACCAGGCTATGATACACATAAATATTGTCTAACCTTAGGCAAACTAACCTCATGGTGCCTTTGCACCTTCATCAGTAAAATGGAAATAATCTTACCCACTTTCCTGACTTAGATGAATTCAAGACACTAAACACCTAATTCCCAAATGCAGTGCCTGATACATTTTCCTCCATTATTTAGCTCATTACTTTGCCAATTAAAGGTGGTGCTTAATAACAATACTTTTATGAAGTGCAAATGTCCTACAGAGTTGAATTATCTGACATTCATATATCATATAATTAATTTAGGACAAACTAACCTAAACAGTTCATCTCCTAATATCTGAGCTGAGCTCAGCCAAGATGGGAGTGGATACTACCTTGTCAGTCCCATCTTCTCTCCCTGTCCCTGCCTCCGTGGGGTCCTCACCACATTTTATTACCAGAATCTATTGTTTCTGAGGATTAAACACTGTCAGTCCCTCCAGTTGAGGTGAAGGTGAAGGGAAGGGGGTAAACGTTAGATAAGAAGAAAGGGTTAGACGACTTCCTGCCTGGGATGGCTGTGCAAAATCACCCCAGGTCTCCTTCCCTTGCGCTCGGTCCCCCTATCCAAGCGTGTTGCGTAGCATCTCAGTTTTGGAGAACCTTTGGCCTGCTCCTCGGATTTGTATTGCCTGGCCTTCCACACTGTTCCTCCCTTCTTGCTTCTTCTGAGGTTTCAATCTCTCCTGTAGTCCAAGCCTAACCTCAAAACTCCTCCTGCTGGGCCTCCCCAGGTTCCCTCTTCAAAACTCCTAAGGGAGAGATACTGATAAAGCAGATATACCACCCAAATCTACTCTTGGAAGCCCTAGTCATCATGGGAAATGGCATTAAGAGGGTGTCATAAGTGTAGTCATTGGAGGGATCCCAGAAAATGAAAAGATGAGTCAGTGCACAAGGCTTGTAGCCAGTGGGATATATAATCAATGCCACTACTCAGCCTAAGGTTCAGAACTTCCTGCGCTGTTCAGAACAAAACAAGCTTTGGATCAAAGTGCTCCAGTTGTCATGCTTCAGCAAACACACTGCGTAATTGTGCATCCGCTGGCTTTGATGAGGCTGATGTCGCACCTCCTTCCAACACACAAGGGGCCTTGTCGGAACACATAAGCAGCTGACTCCCACAGACAAGGAGATGCATGAGTCACCTTGGGGAAATCAAGACCCCAGCTGCCGAGATGAGCAATTTCAAAGCTGAGAGTTTGTCGGAGACAGTGTGCACAGCAGAGAGAAATTCTGCAGGCTTCTGCTCTGCCTGCTCAGAGTGGATGAGCAGTCTCTTGGTGAGCCTGCCGACAGCAGCTGTTCCTAGCCAAGGGAGGCTGTGCTTCCCTCCCAGGGGATGGTAAGAAATGTCTGGAGGCATCTGTGGTTGTCACAGCTCTGGGAAGGGGGACTACTAACATCAAGTGGGTAGAAGCCAAGGATGCTGTGAAATGTCCCACGACACATAGAATAGCCCTTCATGACAGCGAATTATCCAGCCTAAAATGTCAACAGTGCCTCAGGTGAGCAGCCCTGTCCTATAAGGAAAGCCCGGGATTATTCCCATGGCTTTCCTAGAGCTCGATGTGCACACCTTCCATAATCTGGCCCCAGTCTGGTTGACCGGCCTCATTGTCCATGATCGCCATGGGTGAAGAGCAGGAGCATCTGGGGTCAAATCCAAGCTACCCCACTTATCAGCGTGGGCAAGATACTTCCTTGGTTTCCTCATCTATGCGACAGATGGGTCTATGAATATAACTTGTCCCACAGGGTTAAAGACTAAATGAACTTCATGAAATATTTCCTGTGAAGTGCTTCATGAAGCATCTAAGACTGAAGAAGCAATGTTCACAATGGATTTTCTTAACCACTGTTTTACTTCATTTATAGTTATTTGTGAAGATGCTCCTTGTTTTATCCACGCCACCAGCCGACAAGCCCTTCTTTCTCCCACCCTCCCACCTGTCATCATTCTTGTCCTCCCTCAAAGTTAAGTTCAAGTGTTTCCTCTGGGAAAGCTTCCTACACCTGCATGTAGGAATTAGTCAACCCCTTCTCTGAGCTCCCTGGGTATTGTTCAGTCCTGTGCCTACCCTGATTACCTACTCATCTGTCAGCTCCCAAATGGCAGGGAACATATCCTATCACCCTGTGTGCCCTGGATCAGGCCACACTGCATATTTTTCAAATTAAACCTCGCTCTGCCTTTATCACAGTTGTTGGCATTTCTTAGGCCCCTTACCCACGTGAGCATGCTGCCTTACTCATTTGGTTTGCTGCATAGTGAACCCTACAATGTGCCAAGGTCATCTCCAGTGGTGAACATCTCTTGGGAGTTGACTATGGGTCTGAGGATTTGCAAGACTTTCTGTGAGATGTGATTGGAGTGGAGAGAGTAACATTCCATGGTGAGGACAAATGAAGATTCCCCCATTCATATCCAGGGGACAGGAATAGAGGTCACTGCCCATGGTCACTAAGGATCTCTATTGGTCAGGCATTGGATGAGCCTTTTCCGTGAGCTAACTTCTCAATAGTTCCCATGATGGAGGTGTCAACATGATCCCTACTGTTGTAATTACTTGACCAATGTCACACAGCATGTATGACTGCCCACGTAGGTCTAGTTGTCCCAATGTCTGTACTTTTAATCACTCTGAGTTATTTTCTCTCAAATAAATCAATTGTCACCATTCAAAGGAGTGTACAAAAATCTGGTGACAAATTCACAAAACTATTTAGACCCGTAACAGCAGGTATATATGCCAGATGACAAGGTTTCCAATCTATTTGTTTTCCTAACATAACACAGAACTGTGCTAGGTTGGAGGAGGTGGGGGAACTGCCAGAGCGACATCCACCTGTCACCCTCTCCCCATCCCAGGTGCTCTTAAAGGGGTTCTGAGGGACCAACTGGTTCCACTTTTTCATTCTGCACATGTGGAAATCAAGACTCAGGAAGAGGAAATTATTTGCTAAAGCTAACATTGCTCAAAAGTGGAAGGATCTGGAATTCTAGGTCTCCTGGCCCTAAATTCAAAGCTCTTTGAAATTCTTTTTCAATATATTTTGATGACAACTAGACTTTCTTACTGAGAAGTGCAAAAATATAAAATAAAGCCAAAAATCCCAAAGGATTATCATATCTCATCCAATATGTTGCCTTCAGTTACGAGATGCACCCAAATTTAAGATGTTAAAAATTACCAAACTCAGGATCAATGATACGTGGCATATGTGTAAATAGAATGTTTATTCTTTTGAATTTTGGCTGAAGACACTTCTATTGGTTTCTCCCTTTGTTCTTCAGCACTCTATATTCTAAGACACTAGTCTTATTTTTTTAAGAGTCCTTTGAAATTTGGTGAAAGTTACAGAAACTCTACCTAGAAAGTGCACATTTGATCTTGCACAGTTTTGGATACAGTTTTATAGTCCTCTGAAGGCATTCCGTGGAACCCATACATTTTATGTATCTAAATTAATAATAATCTCCATTTCTGGAACTCAGATCTTTCCCACTTACTGTCCCTATGGGAAGGAAGAAGAAATCTTCTATCCATCCAATTATTCTCTGTGCCCAAAAATGGGGAGCATTTATAAACTGCCTCAGTGAGTTATCATTGATAAGCAAAAATCTGTACATAATTAATGTATACAGTCTGGTGAGTTTGGGCATATATATGCAAACACCTGTAAAACCATCACCACCATTGTGATAATAGATATATCCCTTACTTTCAAAAGGTTACTTGTATCCCTTTGGGGTTTTTTTGGCTTTTGTTTTTGTGATAAGAACACTTAACATGAGATCCCCTAGGGAATCTTTGAATTCAGAACCATGTATTCCAAAGACTTTGTAATGCCTCAGCTTTGAGGAACCCAGTGTGACAGAGGTGACGGGTGGATGGGCTCAAATATGGGACCTGGGCTGTATCCTCTCAAGATACAGTGCTAGCAGGATCCATGAGGCTTCACTTCTGAACAGAGAATGCAATCCAATTTTCCCCTACAACGAGCAAGAAATAAGTCTATTTGTACCGAGTTGTCTCAGCGCAGTGGGTGAGAGGGGGAGATCCTAATGCAAGCAGGGCAGGTGCAGAAAGCCACCCATCCACCCCGAAAGCTACCTCCCTCCTCCCTGCGTCCCAGAGGGCCAAGCCTCGTAGCCTCACCGCCAGGAGCACCGGGGAGCAGAGCCTACAGCTGGGCGGCCCTCCTGCCGAGAGCGTGTAAACCCAAATGGAAGGAAGGAAGGCACATCGGCCCTCTGACTGGTTCCTCATTGGAGTTGGAGCTGGGAGAGCAGACGTAAAAGCATCGCCAGCTGGTGTGTTTGCTGGCAAGGACACCCGCCACAGCCTCGTCTGCCCCCAGACACACACGCGCGGCAAATAAATTCCATCTGTAGCTCCCTTCCCCGTGTACCAGGACCTCAAGGCAGGGGAAGGGAAGAAACCAATGTTTAGGAGCCCAGCAGGACCTGGGCTCTGCCTCCAGTGGAAGGGGGTTGATGGATGGCAGGCTGGTAGTGAACAGATGAAGCCTCATTATACTTGTAAATCCAGATATGAAATACACAAGTGCGCCTTGAGCTTTGGCAATATTTACTGATCGTCTACTCTGTGCCCTAGGCCTGGTGATACGGTCTTGAGAGGGATACAAATAAGAAAACACGTAATTACAAGGCAACAGAAAGTGGGGACAGGGAAGTGCAGGGAGCTGCAGGAGAACAGAGGCCATCGAATACCAGTCCGGAAAATCACAGAAGACTTCCAGGAAGAAGTGACTTCTAAGCTGAGTGCTGAAGAATTAGCCGAGCAAATCAGAAGAAACGGTTGTTATAGGCAGAGAAAATAGCATATGCAAAGCCCCAAAGGCATAGTGGTGAAGGTTTTAGTTCCTCGTTTAATAAAAGAGGAAGTTCTGGAACTTGCCCAGAATCACACAGCTCGTGAGCGACAGAAGTTGGACTTGCATCTGAGTTTCTCCCACCTATAAAGTTCATAGCAGGGGAGGAGAGATAGATTCCAGCTGGAGAGATGAGAGGGGGCTTTGATAAAGTGGGTTTTGAAGAACAGAGCAGAAATGAAAGGCTGTAGACCCTGAAGGAGCGGATAACCGAAGCCAAGGGGGTGTTGGAGGCCAGGGAATCACGGATCAACGGAAATGTAAGGTGACTGGGGGGTTTGAGAAGAGGTGTTTTGAAAGATAAAGTTGGGGGAAAGGGTGATAGGTAGAAAGAGTCATCAATCCAGCGAAAGCTACCTCATTCCCACCAGCAGGATCATTAAGTCCATATGGCACTGGACGTGTTAAGTGCCAAACAAGAGAAGGCAAAATGCTGGGACCACAGAGCAGAGACAGAGGAGCCCTCGGACTATGGCCTGAAGACTTACGCCCCCCCAAATCCATATGCTGAAGCCCGCATCCCCAGTGGGATGGTATTTGAAGGAGGGGCCTTCGGAAGTGATTTGGTTTAGATGAGGCCATAGGAGTGGGGCTCCCATGATGTGATTGGTGCCCTGATGAGGAGATGGAGAAACCAGAGCTCCCTCTGCCACCTGAGGACGGACCGAGAAGGCACCCGGCACCCGTCTCTGCCAGGAAGCGGGCCCTCCCCAGGAGCCAAACTGGCCAGCGCCTTGGTCTGGACTTCCCAACCCCCAGAATTAGGAGAAATGAATTTCCGTTGTTTAAGCAGCCCAGCTTATGGTAATTTCTTATAGCAGCCCAAGGTAAAATAGGCCTGTAATGGGAGGCACTGCTCTGACCTGAAGGGGGTGAACCCAGAGTCTTAGGCACGTCCAAGGAAAAAGGCGAAGGTATCCACGGTCCGCGGCCCCAGAGCTGCTGGTAGGCTGTGGCTCCCACAACGCCCCGCAGCGGCCCACCGTCCAACTCACTCCTGTACCACCTTCTTTCCTTCTTTTGTTCCTTCCTCTTTTTCTCCATATCAAAAGCATATTTAAGTCTATTGTTTCTTGGGGGAAAAAGTTAACCCAGTTGAATAACAGAGATTTTTATAACAAACTCATAAAAAAAAAATCTCGTTTTATAATTAGATATGATGGAATAGCTTAACATGTGTTGAATTTTTAATGACCGTGCCTGGCTACCAAGCAAGTAATCATTTAATAAAAAATTCAAAACTCGCTGCTTCAAATTCAACTTTTAACAGCAAATGAATAACTAGAGGGGTTTTGTTGTTGGTTGCTGTTGTTTAGTTTGCTGTTATTATTTGTGTGTTGTCTTACTTTGGTAATCTCCAGCAAAATCAAAGTCCACGTGAGATCAAAGGAAAATAGCACCAAAAATACTACAGGAGAGAGCGTGCTCGGGGTCAGTGGCAGAACAGAACTCGCCAGTGGTTACCAAGCAACCCTCCCCGGAGCGAGGATCATGGAAAATGCAGGGGCTTGGGAGCCGGCAGACCCATGAACCCATCAAACTCCCTGATTTGACAAGTCACTTCTTTCTTGGTCTCATTGGGAAGACGGGGACCCTGTTCTATGCCCTCCTCGCAGGATTGCTGTAAGTATTAAATAAGGTGGTGCATACAAATTCCTGGCACACGGCTTGACACGAGGTAGATGCTCCACAAGACCCCTCCTTACAGTCACCCTCCCACGCTCCCTTTCTCTCTCCTGGAAGACTTTGCACACGGGTCTGTTATATCACGCATAGCACTGCATTTTAGTTTTCTAACTACTGGCCTACCTCTCCCATTAGCTCTGAGCCACTGAAGAATAGAAAGCCATGTCTTATACATTTATCTCTGGCAACTAATAGAGTGAACAGTAGTTGCTCAATTAACCATTTCTCACATGATTGACTTTAAAAGCTCTCAGGTTCATTCAGAATCTAAAATTGGCACTTTAAAAAAATATATACCACCAGCCAGTATATAATGTGTAGCTAAACCCTGTGGTACAGACTTGTCAGGGGTTTTGAAATTCAGAGATGAAGGAGCCAGCATGAGGCAGAGCCATCAGGGAGAGTTTGATGGGGAAGCAGGACCTGAGAGGAGTCGTGAAGACTGGGCAGCCCCGAGTGGAACGAGGGAAGCTGCTTCAAAAAGGATAGAAGATGCACAAAAGGCAGAAATGAGCATGTCACAGTCCAGGGGCAGAGAGAAGGGGGACATGATGGGCTCCGAGCCAAGCAGGGGTATGTGGGCTTGATGTGGTAGAAACAGGGAGCTACTGGGCATCTAAGGAGGGGAGTGACATGGTGTTACTGGCTTTTAAGTGAAGTCAATGGACACAAAGTCTACAACCTACCAATATCCAGACTAGGGACAGTCTTTGAAAAGATTCAGATCTTGCCTGGAATTGTTGGGGATGGAAGTTCGTGGAAGGGGAGTGAGAGCCCCAGGGCTTCCTGCATGAGGCGTTAGAACTGGTAGGCTTGTTCCCATCGCCCTGGAGCTTTGTTGACAGC
Organism: Miniopterus schreibersii; assembly: GCF_964146895.1. NCBI lineage: Eukaryota > Metazoa > Chordata > Mammalia > Chiroptera > Miniopteridae > Miniopterus > Miniopterus schreibersii. Next base: position 6,057,915 of record NC_138101.1, on the reverse strand, counting down.
AGGAGACCAACCTGAGGGTCATCGGTGCCAGCCTCCCAGGCTAACATCCTGAAGGATCTGGCATCTAAAGGCACTGATGAGGGGCCACCGCTTCCCAGTACAGTGGCAACCTCAGAAGGATGCTATTACAAACCAGGGTTATCCAGGGAAACAAAACCGATAGCATGTGTATGTGCTCTAGAAAGAGATTTATTTTAAGGAATTGGCTCACATGATTATGGAGGCTGGTAAGTCCGAAATCTGCAGTGTAGGCCAGCAAGCTGGAGACCCCAGACAGTCGGCCTGCAGTTCAAGTCTGAAGGCGTCTGCTGCAGAATTGCCTCTCGCGTGGGGAGGACAGACCCTGCTCCACTCGGGAACTCGAGTATTGCGTGAGACCCCACCACGTTAAAGAGGGCACTCTGATCAACTCAGAGACCACCGATTCCAACGTTAGTCTCATCTAAAAGCACCCTTTCAGGAACATTCAGAACAGTGTTTGACCAAATATCTAGGCATGGCCTAGACAAGCTGACACATAAAATAACTCAAGCAGACCCAAGCCCTTCGAAAAGAACGACAAAGTACAATTTGAAATGAGTTTGGGGAAGGAGCATTTTGTTGGAAATAGTGGGTAAGTTTCAAGAAAGAGAGAGGGCCATAAATGTGAAAAGACAATAAAGACAGTACAGTCAATTCTGTGTGCAAAGTATTATCTCACAGTGTTACATTCTACTCGCTCGATATTCCCGTTTCACAGACGAAGAAAGTGAGGCTTATGGAAGCAAATGACTCTCTAAGATGACACAGCCTCTACAAGGCGGAGCTGGCAGTGGACCCCAGGTATTCTTTTCTAAACCCACTGTGTGCTTCTTGAGCCAAACTGCTGGTCCCAGAGGAACTGAGGTGCTCTGGGGGCAGAGCATAACCTGGAGAAGGAAAGGGGACAGGAGAGCCAACACCACCACTGAACCCCCAGGCGCTACAGCATGTAATCCTTGGGGAATGGCCCACCCAGAGGTGAACTGTGTCTTACTGTCTCTGGGTGAGAAAACCAAGATGTGCTTTCAGTGCCCTCGCTGGCCGAGTTCAAATGTGGTGCATCAGGAGGCCAGCAAAGGGGACCTTGGGTGGCGAGCTCCTTTCAAAGCAGGTTCAAGTCTCATCATTGCAAATTGACTGACTCAGAGCCCATTTATTACCATTTTCAAATGACTGAAAAAGCTGTTCCTTCCTCTGTGATGGTCTGAAAATTGAACGGGCTTAGAGGACCCTGTTCTCCACTGCGGACTGCAACCCACAACTGGGTTTTCTTACGAAGCACAAAGGGAGGAAGAAGAAAGGGCATCTTTGCTTCCCAACAGGGAAAATACATTGAGAGCTGTTACGAAATTGCCTTGTTACTATTTTCATCCAGGCTATAGACCTGTGTATCTGCTGAGGCAGCTTAGAGTTGGCATACATAGGGCCAAGCTAGACTGAGCGGGTCTTTCATTATTTGACGTATCACAGGAAAGGAGCAAACAGACCGGCAGGGGGTGTTTGGGGAGGGACATGCCCTGCTGATCTTGCCTGGCCTGCTTCCCAGGAGCGCTGACACACGGACACGGGTTTTGCAATCCGCAAAGCATCAGAACAGTGCAAGCCTTGATCATCACCATGGTGAAGAACAACAGCAGCACATATTTAGCTCCAGTTTGGAATTTCTGCCATCATCCAGCTGGGTTCTGTTCTGGTCGCAGCCTTTGGGACCTCTGTGGTCAGTGACAGTGACACTAGAGAAAGGCTGACACCAGGCAGGCAGGACCTCAAGGCCCCCAAATTGTCATGGAGCCTTTACTATGTAACAGCACTGGGGCAGGGTGGGGGAGGGATTGCATCTGCCTACAACAGGGATTTCTGCAACTGTAAAAAATCACATAGAAATACAACAAGCTTGATCTTTGGAGTCAGAGACCATGATTAACTCATGTCTCTGCTACATAGTAGCTAAGTAACATGGATAGTTATATATGCTTTATGGACCTCAGTTTTCTCATTTTAAAAACACAAGCAATTAAAAAGAATCATATTAACATATGTATTTAAAGTACCCACACAATGTTACATAATTAATGCTTAGCAAAAGTTAATCCCATACCACTTAGGCTCTTTACTCCACAGTGCACCAGAATAGAAATGACAGTTGTTGCACAGAATACGTAAATTGTCAATAAACATATGAGAAGATACAGAACCTCATGAGTAATCAAAAAATGCAAACTGAGCCACAATGAGATGCTGTTTCATACCCACTAGTTTGGCAAAAATTGAGAAGATAATACCAAGCGTTGATAATTGGTTCAACTGTTTAAGGCACCAATTTGTGTTCAGCTGAACATGTACACGATTCCAGGTCATTAGATATGTCACGCCTCTGCTTAGAATGCACCTCCTAACATTATATCTAGAAAACTCTTATTCATGCTTTAAAACCCTGCTTAGATGGCACTTACTTCCTGAAACCTTCTCAGATTCCCAGATGTAAATTTAATCATTTCTCCTTCCGTGCTACCTGTATTGTCTCTCTTCCCATATTACATGATAACATAAGCATGTACTTACACTTCTCCCCAGCTAGCCTAGGAACTCCTGGAAAGCAAGGGCTCTTTCCCTCCTGCCCCAGGGCTCAGCACTTGGCATTCGAGAGATGAGCTTGAATGAACAGACCCCATGATTCCCGTGTCCCTCTTTATAATCACCATGCCCCCGCTTAATTCTGTGGCACCCACGTGTGTGGTCTGTGCTTCCTTGGCTGGGAAACACTGGGCTCCTGCACCATTTCCTACGTCTCTCTGAGCTTCACGGATCTCAGCGTTCAGAGTTCTGATGCATTTTCACAGGACCAGACCCCAAAGCAAAGGAAACCACCAAGGAAACCTGTCCACGTTCTGAAGGAGCAGCAGTCAAACACACCCCGTTCTTGAGTGATTCCAAACTCCAAAGCTAGTTTTGATTTTTAAAGGATATTGAATTCCTAATGCTATGGACCCCTGTGGGAGCATTTTCCCATCGAGGACTTGGATGGAGGTGACTGTTGGCAACCGATTGAGACGTGTATTTGGTGTTTGGCAGCTCCCTGACCTGTGCCTTCTGTCCCTGGATCAGCAGGGACCTGGTGCTGAGTGGCAGCTGCAGGCAAAGCAGCAGTGACTTGGTTGTGTGTCATTTGGCTGCGTCTACAGTCAGCCCAGCTGCAGACAGTCAGGAGCTATGACACTTGGGGAACAAGAGTTGCTTTTCCAAGTGAGTACGTGATGCTTCCCGGCATAATGGAAAGAACATTATAGACACAACACTGAGGTGGATTTCCAGTTCCACTGCTCTGCAGTTCTGTGACTTTCCCCCTAAAAAATAACCTCCCCAGACTTCACTGTCCCTGTTTGAAAGCAATAACCACCCTGTCTATTTCCCCAGGACGGGAAGAGGTTTTAAAGATAAAATGCGATGGTGAACTTAAAATCTAAGATGCTATATGAATATTAGCGAACATTTTTCATTGCTTTCTATGTGCTAGACATGATTCTAAGTGCTTTATATATGTTGAATCCTTTCATCTTACCAGCAATTTTATGAGCTAAATACCATCAGTCTCATTTTAAATATGAAAAAATAAAAGCACAAAAAATTTAAGGAACTTGCTTTGATTACAGAGCCAGTAATGGCAAGATTCAGGATCTGAGACCAGGCTCTTGACCATTTGGTTAGGTACTGTACTGAACATCTCAGGAACTATTTTTCTGTTGCTTTAGATTTGTTTTTAGTAATATCCATCTGACCAAGACATTGGTACCTAGTTCATGCCTCTACAAAAGCATTTACCATTTTGCTATAATTTCGTGTTTTGTGCCTGTCTCCCTCATTAGACTGTGAGCTCCCTGAAGGTGAGACCTATGCTGTAGTCATCTGTCATAGTCCCAGCACTGAGCACTGGGTCCGGCATATTGTAGGTAGGCACATCACTCTGAGATTTGTGGGCTGCACAGGTGGAAGGAAGACAAGAAGTAAAGGAAGGGAGAAAAATGAATGGGTGGATGAAGGGATGGACGGACGGACGGACGGACGGACGGACGGACGGACGGACGGACGGATGGATGGATGGATGGATGGATGGATGGATGGGGAGATGGATGGATGGATGGATGGATGGATGGATGGATGGATGGATGGATGGAGAAAGGGATGGATGGATGGATGGATGGATGGATGGATGGATGGATGGATGGATGGATGGATAAAGGGATGGAGGGATGGATGGATGGATGGATGGATGGATGGATGGATGGATGGAAGGATGGGTGAGTGGGTGGGTGGATGGATGGATGAAGGGATGGGTGGATGGATGGATGGGTGGAGGGAGGGATGGATGGATAATTAGATGAATCCCAAATTGTCAGTTTTGTAGAGTTTTATCTGGTATCTTGAACCTATAATTGTGTATTTTTTTCCATCTTCACCGAGTTGTCTTGATAATTTTAAATTATATTCTATCTTAAACCTTAGAGAACCCATTTGCTATATTCATAGTCTAAAAAATCCAGAAGATTTGAAAAGGACACAAGGCATGGGGTTAATCCAGTGAAAGAGACAGGATTGCTGCTCCATCTCAGCAGGACTGGTTCTGTAGCTTTGCCTTGTATTGTAGGCAGTTGTGTACCTTCCTTTCTTGAGCACTTTGAGAATGAGATTGTGTCTTGAACATCTTTGAATCCTGAGCACAGCTACTGCAATTCCAAAGCAGGCATGTAATAAATATCAGGGCAAGTTGATGAATCAGCCATGCCCCCAACCTCTCCTCTTGTGCCCTTTTCCAGTCACATCCAGCAGGTATCTCTACACGTGCTCTTGCCCACCTTCCTAGGAAAGCTTCAACTGGCAGCCATGTGTCCTCTACTGCACATGTAAGCATCAACATCACCGTGACGTTTGCATGTAAAGAGTTTCCTGTCTAATAGAAGAATGGTTTTTCACTGGAGACATCAGCAAATTTCCCTCTTGGGAAATTCCCACAAAGTTGCTCCAGAAGCCCCAATCTTCCAAAATAGAAGTATGATCCCATAGCTGAAGGTTCATAGCTCCCATGAGAATACTAGGCTTCTTCTCTCCATGCCTTTGTCTCCTATTAAGACCCATTCCCTTTTCCTTACCATCCTTGGTTTCTCCTCCCTGAGAATATAGAAAAAAATTGAGATGACTGGAGCAGAAAGGGGAGAAAAGACGGGAGGGGAGGAGAGGCCAGATAAATTGTACTGGCCGATGTTTATTGGGTGCTTATGTCCCAGTTATTGGCTATTGCCTTTCAACTTCATATCCATACTTTTAGGCTCTTCTTTGATGCTGGGGCTGAGACTGCAAACTACATTTCCGTTGTGCCAGCTGCTTCCTTTTATACTCTTCCTTTTATACTATACCAGAGAGAGACTGAAAGGATGTAGGAGGAAGAAGGGACAAGCTCCTTTCTGTTTCCTTTCTGTTCCTGCCTGTGTCTCACCAGTAAAAGCTCTTTAGCTGGGCAGCTACAATTTGCTCCAGTTTCCAGTTTGTTTTTTCCCCGTTCACTCTCAGGATTAGTCCCATTTTGCTTCCAAAGAAATACCAGCTCTGGCTGGCTAGTACAATTAGGGATTCATCTAATAATCCATCCGTCCGTCCTTCCACCCTCCCCAGACACTTGGGTACTAAGCCCCTCCTCCCAGCTTCCAAATTCTGATAATCCCATCTCTTCCCTCCATTCCCCCAGGTACTATTCCTGTACTTTCTCAGTGTTTTGTTCTGTTTTGGTCTGGTTTTTGCCTGTTTCATTTTCCTTTATGTAACCAATTCTCTGTATTAAATTCTGTGTTGAACTATCAGTAAGGATTGCTGCTTTCCTGAATCAACCCTGACTGATTCAACATACTATGCACCAAATACTGTGCTAAGCCTTCTACAAACACAATTGCATTTGCCCTTCATGAAAACCTTCTAGGAGCATATCCTCTTTGATGTGGATGCATAAACTGAGACAGAGATATTAGGTTCTTGCCCAAGCTCACACAGCTTGAATTGTGGTGCTAGAGGCTTCCAGTGCAGTCCTGTCTAAAAATATCTATTTCCGTGGGACTAACGGTTCCTAGAGTGAATTCATGTCCTTAGTGCCAGCGTACTTCTTAGAACCGAAAATATATGCAAAGGTCCCTAAATGAAGAAGTGTGTCGCGTTCCCTCTCCGCCCACAGACGGCAATCATGCAGAGATTTATTACCAGCAGATGGCTGCAACGTAGGAGTGACACACGATTGTACCTGGGACACTTAAGACCAGCACAGCCATCCAGAGTTATTTCCCACCTACACAGCTGAAAAGGAATCAGTTTCAATTGAGAAGTGATTGTGTCTTTCCCCAAACTTTCTGATGAAAACAGCAAATAAAGCCGGGAGTGCTGGCTGGAAGCCAGGCCAGACAGCCCGCCAGGCCTCCTTCCCCTCTCAGGATAGACGGGCCTCTTCTCTCTGCGGCTGTCAGTCTCTCTCTCCTGTGCGTCTCCGTGTCTCACGTCTCCTGCAGTAGCTTTTACCCTCTCTTTTTATTCTTTTGTCTGGCCGTCTCTCTCCTCTATAAGTAAAATAAATCCTTGGAAGACAGCTTAATCCTTCAAGGCGGAGATTTGGTCAACTTTTTGAACTTTACACTGGAAAATATTCCCAATACTGACTTTCTCATCAAAAAGTTACCTGTAACCCCCAAACCTCCTGAAGCCCTGGTAATTCCTCCTTTGCTTGCTTGCTTATTTGTTTGCTGTGATTGACACATGTGTCCTGGGTGTGTGATGACAAGGTTACTCTTACGGAGATCAGTGGACCCTGGAAGATTTTATATTTTCTCCTACACAAGGAACTGTGACTGACTGTACCTTTCCCTTTGTCTGAGTTCTACCTCATTTCTAATTATTAAAAACCGAAATAAGGTGCCTCACATGCCTCTCTCATTTTCCTGCCTTTGGTTTTGATAGTCGTTTCTAATCAGGCTGAGGTTCGTGAATCCGGCCTTCTACCCAATATGGCTTTTTCTAATTGTGGTCGAAAAATATCCATTTTAAGTGGAGCCCAGCAATATCTTGGGAAGGAAGAAAATGGTATAATTTCTTATTAAAAAAATGTTATCCCCAAAAGTCGAAATTATCCTTGAGAAGAGCCTGGAATAGGTTGGCTGCTTTGTTACAGCTTAACAGGCACCATCCTTCTGTCTGCCAGGGGCGTTCTGGGATGGCACCATGGGTGGCAGCCGCCTCAGTCAGCAAGCCCTTCACTGCAGGTGGCACGAAGGGCCCTCGTGAGGAGCGGAGAGGGTAACGGAAGGGAGTAGGACCGGCCTGGGTGTGGATGCCAGCTCTGCAGAGATTCCCTCTCCCGGAGCCTCAGCCTGCTCCTTTTATTAGATATAGATAATTCCTGCCCCCTGAACTTAGTAAGAGGGGGGCAGTATTGATGCCAGCATTCCCAGCAGTGGCGCGCGCCACATCAGATACTCACGGTGAGCACATTTAATCCTTTCAGCAATTCCTCAGGTTGGGTATTAGATGGGACCTTTTATTTTACACATGAGGAAATGGGGAGCTAATTAAGGTTCCCAAGGTTCCCAAACCAGTAGATAGTCAACCCAAGCTTAATCAAATTGTCTACCCCAAAGGTATATCTTTCCCACAAACCACACTGCTCCTTCCCCCCCCGCCCAAAAAAAAGAGGGGATGGGTTTATCAGACAGGCTGAATGGTAATAAGACGGGAAGCCGTTTTCCAGAACTCTTTAAATCAGGCCCCATATCCCCTTCAAGGACTTGACGTCATGACAGGAAAGGGTGGGATAGAAGAGAAGAGGGCAGTGCATTGCCAAAGGCAGGGAGAAACCCTAAGTCGGTGGGGAGAGGCGGGGCATTAGGTAAATTGGGTGGGAAATTCTGACTTCACCTGCATCCGTGAAGTCATCACCCACGTGCATCTTGGTCTATTGCTATATAATGTCGTTGGGAGTTGGCCAATGTACCAATTACTTCTCCCCTAAGTCTTCTGGTCCGGTTGGGAAGCAGACCCAGGAGCTCGGCAGGAATTTAAATGCAGTGTCTGCTTTGTTACTGATAAAGCCGAAGTGTAGAATGATGCTTAGACTCAAGGCCAAAGTAGGCTCTGAGATGACTTACTCCCTCCCTTCCCACCCAACCTCCCAAAGGGCTGCTTCTAGAGGAAACAGATGTCAGGCCACATGGAAGAATCACTTCCAATCCTTTGACCTAAACCCTAATTCTTTCTTGAAATGAAAGAAATATGAATGTAAATTGTTTATTTTATGGGCTAAAATAGGAAGGGGGAGATGATCCCCCCTCCAATTATATTAACATAGTTTTATTTATTAACATAGCCTCATTTATTAAAACAAAACAAAGTAATACTCTTTCCTTCGGGAACATTATGATTAAGTAGACTTGCCTAGAAACCTAACTTTCAAACATAACATTGCTCCCAAGGGAAAATACATTCCACCTTCCAAAGGAGCCAACCCCCAAAGGTTGGGAACACAATGCATTTATCACGATAGATAGAGTACTATATTCTCACAGCTCTCACTGTTTCTTAAGAGAAGGTCAGCTCCAAAGTTCTCACATTTAATTGGAACCAAAAAAAATATACCTGAAAATCTAGGGACCATTATAATGATGAGGAAAATCCAAATTCCATTGCCTCTTTTCCCCTTCGTCCCCTTCTCTGTACATAATGCCCTCTGTTTATGTTTGTCTTCTTTCCGAAGACCTAGTTATATAGAAACAGAAATACTCTTTTTAAAGACAAAAATGCTTGTTGATGCGATTGTGACTTCATTTCGTTAAAGCACTGGGAAGCTGAGTGCTTGCAGGGCCCAGGGAGAGAGAATTTGCCAAGCAATTCCTCAAAAGAACTAATTTGCGGCACTCTATTTTTAGAGATTAGTATCCTCACTTTGGCTCACGGTGGATTAGGATCCATTTATTTCTCCCTCACCTGTGCACATCAGAAACTAGCCTCAGAGTGAAACTTGATTGTCATGTGGAACAACAATTCAGTCAACAAATCTTCCCTGAGAATTTAGTGTTCCAGGAACGGAACACTGAAGTGGCAATCCACAGAGCTTCAGGTCGGTAACTTCAATGTCAATAGCAATAGCAATATCAACATCAATATCAATATCCATCCAACACTCCAACTTCCCAGTTCTTCCTCTTCGGCAGCAATTTTTTTCTCTGCCCCATCTCAGCCCCTCATCCCACTGGGACAGCCCAGACGACCACGCTCAGCCCCTCATCCCACTGGCACGGCCCAGGCTACCACGCTCAGCCCCTCACCCCACTGGCACGGCCCAGACGACCACGCTCAGCCCCTCATCCCACTGGCACGGCCCAGACGACCACGCTCAGCCCCTCATCCCACTGGCACGGCCCAGACGACCACGCTCAGCCCCTCATCCCACTGGGACGGCCCAGACGACCACGCTCAGCCCTTCATCCCACTGGCACGGCCCAGACTACCACACTCAGCCCCTCATCCCACTGGCACGGCCCAGGCTACCACGCTCAGCTATCCCCCTACAGCGTCCACTTTAAGATTCCCACACCTGCGACGAAGCCTCACCCAGCTCTCTCCCGCTGTGCTCACGTTCCAGCAAGCCCTCAGCCTCACGCAGATTAAATTCAATACATCTTTTCACTGTCCCTCACCCCTTTGCTCTTATTAAACTTAAAATCCATAATCCACCATTGTAATGTCCCCTACGTACACTCCAAATTTTTCTCACCCTCATTCTTGCCTAAAAGAAAAGAAAAAAAAAAGAAGAAAACAAGTGAAAAATATCCATGTTTTAAGCCAATTCTCCACCTACTCTGCACCTGCAGACATGGCTGTAGGAAAACACATAAGCACATAGGAGGCTCCACTTTGAACTCATGAGCTCTAACCCTCAGTGAGCCCTCAATGGTGTTCATGAAATACATCACGTTCCCCTAGTCAGACGTCTCTCCCAGTTTCTCGTCTGTTTCTCACCCTCCTAGCTCTCTTCAAAGGACTGTCATCTCTTTCCATTTCCTTACTCTTGGCTGATGACCTCGAGTTGTGTTTAACTGGACGGTGCGTGATGCTGCGTTTCCTCCCAAGCAGTGACGAAGTGACATGCTCCCCTCATGACCAATCTCTCCATGTGTCCACTAGATCCCACCCCATTTCACCAACTCAATGAAACTGCTCCAATGAATCTCCCCGATCTCCTCCAGCATCAACTATTTCATTTCATCTGAATTATCACCAGCAGCATAGAAATATGACATAACGTCCCCCATCAACACTTCCCAGCTAGTTTGTTTCTTTTACAGAAAAAAATCTTCCTAAGAGCAGGACTGCGGAGGACAGGACAGTGTGGGCCTCACTCATTCATAGAGTCGCCAGGAGGCAGAGCGGCTTCAACCACACGTGACCCACACCAGAGTGGCCTATGTTCTGTCTTCGCTTTTTCTTGAACATAATCCAGTAAAGCTTTCAACCTCGTGTCCTCACCAAAACTAATTCTATGAAGGTCACCATTAGCCTTTACATTCAAAATCAATTCTCAATTCTCAGTTCTTACCAGACTCAATCCATCAGCTTTATTTGACATGACTGATCTCTGCCTCTATCTTGAAACATTTCATTCATTTACCTTTAGGACACACCTTTGTTCTCCAAGCACAACAGGCTCATGTCCTGGCACCTCCCCTTTTTCTGACTTCTAAACATGGGTATTTTCAAAAAGCCTGTCCTTGGATAGCTCTTCGTATTTATCTACACTCACTGCCTTGGATAGGTTAGCTCATCCAATCCCATGACTTTAAATACCACTTATATGCTGATGATATGCAAATATCCGTCACTAACCTAAACATAGCTCCTGAATTCTAAACTCCCAAGTTGGACTTCCTACTTAAGACACATCCTGGATGTCTCATAGGCATCTCAAATTCTACATTTCCAAAGCTCAGCTCCTTATCTTTTCCTCCCAACCGGCTCTTCCCATAGCCTCTCCTTTCTGAGCAAGTGGCGGCTCCATTCTTCCAATTTCTCAGGTTGAAAAGTTAGATTTATTTCTCACTCCCATCCCACACGCCTAATTTTCAACAAATCCTGTTGACCTTAATTTTGAAAGCTATCTAAAATCAGACCAATTCTCACAACTTTCCTGTTACCACCCTAGCTCGCCCCGCCATCAGCCCTTTTGAGATTATAATTCCAACAGCCTTTTGGCTAGTCAGCTGCTCCCCCTACCTCCATCCTTGCCCCTTACTCTCTGCTCCCCACATAACAGCCAGAATGACCTTTTAAAACCGTAAGTCAAAGTATTTCTCTCCTCTGGTCAAAACTGTCCAATAGGTCACTCAGAATAAAATCAGGAGTCCTTACCCAGTCCTAAAGGCATGTGGCGTCCCGGCCTGGTCCCCTCCTCTCTGTCCTCACCTCCTCACAGCGCTCCCCTCTCTTATTCTGTTCCTCACACCGCCCTCCTTGCTGTCTCTGATCCACCCACGCCCACGTCTACCTCCAGCGCTTTGTGCCGACTGCTCCCGTGCCTGGAAATCTCCTCCTCCTGAGGTCCCCTCAGCCACCTCCTCCGTTTCTCACAGGTCTGCTCTCAAATGTAACCTTAGCAGAGAGGCTGCCCCAGGACCCCATCCAAAACAGCTCTGCACTGTCCCGCTGTGCCCTCTTCCTTGGCATCATTTTTCTTCTTAGAAAACATCCCCACTTGACATACTACATAAGGCCTGGTTCCTCCACGGCCACCTAGAATATGAGTTCCAGGAGACCAGGAACTTCATGTGTTTTTGTCCAGTACTGTAATCCCCAGGTTTAATTAATCCGATATATGCAAAGCCTTAGCGCTGTGCCAGGAATATAGGAAGGAGTCAATACACAGATGATTATTTTATTTTTAGTGTTCAGGACTCTTCTCCTCCTATGGCAGGCTGTTTCCACAAGTAGCAACAATGACCTGGGATTCCAATGGCCATTTGCAGTACGGCTTTGCCACTCCTCCCATAGATAAGCAGAGTCTATTTCCCACCGGCCCCCTTTTTTTAATATTCTAGGCTGGCCCTGTGACTTGCTGTGATGGACAGAATGCAGGAGAAGTGATGCCGTGTGACCTCAAGGCCTGGAGTTTGAAAACCTTTGTTTCACTCTCTTGGAAGCCAGGGGCTGTGTGGAGAAGTTCGGGCTAAACTACTGACCGGTGAACTACCACCGGCAGAGAAAAGCCACATGGAGGAAAACAGGGGCCCGGCCAGAGGCCAGGACCATGGCCCCAGATGTATCCATGAGGCTGTGTTGGGTACAAGCATTTGATTAGCTCACTCTCTCGCACGTAGTCACATCTGAGCATCTCCATACTGAGATATACATATTACTTATCTTAAAGCACTTTCCTTTAATTCCTCCTGTGTTGTTCTGGGGTGTTCTGTTGATTTGCTTTGGAAATTACATTGTGGGTTGTCTCATCACCTTCTCAGTAAAGTGAAGGACATGTTATGAAACATTTGTTATAAAAAAGGGCATAAGGTGGTGAGTCACTACCTTTGGGCAGTTTAACCCAGACCCAGAAGCACCCTGACTAATGTCTGGTTATCTGTATATGATTATGATCTATATAAAAGCCAGTTATGATTCCTCACAAACTCAATGATTCATTCCTTCTCTCGTGGATCTCTCTGTCTCGGCCAAGGTTTCTCAAATTTCATTAACCCAAGACCTTGTTTGACTAACTTGAAAACAATTAATATCTCTCTCTCTCTCTCTCTCTCTCTCTCTCTCTCTCTCTCTCTCTCACACACACACACACACACACACACACATCAGATTCTGCTGTGGGAGCCTCCTGTGTCCCCAGCAGAAGGCCACCCCTTGAAGCTTCTGCACTAGACAGCAGGTGGCAAGCTCCTTGAGGGGCTCAACTGTCTGGTGCATCCCCATACCCACCTCTGCCCCCAAAGCGCCTGGAAGATGGCTGAGCACTTCATAAATATTTGCATTATTTCTTCCATGTTGACTTCATAAAGCAGAAGGAAATATTGCCTGAAATTACTCTCACCATACTCAGACTTCTGATTCACTGCCTTCTAATCTCCAGAGGGACACTTTGCCTCAACAGCCCCCTCCGCACACCTACAGAAATCTAAGAATTCTCCCTTGTTACAAATATTGTCACATTAAATGTGATTTTTGTACAAAACCAAGGTAATTGCCTGGAAATACTAAGGAGGGGTATATTAAATTTTTTATAACAGTTGTTTACAAAGCATCTTTACATGTGGAAAGGACTAAAGTTTATTGTGCCAGGTACTTTACACGATTTCTCTCAGTGCTCACAACGGCTCCCTAAGTAGCTACAATTCTGCCCCAGGTGAGAAAATGAGGCATGAATGAGTATTATGAAAGCCAAGGCCACACCGGGCCAGAAGGCAGAGCCCAGGCCCTGAAGGCTGAGCCCAGGGCGCCCTCTGCTACATCCCAACTGATAGCAGCTGTACGCAGGCCATGGGGCCTCGCACAATTACTTACCTTTTGGGGCCTCACTTTTCCCATCTGTAAAATGGGGAAGGCACTATCACCAACATTACAGAGTTGTGCAGACCACATGAGTTGCTGCAAATAAACCGTTTGGATCCGCATCTGGTGTGTCGTAAGCACCATTATTATCCAGCAGCCTCCTGAAACAAAAACACAAACTGGGAATTAGTGTTTCTTGGCCTCTGCTGTTTTCTGCGGAAGAGATTCTGTGTGTTGGGGACCGTGAGGAGACGGCTGACACATCGGTGGGAGATTCAGCTCTGATGAGGGTGGGAAACAAGAGCCAAACAGCCCGTGCCGGGTGTCTGCTGTAAGGGCCCGTTTCATGCCGCCTGTGAAAGGGCTTCCGGTGCTTGGCGACGTGCGCTATCTGTGTCACCACTCCCTTATTAGCCTCACTCTCAGAAACGTGCTCCCAGCACCTGGGGCCGTGGAAACCCCGCGGGGAGGCCGCCGCATTGCCGATGCAACAGATGCAAGACATTCCATCAGGTCTCACATCGCGGGCTCTGGGGGCATCACAGAAGGGAAGGGATCTTAGTGTTCCTATTGCAACACCACCCCAATTTTCCTAAGAAGGAAACTGAGGCACTGAGAGGCTTGTTTCCTCACGCTCTCCCCTCGGTAGCTGTGGAGCAGACACTGCCCTCCCTGTTAGATCTCCTGCTACGCAAAGCACATGCAATGCCACAGCCACCGCGAGCTGCCTGCGAGCCCCGGTACGCCACGTCCTTGTGCCCAGCCCTCTCTGCCACGCGCACACGACCCTGCAACCGGAACCCCTCTCCACAGCACGCACTAGTCTATAACCAACTTATCCGTCCAGCTCAGCTCAAGCCGCCACTGGCTCTCACCCGGACGCTGGAACTGGTCTCACTGCTTCCACGGGTCCTTCCTGCAGGCTGGCTGCATTTCTCCATGTCAGTCAGGCTGTGACACCCTTAGGAGCCTCCGGCGGATTCCTGACACACTTGTGACAAAACCCGAATCCCTTGCTCTCACGGGCCCACAGATTCTGGTCCTGTTATTTCTCATCTCACCTCCTGCCACCCCCTACACTGTGTCCCATCCACACCGGCTCTGTTCTGCTCCCCAAACACTTGGGGCTTTGCTGGGGCCTCAGGGCTTTTTGCACCTGCTTTTCCCCCCTGGAATTCTTGCCCTCGGATCTTCACAGAGGAAACTCCTATCATTCAGGTCCCGGGCCAGTTTCACTGTCTCAGTCTTCCCACCGCCATGGAGTTACCCCCTTCCTTCCCGTACTCTCAGGATTTCTCCAGTAACACTTCCAACCACCCTGAATTATCGTGTTTGTTCATTTACTGCCTGTCTCTTCGCCTGGGGAAGGAATAGAGCCTTGTTTCCAATAATCTTCAGAGCCTGGCATCTTGCGTGGAGCAGAGTTGACGCTCCATAAATATTTACTAAGAGGATAAATGAAACAACATCCAACCCCAAAGAGCAACCCTCAAGACCAGTGTTTCCAAAAAGATACAGAATGGCAATTAATATGCGTATCAGTCAGCTCCCCTCCCATTCTCTGCTGTCTCCTGGCTGTCAGCTGGGGTTTCCCTTCCCAGGACACCTCCAGACATTGGTCCCATCACCCAGGTTTCATACATCACTTTTCTCCAGTGACTCACTGTTCTGCCCACCTTCTTGTCTGAAAATGTGGTTTTAATCTATGCACCACATGGAGACTTAAGTTCCAGCAATGAACAGGTGAGCCTTCCTTCTGGTCGAAGATGCTAGAGATTCCAGTATTAATGTGTCTACTTTCTCTCGGGCTGACAAAGCAGAGCCCTCATCTCAGGGTGGCCTCAGATGAGAGGGGGACAGACCCTTGTGCAGGGAGCCATGCGTCTCGGGGCCTCATTTCCTCTGAGAAGTGATTTAACAGTTATTCAGCGTCTCATTACCTTCTGAAATACATTGGATCTTCTCTAAGATCCCAGCCAAGTCTAAAGTCGCAATCATTCATTCAACAAAGACAAGTATTTACACTGTGCTCTGTGCCAAGCACAGCCAAGGTGCTGGGAAACCAGCCTTGAGAAAAACAGCCCAGGGCGTCTTTACCTTCAGGAAGCTTAGGTGACTCTCTAGAGCGTAACCTACTATGTATTAACAAGTGATTTGATTTTACATATGGCATATTTTAATCACAGCAAGGGGAGTGTGAAATACTCCCACCCGAGGGTGAGACTGCTGGTCTTCGCCTTCAGCCTTATATTGTTTCTACCATGGGGAAGGAAACTCCACTCCCTGACTCTTCTCATGTTCCTGCCGAGTGTTTGGCTGACCTTACCCTGTGGTTTGGCTTCCCCGTGTTCTTCCCTTCCCACCAGAGACCCCCAATCAAATGGGATGGGGGTCAGCATGAAAGTGAACCTGCAGTATGTCTGTGAAGAAAAGCATGACTTAGGGTCCATGGCCTGGCAATAATCCCCATCACTCAGCAAGAGGTCCTGAAAATGCCTCCTACCCTCTCAGGATCTCAGTTTCCTCACCTACCAAACAGGATGCGGTGGCCCTGAGATGTGCCTCTCGGGTCTCCCACCGCACGGAGTGTAATCGGCCACGGGTCCCAGTCAGGCTTCTGAAACCCATCACCACCAGCCGACGGCTCAGCGTGGCAGGACCTTCCGGGGGAGGCAGGTGCATTTCTAGGAGCTGTCGGGCTCCTCTGACCAGCGACTTTGGCCCAAAGGCTCTCCCAGCTTTGCTCAAACGTCCTGGGAACTGCACATCAATCGAAGACGGTTGCTGCTCCGCCTTCCCTCCCTCCCCCCAGTAAAGCCTGCATCGTGGGCTGACGGCTCGCCATCCCCCACCGCTCCCCTTCTGTCCCCCGGAGGACAGTTTCCATAGTCAACCTCTTCGTATTTATCCCAGCTCAGTACCTGCCTCTGCAAGGACCGAGCTAACAGCGAGACAGTGGCCTCCTCAGATGGCGCCGTGAGCACGCACCAGTGAAAACGTTTGACACAGCATGTAAGGTTTTATAAGGCAGAAAGCGTCACACGAAAGAGGTAAAAGCACCATTCATTCATCGACACAGCAGTCAGGTCCCGGGCATCCCCCAGGAGCTGGGGTCCCAGCAAAGGGTCTGGAGACACAAATGACATTCCTGAGCAGATTGCGGGCTAGAGGAGCTGTCCAGACGCCCTGTGACTTTGCACTTAGATAATAATACATTTTTGGCAGGGAAATGGGGGGAAAAAGAGTAAGAAGGAAGAATGAAGGAAGGAGGGGGGAGAGGAGCAGCCATTATCCCAGGGCCCGCGTGGACGTGGGCGGTTTTTAAATTGCGTCCCACTCCGCGCGGCTCCTGCTCTGCCCGCCAGAGCCTCGCAGCGCCGGGCGGCTTGGTGGCAGGCACCGGCTGTAAGGCGTTCGCAGGGAAACTCTTCCACTGTTGTCACCGTTTCGCGGCCCAGAGGACTCAGCTCAACCACAGACCACCAGGAGAATATGCTCTGCGTGGTAATTTTCCAACGGCGACGTGATTATAAAACCCGAGCAGATGGAGAGACGATCGCAGTGGACAGGGAAAGCTGTTAGCAGCTTCCATCTGTAGACAAAACCATCATTTTTGAAAAAAATCACCGCCGGAATTTGATGAATCCGGTCCTCTTGACGCTCTCAGCTCTGCAGGAAGCCCTGGGACTCCGTTAGACTTTGCACACAGTTCGCAGGATGCTGTTTTTCTGCATTTGTTTATGTCGAAGGCATTGACTCACAGGGTTTCACATTTAGCTTGCTGTTAATCTCTAAACTGCCATTAATGTATAGTTCGCAACCCTGAAAATTGGACTTCGAAATAAATAACTCTGCAATCATCTTTTATTTAAAATATTGCTGCACCCAGTCACTCTATGTCAAGGCCCGGCTTGTTTGTGGGAGTGCTTGATTACATAATTACATATTAGAAATCGTTTGAAGGAAAATTGATTGGGGCACTTTACAGCAAGGGTTTCATCAGAAATAACCCTGTCACTAGCTGCAGGAGCGGAGCACCCAGCTAGAAATGACACAACAACTTTGGGGACCTGTCACCATCTTGTTTGTTTCTCATCACAGGAAGGAGTAATTGCCCAGGGGCAATGAGGGACAGGACTGTTGGCTTTGAACAACTATAACCCACAGAGCAAATTTCCAGCAGCAGTGCTCGACGGGTTCATGAGGCTCAAGTTCTAGCTGCGACCCTGCTGGCAACCTCTGGGCACACTGCGTAGCCTCCTCAAGCCTCCACTCCTCCATCGATAAAATGGGACTGCAGCCCTGGGCGGTGTCCTCAGTGGTTAGAGCACCAGCCCATGCACCACAGGGTCTGGGTTCAATTCCCACCAAGGACATGTACCTGGGTTGCAGGTTCGATGCCCAGCCCTGGTCGGGGAGCATGCAAGAGGCAACCAGTGAATGTGTCTCTCTCACATCGATGTTTCTCCCCCTCTCTCCCTCCCTTCCACTCTCTCTAAAAATCCATGGAAAAAATATCCTCAGGTGAGTACTAACAAAACAAAACAAATAAAATAAAATAAAATAAAATAAAATAAAATAAAATAATAAAATAAAATAACATAAAATAAAATAGGAATGCAACAGTGGGTTGCTCTAGTTAAGAGGTCGGCAGTGTCCACACGGGTGCCTGGGATGGAGCAGAATCTCAAGACTCAGGTAAGCATCACTCCAGACTGAAGACTGGCAGATGATGGGTGGGTGACTGTCACTCAATGGCCCTTCATAGATGGAGACAGGAGCACTGAGACTGTGCCCACTCACCTTCCATGTCCCCCAGAGGTCCCCAGGGGGAGGCTCTCCATTCCCCTCTATCATGCCTTCCTGTCTGCATGTTCCCACCCCCAGCCTGCGAGCAATTTTTTTCATAATCTTTGCCGATAAGGAAATTTATTCTGGAAAAAAAAAATGCATCCAAATCTTCCTGTGGCACATGTTTGCGGCCTTTGTTTCCAGCTCTCCAGATTATTTGTGTCTCGTTGTATAATCTGGGAACAAGGAAAGCACTCCAGTTAAAACATCAAAATATAATCAGTCCATGGAAAGAAAATAACAACCATACTAGTAATGATATCAGTCCTTCCAATGGTATTGGATTCTTCTGATTAAAATTAACTTTTTCTGGGCTTCATTTTTCATTCCTGAAGGAACTCAGATTCATCGGGGGAAATGCAGATGAGCAAAATAGAAGGGGGCGGTAGAGGGATATAAGAAGGAGGAAGAGGCCCGGCCGGGCGTGGCTCAGCGATTGAGCGTCGACCTAGGATCCAGGCGATCGGGGTTCGATTCCCGGTCAGGGCACATGCCTGGGTTGCGGGCTGCAGCCGATCAATGACTCTCTCATCATTGGTGTTTCTCTCTCTCTCTCCCTCTCCTTTCCTCTCTCTGAAATCAAGAAAGATACATTTTTTTTAAAAAAAAAAAAAGGAGAAAGGAGGGGAAGAAGGGAAAGGGAGGGGAGGGGGGTATGGAAGTATTTATAACCCCTTCATCCAAAGAGAATTCCTATTAACATTTTATGGCATCTTCTTATATTTATTTCCTGTGAGAGTACAATAAAAATTTACAAGAGTGGAACCACATTGTATGTAATATAGTGTCGCCTGCATTTTTAACTCAACTCTATATCTTAAATAACTTTCCGTGTCATATTCTTCGATTGCACCATTTTGAGCAGTTGTGCCGCATCCCACCGAACACAAGCGCCGTACGTAGTTCACAAACACGCTGGAAACTTCTTTGACGCCATAGGCTTGCCCGTCTTATTTCCACATCCCTGGCAACGTTCAGGGAGCGCTGCTTCCACAATGAAGGCAAAACAGAACCGCTGTGACCAGACCAACGATTGTCTTAGGAAGCAAATAGGCTGAATCAAGTTGCAAACGAGACCTTTCCTTGTCAACGCTCTTGTCTTTTCCACCAGGTTACAGCGTCTTTCAAATTGTCACCTGCACTTGCTGTGTCACACTCGGGAGCTTCCTGAGGGCGGCGGTGACGCTCCACCTGCCTCCTCGACACCCGTGCCCGCCCTAGGGTCCAGCATGCAGTGTACCCCAATAAGCAATCGTTGAAATGAACCAAACTAAACCCTTCTGTACTCATGAGTAAATTCCTACTCATCTTGGAAGTTCCAACTCAAAAATCACCTTCTTTTGCTATGAATACAGAGTTCACATTTCCTTGCAAAGTAATTCTACTCTGTTTTATCCAGATCCTTTAGTATTTTTCACAATATGTTTTCTCTATCTGTGTATTTTTCTTCCTCTACATGTTTCTTCCCAGCACCCAGCAGAGTCTGGCGTGAAACAAACTTAATGAACAGTCAGAGATGGGGGGTTCTGGCAGCTAACACAAAGCCATGCACAGAAATGGCACGTAACAAATGTGACTTGAATTGAATTGAACTGAATTGAACTGAATTAATCCAAATTAGTGTTAAGATTTTCTTTTTTCTTTTTTTTTAAATGTATCTTTATTGATTTCAGAGAAAGGAAAGGAACGGGAGAGAGAGAGATAGAAACATCAATGATGAGAGAGTCATTGATCAAGCCCGCAACCTGGGCATGTGCCCTGACCGGGAATCGAACCCCGATCGCCTGGATCCCAGGTCGACGCTCAACCGCTGAGCCACACCTGGCCGGGCAGGATTTTCAACAGCAGAAAAGAATAAGGAGCTACCCCTTTATTACTAGTTTGAGCATTAATGATCTCACCGCAGTCCCGGGATGGATGAGCAGAGCATAAACTATTCCCCTTCCTCACCTCTCAAAACTAAAAGTGCTGACACTTCTCATGCCCTGTTGGTTCTTTTTGTTCTTGCAAAGGACGAGGTCGGACACGGTTTACTTGCAGCAATTGTATCGATCTTAATTCTGGAGAAGCAATTGGATCTTCCCCTGGCAAGTGAATTGTCATTGACTTTAGCCTGGAAGGCAGAGAATGATGAGGGGACACTTTGGAACAGTTAAGGCTCAGTTTTCCAATGTGACCAGCGAGCGAGCTGAAATTTTTACCCCAGCAGAGCAAACAATCATCAGCTCTTTTGTGTTACTTCCAAAAGAGTTTTATACAAACACGGATTTGAACAGTGAGCAAAGGAGCAGTAAATAAATATGTTTATCCCCATTTTACAGAAAGGATCACCAAGGCTCAGAAGGAATAACCTGAAAGTGACAGAGCTAGTGAGAGTCCGATGTCAAACCCTTGCTCTTTCTACTATGTAGGGTTCCAGTGTGACTGGATTTTGGGAAATGAAGCTGTTCATAAACACCTTCCTACGGGAAATCTCATCGGATACTCACAGCTCCCCGGCTGCTGGGAGCACTGGCAGCTGATGGTTCACAGCCTAGTTTTCCCCACCCCAGGTTACACTGCTTTCTCAGGGACGGCCGCATCCAAAGACTGGGAGATGTAAGGGACGTGCACTCAGCAGCCATCTAGGTTGGGGACAAAACTCCCATGAAATCATCCGAGACCTATATTGCAAGTGTACCAACGCTTCCCTCTGACCTCACTGTGTATTGTTGTACCCTAAAATACTCCTCAATGAACGTCTCATCCATAAACCTTCATCTCAGAGTATTTCCCAGGAAAACAAGCTGAGACAGTGCTAGGGGCGGTCGGATTCTAAATGGGATTCGGGAGCAGGCTGGTTGGCAATGAAGACTCCACGACCAGCGCAGATGGCGCACTAACAGCCATAGGCCTATGGTAGCTACAGTTCCCACTGGGGGAGAGCCAGGACGTGATATCGGTGCCTGGGAATGAACGAGCAGGAGTGAAATCTCAAGTGTTACAGATGTTCAGGAAAAGCGATAATTACGGGGATTGTGGAAGTGGGTGGCTTCTGCTGGGGGTCATGTTAGAGAAACGCAATGAAAAGCTGAAGATGCTCAGTCACAGATTTAAGGCAACGTGCGAAGCCCAGAGGGCCTCCTTGGCAGCATATGGGACAGAAAATCTTCTGCAGCCAGAAAACAGAAAAATGAAGAATCAGGCCCAGGATTGAAGTGTAAGGAGAGTGGAGACATAGGGATAAAGATTCAGAGAAGACTGGATTCTCAATCCTGGCGTGTCTACTCCACCTGGGTCAGAGCCCTGATTAGATGCAGGATAGAGACCTTGGTGTCAAAGTCTTCAGAAATCTTAAACATGCAGAATCTTCTCACCTCTGTGGACCTGGAGGAGTGACCCACTCCTCCATCTGAAAGCCCTGTTCCCTTCCGCTTGCTTAAAAATGATGCAAAGGTCTCCATCTTGCAAAATAACATAAGCCCACGTCCCACTCCCAGGTCTGTCTCCATCTCCCCACCTGGCCACGGGACCAATTACTAATGTCAAATAATATCAGCCAACCAGGGAAGTGTTTGGACTGCCGGGGAAGAGAAGGGGGAGGTAGCCAACCGATGTTACACTCTCACATCGAAGTCTCTCTCTCTCTCTCTCCCTCTCCCTTCCTCTCACTCTAAAATCAATAAAAACATTTTTTTTAAAAAGATTTAAAAAAACTATTCAAAGACTCTGGATGAGACTATCTAACATCATATTATCTGTTCCTTCTTACAGAAAATATGATGTCAATGTTTGATTAGAACAACATATTAACCCCCAACCCCCTTATGTAGCAAAGACATATTTCATAAACTCGTATTTTTTTTCCCCAAAAGATCAACAATCACCTCATTTTAGACACCCACATAATAGCTAGTGATAATGGCAACTCCTTTTTGAGGGCTTACATATAACTTCTCACAAATTGCCTTCCCAGTACATGTGGCTAATAAAGGTGGACCCAGTATGAGCAGCTGAAAAGCCCATTTCTTTTCACTGCATCACTTGGGCGGGTAGATGTCTGCAGGCTGATCGATTTCCCGGCATCTCTCAAAAGTTTGCACGCAGACGGCAAGGCTCTTAACCACATAGCCAATAACACTTTAATATGTTGCTTCTCTTTTGAATGAAATCATCAAAGAGAGAAGGCCCTAATGAAGCTGACTGAAGGAGTATAAAAGAGTGAGAGCTCTTCTGCCATTCAGGGGCTTCACTTAAATGTCTGTCTTCTGGGACATTTACCCCTCTATCCATCCTTTATTTGGTGTTCCTATCAGCCTCAGGGCAATTGCTCATGAATACGTTTCTTTTTATTTTCTCTTGCATTTCTTTCTGATGAAATTAAGTTTCACAGACTAATATCTCTTGTGACATTCACACTGCCTTCTCACATGTCAAACATGATTTTCCCCCCTGAGTTTTACTAAGTGATGTTTATGCCCAATTTCTATTTCAAAGAAAAAAAAATCACAATGCCTCTTCTAATCTCTAACATATCATAGTGCCTTGCTTTGCATGCCAGGTCCTTCCAATGCTCTCTCCTCTCTTTACCCTACATGCACTCTGCTGGCTATCAGGCTCCTGTCCAATTAAAACGAGCCTCAGTGAAAAATCCCATGAGGACCTCTCTTTTTGGACTCCTCTATCTAAGACAAAAATAGCTTCCCCCTTTTTTTCATTGAGTGGAGGAGATTATTTTGACTAATCATAAACGATGCTCTTGGGCAGGGAGAGAGAGATCCGGAGTTGGTTTGCTTCCTGCATGGCAAAGGCAACTGTGGACTTTGAGAGTGGGTCACAGCCCCAGGCTACTGGTCTACCCCGGGATGTCAAGGCTGGAGTCGCCTGCCCTTCTCTCACAGCGGCCATCCAGCCCCGGCACACCCACCCTCAGCACTGTCTCCGTGATGAAGGGGTCAAAGGCTGCTCCACACAGCCCACCTCTGTTTATTCTGTCTATCAAGAGTAAGACACTGAGGGGAAGCTTCCCTGGGAGCGGCACTCCCACTCTCTAGCTCACAAGGAGACACGCCCTTCTCTCTCTTCTCTCTCGCCTGCCCTTCCACCTGGGGCAGAGCTGCTGCCGCCGGAGCCCTGCTCCTCCCAGTTTGTCTTCTGCATGGGAGAAAGGGGCAAGGTGCCTGGCGTGCTGACGGTCTGTCGAGGAGACGACCACATCCAAAAGCAATTTGAAACAGACTCATAAATACAGAGAACAGACTGATGGCTGCCAGAGGGGATGGGCGGTGGGGGCTGATTGAACAGGGTGGAGGGACTGAGAAGTACAGATTGGAAGTTACAGAGTAGTCACGGGGATGTAAAAGTACAGCATAGAAAATATAATCAACGATTTTGTAACAACGATGTGCGGTGCCAGGTGGGTACTGGAAACATCGGAAGGAACTCTTTGTAAAGTACATGATTGTCTAACCACTATGCTGTATGCCCAAAACTAACATAAATAATATTGAATGTTTAAGAAAGGATGCATGGCACAGACATTCACCTGTGGTTAATTGCCTCTCACCCTAACAAAGTTGCACATAAGGTCTGTAGGCCCCAGGTGCACACGTCACTGCATCGCCATCACAGAGCCACCCTTCCGACCCATGCTTCAGGACTCGGCTCCAGCATCCCCTCTGCTCAGAACCTTTCCTCAGACTCCCATCCCCCTGGGTCTGGGTCTGGTGCACTTTTTCTGGGCTTGCCCTTGGTGCTCCCTTGGCACCCTCCTCACACCATGATTGCAATCACTGTCACGCTGCATGGCAATCTTGTCTGTTTCCCCCAAAGGACTTAGCCTAGTTCTGAATCCCAGCTAAGAGAAGAGATCAATTTCTCTGAATACTCACTGTGTACCAGGCATCTGCAAAGCACTTTATATAGATAAGCTCATCGATTTCTCCCGCCGAGCACACTACTGCCCCCTCCCCCAAGCTTTACAGATAAGACAACTCAAGCTAAGAAAATGGGCTTTGCATGAGGTCACACAGCTAGAGTCAGGATCTGAACCCAAGCAACCTGATGCCTAACCTAGATTTTGAACCACTCCACTTTGTCGCCTTCCTTCAAGACACACTCCTGAAAGGTGAAGAGCAGTCCACTGGGTAGGCAGTGGAGAGCATTCTGGATTTAATAACCTGCGGACATGAAGGCTCAAAAGTACAAAATACGACGGTGTCTAGGAGGTGGAAGGGAGTGGTGGCTGGTAAGAACACAACCTTGAAAGACTTGTTTTGTCACAATATTGATTAAAAACAAAAGTAATGAATTTAGAACTTGGACTTTATCTTTGGCCAGTTGGGAGTCATTGCAGGGTTTTAAGCAGCAATGAGACAAGATTATATTTATAATTTTAGAAAGAGATTTCTGGTGGCAGCATGGATGATTTAAGAGAGCAGAATGGAAAGATTTGAACTGGGCAATAAGACGGAATGACTATTATTGGTCAGCATTCAACCAGCTTCTGGAGTGGGAGGCCCGAGGTGGGGATAATACAAGAATGAAGAATAATGGCCTGTAACCAAGAGAGTGACATCTACAGTGGCCATGGAAAGACATACACGACAACAGACACATCCTGACTGTAGGGTAAGGAAGGGCACTAGTTAAAATATAAACAAAAGGCCGAGCACACAAAGGTGGGAATGGGTCCTCCACGCCACCCTTTCCTGCGTTTCCCTCCTGTGTTCAGCCAATACGAGCTAAGAAGGTAGAAGGTAAGAGAGGCCCCGGCGCCACGACAGGGAGCTGAAGGATGGGTGAGATGCGGGAACCGTGGGATCCCACTCCTCCATTTGTGCTCACAGAAGACATCAGTCAATCGATCATGGCTCTTTCTCCGTGAAGTGCAGCTGTGAGCTCAGTTACCTTCGCAATGAAGCATCTTAGGTACCACTACCAGCTGATCAGGTTGGCTTCGACTCAAACTGTTTGCCTGCCCAGAGGGCCGGGGCTTCCAGTGTGGGGTGAGTGGGAGGCTGCAGGGAAGGGTGGCCACACCGGGAGGAGAGAGAAGACAGGTCTCCCCTCTTCTGCACATCCTGATATCATTAGGGGTGACGATGAACTAGAAAGTGGTTGAGAAATACCACTCCAATCGGGGGTGACAAAATGAGTGTCCTTTCTCTGTGCCAGGCAGGACAGCCGGGCAGATGCCCATATGTGACCACCAATAGTGGCTGGCCACTGTGTATTGAGCCCAAGGCTTAACAGCTTGTATAGCTGTGCAGTCATCTGAGGGTGATTGCTATGAGAAAAAGCAGGAAGATGATCTTGTGATGAAAGGCGTTCAAACAAAGCCACTTTCAAAGCCTTGTTTGCCCTCATGTGACGCCTGTGCGTGTGATCCACAGCAGGCACTGGGAACAGACTTCCCCAGGCTACTGCCTCCTTCAGGGACCTCGGGGGATGTTCTTCCCCTGCGATGGCCGGAGAAGAGGAAGTTTCTTTTCAGCACTTCCAGGAGCTGCACGTGTAACCCCCACAGCAACCTTGTGAAGTTGGCAGGAGCATCTCCGTTTAACAGCTGAGGGGAGCGAAGGAGCAGATTAGTTGAGTGACTTTCCCAGAGATGCCAACTCTGTGGCAAGACCGGGATGTGAACTCGGATCCCTCCCCTCCATAGCATGTCCCAGCCACTGCACCTCGCGCCCCTTCAGTGGCTGCAGCGGGACTGTAACGGGCCGGGTCAAGCACGGCTGTCCGGAGCCCTGGGCCCACCGGCCTTCAGCGACAGCATCCCAGCCAGTGGGAGCGAGGACAGCAGGCAAACTTCCCACAGCTGGCCAACGAGGTGAGGAAAAGAAGAGGGAAAGTCCAGCCCTGGCCCTTGGGAACAAGCAGTTGGCAGTCCCCCGAGCAGGGAAGGCCAGGGTGTCCTTTACCAATAACCCCAGTCACCTTCACCCCAGAAGCCCCACATTCTAGTTCATTGTGTTTGGGGCCAGTTGTGTCTAACACTGGGTTTTTTACATTGTGGGTGCAAATAACACTGTGGCAGAATTAATGTTTAAGCCAATATAATCCTGTTTGGCTAAGGCCCTTATCTAGGTGGACACGGGAAATGGCTGGTGAGAAGCCTGCCAAGGCAAGGGAGGCCATCACAGCCTTTCACTAGCAGAAATTAAATAAAATTTTAAAAAGAGAAACTCCCTGACTTACCCTGTCATCCTTCCCATCAGAAAGCACACTCTGGTCCAGATAGAGATGGTCTCAGTGGGAAAAACAAGAGAAATAGCACTTTATCCTGTGGTTTTGTGTTTAATGGGTCCACTTAAGGTGATTTAAACATAATTTTAGGGGTTTCTTCCCCGTGCTTTTCTCCCAAGGGTAACTTTAACTGTAATATTGACCTTATACATTAATTCTAGAATCTTTAACTTCCTCCCACTCTGCCCCTGTTCCCATCAGGATTAGACTCTACTCCTGTCTAAGGAAAAGGGTGGAGAGAACTGGACGGGCTGGAGAGCTCGGCACAGGTAGGTTTCAGGACTTGGCACCTGACGAGATGTTGGGAGGAAGAAGGAAGAATCTAGGATGACACCCGAGTTTCTCCACGGAGATCCCCAAACTCTCTTTGCTCAGCTTAGCAAGAGCAAGCAGTAGCTCGGGTTCTGCACAGGAAATCGACCTCAAAAAATGTCATTTCCCCTTGGTGCAAAGACGCTGAAATTGCACATGGCTTCACATAACTCACTAAAAGAAGAGAAATGCAAATATGAACATAGGTTTGCAGCAGAAAAAACATACAGGTACAGAGGCCTGATTGGCAGCAGGAGGGCTCTACAAGAGCTAGAGGCCATTTCAATCCCAAGTTCTTCTTAATTAGAAAGATTTGTGTAGACAAAGGTAAAAGTTGCGGATTAGCACTTGGTTTAATTTCTTCTTGCCCTGATGTGCCCAGTGTGTTGGCTCATTTGAGAATCATCAAGCATTCCTTACTATCCATGCCTCCCCTCCCTTCCCCTCCCCTCTTAAAAATACCCTCTCTATATATGCTTTCCTCTTTTGTTTGTGAAAACATGGGCCAAAGCACAGTGCAAAATTTGTGCAAGAAATGCATCGCCTGTTTTCTAACTTTGGCTATTAGAACTACAAATGGTTGACGTGAGCCTACTATATGAAGGCATAGGCACAGTGCATTTTAGTTCTGTGTATCATACATACCTATATAAATAAAATAAAAAATGATGAGAATATTGTCCAGTCCTTTCTGGGCCTTTCCCATCGGTGCTTCTCCAACTCCCCAGCTGTAGGCGCCTGAAACAGCTCTAAAAACAGCCTAACGTGAACCCCACAAAACTCATAGAAATCTCATCTTTTAGATCATGTGTCTATGTAAATTTTACATTACACCCCTAAACATACATTTGCTTTTCTATTGCAGTGTCAGAAGAAGATGCACTGTGCTTGTGCTGCAGTTTTGTGTAATTCTCCCTGTGTCCAGGTGCGTAGCCAGATCTCGGTGGAAACAACACTGACTTCAAGCTCAAATCCTAAAGCCCAGAGCCCTGCCACACGCCAGTCAGCACAGAATAGGGCTCTGCCCCTCTCGCATTCACAACAGCCTCTTCCCAGGGTCTCATTCTGACCCGACTTCTCTCTGCTCGCCGACCCAACCAAAATGTAATCAGTTCTGGCCTATTTCTTCTCACCTTATACCAGTCCTTGGCACTGTGTTCTGACTGTGACCTTCAGCTTGTCCCTTAGTCTTCATTTTGGAAACTCCCTCTGACTATGTTGTTTTGATACAATGGTCTCTCCTAGAACCAGCCTTTACCTTTGCCAAGACCCTCAGTGTGATATACCCCATAAGGTTCTCCCTGGACTCAAAAGTGAGTCCCCCAGAAATGTTAATATTTGTCCCACAAGATGTTAAGAAGACCAAGCCTGGTACAATGTATTTGCTTCCAGAGCAGTCATAACAAATTACCATGAAGTGGGTGGCTTGGAACAATAGAAATTTTTCTCTCGCAGCTCAGGAAGCCAGAAATCTGAAATCAACGTGTGGACAGGGCCAGGCTCCCTGCAAAGGCTCCAGGCAAGAGTCCTATCTTCCTCTTCCAGCTTCTGGTGGCTGCCAGGAACCCTTGGTTTGCAGCTGGATGACTCCAGTGTCTGCCTCCATCTTCACGCATATTCTCCACGTATCTGTCTGCTTCCCCTGTTTTCAAGGCCACCAATCATTGGGTGAGAACCCACCCCAATCCAACATGACCTCATGTTAACTTAGTACATCTTCAAAGACGCTCTTTCCAAATAAGGCCATATTCTAAGGTTCCAGGTGGACATCAATTTTTTTTTATTTTTTTTTTAAATATGTCTTTATTGATTTCAGAGAGAGGAAGGGAGAGAGAGAGAGAAACATCAATGATGAGAGAGTCATTGATCAGCTGCCTCTTGAGCACCCCATGCTGGGGATGGAGCCAACAACCCGGGCTTGTGCCCTGACCAGAAATCAAACCAAGATCTCCTGGATTACAGGCCAATGCTCAATCGCTGAGCCATGCCGGCCAGGCTGCACATCAATTTTGAGGGGACAGTATTAGTACCACTACTCTCATTGATTCCTTTTTTTGTAGTCAGAAAAGGGAGGGATGATGGGTTACATGGTTTGCGTTAGAATCAGGTTTCCTTAGATACTTTGATAGTCTGTGAATTTCTTCAACTCTAGTGCCCTCGCTGAGACACCTTCTTGCCAGTAGACAGTGGGTATGCTTTGGGGTACCAGAGGGTGACTACCACATTCACCAGTGCAATTCCAAGCACTCTGCTAAAAACTTTACAAATATTATCTCTTCCAAAGTCATGACACCCTGCAAATATGTCCCCATTTTTCAGATGAAGGAACTGAGGCTGAGAGAGGTTACATAATTTGCCCAAGGAAACAGATCTAATGATTGGCACAGCTAGGGTTCAGATGTGTTTCTGATAGGGTCCCATGCTCCTGGCTGTTGCACTGCACAGCCACCAACCTGGATAGTTCTTTGAGGTTATTCCTTGGATCCTGGGTTCTTTTTTTTCCCCCCAATCTCTCCCCTTCCACAAGCTTATACACACACACACACTCATGTGCTGGACCAATATTTTTCAACCATCCTCATATTAGTTACCACCTGCATGAGAATCCCCTGGACTCCCCAGCTTCCCAGGATCCACCCCTATATGATTCTTGTCAAGTTGGTTAAGGACAGCTCACGAATCTTTGCTATTAATTTCCTGGATTAGTGCCCCGGGTGCCCATTAAAGCAGGGTTCACGACCTTGGCTAATATTAGAATCACCCAGAGCTTTAACAATACCATGCCTGGGCTCCATCCACAGACATCCTGGTATAACTAGGCTGGGATAGGACCTGAGCGTCAGCGTGTTTAAATGCACAGCTGGAGCTGAAAATTTTGCATCGGAGTTTGTGATCCACCCTCATCACGCCTCTCTGTTCCTGGCCAGTCTGGAAAATTACGCGTGATAACGTTTAGAAGAATCCAGAGAAATGAAGTAAAAGCCATGGAGCTGCCAGGTGTCCAGGTGGTCAATCAGGACAACAAGCCAGACCGCAAGCAACAATCCAGCCTTTATTGATTCACTGCCACAAGGCAAGCAGGAGGCGGAAAAGAGGGGGTGCTCCGCTTCTCTCCACAGAATGGCACCAGGTGGCCGCAGTGCAGGTGGGGGATGCCCCGAACGAAAGGCTCCTGCCTCTACACGAGGTACAGGCCGGGGGATAGAGGGGGAGGCCTGAAGATAGACAGGTAGAGGGTCAAGGTGGAAAAAAGTGCCTCAGCCGCGGCCCCCAATATAGAGGCCTCTGAATGGACGTGCCTGCCCAGGAATGAAGGTAAGCGCTTACGGGTAGGTGTTGGCCTGTGGGGTCCTGATCCTCGACTGAATCTCCCTCTGGAAAACAGTAGCGCAAGTCGGTGCAAGGAGGGCAGCTTTCCCCCGATGCACAAAACCTGAACGAGGAGCCAGAGTATTTGTGCTCCAGGCCTCTCTCTGCCTCTCATTTCCTCTGAGACCTTGTTAAGGCGACACAGTCGCAATGCTCCCCGCTTGCCTCGCTCCTCAAACGAGAGTAACGCCAGGCTTGCTCACTTCCAGGCCCTGGCGTTAAGCAGATGACTTCATGAATTCACTGTGAAAACTACAGAGAGCTACCCAGACATTAGGGATCGCGGTGGGCCACCGCCCTCATCAGTAATCTCTGCGACAGCCTTTAGGCAGCAGACTGCAGGCAGAAGGGATGCAGGGAGGCTGTTTCCTCTTGCAAGGTCCCTGCCATGCTGCAGGCATAGAAAAGCCTGCAGAACGTGGCGGTCAGGTTCCAGGAAAACCCTTCACGCAACAGGAGATTTGTCAGCGGAGCGGAGCAGAAGGCCACGTCACAGACGGTCCCCTGAAAGCTGGCTAACATCCTGATCAACACTGCAAAGCCCTTTAGAAAAGTCATCACCACCCCTTGGCTCCTGGAGGGCCTAGGCTCGGTAGGTAACCTCCTAAGCCTTCAGTGCTAATGCTCCATTTTCCAGCCAAGGAAACTGAGGCCCAGATCCTCAGCTAGTTTCAAAGCCACATTTCTTTCTACTCTGCCAAGTAGTTTTGTATGATATAAATTAGGAGTGAGAAATTCCCCAAATCCCCAAACACCTCAATTCGAGTAGAGTCGAGTTGTTACTGCACAGAACCCTCCAACCTGGACCCGGCAGGGGCTGAACCTCCACGGGGTTTGGAAATTGGGGCAAAAACGAGGGCAGGATCTGGAAGCCCCATGGAAAACATCATTTATAAAATTCGTGTGGCATCTGAGACACTTTGGATGAAAGTCACCACAGAAATGCCCGACTTTTCATGAAATAGCTAAAAGGAATAAAGTGTTTCTCATTACGGTACAGCGGGCAAGGTTCCCATTAAATTTCAAAATTGGGCTTTTTAGTTAAAAGGGTTTGGGCTTTTCTGAAATGAGTAATTCAAATTTTAACTTTCCTGTGGTCGTTTGACCCCATATATTGTTTCCTCCAGGCTGGAAGCAGGGTTTTGTCACAGGAAAGTTGTCCGGAGAAAGAGGGAGCCCCCAGTAGGTGGGTCTTGTGGACTCAGTGAGGAGGTGGGAGCCCCCTTTTGCTCTGTTGGTTGGAACCCTGTGATCCTGTTAGAATATTAAGAGAGTTATATTCACCCAAATGAACAAACGTAGCTCATGGGGACAAGAACACGTGTGTGCACAGCCAGGGTAAGCGTGGGGCCCAGCCCCCTCTTCCCACCTGCAAAGCAGACACTTCACGCAGCGCCTGACCAGTCTCAAGACTGGGAAATCATTAGAAATAATGCCCCAAGCTTTTATAAATGAGGTGCCCTTAGAAAGCTTCTGCTGTAGTTTCAACTGTGGTCCCCAAAAAGACAGGCTGGGATCCCGAACCCCAGAACCTTACAATGTGACCTTATTCGGAAATGGGGCCTTTGCAGACGTAATTAGTTAAGATGAGATGAAACTGCACTCAGGTAGGCCCTTAATTCAATGTAGGAAGAGAAGAGAGACACAGAGACGTTTACAGAAAACAGCAGGAGGCTGGAATGATACCACTGCGACCCAAAGAACGTCAAGATTTCAGGCAGCGTCAGAGCTCAGGCGAAGGCATGGAGCACCTCCCGCCCTGCACCCCCCACCAGCCTCAGAGAGAGCACAGCCCTGCCAACACCTTGATCTTGGACGTCCAGCCTCCAGAACTGAAGGGAATCGGTCTGTGGTTTTAAGCAACTCCGTGTGTGGCGCTTTGTTATGGCGGCCCTAGAAAACTAATACACTTTCTGACTCCAAGGACCAAAATCCAGGACCGAAACAAGGACACATAGAAAAAGAGGCCAAAGCAACTCAGCCTGCATCCAGGGCCACCCTCTCCGCAGGCTGGGCCTTAAACTCAGCTTTGCAAAATGGTCCCTCCTCTCATGGGGCCGTGGAGAAGGCGTGAAGCTGGAAGGCCACCTTGATGGCTGACCTGGCATCATAAAAATAATTAGCCAGTGGTGGCAGGTGCTTCCGAAGGTGACTCAGGCTGTGTGCCGTTCAGCCTGAGGGAGCACACAGAGCGGCATCACCTTCGGGAGGCGCTGCTGCTGAGCTGATATTACTCGTCACGGCTCTGCACGGCACAGAGCATCTTTCCTGCACCAGGTACGTCCACACCTGGCTCACGGAGGACACTCTTGGGTGTGGAATGAAGGTCACATCTGTCTGAGCAAGTGGATGTGACAGCTTCAATCCGGTCCCAAAGCCATAGGGCAGCCAGAGGGGGCAGCCGGGGACCAAGAAGCAGCTTCCCAGAAAAGGGTCATTGTCCCGGGAGTTCAGCGTGTGGGACACAGGCCTTCGAAGTCTTAACTGGAGCTTTGCAGGCCTATGAGCATCTAGAAAAAGAAAAGTTCAGGGTCCTGCTCTGAATATGTGGAGCAAGATGCCTCAGCAAGTTCTAAGAATCGAAGGCTCTCATTCCTTAATGTAAATCCACGTATGCTTCATTGTATGTACATATGAAAATAATCACCTCAAAGATATCACTTTAATTTTCATTTTCTATTATTCGTTGGAAAGATAAATGCTGACCTCAAACATGGAAACGACAGGGCAGGCAGGTAAATAATGGTCTCTGCCACCATTTATTGACCCCCCTTGACATTCCAGACACCACACTCCACTCCAGCTGTATTATGTCTTTTGATTCCTGTCCAAGCCCATGAGAGGGGGCCTATGATTAGTCCTGAATGACAGATGAGGAAACTGAGGCTCAGGTGATTTACATGAACTATCTACTGGAAGTCCCACAACAAGATAGAGCAAAGGGGCAACCCCAGCAGAGTTCTGCTTGTCGTTGAGTTCTGCGCTAGATATCCTGCCTCATCTTTGCAATAGGACAAAAAAAATCCAAAAACTGGGTCCATGGGTGAGTCTCCATGGACCTCAGAGATATTCTCTCCCCTTTCCCCCAGGACAGGTAAGGATTTGTAAACTGTGAAGTGCCATCCTCGAACAATGAACACGTTTCTCCTTTGCCCTCTTTGGCCATGCTTGGCATGTGCCCAGCAGGCACTTTTTCAGCTTCAGGAGGAGCCTGAGCAATGCCAGCCGGGTGGGTGATCCGCCTAAGGCACACCGTGTGAGCAGGTGATCTGGTTTTAATACCGGGTTGGTAGCAATGGTTGGAGAATGGATCGGCTTCCCTGCCCAGCCTGGGGACAGATAGCAAAGAAAGCGTCTAGGCCAACATGGTAGTTACAGCGACACAATCTCAGCACCAAACCATCTTTTTCTCCCTGTAACAGTCTCTGACACAGAGGGGGTGCAGGGCAATTGGCTGCTTTGAACAAAAAGCAGCTCATTTAGGATTATTGGAGGCCTCCCTTCACTCTGCCCACTTTGGGAGAAAGGAAATCTCACTCACCTGCTTTTAAATAACAAATGGGGAACTTCATTCAACAAGTTCCACAAATGGATAAACAAAGTATGGTGCAGCCATTGATTGGAATAGTATAACCTCATTAAAAGTCGTATTTCAAGAGTATTTAGTTCAGATAGGATATAAATTAATGAGACAATGCTCACAAGAGAAGGGTAAGCATAAAAATCAAGATCTCAATGCGCCTCTAAAATAGAATCTTTTTTCTTTAAAATGGACGACTTTCTGTTTATTTGCATGGAAAAGAGAGTGGAAAGGAATACGTACCCAGTGGTTAAGAGTGGCTATCTCTGGATGAAGTAGTAGTAGTTGCTTTTTATTTTTTCTTTATGGTTTTCTGTATTTTTAAACATATTTTACACGAGTCATATAATATTTTATAGCAAGAAAAAATAATATTTCTAAGTACTTCTGGCAAATACTAAATAAGAGTATTGAACAGTGAATCACAGGAGTCAAGTTCCTGTTGTTCTGACTCCACTTCAAATCCCTGCCCCAACCTATGCCTCAGTTTCCCGGACTATGAAACACAGAGGTTGCTCTTAATTCATACCCAGGGTTCAGCGCTTCCATTGCGCATCGTGGCCAATCAGTGAATGCAGGGGCGTGGGAGACGCGTGGAAGCAACGGAAGGGAGCAGGAGACACGGGGGAGTCAGGAAGAAAGAAAGAGGGAGGAGCAGGGAGAGCTTGGAGCTCAGGAGGTTTCTGAGATGAACGAGATTTCTAAGTCACCGCCTCCGTTCGGCAGGCCCTGCCTTACAAGGCACCGTCCTGTGGAACTTTGATTGTTCAGAGATCTTCATCTGCTTTAATGATTAAACCTCTAAACATCTCGCCTGGTGATTTCGGCACACGAGCCCACCAGGGTGGAAATTAACCTCTGAGCTCGAGCAGGGGCACTGCAGGGGCGTGATGAACTCGGCCTGGGGTCTGGACCTAGCGCCTCGGGCTGGGAGTGAGTCACCGGAGTAAAGCACTTACCTGCCCTTCGCCTTTAACCCTGGGTTTAAGTGGAGAACAGCTCGGTTAGAGGGGGTACTGATTAACTCCATCCCGCCAGCACTCTCACGGCCCTTTCTCCCAGGCCCCTGGGCGCTAGTGACTCACGGACAGAGCGTCCTCCTGCCGAGGGCTGCCAGGGCCTGGGCGTTCTCGGGAACACAGGGTGGCAAACAGTCATTTTCACTCTGCTAATAACATCGAGTCTCCATTTTCGGTCTCTGTTACGTCCTTCAGAGCACCAGCTGTTCACAACACAGACGCAATAAATACCTTAACTCTGGGGCGATCATACTGTTTCGAGCCCACAGAGCTTCATGGAAAATCAGAGGCCATCAAAATCAGGGGACAGGTGTGGCAGATGTCCAGTGAGAAGCCGTAGAACGGCTGGACCACTGTACTCTCAGGAGAAACTCTTCGATTCCTCTCAAGTCCACACCACTATAGGGTCTACAATCATTCACAACCCTGGGGGCAGGCAGGCAAGCATACAGTTGCCAAATTTACAGCGGCCGTGCCGATTTCAATATTGTGTTCAGGGAGCTATGAGACGGAATCCCCTTCTGATGAGATTTTGCTCATTTCTGGGTGAGGCATTGAACGAAGCGGTTGAGAAAGCAAGCTCTGGGACCAGGTGGTTTGGATTCGACTTCTGACGCTGGCATCTACGAGTTACTTAACCTCTCTGTGCCTCAGTTTTCTCATCTGGTAAATGGGGGTGATTATGGTACCACATAGGGTCGTAAGGAAAATGAAATAATTAAGTCCCTGAAATTGTTGCAAGGAAATGGAGGAATCACCGACCCTTAATTGATTGTGGATGTGCTTCTAATTTATCCCTCTACCCAACTCCTATGACTCTGAGGAAACTCCCAGCACAGGCAGGTATACCTTGCGGGCTAATCAGTGCCTTATTAGTCACATTAGGAAGCACCTGATATGTTGTATCCCTGAAAGTAATATAATGTATATGTCACATATCTCAACCGGAGAGAAAGCGGGGAGGAAGAAAGAAAGACTCTGAGCCCAGACGCATTTGAACAGGATGGACAAGTTGTGGTATGTTCACGCCCCGGGACACTACGCGGCATTCAAACGATGAAGAGCTGACTGCCCACAGGCAGTGCAGACGGGCCTCACAGATGCGGCGCTGTCTGGATGAAGCCAGAAGCAAAAGTGCGTGTGTCTGACTCCATTAAACGAATTCCAAGGCCAAGTAAAATCAACCGATGATGACTGAAGTTAGAACTGTGGGGACCAGTATGAACCACCACCCCGGTTTACCCAGGACTTCCACGGGTTAAGCGCTGAAAGTCCCACACCCCGGGAAACTCCTCAGTTCTGAGCAAACTGCGACATGTAGTCACCACAGGGGTCACCCCATGGGAGGAGGTAACAGAGACTGGGAAGGATCACAGGGAACCTCCGGGCGGGGCTGGAAATGGAGAACGTGATTTGGGAGGTGGTACCTGGCTGTGGCCATTGTAAAAATCACAGTGCCGCCCTGGCCGGCTTGGCTGAGTGGTTAGAGCGTCGGCCCGCGGACTGAAGGGTCCCGGGTTCGATTCTGGCCAAGGGCATGTACTTCGGTTGCAGGGTCGATCCCAACCAACCAATGTGTCTCTCTCACATCGATGTTTCTCTCTCTCTCTCTCTTCCTTCCATTCTCTCTGAAAAACAATGGAAAAAATACCCTCAGGTGAAGAATAAAAAAATTTCTTTTAAAATCACCATGCTGAGCAGCAAAGATGGGAGCACTTGTACTTTACAGTATGTACGTGCTATCTGGTGTTAAGAAGGCGGAGAAGGAGGAGGGAGGAAGGACCTGGACCCAGAACAGGTGAGCAGTGGAAGAAATGAGACCCCCACAGTGCAGGAGGCAGCAGCCCAAAGGGGGTGTTTCCTGCCAGGCTCCCTGTCTTCTCTCTCACTTGACCGCTGGACCCCAGGCCCTGGCTCCACCTCTGTCCTCAAGGAAGGGAGAGGTGGTTAAAGGAGGCAGAATTCAGCAATCCATAGCTTTTATTCCTGATTCAAACCCTAACAGCAACACCCCACCCACAAAACCCCGGGGGCCACACCCCTACCCAGACCACCTCCTAAAGTGGTCAACGCTCACATGCTCTGTCCCCATTCTCTCTGGTTCAGTCACCTTTTCATGGACCTGGTTTCCACCTTTGTCCACCCCCTTCAGACTAGCACGTCAGTCGAACTCTCCTTTTGGCTCTTTCAAGCCAGCTTCACCTCTGGAAACTTCTAGAGCTTGATTTCCAGATCCAATGTGCTGAAATCCCAAGCACCAGCATAGTCACTGCTTTCACCACTGGAGAAGCGTCCGGGTGGCCTTGAGAATCCAGCCCCTGTCCTCCGTCAGTCAAAGAGTTAGGGCGAGAGTGGTTAGTAAATATTTGGCAAACGTGCCTCCCATCCACCCTACCACACCCCCGGCAGACATCACTAATCAATGCCGATTCTCCTCTTTGGGCGGATGAGGTCTGGGAGCCCTCATTAGCCCAGGGCTCCACATGTGTTCCAAGGACAAGAGAAGATGGAACCTATTTGTTATCCCCACGTGGGGCTCCAAGTTCACAGAGGGACTGAATTGGTTTAGTACTTGGCCAGAGAAGCCAAAGGCATCGATGGTGCCTGTACTCAGAGGTGGCCTGGGCCTCCCACTGCATTAAGTGAATTTGGCCCTCCAAGCAAGAGGTCTGGTTTGTGACCGTGAGGCCCCAACTGCCTGGGGTCTGACCTTCCCCACTGCCCAATTCATGTTAATTTGCCACCAGGATAGTGTCAGAATATTTCCTTTTCTTTTTTTCGCTTTTTAAAAATTATATTGTTTTTATTGGTGTACTGATATCACTAAAATGCACCCATCTGAGGTGTTCAGTGTGATGAGTTTTGCCAACTGTGCACCCCCATGTAACCACCACCCAAAACAAGGCACACACATTTTCCATGCCCTCTGAAGCTACCTTTCTGGTGGTTTATTTCTCATCATAGTAAAAAGCCAGCAAAACTGTATCTGGTTCTTTTATGTGGACAGGGTCAGTACCTAGCTGTCTTGTTAAACTCCACTCTTGCAAGAAACTTCCAACTCCAGCTATAACCTCAAACAGTGCCTTGTAATTTTCTGTCTAAAACAAAGGAAACTCCATTTCATTTCTTGTCCCTGGGTTTCATCTCCCCAGGCTTTGTTGACCTCGTAAAGGTTTTTATGTGTTTCCTTATATCCTGGTTCCTCCACTTATTTATTGAAGTACCAGTTTTTGAGAATAGACTGTATAATTCCTTTTGTAGCTTGGGCAGAAATCTGCTATATTAGGAACTGGTGGGAGGGCTGGAAGCTCAGGAGATGGTGGTAGGTATAGTGTGTGGGACCTGCTGTAAGATTGTTTGCGTCTCGCTCCCTGTAATATCACACATTATTAGAGTCTGGGACTTAAAATCCATCTGCTTTTCAACATGTGGGATATGTAATGTGCTCCCCATAAGCCTTCCATCCTACTCCAAATTTTTATCAAATTCATCAACCCCAGAGGAAGGAGGAATGTTTGTTAGAAATGCAACAAAGACTTATGAACTGGCTCCCACTATTAATAAGAAGTCGTTTTCCCAAGTCATGAAGGACATGCCAGGTTCTGTTGTTGTAGATATTCGTCAATCTCTATGCCCACGCTAGGTAAAAAGAAAACGTTTTCAGGTATTTCCATGGATTAGGCAGCAGTGACCTCAACGGCATAAACATAAAAGATACCCAACCTGACTCACCTGCAAGGAGACAGGCGCAGCTAAAACATCAAGGACAGAGCCAGAGCACCCCTGCTGCTTTGCCACCACACCACAGTGGCGGTTTCAGACCCTGGTTGCTTCTTGCCTGCATGAAATCAGTAAATGAATTTTTTTCTTTTCAATTTCAAAGCACTCGCTGTTCATTAACTGACCAGATTACAAAAATAACCATGGTAGATACCTTCGTTCATTCTCCTAATAAGCCGGAGAATGATCTGGTGATTGTGTGATTCCTGTGTGATTGTGCAGTGGCTTCCGATTCCCCGTGATGCCCACACTCCAACGTGCTGTTCACGGGGTCCATGGAGTGGTTTACCTCCCCCTGCCTCCTCTGCACACGCCTCCTTGCACACCCACGTGCTCGCTTCTGCCACCTGCAGGCCACGCCCAGGGCAGCTCACCTTCGCTGTTCGCCCAGACCCCCTTGCATTTGCAGCTGTCCCTCCTCTGTCTCGAATTTTGCATCATCATGAATTTGCTTAGATGTCATTTCCTCTGAAACTTTTCCCAAACACTTCTAAATAGCTCAGGTCTCCTCCTCTGCACCCTGCAACCCCTGTCATAGCCTCTCCAGCTTCTGTGTCCCCCAACCCCGGGGGCTTCATTCACATTGAGGACAGTAATAGTGGGACTCCTGAGACCCGTGCAACCTGGCAGCGCTGAGCCTCTGCACCTGAGTCACTGGCTGGCCCTTCTGTCCCCCACCCCAATCCCCACAGACCCCATAGCAAACCTTCAACTTGCAGCCTCAACCATTCCTCTTTTTCAGAGCCTCCCTCCTCTGCCTGTGAGTCCTCAGGTTCTCCTCTGGATTTTCCCATCCTTTTGAACCTACTTACTCCATATAATTGACCCCTTTTGCAGACCCTGTGCTTGGGGAGTTGACAGTGTTTGTTTTTCCAATAGTTCTCAAGTTCAACTTGACCTGGGTCAGGATCGCTGATTTCCACTGGGGCCCTATGTGGCAAGGACAGGCCGCACATTCCCCACGCAGCCCCAGCTCCTCTAAAACTTTTCGGTCTCCCCAAAATGGTAAATCACAAGATGTACAAAGTAAATAACTCATTTAATGCTTTCTAAGGGAATGTATTAATAAATTAATGAATAATTTGGAGCTAAGAAACACTGAATATCTTTAGTTAAGAGACATGCATTCTTAAAATAATAAACAAAAATTAAACCCAAACCACTTTGAAACATAATGAATCTGTGAGCTACTTTGTTGATTTTATACCTTTTCTGTAAACCTGAGAAGAACTGCTAACCAAAAACGTGGAACAAGGGATTACATAAATGCCCATGTGGGTACCTATAACCAACAGACCGTCTTTCTGCCAGGGGGCATCCTCTGGGTTAAGTATTGTAGGTCCTCAGTTTCTTCCCAGAGACACAGAGGGAGTAAAGCCTCCCCGAATCATACAAAAAGCAGATGGGCCATGGGAGGGGGAAGATGGGCACCGTGGATGGGGTGGGATCAGGTCGCATTTCTGAACGTAGAGCGCCGTTCTCCGCTCTCGACCTTGGCCCTGCAGCAACCTTGAGTCTGCAGCCTCCTGGGACAGCCCATAGCCCTCGAGTATCAATCTGCCTGACTGAGTTTTTCTTCATTTACAGAAAAAAATCAACTTTCTCTTTTGAAGCCTCTCATGGCCGAGGGAAATGATTTGTCTCTCGCTCCAGCGTCCGCACTCGGCCAGGTAATTCCAGGTGGCCGAGCTGTCAGTCGTGCGTCTTTGTTTGGTCAAGTTTCAGATCACATTCCGTCCTTAATCTTTCATCATAAATCAGTTCTTCTGGCCTTTTAATCACTCTCGTTGCATGTTCCAAACGGGTTCTGGGGGCCATAAATCAATTAGGAAATGTCTGTAAAGTGCTTTAAAAGATAAAAAGTGTGGGTAAGTGCAGCCCGTTACAGAAACGGGGCCGTGTACGTGGAAGCGAAGCTGCCGTTCTAGGCGCGACCCCCGTGGGCCTGAGAGCGCGTTTCCAATAAATTCCACGGGCGTCGCGCTGAACGGGTTGATTTATTTCCCCCTGTGATATTTCTCTTATTGCTTTGAAGCCAAACCAAATCATATTTCTTGGCGATATTTGTCTGGGTTGAAGGATAAGGGCAGCCTTGTTTTTCCAGCAGGAGATTGCA
The DNA here is from genome assembly GCF_964146895.1 of Miniopterus schreibersii. NCBI lineage: Eukaryota > Metazoa > Chordata > Mammalia > Chiroptera > Miniopteridae > Miniopterus > Miniopterus schreibersii. The sequence continues at coordinate 6,017,069 of NC_138101.1, read as the reverse complement.
TTTGGACAAGAGAACTTTCTGAAGGCCAACGGAGAAAACAAAGCAACGACCCGCAGGAGGGGACCGCGGTGATGCCGTCGACAGAGACCTTCGGGAAAAGAAGCCAACAAGCCAAAGGAGGTTACCCTTGGATGAAGACCAGGGATAACAAATAGGCCTTGAGCTCAACTGAATTCTGATTAAGTCTGATAAGCTGATAGCAGCTGCCTGTAAAGATGGTTTTGAAAAAAAGGAGGCCACATCCAGGGGGACGTGTCATGATCAACAAGCTGTGTCTCCCCTGAGTGTGGAGGAGGCAGGTAGAGGCACGTTACTCATCTGCCGTTAGGACTGGACAACCTGAAGGTGACTCGCAGGTGATGATCTGACACAAGACAGGTGTTCTCCTCCAAAAGATTCCAGGTTTTGATAAAAACGACCTCACACTGTGCGCCGCATTCCACAGGGGCGTGCGGCCTACCTGCTGACGTGAACTGCATGACCACAATGTGTAGAGATCGGTGATAAGCTCTTAGAGGTGGTGATGAAATACATTCCATTTGTATCATACCTTATGTTTACAGACATTTACCTCTACGCTTTCTTATTTTACACTCATTTTATTTTCAACAGCATGTGTTGCGCCCACTGGGGGCCAGCTAGATAAAACTGGTAAATTAAAAATAAAATATACCCCTGCCTCTTTAGAGTTTACATTCCCATGGAGAACAGGAGGGAAGAAGAGGTATATATGAATCTCAATTTGAAGACGAGAAGACTGATGCTCAAATAACATGTATAACTCATCCATGAAAAGAAAAATGACATATGGAGGAAACAGGGCTTTGGCCAGAGGCTGCCAATATAATTCCTCTCTCTGTTTTGTCCTGGGATACTACTCTGTTTTTCAAGTCAGCCCTGATCCCAGAGCTGGCAGCCTCCTGGTTTCACTGCTCTGGTGATGCTGAGGACCACTTATCTCCTGGACGATCTTCTGCAGCTTCATCAGTTGCCATGAAGGCTTCCCCAGCGATATCCTCAATCCCGCAGGCCCTGATGGCGCCTTCAGAAAACGGTACCCTGGGTCTGGAGTGGAGACGAGGGCTTCACGAGCAAGGTGGAGTCCAGCCAGACTTCAGATGGAAGATAAGGTCCCCGGTGGGGAGGACACGGGAAGGCATCCCAAGCGGAGGGCTGAAAGAGTAAGGAGAAAAATGTCGTGAGCTGCACGTGAAGCAATAAAATCATAAAATAAATAAGCGGCTTCAGGGAGCAACGAGTAGACAGGTCTGGTTCAACCCAAGAAAAAACAAAATATTTATTTGGTGTCTATGTGCCACAGGCACTGAAAAGTTATTTCATTTAATTCTCACAACTATGCAAGCAAGGAAGGCAGACCTCGTCCCTCGTTACAGGTACGGTAAACTAATACCCTTCGCTGTTAACTTGCCCGAGGTCATGGACGAGTCAGTGGCAGAGCCAGGATTCATACCAGGTATTTCCATCTGCACATCCAGAGTTCCCTCTGCGCAAAGCGTTCATGGTAAAGTCTGCAAGGTCCTCGGTGCACCAGAGAGGGGGACTTGTGGAAACAGTGAGAGCAGACATCAAAACTGGGCTGCAGAGGACGACAGGCTCTCTTTGCCGATTGGACACTGTTGTTGTTACCTGTTCTTGCCTGGTATGTGATGTGTTCGGAGAAAGACGGGGGACAACTCTTTATCAACAAATTCAGGCATTCTGTGGTCCACAAAAAGGAATCCCTGACACTTCTTCTTTGAGGAATGCTAAAAACCTCGAACTGGATTCCTCGTAGGTCGTCTGTTTTCTCTGATGCCTTTTCTCTTCCTGCCCCTTGGCCTCCTGCTGAAGATACAGCTGGTTGGCTTCTCAATATGGACCCCCCCGTTCATCCTTCCTACAGAACTTCAACTTCACTCCTTCACTCCTCTGTAAGACCACATGCATCGGAGGCAGCAAGGTGTACCCCAACCTCAGCAGGTGACACTGCCTCACCTAAGCCAGTCATGGTGGTCCCATTCCCCAATATGGACTTGGACGTGAGCATGTGATACAATTGGGTCAACGTGACATGGGAATGAGTCTGCTAGGAAGCTTCCAGAAGAGGGTTCTTCACACTTAAGATGATACAAGGGCCCGGCCGGGCATAGCTCAGCGGTTGAGCATCGACCTAGGATCCAGGCGATCGGGGTTTGATTCCCGGTCGGGGCACATGCCCAGGTTGCGGGCTCGATCAATGACTCTCTCATCATTGATGTTTCTATCTCTCTCCCTCTCCCCCTCTCCTTTCCTCTCTGAAATCAATAAAGATATATTTAAAAAAAAAAAAAATGATACAAGGAAGAAATGGCCTCTACTTCCTCTGGATAACTTTCTATCTGTGATGCCTGGAGCTGTGGCAGCCATGTTGCCAACATGAGGAGACCAGGCTAAGGACAGGCCACCTTTACCAATTTAACGGTGCTGCTCTCGTGTACCCTTGTCTGGCGCGTGACGTGTTGAGAGGAAGGTGGTTCTCTCTGCTGAATCTCTGTGCCTGGCAGAGGGCTGGGTTCCTTTGCCAGGTTTCACAAATAAGAGGCTCTGAAAATGAACTACTGGCCCTGGGGGAATAGGACAGGAGGAAAACAACATTATAAGAAGGGTCACTTTAGTTATTAAATGGGTGTCATATAACGTCCATTGAGAGGAAGGAAAAAATAATGACATTTTAAAAAATTGTTTTGATTGTTGCACTGTCCTTCTCGAATACACCACCGCTCTGAAACTAGACCGTAATGATCAGAGTTTCAATAGCATGAAACTGGGCCCAAAGGAAAGGAGTCGGGACGCAGCAGCAGCTGTTGTTTGCATATTTGTGGATTTTGCGCAGGGCCGGCTCGCCACAGCCCCGGGTGAGATCAGCCTGCTGCCTGGTTTCGTAAATAAAGCATCTTTGAAACACAGCCAACCCCGCTTGTTTACACATTGTCCGTGGCTGCCTTTTTACCAAAATGTCAGAGCTGAGTAATTGCAGCAGAGACTGCATGGCTCACAAAGCTGACAACCTTTTCCTCTGGTCCTTTACAGAAAGTTTGCTCACCCAGGTTTAGAAGGAAGGGAACCAAACCCGCACACTAGGTACACAAAGGAGCACTGGCCACACCACGTAGAAAAACGACCTACGAGAACCCATGTGAATTCTAACCCCCAGTTTACAGCCACAAGCCCATGCAACCTGCAATAACCTCCCCAGGAAGCCAACGTGCTCCCTATAGTCAGACTGGCAGGAAGGGAGGCCGCTATCTGACAACAGGTCCAAGAAGCCAAGTGTGAACTCCTGTAACGATCGGGCCCAAACTGGCTGGACTTGATTAATAACTGACAGCTTTCCTAATTTTTTTTTATTGATTTTAGGGGGAGAAGAAGGGAGAGGGAGAGAGAGAGAGAGAGAGAAACACTGAATTGTTTTTGCACTTACGTATGCATCCATTGGTTATTTCTTGTATGTGCCCTGACCGGGGATCAAATCTGCAACCTTGGAGGATCAGGACAATAATCTAACCAACTGAGCTACCTGCCCGGGCTAGCTTTCCTAATTTTTGTTCCCATTTCCAAACTAGGACCCATCAGAGTTAGTCAAATACACAGCGATAACCAATCACTTAGGATGCCCCACTTCCAGCTGTCCCGCCCACAGCTTCCTCATGCCAACAGCCTCCAATCAGGGCTCACCCACAGCCTGCCCTGTTCCCATGGGAAAGCGTTCCTACTCCTCTGCCCGAGTCTCTGTCAAAACCCAAGTGATGGTGGCTGACTCCTTTGCTATACCAAGTTCAGAAAAAATAGTGCTTTTCTCATTTGATTGATTTCCATTAATTTCCACAGAATTTGGAGTCAAACCTAATCCTGGGCCTGACACTCATTCCTGTTTAAAAAAAAAAAATTAAAGAGGCAGGGTTTCTACTCACAGGAGCTCACGGGCCACATACACATTAAGGGTAAGAGTATTGTCATATTAGAAGTACATGCAAAGGACAGAGGCAGCTCTGAGGAAGGAGCGACAGCTTGGATCAGGTTGAACGTCTAGTGCCTGCCTGGCATTGATTAACTGATAATCATTGTTATCTTTGACCGCTATTAATACAGTCACTAGGAAAATACATTTCCCCTAAATTCACAAATGTCTTCCTTTCCCAGCAAAACCATGAGCCACTCATTCCAAAATACGGAGGAGTCATTTGTTTGGAAATCCAATTTCACCAATGGCTCATTTGTTAAAGTAATATTTTAATGGATCTTGATTCCAACATTCTTTTCTCTAAAATTTCCATTAGTGGCATCATTTGAGTTTGTCCAAAGCATTTTCTAGTTTGCTTCATGAATGTTTAGCAATTTCCACAAATGATACAATTTTGAGTGTTTTGAATGTCTTTCATCTTTTGTGGAACACTTACTTGATTTATGGCATGAAAAACAAAACACTAATTGTACACAATTTTCACTGAGACCTCACTGAGTGCCTTGAGTAATATTATCATAGTTTTATTGCCCATGAGCATTTACATATGTCTTTATGTGAGTCTTAAATATGTTCTTGTTAAAATAGATTTTAAAAGCTACTGTTTGCATTAAAAAAGCAACATATCAATGTGTGTTTGGATTTTTTAGCTTTAATCCAAATGTTATGCCACATATAAGCAAAGCCTACATTGTCAAATCCTTAATATTCCAGATTCTCCTGCTAAATGCAAATGGAAAGTGACCCTAGACAGTGTCAAGGGTTCTGGTTTCCAGTGTGGAGTCTACCCCTCACTGTCTGAGCAAACTCCAGAAAATAGCCTCACGTCTTTGGATCCCTATTTCCTCTCTTATAGGCTATCGCCAAGCTTCATTTCAAGACTAAAAAGCAATCACCAGTGAGCTCCATGGATTTTAAGAAGTACTAGTGGAAAATGACACTTTTCCATATACCCAACTGGATGGCTTCCATTCTGGAGGAAGCCCAAACTCGTGAAATTTCGACAAGTTGCGCTGGAAGAGCATTGGGGTCCAAGTGGAAACCAGGAAGACCCGTCCAGGTGGAGTTCTTTGTTAGCATTGTTTCACAGTCCCGTGTTAGCAGCCTCAGCAAGGACCAGGGTGATTAAAAAGGTCAGTGAGAGGAAGGCCTTGACTGAGTCACTCATAGGGCAAGGGCTGAGCTAAATTCTTGGGGTAAGTAGGACACAGCCCCTCCAGATGTCCACAGCGCAGGAGGAGATGAATAGTTTGTAACTGAATACAGACCAGTCACTGGACCTTGGTCTCAGTGCATGACCCATGTGGGAAAGAAACGGAGTGTTCTGGTCACCCTGAGTAGTCACCGGCAGTATGTCCACAATCACACCCTCTGAATTCAACTCCCCACTCTGCCACTTACTAATTCTGTCATCTTGAGCATTCATTACCTAGATGCCCTGTGCCTTGGGTTGTTTCTTGTCTGTAAAGCAGGGACAATAGTCATACCTGCCTTGTGCAGTTCCCTAAGGACCTCATACGGTGTCTGGCAAATTGTAAGCGCTCTTTAGTTCTTGGAAAGTCTTAGTTCCCGTTTTATTGAGCATCTTCTATATGTGCACATGCATGATCTCATTTAATCCTCACTGACGCAGGTCCTATTATTCCCACTTTATTCATAAAGTGAGGCTTAAACAGCGTTGGTGAGACCATGGACTCAAACTGGTCAGTCTGACTCTAGTGTTAGCACTAAAATGTGTCATATTTGGGGTGATGAAGATAGCGTGTACCCCTGCTCTAACCACAACAGGTTGCTCCTTCACAGTAGGATCCCCAGAAACATACATCTTAAAATGCAGTCATTAGAAAACTATGATTTCAAGATACAAGGGATGCAAATGTTTTCATTTCCCACAAGAGGGCCAACAAAGCACTGTAAGGTTCCTCTAATAATATACAACCATCTAAATTAATAACAATGAAACCAAACAAGCTGCGTCTGTATTTGACGGTGTGAGTCACAGCCTGGAGAGCACAGCCGCAGAGAGCCCGAGGATGCCCAGTAACCAATCATCCTTCCAGAAGGCGGCCTCCGGAGCACCAAGCCCCGCCCCCCAGGCCAATTTCCATTTCCAAAGGCTAAAACTTAATACCCCTTAATGGTTCATTACAAGGTAGAAATCCTGGCTTTTGGTCGTGGAAAGGAAAGAGAGAGGAGGGATGAAAGGAGGAAGGGAGGGAGGAATGGAAGCGGGAGGGGGGAGGAAGAGCTATGGAATCTGCATCAGCCCCCAGCAAGAAATAAAGGATAGTCTCCGATTTTTTTTTTTTTAATCTTTTCCTCTCAAGGTCTAGGGTACAGTCCTGACCATGTTTGTCTTTTCTTCTCACTGGAGCTTATAAATTCTCTGAGGCCACGGTCACCCCAAAAGGCGAAGCCCCATCTGGCTTTATCTTAAGAGCCCATCACTCGCACTGCTCCAGCCAACGAGCGATTCATCATTTAGTCCCGAGCGGAGACTCCTTAGCCACTGCCCGCGGGACCTGAGACTATGCACAGGGCAAGGCCGACGCCAGTCAAGCTCTCCCGCTTTCAGCCAGATGCAGCTTGTATGTAGCTGGACAAGTGACCTGAGCTCCCGTGACTGCAACAGCCCGCCTCTGAGCCAGTGTGTGACCTGGGCCGCTCTATTGTGGGGTCCACATGGCTCACGGCCCCTCTTCCAGGACAGCACAGCCGCATGTCCGCCGGCGTATTCTGAACCTGTGCTCTGCTGAGCGCCTGCCCCTCCCAGGCCCCCGATTCCCGTAGGGAGCGTGTCTGTCTTTTTTGTAAAATACAGATTAGCTCCGCCCGCAGTAGGTCGAGTCCCTTCATGTTAGTAGCTGCCGGCACTGGACTCCACCCCAAGTCTTGGTGATTCTAAAAGATCCCGTGCACCACCTCTGTCGTCGGTTTCTTTTATTTCTCATAATCTGCTCATTTGTATGGAGATTCTGAGACCATAATTCCCATCCTTGTTTCGAGCTGTCCTTTCCAGTAAGTCCCCGGGCACATTCTGCGCCTCCATCCTTGTCTCCGAGTCATACTTAGAGCAATGGCTTTCCTGAGTGTTTCGCCCGTCTCACATGTATTAGTTTCCTAGGGCGGCCTGCATACAGTTCCACAAACCCAGTGCCTTAAATGGTGGAACTGCACCGTCCCACGGTTCTAGAAATATCACCTCCGGCTGTTCCCAAGGTTGGTTCCTCCCACAGGCTCTGAAGGACAGCCTGTCCCCGGCCTCTCTCCGGCTCCTGGGGGTCGCCGGCAGTCCTCGGTGTCCCTTGGGCCGTGAAGGCAGCTCGCCGGCCTCTGCCTCCCACTTCACGTGGCCACCACTTCCCTCTGTGTCTTCTTGTCGCCTTCTTATAAGGACACCAGTCATTGGATTTAGGGCTACCCCAAATCAGTATGGCCTCATCTTCACTAATACATCCACAAAGATCCAGTTTCCAAATAAAGTCACATTCACAGGCACCGGAGTTGACGGCAACATACGTCTCTGAGGAGGCTCAACTCAACCCACAGTCCCGTTCGCATTCAGTTTGGATCCCTGCATTCCGGTCAGCGGGGCTGCGGGACAAATCGCCTGTTCTGTCTTCGGGATGGAGCCAGCCCAAGACGCCATCGTCATCTCCTCCCTAGCCCGGGACGCCAATCCCACCATCCAGCCCCGTCTGTACAGCCTGCCTTGCCCTTCTCATTGTGACACCCCATCCTAAGATCCACGTTTGTATCTGAGGAAATGATGAAACCCGCCTGTGCTCTCGTGTTCCCTTCTGGAGACCTTTCCCTGACTGTGCTTTTCTTCTACACCTGAGTATAACAGGTGCAGCAGGCCCTTGGTCACATCCCAAGTACAACCATCAGGAGGACAGACATGTTCCACGGGGCCAGGTAGACAGGCCTGGCTAGAGACGAATCCTGGCTCTGCCATTCACCACTGTGAGACCGTAAACAAGATACTGAACAAAAGGTTATGAATAGCACTAGTCATAGGATTATCATAAGCATTAAAATAATTACATAAGATGTTTAGCTTGATATCTGTTATGGACTGAATTGTCTCCCTCCAAAATTCATGTTTTGAAGTCCTAACCCCCAATACCTCAGAATGTGACTGTATTTGAAGATGGGGCCTTTAAAGGGGTGATTAAGTTAAAACAAGGCTGTTAGGGTGGGTCCCAATCCAATCTGACGGGTGTTCTTCCTTATACAGGGAATTTGGAGGCACAGAGGGACCCCAAGGACACATGAACACACTGAACAGGACACATGGGGACACAGCGAGAAGACGGGCATCTGCAAACCAGGACCAAACCTGTCTGCACCAGGCTCCAGAACAGTAAGAAAATAAATGTCTGTTGTTTAAACCACTAAGACTATGATATTTTAGATTTTTTTCCTTCCAGCTTTATTGAGGTAAGACTAGCAAATAAAAATCATGTGTATATGAAGTGTGCAATGCAATATTTTGATGTATGTATACATTGTGAAAGGATCCTCACAATCAAGTTAATTAACATATGCATCACCCCACAGAGTTACCATTTTTTGTGGGTGTGGTGAGAATATTCAAGATCCACTCTCTTAGCAAGTTTCATGTATACAATACAGTATTATTAACTATAGTCCCTGGACTATACATTAAACGTCTCTAGAATCCTCTCATTCTGCGTAACTGAAACTTTGCATCCTTTGATCAGCACCTCCCGTCTCCCCTGCCTCCCAGCCCCTGGCTGCCACCATTCCACTCCCCACTTCTATAATTTGACTTATTTAGATTCCACAAGTCAGTGAGATCATGCAGGATTTGTCTTTCTGTGTCTGGCTTATTTCGCTCGGCATAATGTCCTCCAGGTTCATCCGTACTGTCACTAGTGGTGAGATTGTCTTCTTTTTCAGGGCTGAATAATATTCCATTTCTCTTTGCCCATTCATCCTTCAACAGACTGATTGTTTCCATGTCTTGGCTATTGCAAATAATGCTGCGATGAATATGGAGCTGCAGATATCTCCTCAGTATGCTGATTTCATTTCCTTTGGATATGCACAATTAGAAGGGACATTATATGGTTTTTAATTTCTTGACAAACCCCCATACTGTCCTGCATAGTGGTGGCACCAATTTTCATTCCCACCAGCAGTGTACAAGGATCCAGTTTCTCCACATCTTCGCCAGCATTTATTATCTTCTCTTTGATAATGGCCATTGGAACGAGTGTGAGGTGAGATCTCATGGTGGTTGTCATTTGCATTTCCTTGATGAGTAGTGATGTTGGCCACCTTTTCATATACATGGTGGCCATTCCTATGTTTTCTTTGGAGAAACAGCTATTCAGATCCTTCTTCCATTATGTGTTTATTTTTTTCTTCTTGCATTTTTTAATCAGATTATGAGGGGTGGTGTATTTTTTGCTATTGAGGTTTTTTTTAAATTAAGCCCTTATCAGATGTGCTTGCCTTCCTCCCCCATTATCAAAATCCAGATGTATTTCAAAGCTTGGCTGAAATTCTACCTTGTGGGCGACAGCTTCCACTGGGAGTCATCTGCCCCTTCTCCACCGCATCCCAGAGACCTGAGACAGAGTCTGGATCCCCCTCAATTTGCCTTCTCCGTGTTGCTGAGCACAGGGCCCCCCGAGACCCATACTTCCCAGAATGAAGCCAAGTAAACTTAAGCTGCAGCCTGGAGTAGAGCTGAGGAAATGCTAAGACACTGTCCACTTATTTGAAACTTTGGCAAAACGCAAAGCAAGAAGCCCTTCCAACTTGCATTCCAAATCCCACTGCGTTGATAGGAATAGAACTCCCCCAAGAAACGCGCATCCCTCAGGCACAGTGAGGAAAAACCCTCCGCCGGCAGCACCTCGGATCCTCAGCCTCTCCTGAGTGAAGAGAAACGAAGGGGTTCCAGAAGGGAACAGAGAGGGGGCCGCAGCCCCAATCATCTCTGTAGGGCTGAAGACGCAAGGTTGAAATGGCTTTGAGCAGTAATTCAAAGGAAAAACTGAAGAAACTCTAAGTGCCCAGCCAGCGTGGCTCAGCGGCTGAGCGTCACCCTATGAACCTGGAGGTCACAGTTCAAATCCCGGTCAGGGCACATGCCCGAGTTGCAGGCTCCATCCCCAGCAGGGGCCGTGCAGGAAGCAGCCGATCAGTGACTTTCTCACTGATGTTTCTCTCTCTCTCCCTTCCTCTCTCTGAAATCAATAAAAACATATTTTTAAAAGAATGAAACTCTAAGTGTTCCCAGAGACAAGCTGCAAAAGTCTAAAGTTCAGTGTGCCCTGCCCACCACAAACAGAGGCACCGGGGACCCAACCGTGAGGCAGGGGCATGTGTCACGGACAAGAGACAAACCCCATAACCACGTGGCCTGCACTCAGCCCCATTGTGACTTCACCTTTCTGGGCCTCAATTTCCCCTTATCTAAAAGCAGAGTCATATAAATGAGCATTAACCGAGTTCTCACCGCGGGCTGGGCACTGTGCCCTGCACCATGCACCAGGATTCCACGGGTTAACATGCACAAAGCTCTCAGTTCAGATTCCAGCATTTACAGGGGAAGCATTTACAGCACTGAATGGCCGTGGTGGTTAAGAAAGACGTCATCCCTGTAGCCTATGGTCAGATGGATTAACAGATTTGCTCTTTATTGGAAAGTTCAAGCTCCAGCTTTCTTCCCCACCAGCTGCGTGACCTTGGCTCAGCTTCTGAAGCATCCCGGCCTTCGCCGCTCTGATCTTCCAAACATGCGTAACAATCTCTATCCCCCAAGGTCACTGGGAGCCCCAAGTGGCATCTTGGAGGTGAAAGGCCGTGAGTCTCGTGGCACTACGTGCGTGGATGAGATTATTCTGATTGCTGCCCCCACCGCTGGGTTATTTTCTGCCTCCCCCCTTCCCACAGTCATGTGTAAGGGGAGGGAAGACATACACCCAGCCTCCCCAGGGTAAGCCGTTGTTCCACGCTTTGTAATCCCAGGGCTCTAAGTCTTGTAAACTGCAAATTCAGAGGACACCAATACGTCACACACTAGAAAGCTCAACAGAGCAGTAGGTGGGCCCAGTTCCTTGTCTGTCTGCCCCTTCCAGTCATTGTCACACCATTTTGGCTGCAAGGAGGGCCAGCCTAGTTAGAAGGCAGTTGCAGTGACAATGAGTGACATGGTAGGCTTTTCCAAACAATGGTGGGGCAGGGGTGGGGTGAGTAGAGAGAGAACTGTTGGTTTTGGAGACACACAGAAATGCACACTCTGGCCCCTGCATCACTGTCACCTCCCATGAAAACATTCTTGACCATGCTGTTTAAAATATCCCATGTCTTGCCCATCAGGCATGGCTCCGCGGTTGAGCCTTGAACTATGATCCAGGAGATTACGGGTTCGATTCCCCGTCAGAGCACATGCCCAGGTTTCGGGCTCGATCCCCAGTGGGGGGTGTGCAGGAGGCAGCCGATCAATGACTCTCTCATCATTGATGTTTCTATCTCTCCTTCTCCCTTCTTCCCTCTAAAATAAAAACACATTTTTTAAATGTTTTTTTTAGTTAAAAATAAAAAATATCCCATCTTTTCCCATTACTCTCTGTCTCTTTATTAAATGAAATATAATGATTGTGCCTCTTTTAGGATGACCATGAGAATTCAATGCATCCTACACGTAATTGTTTATACAAGTGCGGCTCACAGGAGGTACCTAATAAATGCTGGCTTTCATCGATTTCATTACTATTACTATTTTTATCTAATCGCTATTTCATTGTAGGGTGTGCGATATTCTGAAGGCATTATCTTGGTGAGCTGCTTATTTACAAAACTGACAATGCTGGTATCAGCGTCGTCAAGGAGAGGCCTGCGCCGTCCCCCACTGAGGGCTCAGCAAACATCCGCTGGTCGGCCGAATGAATGCCTTCAGCATGGATGAGTGGAAAGGCATCCGCCACACTCAGACTCATCTCATATCCCAGCCCCACCTCAGGACCGAGTTTCTTATGTAAATACGAGGCAGGAAGAAATAGCGACACAGGAAGGTGGGTGATGTGTCCACACGGGAACGTGGGTGAGCAGTGGGCTGGCTCTATGCCAAGCCCACCGATGGGCTGGTTCCCTCCCGGCTCATCCCACAAACGTCTGCTCAGCTCCTGCTCTGGACCGTGCACTGGGCCCCCCAGCCCCACCCATAGGGGGGCTGCCTTCAATCCTGGACTGCATCCCACTTCATAACATCAGCATGCCCATAAAAGAGCAAGGCTCACAGCGAGGGGCAGGCGGGGGACCAGCATCCCCCCACCCCACCCCCAGAGCAGATCTGGAGCACGGACGCGTCCTGTGACACCTGATTTCCTCACAGATGACCGTCAGAGCCAGAATGAAGTCGCCCCCAGGACAAGGCCATCTGGGTTCAGTCTCGCCGGCCTGCAAGCCCAGCCTTGGCTTTGTTCCGGCAGCGGGGGGGGGGGGGGGGGCCCTGAGAAGCATCCCCGCGACCAGGACTCGCCGTCCAGGACTTACGGGCGTTTCCTGATCAGTCATCGCGCTTCGCCCAAGCCTCACGCTGCCCCGGCGTGTTTCACGCTGCATTCCCCGCAGGCAGCCGCTGTGGTGTGTAGCGGGGGGACCCAGTGGGCTCCTGTCCCCACTGCGGCAGCGAGCAAAACAAACTTAGATTTGAAGGATTTTTTCCCTTTGCTATCCAAGAGTTTTCATTTTGTTCAAAAACTGTCTCCCCCGCTTTTCTCTCTTTCCCTGCATGGCTCCAAGACAACCGAGGCACCTAAAGCAACTCTATCCAGCTCTGTCTCTAGGTTACTACCCTGCTCAGCCCGCCCCACCCAGCAGCAGACACACACACACACACACAATTAGCCAAGAGAACACTGTGACCTTGGGCCGGTCTCACCCCTCTCAGCCCCCTCTCATCACCTATGAATGAGCGGGATGGACGAGCGCACCCCTTTCTGTAGTGAAATTCCACAGCTCTCATTTCCCATGACTCTGGGGTAAACATCATAAATTGAGACGGAAGAAGACATGTCTAGAAATGATTCACTACAACATTCACGCATTTCAGTGCCCCTGCACTTTTGCCACAGCTCCAGAGCACGTATCCCGTTATCGACTCGACTCTCTTTCTCTAAGTTGACTTTTTTACTTAAATGCCTGCATGTCAAAGGGGCACCTCATCACAACCATAGACAGAAAACCATCATCATTTGCCACAAATAGAATTATAACAAAAGGAAAGTAAAATCAGCTAAGAAAATTCCAGCTTGCAACCAAGGAGGCTCTCTCCTTGCCCTACTCAGCCTCGAAAGGGCCACAACTCTCTCCCAAGGAGTGTTGATGTTATTTAATACAGAGGGTGGCCTGGCCGGTGTGGCTCAGTGGTTGGGAGTTGACCCTTGAATCTGGAGGTCAAGGTTTGATTGCCGGTCAGGGCACATGCCCCGGCTGCAGGATCAATCCCCAGTAGGGGGCGTGCAGGAGGCGGCCGATCTGTGATTCTCTCTCACTGTTGATGTTTCTCTCTCTCCCTCTCCCTTCCTCTCTCTGAAATCAATAAAACCCTATTTAAAATAATAATAGTAATACAGAGGTTAGATGCCACCCAAGACCACTGCCCAGAACTTCACTTTGGTAAAGAGTCTTCACTGCTGTGCCCTGTGCACTATCGCAGCTAGTCATCCGGAGCTCCGAAGTGTTCGTTTCTGCATCTCCCCGTCACCTCCACCCGCAGGCACTGCCAGAAAGCTGGGGAGAGGAAAGCAGACACACACGTCCATGGGCCGCGCCCAGAGGCTCCAAAGGAGCTCTGCACACGGCGCAGGGCCTTCCGGGCGCTTACCCAAGGCCACGGCTCCAGGAACCTTCGGCCTCGGGCATGTTCAGTATCGCTGCCTCCTCTAAAGGGATCGCTGCCCGCGAGCAGCAAAGACCAGCTTCCACTGAGCACTTAGGGGGTTCCTAAGGTGGCTTCCCTTTCTCTCTCTCCTGTCTTCACGGGCACCGGGGCTGGGGCAGGTGGTGTACACGTGAGCCACAGCAGGCCCTGGGGGATGGGGGGGGGGGGGCACGGACATGCCTTCCATGTATTTACCATGCTGTAGAGAGAATATTGAAAGGTTTCAGCTTTGGATGCAGCCTGGCTTCCGATTCCAGTTCTGTCCTTTTGCAGCAACATAAACTTGGCCGAGCCGCTCATCCCTATGACCTTTCCTCTCCTTGGCCCAAGGGCTCAAATGTGTTGTGAAGATGTAAAAGTGACGGCAGGTACAGCGCCAGCCAGGCTCACAGGATAGCCCCCAACACCCATTCTAGTCCCCATTTAGCTTCTTTTTTTTTTACTTTGGCACCATTCGTAGAGTTCCAGAGTCCGCCCTCTTTTTATTTGTTTGTCCGATTGTTTGCTTTGCCTTACCAAACCCGAGTCTCCTCTGCAAAGCGAGAGAGGGAGAGAGGGCTGTGAATTTTCATCATTTAAGGGCTTTTTCTATGACTCGATTATGGAAAGTGGTTCGTGGGAGTGAGTGGAATGACAAGAAGGGGGCAGAGAGGAGACGGGAAAAAGACTTCACAACATCAAGCCCAATGACCAGCCCTTTTGGAATAATCATTAAGCAGCCTGCTGGAAGCTTCGAGTCCCCCCCCCCCGAAATTTGGGGGATGAAAGAGGAACGGCATGAATCTAGAAAATGCGGTGCGTTTTGTGCATAGACTCGAATTAGAGAATTCTCGGACGGTTTTGCAGATTCGGTTGGGGAGGTGGGGGGAAGACACAAAGAAAAGCGGGGAAACACTGCCCCCTGCTGCCTGGATGACAAGTAGCAGCGAAGATGTGAAAAATATCCATGGTCAAAACACACCCGCTCAAACCCCGAAGGACTCACTATGTGTATAAGCTTTAATTTGGTGAAATGCATTTTCCACCTGAAGTTACTGTCGCAGGTTGTAAAAACGATCAGAGAACAGAGGCTTGCTCTCCAGTGATTATTTTTCACTGGGCAATGTGTTATCTATTTGAGCAGGAAATACATGAACATAAGCTTAAAATCAAAATGATGTAAAAGATGTAAATTGAAAAATATATCATCCCTTCTTTCTGCCTTTCTTACCCAGACACTGTTATCAGATTTTTATGGAAATACAGCGAATATGACTATGTAACACCCCCCCCCCCCTTCTTTTTCATACGATAGTTAGCTACTCAACCCTGCTAGGCACACTGCGTCACTTAGCACCATGTCCCAGAGATCTTTCCAGTTCGGGACACAGTAAGCTTTCTTGGTCTTTCTTCACGAAATATTTTAGTTGCGGAGAGAGTGCATCACCAGTTGGGGAACCATATACGCTGATTAAATCATTTCAAGATGTGAACGACTTAAAATGTTTAATGTAGACATAACCTTCTTTGGCCCGCATTGCCCACAAACACTGTCCCTGTCTGCTTGCAGTAAGCGTGTCTCCTGCCTGCATTTCCATCCTGGTGCTCTCGCTGATGAAAATCTCTCGTCTAGACAGCCGCTGTGTTCCCGGCCAGAACAGAGCTCTGTCGTCACTGAACTTTAGAAGCCGGTGCTCAGAATTAAAAGGGCTTAATGCCACCCAGATTTCCATTAAAACAGCCAGGGCGATGGAAAAAGCCTTTTGCCGCAGCTGAAATGTTCTTGTAAAGGGCAGATTGGGAAATACAAACTCCGCTGCCTTTTGTTTTTCTGGTTGGATACCCCAGCCACTGGCACTGCCTGAAAATGGCAGGGCTGCCAGCTCTCGATGGAAGTCAGGTTTGGCTTATGTTATTTAAAAGAGTTTGAAAAAAGGCATCTTCCAGTGTGGACAGCAAGCCAGCCAGTGAGACTGCCAAGGTCAAAGAAAAATCCAATTATCCATACTGAACGCTGACTGTACAATTAAATTATGCCATTTAGGAAAACATTTGATCTGCAACTGACTTTTCCAGAAAATTCGCCCTCGAGTTCAGCCATTCGTTAGCATCCAGCTGACTGATGTCCTTCTGTCATTCAGCACCTGCAATATGTCTGTAATGAACACATCAGTGCCCGCCCACATCCCCTTGGCTCACCCTAGAGTGACCCACAGTTTCATAGGAGTTCCCACGCATGCAGATACCTTACCATCAGGAACCTGCTTCTCCCCACCTGAGGACTTTTTCTGGCTCCAAAAGTATGCCCTGGACAGCTCAGGCGCTCAGAGCAGGACAGAAGTGTCAAAAAGTTAAGGTCCCCAAGAGCAACCCTTAACCAATGAGAGAAGGGAATTGGTAGATCAATATCCATCCCTGTTGCCTCTTGCTGGGGCAACGCTGAAGTGTGTGGCACCCAGACTCTCAGAAGGACACCAGTGCGACTGAGCCCCAGGTGCTTCCAGTAGCAGCCCACTCGTTCCCCCATTCCTGGTTGGCTTTTTTCCATTCTCTCCTCTCTTGGCTTCTCCCAGGATCACCGTCTCTGACAGTCTGGGCCCATTTCAGGGACAGAAATCACACAGTAATTTAAACAAAAGAAATCGGATGCAGAGAATCATTAACTATGATAAAGATAACTGTGAGATACAAGGAGACTCTGTAAGGCACCCTGTGACTCGGGGTGAGTACCCAAGCAAGGACACACTTGGGAGGGATCCGGATCTCTGGAGGAGACGTGGCTCTACCCACTGAATATCAGAGAAGTCTGCTGCTCTGGCCAGGCTGGAGCTGGCCTGCAGGTGCTGCAAATGCAAGACCACCCTCCTCCAGGGTGCTTGGGAGACAGCAACCCGCAACTTGTCCCCCCAGCGCCCTCTCCTGGGAAAGCTGAGCACTGCGCTCCCATTGAAGGGGAAAGGCTTTGAGGAATCCCTTCATCACAGAGCCCAGAATGAAGGGAGCGTCAGAGCAGAGAGGCAGTAAATCGAAAAGAAATACTCCTCCCATGTAAAGTACGTACCCCCAAATCCTGGTCTCGGGGTCCACTTCTGAAGAACCCAAATCAAGCGAGTGTCTCTCAGACCTGATTTCCATCTTGGCTCTGGGTGACTGTATCTCTCATCTATAAAATAGAGGTAATAATAAACAGTACCCGCCGCCTCTCAGGGTGTTGAGAGAAAGGAAAAATAGACCATTTGCAAAGCGTCTGGTATAAAATAAGTACTCAAATATGTCATTATCTGTCTTCTTCCCTTTCAAACCAACCTGCAGCCTCAAGGTTCTTTTTCAGTGTCAGCGTGCTCTGAGCTGCTCAGCCCGACACAGTCTGTTCTTGAACGTGGCTTAGGGCAGCGTTGGTGGGGAAAGGGGTGTGGAGAGTTAGAAAGATAAAGCTGAAGAAGTGTCTCTCTGCAGAGAAATGTTCAAGTGGAGGGTTTCTCCGGCAACATGATACGCCAAATTTTGTTGGCACTTAAATAAATGAGCTTTAAAGGGCTGTAATAATAGCTACCGTGTATTGAGATCCCACCATATGCCAGGAGTTTAGAGTCAAAATCTTGCTTAACTCTCACAAGTCTTTAACAAAAATGCCATTTTTAATCTCAGTTTTGGAAATAATAAAACAGAGATTCAGAAAGATGAAGTAATTCACCTAAAGTTAGAGCCAGGCTTTGGTTATTTTTATTTTTATTTTTTTCTTATTTTAAAGAGAGAAGAAGAGAGACGGATAGAGAGATAGAAACATCAATCAGATGTCTCCTACATACCCCCTACTGGGGATCAAGCCCATGACCTGGGCATGTGCCCTGACAGGGAATTGAACAGGTGGCCTCTTGGTTCATGAGTCACACTGGCCGGGCTAGCGTCAGGATTTGAACCTGAGTCTATTTGACTATTACGGTGGATGGAACCCTGATTCAGAGCAAGGAGTCAGGAGATTGTGGTCTGTGCTTAATCCCTAAATCCCTGTGTAATCTAGGAGGTAGTTCTTCCTTTCCCAAGGGAATGATTCCTTCCCCTGTAAAATGAGAGAACTGAGTTAGAACCGTAGTTCTCATGGGGATAGAACCACCCCCAAGGATATTTTGGAAATTTGTGGGAATAATTGGCACTGTGATAGAAGGACACTCCCTGGTCATTCATGGTTGAGGTCCAAGAACAACTGACAACCTTTGGGATGCTTAGGGCAGCCTTGTCCAATGAGGAGTGTGATTCAGGCCACATATATCCCACAGAACATTCTGTAGTTGAAACATCTGTCTGAACCTAGACCCCAACTCCATTCTACACATAAAAATAGATCATTCTGCCCAGCTGGGCATGGCTCAGCAGTTGAGCATTGACCTAGGATCCAGAGATCATGGTTCGATTCCCAGGCAGGGCACATGCTTGGGTTGCGGCTCCATCCCCAGTTGGGGGTGTGCAGGAGGCAGCCAATCAATAATGACTCTCTCATCATTGATGTTTCTCTCTCTCTCTCTCCCTTTGTCTCTCTCTGAAATCAATAAAGATATATTTTTTAAAAAAAATAGATCATTCTTGCACAGTTTTAATATACAATGAGTTTTCCAAAGCCAATTCAGGGAAGATTGTACTTTTATTAGAAATGTTATCAAGAGTTGGTCATCTTTTGGAAAATCATATCCCAACAACTATGCAACTCATGATAGGAGTTAGCAGATCATCAAACCTCCTCTCCACTATGCATTTGTACTGATCAAATGTATAGTTACAAGTATGTGTATTTCATTGAGCCTTCTAATGGAGTAGTCCCCAAACACTTGAAGAACTCATTTTCTTACTATGAATTACTTTCTTTTTATTTTTCCTCTGTAGAATAGTTAGGGTACCATATTGATTAAAAAGAAAATAAATGGCGAGTCAGTGTGGCTCAGTGGTTGAGCGTCAACCTATGAACCAGGAAATCACAGTTCTATTCCAGGTCAGGGCACATGCCCGGGTTTCGGGCTCAATCCCCAGTAGGGGGCGTGCTGGAGGCAGCCAGCCCATCAATGACTCTCTCTCATCATTGATGTTTCTATCTATCTCTCCCTCCCTTCCTCTCTGTGACATCAATAAAAACATATTTTCAAAAAAGAAGAAGAAAATACATGTGTAGACAGGTTTATTATCTGTGAACTTCAAGATATTTAAAGAGGCATTGCAAAATACTTGTTTTCAAAGGGATGCTGGGCATAGGGAGAGAAGTACCATTCTTGCTGTTCACTGAAAGATGACAGCCCTATCCCAAGCCAAGAACCAAGATGTACAATATGCAAACATTTTCACCTACTCAAAAGTGACTTATTAGTTACTGATCCTAATTCAGGTACTGCTGTGGGCTCTGGGTACACCAGATATTGAGAAGGCCTGAGCCCCTGACTTCATGGAGCTTTCATTGGAAAAACAAAGGCCCTGGTCTACTGAAGTTAAATATTCATCTAACCTTGACCCAGTAATTCCACTACTGGGTGTGTTCATATGTCCACCCAAAGACATTACAAGAATGTTGATAGCAGCTTTCTTTATTTATAGTATACAAAAACCGCTAACAATCCAAAAGTCTGCAAAGAGGAGAGGGGATAAATAAATTGCAGTGTATTCAAAAAATGGCTTAAAAAAAGTACAAACAAATACAGCAACAGGGATGAATTTCACAGATACTATGTTGAACAAAGAAACAGGACACAAAAGTGAAATTACTATATGATGCCATTTACATGAAGCTAAAGAACAAAGTTAATCAGCAATGATATGTACCAGAACAGTAGTTGTCTCTTGGTGTGGAGGTTATTGACTATGAAAGCACACCAAGGAAGCTTCCAGAAAGGTGAGAAAATTCCGTATCTTAATCTCACTGATGGCTATACCGGTGTATTTAAATTACCCAAATGTAATTAAGAGTTCATCAAGAGGAACACAATATTAGGGCACTTTGGCAAACCTTAAAGTACTTAATTATACCTCGGTTGTTGGTATTTTTTTTTTTTTTAAAGAACTCTATTTGAACACCCCAGTTTAAAAAATTAGTAATTGCAAACCACAGACTTCTGGAATCAGACAAGTCTGGGTTCAAAACTCAATTCTACCACTTCCTACTTTGCAAGACCTTGAGAAATTTACTGAGCCTGTCTGAGCCTCCATTTCCTCATTTATAAAATGAGAATGATTGGAGAATTCTAAGATGGCAGTGGATTGAGTGGAAGCTACACTGATACTCTCCCAGGTCCAAACTGGAATTGCAACTAAAATATAGAAAAAACATCCTGAATAATACACTGAAGGCTGGCTGGAGAGCACCCTCAGAAACAAGGATGTAAAGTGGAGGCCCCATAGAGACAGGTAGGAAGTGCAGAGGCACGAGAGGGCTGGCTGGGCTCCCACAGGCAGCAGCTGAAGGTCTGGAGGGATATCCCAGCTGTGGGGGGTTCCCAGTGAGAACTGTGGGGCCTAAACCCCAAGCTGGCTCCCCAGCCCAGAGCACCAGAACTGAGAAAGGTGCCCACATAACATCTGGCTGTGAAAAGCAGGGGGATTTCTGTCTGCAAAGGAGAGTCGGCAGCTGGAAATGCAGGCATCCTCTTAAAAAGCCAACACACAAAGTTTTATGTGCAGCCACTCACCTTGGGCTCTGAAGGAGGAAGGGCAGAGTGGACTAAAGCTGTGTAGAGAGAATCCAAGGATGCTGGCTCTGGGGATAGAGCTCAGAGGGCAGCCATCCCGATCCCTGTGCTGAGTCATTTCCCCATAAGGCAGAGGACATCTTTCTCAGGCAGACGGTTACCATTCAAGCAGCTTTTGTGGAGGGTGGGGGGAGGAAGCAATTGAGCCTATGGCTCATTAAAAGACTGAATAACAATCAGCTGCCCCACTCAGTGGAGTTTCTACAGCCTGGGGCTCATTAAGAGACTGAATAACAATCAGCCTCTGGGTGGTTTGAGCATTTACTTGATTTGCCTCTGGACCCAGGGCTTGGAAAAGCAGACCTTGGTGCACTTCTTGGTCCTGTCCAAACACACCCAGCCCCAGCAGAGGGAACCAAAGCTGTAGAGTGTGAAAAACTTCAAACAAGGTACTCAAGGCCAGTCACAAACAGCTTCTGACCTTGGTCTGCACCAGAGACCATCCAAAAGACTGGGAGTCCTAGTCGATCTACCTAATATATAAAAACAAATCCAAACAGGCAACCAAAGTGGGAGGGGGAAAAAAGCCCCAAATGAAAGTACAAGAAAATTCTCCATAAGAAAGGCTAAATGAAATGGAGATAAGCAATCTATCAGACATAGAGTTCAGAATACTGATCATAAGGATGCTCAACAGCATGAGAAAAGAAATGGAAACTATTAAGGAAATTAAGAATGACATAGAAATAAAAAATACATTGGAAGGAATGAACAGCAGATTAGGGGAAGCTGAGGATCGGATCAGCAAATTAGAAGACAGGGTAGAAAAAAATCACTCAATCAGAGAATCAAAAAGAAAAAACAACTGAAAAACAGGAGGACAGTCTAAGGGAGCTGTGGGATGTGAAACATGACAATAATCACATCATAGGAGTGCCAGAAGGTGTAGATAGTAAGCAAGGGTTAGAGAACCTGTTTGAAGAAATAATGGCAGAAACCTTCCCTAACCTGGTCAAGAAAAAAGTCACACAAGTTCAGGAGGCACAGAGAGTCCCAAGCAAGAAGAATCCAAAGAGGCCCACCCCCAGACACATCATAATTAAAATGCCCAAAATTCAAGATAAAGAGAGAATTTTAAAGGCTTCAAGAGAAAAGCAATCTGTTGCCTACAAAGGAGCTTCCATAAGGCTGTCAGCTGATTTCTCATCAGAAACTACAGGCCAGAAGGGAATGGCATGAAGTATTCAAGGAAATGAAAAGCAAGGATCTGAAACCAAGACTACTCCATCCAACAGGGTTATCATTCAAAATCGGTGGTGAAATAAAGAGCTTCCCAGACCAAAAAAAAAAGGCTAAAGAAGTTTATCACCACCAAACCAGCACTGCAGGAAATGTTAAAGGGACTGCTGTAATTAGAAGTTTAAATAGAAAGAGGAACATAAGCATAAAGAGATAAAATGGCAATAGATAACTACCTATCAATAATAACCTTAAATATAAATGGAGTAAAAAGACATAGGGTAGCTGAATGGATAAGAAAACAAGACCCAAATATACGCTGTCTACAAGAGACCCACCTCAGGACAAAAGATTCCCACAGGCTGAAAAACCAAAAAAACTTCTGGAAGACTTTAAAGGAGAGATCGACACCAATACAGTCACAGTAGGGGACTTTAACACCCCACTGACTCCACTGGGCAGATCTTCCAGACAAAAAATCAACAAAGAAACAGTGACTCTAAATGACTCACTATATCAGATGGATTTAATTGACATTTACAGAACATTTCACCCCAAAACTGCAGAATATACATTCTCCTCAAGTGCACATGGGACATTCTCAAAGACAGACCACATCTGAGGACACAAAACAAGTGTGTACAAGTTCAAAAAGATTGAAATCACATCAAGCATCTTCTCAGACATTTACACACGTGGAATACTATGCAGCTGTGAAAAGGGGCCCCTTACCCTGTGAGACAGCATGGTGGGACCTGGAGAATATTATGCTAAGCGAAATAAGCCAGGCAGAGAAAGTCAAGTGTCACATGATCTCACTCAAATGTGCTATCTAATGAACAAAATAAACTGATGAACAAAATAGATCCAGAGACATAGAAGCATGGAATAGACTGAGGGATCACAGAGGGAAGGCAAGGGTGGTGGTGGGGGGGAAGATTAACCTAAGAGCTTATATGCATATGTGCACAACCCATGGACACAGATAAAAGTTTGGTAGTGTGGTAAAGGCCTGGGGGGAGGTGCAGGGTGGAGGGGATCGGTGTGGGGAAAAAGAAGGTCATTTGTAATACTTTCAATGATAAGAATAAATTAAAACATAAAAAAAAAATGAAAGTAATTCTTCAGTTTGTGAGAAGCAGAGACATACATATAAAAGTGCCCACACGGACCGTCCGCGTGCTCTCCCTTTCCTCTGCAAAAGTTTCACACTCCATTAGCTTTCACTCCCCCACAGCAGGGCTTGTGTCAGGAGAGACAACGTGGGACTGTCCCCCACCCCCCTCCTGAGCCTGAGGACTTGGCAAGTCCACTGTGACACTCTTCCCTGCTGACCCTTGAAACCCACTGGCACAGTTCTCCCCGACGCTCACTGCACAGTCCGTGAGCACCAGCACCTGAGGTAAAACCCGCGCCATCCTGACCTGTGTCATGTTCGTCTTTGCCTTGCCTGGAGCCTCTAGGACCAAGGTCTGCCCAGCTTGTGAAAAGTGACAAAAGAAGTGATTTTATTTAGCATCTGACACTCAACATACTCAGGCCTGGAAAAGACCCTGGCTTAGCTACCTGTGACCTGTGGGCGGGTGTTCCTAACTTAAATAAGCTTCAGGGTCATTTTCTGTGACCACTTGAAAAGAATTATGCTTCTCTACCAGGAATTTTCTAGGGACTTAAGAGGTCACACACACACACACACACACACACACACACACAGCCAGGCTGTGAAGTACAAGCCTAACTCGAGATAGATTAGATACATAGATAGATGCTAGATAGATGCCCCCATTTAATGGGTTAGGAGGCTGAGGGTTAGAAATTCAAGTGAGCAGTCCAAGGTCATTCAGCAGAGAAGCAGCAGAATCATGTGTCAAATCCAGCTCTGACTGCGGATCTCCTGTTAATTTTATCTTACCTGTCACCTAGAGGATTCTGGAGAATGATGAAAAAGGAACCGAGACAGAACAGAAAGATCCCTAAAGACATTAGCGCCCTACGTGTTAAAATATCCTTGCAGTGAATTTTTGTGGAGACACCAAGTATTCCTCCAGCGTGTTTGCGAAAACCCATCCAGGCCAAATCAACAGATTTCAAGAAAGGGTTTCTTTCCCCCACTTCCTTCTAACTCGTCAAGCTCCGGGCATTTGAGGTACCACCAGTGTGGCTGGGAGCACAAGGAATCACCCCGCCAGGGCTCCCAGCGAGGAGCTCAGGTAGAGAGCGCGCCATCTGGTGGCACCAGTGACGCGGGCCAGCTCGGTTCCTGGGTTGACATCACCAGAGGTGTGAGGCCTCGCAGAACCAGCGCCCGACAAGTGACTCCAGGGCAGGGGCCCTCTGAGTGCCTGTGAATGTCCAGCAAATAATATAATTTCAATTAAAGCTATCATTTATTACTAGTGTGAGACCTGGGACCTACGCCTTCCCTCGGGTTCAGGTGACCTTCGCTTCCTCCTAGGACACTGGGTTGGGTTGAGTCTGGTCTTCCTGGGGAGGTGTAGTGGGGAGCTGGGCGGAAACCTGTGGAACTGATCTGGTGACTGAACATTAGTAAGTTTCAGTTTCCTCATCTGTAGAATGGTGACATTAACGATGGTGTCAGAGCAGCTGCTGAGATGAACAGCGCATGAACATGTATCCACATTTTATTTATTTTTCAGTTGTATCCACACTTTAATTCAAGCATGTTGGCAAGGGAAAAAACTTCAGAAAAATAAACGAATTCAAAGATGCACTTTAGGGAGGAAAACAAATGTGACTTAATGCATATCGCTCAGCTAGAGTTCTAAACAAGGAACGCCGGGCTCGAGGTTATTAGGATAACATCAGGCGTGGAGGGCATTCGCCGCACCTTTGCTATCTGGTTAAAAATTATCAGGCACAGCCATGGACTAGAGTCTGAGGAGTCAATCCGCCTTCCCAGCAGGACTCCCAGTTGCATTGGATTCTCTCAGGAAAAAGCTCCAGTGCTTCGTCAGGGACGCGAGATCCTTCCCAAAAGGGCTGAGAATCCCATCGGCCCACAGCATTCTGCCCCGATCCAATTAGGAATAATTTCCTTTCACAGAAGCCCCCACACCCGGCTGCGGTGAGGGTCCAGGGAACCGGCAGCCGCCGTGAACAGGTACAGAGTGTTCATCCTGCACCAGAACCAGTGGTGAGCACTTCACGTCCACGATGAAACCAGGTCATCCACCTGTTTAAACTTCTCCAGGGGCTTGTCATTGCTCTCGAGACAAAACACATCCCCTGTCCTTGCTGCCAAAGCCCTATGTGCTCTGATCCTATCTGCTGCCACTCCACCCCTTGCCCAGCATTCATCTCAATGACCTGGTATCTGCTTCTCAAGCACATCAAGCCGATTTCCACCCCAGGACCTTAGCACTTGCTGTGCTCCCTGCCAGGGAGGCTCCTCTTCCCCATGGCCGGCTTCACCAGGACATTCAGATCTGAGAAAGGCTTCCCCTAACGTGCAAGTTGCTACCCAGTTGCCCTCCATCCCATCACCCTATGTAAGCTTCTGCAGAGCCCTTATCTCTGCCTCATACTTCATTTGTGCATTTGTTTGTTGACCAGCTAACTCCACGAGGATGAAGGCACTGGCCAGACAGGGTTTGCAGGCCTTGCTCACCTGCTTTCTCACCCACTTGTTGTGGGTGCATGTTAGGAGCCTAAAACATATTTGAGGAATGAATAAATGATCTCAGTCAATCCTCCTCAAAACCGTATGGTAGATCTTTTATTTTTTCTATCTCACAAATGCAGAGAGGTTGAGCAATGTGCCCGAGGTCATCAACCTGGAAGACGGCAAATCTGAAATGCAGACCCAGTTGTGGCTCCACCTCGCTGTCATTACAAAAATAAGAGTCATCACCCACTCTCCCCCTTCATGTATTATACACTTAGTCTAGGAAATGAAAATAAATCTGCCCTTGCTTTAGGCTTAAATTTAAATTAGTGCCTCTGACATTCATTAGTCAAAGGGCTGTCTACTGTTCTATGCAAATCAAAATTAAGAAAAATGCCCACTTGGGGAGTGAACATGCCTATAATTGCACGCATACATCTTGTCTACGACTGACCTTGAATATTAAGCTACTTAGTGACTTGCTCATGCCTTCCCTTCCTGCCGCCTGTCCAGCATCTGTCACTTCTTCCAAAGCTAGGTTCAAGGCCGCCTTCCAGCAGAGATGAACTCAGCCCATCCCGGCACCTTCCACACACGCACACTTCCACTTCCTCCCACTCTGCCCGCGTTGCTGTGTGATCCAACTACTCTTGTATTATCTTGTTGAAAAGTTCTGAGTTTGGGGAACAGCACAGATGCTCTCCTAATTGTTTAACCACCATTCTAAGTTGTTCAACATATTTACCACTTGTGAGTATGTATTTATAATGACCTCAAATAGCAGAAATTCAAATGTATATTTAATCAAAAAAAGCCTTGGCCATTCCTCAGTCTTTTATTATTTTGTTTTCATGCTGACCTGAATTTCACCTTGTGATTGTGGTCTCTCACTCTTGTCACAGAAAGCGCGGTGAGAACATTAAGTGCCCAACTTCTGTACTTAAATCCAGAAAAGTACAATCATTACTTCAGTGTTTGTTGTCTGAAATGATTACCGATGAGCATTTTTATTCAACATCATTTCAAGAAGTGAGCCTACCTTCTCTTTTTCCAACTGACTCTGATATCTCAGGGCACATAGGGTTCAACTCCATGGGCATCACTCTTGAATCTAATCTGTTTTAGCAAGAGAGCTCTTGCTCTGAAAGAGATGTCCCCACTCAATCCACGGCCTCGCTGAAGTGACAGAGGCACTAACAGGAAGAGTAACCCATCTGGTCCTGGCCAGTGTGGCTCAGTTGGTTGGGCACCATCCCATGTACCAAAAGGTTGCTAGTTCGATTCCCGGTCAGGGCACATGCCCGGGTCGTGGGCTCATCCCTGGTTAGAGGCATGCAGGAGGCAGCCGATCAATGCTTTACTCACACATTGATGTTTCTCTCTCTTACCCCTTCTCCCTTCCTCTCTCTCTAAAAGAAGCAATAAAAAATCAATAAAAAATCAATGAGAAAAGAGCAACCCACCTGACTGGGTGCGTATCAGGTTTGCATTGCCCTGTGCACGCCAGCATTGGCTGGTAGGAAGCATCAAGCCAAGGCTCCATTTGTTTACAGAGGGGCAAAAAGTGACGAATGACATTCACCAGGCTCCCTGGCACACATGTTCGCTACCCCTTCCCATGTCGGCACCCCCCCATCACCATCACCAGGCACATTCCATAGTGAACGAGAGGCTTTATTAGTTAGGATGCTTTTCTGGAGTTTGTCTGGCATCATCAAGTGATGGGTAAGGGGGTACAAGTGGGTCTCGGGACACGTGGAGGGCACAGGGCCTCTGCTCTCCATCTCTGTGCTTCACTCTGTGGGTTGGCAGATTTCTTTTCTTCCAAAGCCTGGCTCTGTCCTCATAGCGGAAGGTCTGGTGGTTGATTCCTTCCTCTAGACACCCGCTTACAGTGTTGTCACCACGTAGGGACATCAATTACCTTCAAAGCTCCCAAGGACGGCCCTAACTGGTGCAGTGTGGATTGGGTAGGGGCATTTCTCGAGACTATTCTCTGTTGCCAGTGGACCTGTGCATTTTCCTGGCTCTCTACAAGGATGTTAGTTGAGTTACCAGTGTAATAGTTGCCTTTTGAATTTAAAACAATAAAAATTTAAATGATGCCATTTAAGCCAATAAAATTAGACGTCGCCTGAGAGAGGCCAGCTGGCTGCCCAGGCTGGTCCCCACGGCTGTACTTCAATTGTTCACCACAGTGAACAGCCTTCAGTCCTTCCAGCCAGAAGGTGAGCATCCCTACAAGGAAGATGAACCTGAGCCCCAGGCAGTTTCCAGTTGACCACGCTCTTCGAGCCTCATGCGTACGAACCATTCCCAGGGAGAGCAACCACCAAGGGGGTGCTCCCTGTGTTTGCTGAATAGACTTTTTCTTCCTATGGACAAACGTAAACCTGACCCAGAGGTTGCCTAAGGACCGGAGTCTGAGGAGGAATGAACTAGATGATCTTAATTGCTGGCGCCTAGTAGCAAACGCGTGCTCTCCACATGGACAATGCCCATTCTAGGCCCTCTGGGTCCCTCCCTTCCCTACCTTCTGTGCCAGCCATCTCCCCTCCAAAGAGGTTCCTTTTTCCGAGGCACAATATTCTCATTACTTAGGCACACTCATCCTTCTCAGAAGTCTGCCCAGGCGACCTGGACTGGATTGGGGGTGCTCTGACAATCACACCATTTCCTCAGATCCTGCTTTCATCCCTACTTTGCCTGATTTCATTCTGGGAGGTATGACTTTTAGTTTCAGGGCACTGCGTACCATCTAGAATATTCAAGAAACACACACACATTAAGGCTATTTTTAAAATAAAAGCAATGTTCTCAAAGACTAACTCTTTCAAGGCAAAGCTCCTCTCCTTCTTTATAAGCATATAAAGGAATACCTTTTATCTCAAGCTGTTACCAGGCAGATGGAGAGGAGACCTCAGTTCTTGTCCTCTTGAGGGAAAGATTTCAATCAAGAGACAAAGTGTAAAAAAACAAGCAAGAATTTATTGGCTGTAGCAAAAACATACTTAAGACAATGAAACAAGGAAGGGGATAGGAGAAGCAATAGGAGAGCCGGGCTGGGCTGCTCTGGCTCCCTGGGAAGTCAGAGGAAAAGGGGAAAAGGGTCCCTGGAGACAGGTTCAGGGGGTTAGCCGGGGAGGAACTGCCGCTACCCATTGCTCCTCTGGTTGCAAGTCTTACTGGGTCCCTTAGAGGTTAGAGGATACATGCCTGTGGGGGAAGGAGAGGGGGGAGGGAATGGCACGGGCATGGTCCCTGGAAGACAGCCAAGTCGGGACCTTCATTTTCAGGGGTTTTAAAGGCTGGGCATTTGGGGGCAGTCTTAGGGGTGGATCAATAGACTCTTCATCAGTGTTAGGCTTTTACTATGGTATAACAAAGCCATCTGCCTCACTGCCATCCCAATGACCAAAAGAGCCAGCTACTCAGTAACATCGATAGCTACTGGCTACTTACCTTCATAACATCTTACTTTTGTTCATTCGATTGCTATCACTACCAGAAGACTAAATCTCAAAAGCAAAGAAATATGAAAAAAGTCATGCTATCTACATAAAAGAAGTATCTTCTTCTGAAAAAAAAAAAAAAAAAAAGTTCAAACTAGAAAGAATGCAATGAAAATACGACAAAAAGGCAATTGATCACTTAAGGGAACCACCAGAGCTCCCTAAACACTGGCAAGGAAACTCACAGTTTCGAATTCCATCTCAGCACACCCACTGCTTCTCCCAAAACCAGGAGCGGCTTCTTCACCAGGTGGCGAATCTGCAAGAGTGTTAACGGACAGTTTAATATGAATCGATGAGCTGCATCAACATTGCTAACAGAAATAAAATACGCATATGAGCCTTTGCTGAGATCATTGTTTACTGCACTAAATGAACATTTACGAAATGCATCAAGGGCCTCCAGGACCACACTAGACCTGGTTTTCTGCCTTGACTCTGTCCCCACTCAGGGCATGACCAGAGCCCAACACAAAAGCCAACTCTGACTTTGACTGTTTTCTTTAATCTGCTCTTTCCTCAACTTTCAGGGCTTCCCTTCTTTGTCTAAACTCCACTCATTCTTAATAATTCACTTCATCTGCACAGCATGACAAACCACTGTCATTTCTACAACCTGGCTCACTCCTTGCTACTCTGAGAATCAGGCTTTACCTCCACTGTTCCGAGAAGCAGTTGTCATCTACTGAAAGGTGGAGGTTCCCACTCCAGGCTCACAGCCACACCTCTGCTTCCCCCTTTGAGTCCAGGGCTGGCAAACTTTTTCTGTGAAGGGCCACGCAGTAAACAGTCTGTCTCAACTCTGGCCTTGCAGCACAAGCAGCCATCAGACTGCAAATGGCTATGGGACCAGGACCTCACACTGGATGCTGGCTCTGCTTGGGTAACCCTGCCCTCCCCCCTCTCCGTTTGTAACCTGCCTGTAACTCTGTTGGCCTACTGGGGAGTCTCCCCTAATACACCTCGCATTGTGGGAAGACACAAACGGGTGAGCGACTCCTTTCCTGCATGCTCCCTTGCTCACGACAAACTGCTGATTACCCACAGGACTCTCCCATTACATGAAGTATGAATAACTAAGGTGATGGATGTGTCCCACCTCACCAGAGAGCCCCCCAGTCCCCTCCCCACATCATGAGGTTTCTCCTGCTCTTGAGTTCCCGCTCCAATGTCCCAGGGGCTTAGGAAACCCAATCCTTGTTCTCTGATGCCATTGCTGCTCTCTTGCTGTCCCAAACCCATCTTCTATTTCCCACCAGGGAGGACTCATCTGCCCCCTTCAATTCTGCAGCACCTTCAGGGAACACCTGCTCACACAGCTACAGTTCCCAAGCACCACTACTCTTGGTCACTAGCAGGGAACCACTGCTCCCTCTCCACCCTGCCACTTCCCTGGGCCACCCTCCTATCCATGGCCTGACCCCACAACGGGTGACAACTCTTTCAAGTTCTTCCAGGGGAAAAAGCAATCCCCCTCCCACATTAACACTGCATAATGCCCTGCCCAGTTACCATCTTCCCCGCCCAGCCACGATCTCCACCTTCTACAGCTATTTCATTCTGCAGTAGACATAGAGAAAGAGCCGAGACCACAGAGTTTGCTTTGCAAAGGCAAATAATACATTCTCTCCTCTCCCTCCCCTCCCTTCCTCTTACAGAAACAGTTAATGGTTTGAACCCCTCCTAAGGATGTGTTCTGTTATTATGGAAAAAGTGAACTTTTAAAGTTTCAACTGGACTTTGGGTTGATGAGGCATTTAGGAAATAATCAGCCCTTTGATTATGCCAGCGTGGGCCGAGGGCGGTTTGGAGTAAGGAAAAGGGAACAAACCACAGCCTAAGAGGGGGATGGGCTCCCAGGGGTTAGGAGATCATCCTGTTGTAAGCCAGCGTTTGACTTTCACTGGAGTGGCCCCAGGGAATGGGCCTCAGGTTGGACTGTAGAAAGAAACCGCAGGAGTCAGATACTTGGCTGGAAGGAGTCTGGTGTCCAAGGATACCTAGGGCAACCACAGCGAGGGCCGTAATAATGAAGCTGCCATAGTTCCATCATTCCCAACGCGTTTGTAAAGTTTACTTAGCTGCCACCAGAGCATCAGACTTAGGAAATAAAATAAGAGCTACGCTGTGTTCAGGAAGAGCATATTGGATCCTCAAGATGTTCTGAATTCATCAGAGCAGGCAGGAGGGCAGGGAGCAATGACCATTATTTTTTAAGACCCCACCTCTTTCTTACCTTCTCTATTGTCAAATATTATATTACTCTTCTCAAAGAAACAGAGGAGAGAACAAAGCAAAGATGTCATTGGTAGGAAAAGATTACTGGACTACTTTTTAAAAAAAGGTTTAAATGTGTGCTATTTTCCCCCCAGGTATCCACAGTACTCATCCCTGGGACCTGCCTTCAGGTGGAAAGAAAAGGGTCTTTGAACAGTGGAAGCAGCACAAATCAGTGACCCTGATTCTTCTCACTGCAACTAGAATGTTTCCTAAGGCTACAAAATTGTTCATCTTGCCCTAAACCCAGTATGTGTGTGCCCAGTGTCACTTGAAGTCATGGATACAAATATTACCTTATTTATTCATATTCAGTGTGTATTACTCAATAAGGTCGTTAACGTACAGTTTATAAAATCAATTCGGAATTATCTATTTAATAATCAATTCTCACCTTACTTACAATTTCAAAAATACTTAAGATTTTCTATATGCTGTTCACAAACATAAAATTATTTTCTAGTCACTGAACCAATTCATTTTTAGCAGCAAATACCTTATTGTTTTATGATTTTTTTAAAAGTTTGATCGTTACGCCTAATCAAATTTGAGGAGATTGGCTAAATTTCTATGGTTGATTCTTACTTAGTTATTCCCAAATATCCAAATAAATCTGATACATCTATATACATGAGAGAAAATACCAAGCCTTTTATCATACTACACACTTAATAAATAACATAAACATTTAGCAACATGTTATATTGCATTGTTGGTAATTAGGTGAAGGGCAAAACATGTCACATTCCCATCTAGTTTTCATAACTAATTTTGAAAATGAGTAAAATAATTATATCTTACACCATTTTAATCTTGATTGCTTTTAGTAATAAATCTTTTAAGATTCATTCCATGGCTGTCTCTCTGCAGTCTTCATTATACTCCTCAAAATGCACGACACGCTGTTGGAATTGAAGCAATTATGTCAGACTCTTTCTGAGGGAAAGTAAATCCAATTTGGCTAGTTTGATGTTAATCAGGTTATACAACAAACATTTTTCATACTTGACAGTTTCACCTTGAATGAGCTATATCATTAGCTGCAAAGTTCTGGCAAAAAGAAAACCCAACCACCTACCCACAACAACAAAAAGCATTTTATCCAAAACTTCACCTTTAGATTTTCCCCAGGGTCTGAGTATATCAGGTTAAACAGGATACACCTCATGGAGGGTGGGGATGGGGGCAGAGGGGGGGAAAATGGTCTACTTCAAATTCTACTAAAAACCTATTTGGTATATTCCCCGGAAACCGAGGGGGGGAAACAAACACTAAAGAACAAAGACAAGTAAAATTCTTTGGCAGGGCAGGTGGTTTTCCATTCATTGCTTTCAACACAATTGGGCGGGCCTAAGCGAAGAGTCAGCTCACAGATCACCGAATCTAGTTGTCTGAGATGAAGAGCTGAGCGACGCTGCTGCAATAAACCCTTCCCCAGGCCAGGACTAGTTTGCTGAGCAGGGCCGTGGGGGCCGCACGGCTGCAAAACCCAGGACAGGGCTGAAAGGTGTGAGCTCCCTGCTGGCAAGGACGCGCCATCCGCAGGCGCGGGAACTCTAAAATGCAGTGCCACCCGCTTCACCAGCATGCACCTTCCAGCACATTTTACATCCCACTTCAGCGTTATGAAAATCGGCAGTATTTACTTTGCTTTGCTCGTGTGCTAATATTTTAAAGATAACAGTCCAGAAGCACGCGGTTTGCTCTCTCCGTGACTTTCAGCGATTTAGTTGCACCTCTGGGCCTCAGCTCCCTGCTTTGCAAATGGGGGGTAGCGGTGGGACCCCGCTGGTGTTGCTGCAAAGAGGGCGACAGCGCACCTCAGGGCCGCAAAGGGGGCGACAGCGCACCTCAGGGCCGCAAAGGGGGCGACAGCGCACCTCAGGGCCGCAAAGGGGGCGACAGCGCACCTCAGGGCCGCAAAGGGGGCGAAGGCGCACCTCAGGGCTCGGGCGCCGCGCAGGCTCGACCCGCCGTGCGCACCGCGAGCAGAAGCAAATCCCTTACAACTCACGGCCTGCGGTTCGTCTTCACCGGCGGGAACTCGGTGCTGGAGGGACAGCCGCAGCCGGCGGCGCCCCGGGAGTAACGGGGCGGGGGGCGGGGGGCGGGGACGGGCCGGGCGGCCCTGGGGCTCCCCGCCCGCAGAAGACTGGGCTGGGCCGTGAGCACGAGGGTTGGGGAAAGTTCACGGCGTGCGCTATAAATGCCCGTGCGTGTCGCCTGCTGCGTGAAACCGGAGCCAGAGCGCAAGGCCCGCACGCCCCCGACGGCGCCGGCAGCGCCTCCCGCGGGGGACCCGCTCGGAGCAGGAGCGCGGGCGGGACGCTGGCCCCCCGCGGCCTCGGCGCCCGCCCCCCGCGGCCGCCCCGCCTCCCCGCCGCCCCGCGAGCGCGCCTGCGCGGGCGGCGGCCGGAACTGGCCCCGCGCGGCTTCCGTCGCCGCCCCTCCGTTGCTATTGTCACCGCCTTTTCCTCCCTTTCCCCGGGTTCCCTTTCACTTCCGGGGCTGCTCTGGATCCGCTGGTTCCGTAACAACATCCCGTTGGCCTCCCCCGGGCGGCGGCACCGGTGCAGCCGCCACCTCCCGGAGCGCCGCCCGGCCCAGCCCGCCATGGCCACCAACCCGCAGCCGCAGCCGCCGCCGCCCGCGCCGCCGCCGCCCCCGCCGCAGCCGCAGCCGCCGCCGCCGCCGCCGGGCCCCGGGGCTGGCCCGGGCGCGGGCGGGACGGGCGGCGCGGGCGCGGGCGCCGGCGCGGGCGCGGGGGACCCGCAGCTCGTGGCCATGATCGTGAACCACCTCAAGAGCCAGGGGCTCTTCGACCAGTTCCGCCGGGACTGCCTGGCCGACGTGGACACCAAGGTTCGGGGCGCGCGGGTGTGCGGGGCAGGGGAGGGTCCCCGGGCGCCGTCTCGGGCGGGCTCCCGCGCCCCTGGGCCGGCCGCGCTTCTGCTTCCCCGACGGGGCCCCTCTCAGCGCCGCGCCCCGGGCCCGCGTGCAGCCGCTTCCTCTCCGAGTCCCGCTCTGCGCCGAGCACCGTGCACCACGCACCGTGCACCGCACACCATGCACCGCGCACCGCGCACCGTGCACCGCGCGGCGCGTTCATTCATTCGCCCGCCGGTGCCCGGGTCCAGTGTCGGGGACCGAGCACCTCCTGTGCTGCCCGGGCGCTGGGAACGCGCCCGCGAGCTGGGTGGGCTCTGCTGCTGTCCGCGTGGAGATGCGTTTGGAGACGCCAACCAGCGCTTTCATCCCTGGCTAATTTTTTTACTTTGTATCCGTGCTCGGCTCTTGGATTCTGGGCGGGAAGGGTCGTGTCTTTGTCCTTTGGAGAAGTTTAGTGATAATGGACTCGAATTACCTGTAGTGTGCATTGCTGGGTGGTGGCGGGGTGGGGGGGGGCGAAGGTAGGCGCTCGAGCTGGACGGGGAGAAGGGGGCTGGGGAGAGCGGGACTTGAGTGTCCACCAGTGACTGTCTGATTTAGGTTAACTTAGGCCACGTCGCTTCTCCAAAGTGAGAGGTGGGTTTGGGGCGGGGGGGGGGCATGCAGTGGGGAAAGGGTGGAGGGGAGGTGGGCGCTGTAACGCGGTGGAGGTAGGGCGGGAAAGAGGAGGGGAGGGGAGGGGTCTGCAAAGCGGTTCCCTGTGCAGAAGGTTGGGGCTCCAAAGGCGGAGGGACCTAGTACCCGACGTCAGAGTGAAAGGGGTGTTAGCCGGCCCCAGGTAATCTCACCTGGACGCCAAGGAGGAGCGATCTTGGTGAGATGGATGGAAAACCAGCAGAGTCTGGAACCCTGGAAGCAAGCGACTCAGGAAACCTCAGTTGGGAACAATTGGAAAATTTGTTGCTTTTTGGTTTTCTGGTTTGTTTGGATTGGAGGAAGGTTGGTTGGTTGGTTCTGGCTTAGATCTGGCTGGGTCCCTCGGATAGTTTCGATGGGGTGAGGGTGTTCTCACAGCATGTTCAGCCCCATTTTTTGAGAAAGGGGAGCTTGCTGTGTCCTCCAGTTAATTCTTCCTTGTGATTTCGGGTTCACCAGCCTTTGGGGGGAACGGCACACAGTTCTGCCATGTCCCCTGGGAAGACCTTGGTGAAAATCTAGGGACATCTTTCCTTATAAGGACCCTGGCCCACCATGTAGACCAGAATAAATGTGTCTTTTGGGGCATTGGAGTTTTTGCACTACAGAGAATTCAGTTTACTTGGGATGTTTATCTCTGCAGGAAGTATATCGTTTTCTCTTTGTTTTAAGGAATATGCACAGTGACCTTTTTGAAAATGTCTGTTGCTTTTTTTTTTTTAAACAGGAGAAGATTTGATAGACATGGTCAAATAAATGTTACCCAGATAAAGCTGGTTATTTGTATCCTGCAGTAGAGATTGCACTTTGCAGTTCCCAGAAACCTGCAGATCTGTGTTATTGTGTATGCAAGTTGAAAGTTTAAACGTACTGATGGGTACTGCACATAAGGCTCAGCTCTTTCTTCACCTCATCTCCACTAGATGTTACTGCTTTGGGTCTGTGATATTTCTGCCAAATCCTCTCAAAGTGAAGCCTTAAAACCTTTCTTGGGGGGAAGGAGGAAAGCACAGTTTCTTAGACAGTCTTACAAAGGCTAGGACCTTCTCCCAAGAAAAATGCCCATATACATGATAAAATGCTGTTTTTGCAGTCCAGAAATGGTTGACTAGTGGCAATTTCATGTGGCTCCCACTAATATGTAGTTTTGAGGAGTGTTCAGGGACCGCGGAATAAGTTCCCCTCTTGTAATGTTTAATGCTAGGTAAGAATAGAACTGATGTGATACCCCTTCTGACAGAGTAAGTAAGGTCTTGTGCTCTCCCTCTCTCTCAAAAAAAGTAAGTTTGAGCCTGGCCGGCGTGGCTCAGTGGTTGAGTGTGGACTCGTGAACCAGGAGATCACGGTTTGATTCCCGGTCAGGGCACATGCCCAGGTTGCGGCTGGATCCCCAGTGGGGAGCGTGCAGGAGGCAGCCAATCAGTGACTCTCTCATCACTGATGTTCCTCTCTCTCTCTCCCCCTCTCCTTTTCTCTCTCTGAAATCAATAAAAACATATATATTTTTTTTAAAGTAAGTTTGAAAGTCTCAAAAAAAAAAAAGCCAAAGTTTTATATCAACTTAACATTCCTGTCCATGTGGCGGTGGCCAAAGTGGAGGTGAGATCCCCTGTTCGTGCAGCGGGGCATCGCCTGAGTGGGATCCTTGGGTCTCACCTGCAAAGAACGCGTTAGAGTTGAGACCACTTGTACTTTTGATCACTGGACGCGAAGACTAACCTTGCCAAGCGCTGGCCTGTAGTATATGGTAGGTAGGGTTGTGGCAGGACCTGGATTGTCAGTTACACGCACAGTTAAGAATCAGGACATTTATTTGATACTCACCAGGCGCTCGCCAGGAGCAACACTATCATCCAGCCAGTGTGTTCAAAGCAAGATGAGAAGGTCCAAAGCCCACTGCCCCTCCAGAGAACCCTAGAACCCCTCAAACTGCCCTGGGGTCACGGAGGGTCCAGCTGGGAGAGGGACTGGAGGAGAGCAGACCATCAGCCCTCCCACCAAAGGACTTGGAACCTTGGGCAGCCCTGGGACCCTGCTAATGCTGAGGCTCCTGTGCTGCAGACCCCCAGCCCCAGGTCCCTGGAGTAAACAGGTTACAAAGCCACTGGGACCCCTTTGCGCTGATTGGCACCTGGAGAGTGGGAGGAGGGGAGGCCGAGGGTCCATCCTTCTGCCCCAGGCAGGGGGCTCCCAGAGCGGGTAGACATGGCTCCTCTCTCCCCGGGTAATGAGGGCCAGTTTTTGGATATTTTCTCAGGTGTGCAGGTGTAAATGACTCCCGGTCACTGTGATGATTGTCTTTTGTTGTTGTTAATCCTCACAAGAGGGTATTTTTTCCATCTTTTTTTTTTAAGAGAGAGAGTGGAAAGAGGGAGGGGCGAGGAGAGAGCATCGTTTGGTAGCCTCCGGAACACGCCCCAGCTGGGGCCAGGGATTGATCCTGCGACCCGTGTACATGCCCTTTGCCCTTGATGGGGAAGCGAACCCGCACCCCTTCCCTGCACAGGCCAGCACTCTAGCC
Source organism: Miniopterus schreibersii (assembly GCF_964146895.1). Lineage (NCBI taxonomy): Eukaryota > Metazoa > Chordata > Mammalia > Chiroptera > Miniopteridae > Miniopterus > Miniopterus schreibersii. Next base: position 5,979,741 of record NC_138101.1, on the reverse strand, counting down.
ACTGGGCCACGGTGGCCAGGGCCGTTACCTGTTTTTCCTTAGATTTGAAAGGAATATCAAAGACAAAAGTATAGATATGTATTCACCCAACAAGTATTTATGGTGTACCAGGTGCTGTGTAGATGCCAGGGATACAGCAGTGAACAAAAAGCCCCTGCAGTTACGGAGCTTAAGCCCAAAGGAGGAAAACAGACAGTAAACCATGTGTGATGGGCCCGTGAGAAGAAACAAACCAGGGTGAGGCTGCCAACGACTGATTTGAGTAAGATCAGGGGAGATTTCAAATAAGATGCCATTTGGAAGGAGCAGAAGGAGACTTGCAGCTATCTGGGCTGAGTATTCCAGGTAGAGGCCCCAGCAAGGGCAGAGCCTCAGGTGGAGAAAGTGTGTGGGGTGAGGTAGGAGCGCCCCCTCCCTCCCCTCCCCCAGCTCTGGAGGTCATCGTCAGAGCTTGCCCTTTTTTTTTTCCTGAGCTGAGAAACGGTTGGCACATGTTATGCATAAGGACACACTCTCGCTTCCATTTTAGATCGGTGGGCCATGTGTAATTATTAATAGTGTCCCCTTCATGCTCAGCCGTGATCTGGTTTGGACAATAAATTATGTGGTTGCCCTAGTTTTAAAAGATTTGCCGTAGCGGCTCTGTGGAAAAGAGACTTCAGGTGAGCAAGGGTAGGCACAGGGAGATGAGCTACTGTGACCTAGACAGGAGAGTGCATCGGACCACGCCAGCAGGGAAGGTAGTGGGAAGTGCTCGGGTTCTGGAGGTTTTGTGCTGGTGCTGACAGTTTGCTAATGGTTTGGCTCTGCGGTGGAAGAGAAGGGGAGGAGTCAGGAATGACTCCCCAGCTTTTGACCAGCCAGAGCACTCGGAAAGGAAAGGGAAGGAGAGGCAGAGAGAGCCCCGGAGGAATAATGGACCCTTGTGACTCCAGTCACCAGGCTTTGTACTGAAAGGAGAACTGGAACAAGGAAAATTACCTGATGTAGTTCAAAGTCGAGCTTGTTGTGGGGCAACTAGACTGCTAAATGCATTGTGTTTTTAGCCTAATATTCCTGAGGTTTGGGAATATTGACAAGAGGAATTATGTTTTACAGTTTTGCTGAAAATCATTGAAAGAAAGGATTAGCTTTTCAGTTTATGTTGATTTTTGATAGAGAGGGGCGTGAGAAATGACCATGAGACTGTTTCTTGTAGGGTTGAAATGGGAATTAGCAAAAGTCTGGGAACTGGAAGGGATACAGGAGCATCACCAAGAGATGAAACTGGGATCATCCCCATTGAGTGGTGACCCAGTCATCTCGTCTAATTGCTTACCTGCCAGGCAGTGTGATGAGCTTCCTGAACACAGAGATGGAGGGAGCGGAAGGAGCAGGCTTACACTTCAGCGGGGAGCTGAATACCTCCCCCTTCCCAAAATACAGTGCAGTGCAAGAACTGTTGAGATGATGGTGTGCAGAGAAGAAGGAGGAGCGTGGAGAAGGCCCTGGGAGCCTCCCGCGGGTGTCAGGATGGCTGCACAGGGTAGGGTGAGCTCTGGAGGTGAGAAGTTCACCAAATGGACACATGGAGGGAACCGTAGGCGCAGACAGTCAAAGGCATGAGAACTTACTGCTGGAGCATAAGGTTTGAAGGGTAAGGGAAGAAGCGGCAGAAGATGAGGCTGTACAGCTTTGTTTAAAATCATTTGGAGGCACTCAAATCTATCTGCGGGAAAGCCACTTAATAGAAAGATTTGAAGAATATGAGTGGTGGGGAACGAAGAACAGAGTGTGCAGTCCTGCTTGGCCAAGCATTCCTTCGAGGCCGCAGCCCTTTAAGTGGAGGTGACGTCACGTGTGTCCTCTCTCCTGCTCCCTCACACCAAGGCTGTTCGCCTCGGCAGTGCTGACATTTTGAGCTGGGTGGTTCTTGGCCGTGGGGGTTCCCCTGTGCACTGTAGGATGTGCAGCAGCATCCCTGCCCTCTGCCCGCTAGACGCCAGTACCGGCTCCCCATTTCCCTCCAGGCATTGCCAAATGTCCCTGGGGGTGGGGGTGATCACCCCCAGTTCACGGCCCCTGCCTAACATCAAATGTCGTGCCTAGTGCCAGGGGTTGCCCCTCCATAACTGCTCTTGGATGTGGGCCTTTCATTCCGCTCTGCCACCCCGGGACGGACCATCATTCTGCTTACTTTCCTAGGCATACGCATTTTGGGTCTGGTTCCTCTTTCCTGTTGGCAGATTGATCGTCTGAAAGCTCGGCCGTCATGCGTCCCGCGCTCACGTGCAGCGGCTTACCATTCTCCCCCATCGTTCCAAACCGTGTACAGGCCCAGGTCCTTCCAGCCTGGCCCCAAGCTGGCCCAACCTCACTGCTCTTTCCTGTTCTCTTCTCCCACCAAATTGGACTTAACAATTGGGGGGGAGGGGCAAATGCGCCCAACGCCGTGTTTCCTCACCCACTGGCTCTTTGCTTGTGTTGTTGGCTGAGCCGGCCAGGCGGCCCTCGAATCCCAGCTGCATGTGGAACCCTGAAGGCTCGGCTCAGATGCCTCATTCTCACAGAAGGCTTCCTGCTCTTCTCTCCCTTTCTTTGCTCCAAATTATCACAGCAACATTGATGGGTGCCTTATCTTCTTGCCCCTTGCCTATAAATGAGAGGTATGTCTGTCTTCTTTGTACTCCTATCTCCAAATGTAAGCTGTAAAAGTTTGTTGCCGTGTTGATACTCTAATCTAAGAAAGGTGGATACTGTGAAAGATACTCAAATCCCGAGACTGTCAGTATTGTTATTGTATAACATTGGAGATTTTCAACATTTGTGTCTTTCTTTTTCTCTCTAGCCTGCTTATCAGAATCTGAGACAACGTGTTGACAACTTTGTTGCGAACCACTTAGCAACTCATACATGGAGTCCCCACCTCAATAAGAACCAGCTAAGGAACAATATTAGACAACAAGTGCTCAAGTAAGTCTCAGAATTACAGTTCCTAGGCGAGCTCGAAAATGCCACGACCCACTTTGCCTGGGAGCAGAGACATTTTGCAGAAGTTTGTTCACCTCACGCTAATTTCCTGCAGTTTGGTGCCTTCATGCTGTGATGCAGCGTGATTTACAAAAGGCTCTAATCACTTCACATTTCCCCCATCAATTTTAACAGTCTCATTTCTCTAGAGCGCTTTGGAAATACTGAAGGAAAGGAATGGCAATGTGACTTTTAAAAAGAAGGTCCTAGGTATAATATTAATAGGTGGTAAATGCTGGAATATTCTGTACGGTTTACATTCACGACCATTTTCTTGGCCCTAAAAAGGGTAGGCTTTGCTATTATTTTACAAATAAATACATTAAAGGTCACTGACATTAAAATATTTTTCCCCGATTTTTGAGGCCGTGTCTTCTGTCTTCTGATACAGCCTGCCCTGTTTTCTGTCTTACATTTTATTATAGGGTCATTTTTGGTTGAACATAAGATAAAGAGAATGAGAAGAGTTGAAATGTTTAGAGGGACCAAAAAAATCATATTTATTCCCCAGAAAAGTATTCTCTTGTTCTTAAATATAAATATTTGTCAAGACAAGAAGACTCAGACCTTCTGTCCCCCCTTCAGCGCCCCCAAAAGGTGACTAAGTTATCTAAGGAGTATCTACTCTTCCTGCCGTGACAAATATTTACATTCAGACACATCTTTTGGAACAAAATGTGGCTTTAAAACAGTTAAACAAATCAGTTTTGTGCCTTCCTCCTAATTCCCCCTTGTCTCATGAGAACCTGGCAAGCCTACCCAGTGTCCTGCTCCCCCCAAGGGCTCTGACCCACTCACACTCTGACTCAGGCCCACTGAGTGCAGGGCAGGTAAAGCCAGGAGCCAGAGCCCCTCAGGTGAAGAAGGGAAGAGGGAAACTTAACAATAACTTTGTTGTCTACCCTTTTAAAGGATGTTTGACTAACCTGTAAAGAGCCCAGGTGAGATCAAAAGATGCCCTTAGAGGCTGCATAATAATACCTGCAGGGGAATGCTGGAGCCTTTCCTGAGAGAAGAGACTGGAGGTCTCCTGGGTTGAGAGCAGACTCATTTCCAGGATTTTGACTCATTTCCAGGCACTTAGGAGGGCAGGGTGGGCTGGAGGAGGCAGAGGCGATCTTGCCTGATGTCACCCACACTCACACAGAGCCTTGCCGATTACCCAGTGCTTTCACTCAGCAACCTGCAGAGCGGCCTCCCTTTCACAGACCCTTGAGTTGCTTTAAAGGCTTGCTTTTTTTTTTTTTCTTTGGGCTGAAGCTAAATGAAGACCAGTTTCTGGGAATTGCGTCTACTCCTTAGCATAGAAAACCTGTCAAGTAGGGGAGCAGCCATTTATTCTGTTCTTTTATGGGAGCTAAGCTCAGTCTTGCCCGTGAAAGACTAGGCACTTAAAATTCTTGTTTACCCACAAGAGACACTGCTCTCACAGGATGAGTGTTTGGTGAGGGTGCAGTCCATGTCAGTAAGGGGTTCTGACTTCTGAGATTAATGCTGGAGCTCTGCTTGTGGGTGGTGAGGGGAAGCCCCTGCCTCTCAGATAAGTTGGTCAGCATTCTTCCTGGAACGTGTCAGTTTTCTTGTAGCTGCGTTATTTTTAATAAACTATTCTCTTATTTAAGTTCTATTAGTAAAGGTTTATGTTACTGATGATAACATCTTTAAGCGTCCTTAAAGAGACTATTTAGTTGTGTCTAATTGTAGAGGGATGCACTTGTCCCATAAACACAATTTCAAACAGTTTTTCATACATATACTTCAAGAAGCACTCAGTTGACTGTTATGTTGAACCATCCACAGTAGCCGTTTTTTGTAGGACAACAGTCTAATATGAGCGATTTTGGATGGTTCAACTTGATAGCTAATCTGCAGACTCAGTACAAGGAAAATCTTAGTTTATATGTGTATTCATTTGTACAATAGAGTCTAAAAATGCTGGATAGCTCAGAAATAATTCTCTTAATGGAACAGGGTCTAAAAGGAAGTCAAGGACAGCGCCAGCTGCTAACCCTTCAGCTTTGTCCTCGAACCTGGAGTGTGGCTTCTCTCTAGTGAGGCAGCTCCTATGGCGGTGCCTCGCTGGAGGGAGCTCCCTGAGAGCAGGGGGCCATCAGCGCTGGCCTCCAGATTTATTTACCTTCAGAGCTGACCACTGGGAGAATGGACTAAAGTAGACAGGCCAGAATGTAGGCAAACAGACTGAAGCAGTAATTTGGGGTGGGTGGGGTTTTTTATGTTATGTCTTTATACGTGTGCCTTAAATCAAAACATTTTTTAAAGATTTTTCATTGACTTATAGAGAGGGGAGGAGAGAGGGAGAGGGACAGAGACACACTGATGTGAGAGTGAAACACGGGGATTGAGCCTGCAACCTGGGCATGTGCTGTGACCTGAATGGAACCAGCAGCCTTTTGGTGCACAGGACGACACTCAGCCACCTGAGCCACACCGACCAGGGCTCAAAACATCTTTAAGATGCTTGTCCTTGTTTCTTTCCCACCTGCTACATTTTAAAGACTCCTCTAAGATGTAGCAATGTTTGTGGGATTTGCATTTTTTTATCTTAGAACTTTAAAAGTGGGTTACCTACTTTGTGCAGGGCTGACTCCGTTTTCTCCATGGCCCACATAAGTAGCGTTGTAGTATCACCAGGCTGCAGGGTGCCTCGGGAAACAATTCACATTCACCCGCCACCCCAGACAGAGCTGCGCTAAGAATAGCCCTTGGATATGAGGAGAGACTCCTTACCAACCTGCAGAGAGCCTGAGGTCTGGAAGCTGGAACGGACCAGCACCTGCTCTTCTAACACTATCCAGGGAGCTTCGCAGGCTCTTTTTTAGGAAGAAACAGGGTTTAAGTGTGTTTCCTAAAATAAATTCACATCCTTTTATTTTGCTCACACGCCCTTGTGATTTTCTGCACATTTGGGACTTGATTGCCCTGTTTGCTCCTGTCTCTCATCTGTAATGTTTCTTTTTTTTTTAATATATCTTTATTGATCTCAGAGAGAGGAAGGGAGAGGTAGAGAGAGAGAGAAACATCAATGATGAGAGTCATTGATGGGCTGCCTCCTGCACGCCCCCGACTGGGGATCGAGCCCGCAACCCGGGCATGTGCCCTGACCAGGAATCAAACCCCGATCCCGTGGATCCTAGGTCGATGTTCAGCTGCTGAGCCACACCCGGCCGGGCTGTGATGTTTCTTTAAGTTCTTCTCTTCTATGGAAATGAAGACTCAGCACAAATGTCTTCTCCCCTGTGAGGCCTTCCCCAGGTGCCTCAGGTATATCTAGTACTTCCGAGTCCCTCCCCTTCCCTGCGGTAGAGCTGTGTCCCGTGCCTGTCGGCGTGCATTGTCCTTGTGTCTGTCTCCTCACCAGAACGGGGCCCAGGTGTGGTTGCAGCAGCCCACTGGCCAGCACGGTGCCTGTTCGTGTAGAAGACGCTCATCACATTCTTATTGAATGACTAAATCATCCAGGTTTTACAGCAAGAAGACAATAAAAAGAAAGCCAGAAATCTTACGTTTTGGGGGCTTCTTTTGTAAGTTTGCTAAAATTACACTGTATGTGTATCCTCCGGTTTTCCCGGAGACTCTAATACTTATAAAAGGCTTACATTTTCCTGCTTGAAGGTGCAGAGCCTCTTGATTTACTTTATACCCAGAACTTTAGTGACTTTATTCCTCTGTGGCCGGGCAGGGCTGGGCTGGGCTCAGACGAGCATCGCCTGTAAGCCTGGGCTCCGGACAGTGCACTGTGTGTAGTTCTCTGGGTGTTGGTTTGGTTTGGTTTGGTTTATAGTTCCAGTGACACAGTGGTGAAGAGGCTAGAGATTTTTGCAGTATGGTACATCCAAATGCCACGACCGGGAGAGACTAGTCATTGCCTGTCCTTTCTCTGCCCAGGTGAATGGATTGGGAAAATTCAGGGTTGGAGACAGACAGCTTTACCTAAAAGTAATTAATGCAAATAGCATGAAATTATATATATTTTTAACCTCTCTGTAAATTATCCTTTGTTTCAGATCAGGAATGTTGGAGTCTGGTATCGACCGAATTATTTCTCAGGTTGTGGATCCAAAGATCAACCACACATTCAGACCTCAGGTGGAGAAGGCCGTGCACGAGTTCTTGGCGACGCTGAGCCACAAGGAGGAAGCAGGTGGCAGCGCAGCCCCTGAGGAGGAGAAGCCGGACTCCGCCCTCAGTACACAAGGTGCTTGCTTTCCCCCTGGTCAGTCCCCCTGCTTCCTCCTGGTCAGTCCCCCTGCTTTCCCTCTGGTCAGTCCCCCTGCTTTCCCTCTGGTCAGTCCCCCTGCTTTCCCCCTGGTCAGTCCCCCTGCTTTCCCCCTGGTCAGTCCCCCTGCTTTCCCTCTGGTCAGTCCCCCTGCTTTCCCTCTGGTCAGTCCCCTTGCTTTCCCCCTGGTCAGTCCCCCTGCTTTCCCCCTGGTCAGTCCCCCTGCTTTCCCTCTGGTCAGTCCCCCTGCTTTCCTCCTGGTCAGTCTCCTTGCTTTCCCCTTGGTCAGTCTCCCTGCTTTCCCCCTGGTCAGTCTCCCTGCTTTCCCCCCTGGTCAGTCTCCTTGTTTTCCCACTGGTCAGTCTCCTTGCTTTCCCCACTGGTCAGTCCCCCTGCTTTCCTCCTGGTCAGTCTCCTTGCTTTCCCCTTGGTCAGTCTCCTTGCTTTCCTCGTGGTCAGCAGGCTTGCTTTCCTCCTGGTCAGTCCCCTTGCTTTCCTCCTGGTCAGCAGCCTTGTTCTTTCACTGTTGATGTTGCATTGCTTCTCCTCTTGACCTGAGAATCAACATTGGGGGTTAGGGATATTTAGGTTTTTAAACCATTTCTTTACCTGGCCACAGTAGCAAAATTGTATTATTTCAAATGCCACCCAAAGTCCTCAACTGGCCTAACATTTTTTTACCTTAATACAAAATAATAGGCATTTTAATGATGTATTGGGGGTAGAGGTGTGTTTTAACAGAGAATAATTAAAATAATTAGAGAAGATACTATTTTTGTGGGACTAGAGTGTGCTCAGCTTGCATGGTGCCATCCTCAGATACTCTGGTAGAGAAGTAGACGTGTGCTGAGTACCTGACTGGCACCTGAAAGTCTAAAGGCGTGTGAACAGCCTACACAGCGTGTGCCTCGTATGAAGGTGACGGTGGCATGTAGCGTTGATTCAGCCAGAGGGTTGATCTTCTGCACAAATTGATCCTAAAACTTCTCTCCCCCTCCAGGTGCCCCTGCTCCCGGGCCCAGTGCCAGTGTAGCCAACGATGCCATGTCTATCCTGGAAACCATAACTTCTCTTAACCAAGAAGCTACTGCTGCCAGGGCCTCCACAGAAACGCCCAACGCCAAGACCAGCGAGCGGGCATCCAAAAAGCCCCCGTCCCAGCCAGGCACCGAGGCCAGTGGCGAGAAGGAGAGGACTCCAGAGGACGTGGGCGATAAAGACAGGGCTGCGCCTGACTCCGCGGGGGACGGGCAGGAAGCGGCCCCCGGGTCTGAGGAGAGCAGCGACCTGCCCTGTGCGGGTGAAGAGGGGAAGAGTCACGCGAAAGAGAAAGAGAGCAGTGGCTCCGCTCCGCCGAGTAAGGACGTTCAGCAGGAAAGCAGCGACCAGAAAGCTAAGGCGGCAGACAAGGGGGAAAAGAAACCAGACAGCGGCGAGAAGGGAGAGAGGAAGAAAGAAAAGAAGGAGAAGCCCGAAAAGAAACCCGACCCCTCGAAAAGGACCGAGGACACGCCAAAGGCCAAGGACGACAGACCCGCGAAGGACAAGGAGTCCGAGTGCGCGAGGGGCCCTGCGGAGAGGAGCGGCCGGGCCCGGGCCCTGGAGGGGGCCGAGGAAGGTACAGACCTGCCCGCCTGCCGCGGGGCACTGAAGGCAAAGGCGTCCCCTGCGGGACGTGTGCCGGCAGGTTTTAATAAGTTTGGTTGTCTGTTTTGTTTCTTAGAGAGGAAGGGAGAGGGAGAGAGAAACATCGATTGGCTGCCTCCTGCCGCCCCCTCGGGTGGAGCCTGTGACCCAGGCATGTGTCCCGACCAGGAATTGAACCAGCGACCTCCTGGCGCATGGACGATGCTCAGCCACTGGGCCACACTGGCCAGCGCAGTAAATTTGATTCTTATAGTTCAGAAGCCTGGGAACATATAACCTCTGCTGAAAAATGAGTGATAAACATTTGTGTATTTCTTTTCTATTGTGCTCTTTGAATTGACAAAGTAAATGAACAGGGGCTATAAGCCTTATAATTTAACTCTTATAATTTATTGCCATATTTTATTCCAATCAACTTAACCCACAGTTATATATCCTAATCTTTAAAATATTATAGTAAACATATTAGTTAAAGTTTGCTTTTGTTTCTGTGCCTTACCTCATAAATTAATACATTCATTAGTTTTACTGGATGATAGTTTACCTTTGTAGTTTCTGGAAACAGCTCTACCTATTTTACATTGGTTGCTATTGGGAGACTTTTATTTCTAAAGCTGAAGTTCTTTGAAATGTACTTCAAGTAGGAAATATTTGATGTGATTTGGGAATTGGGTGCTGAGTATGTTCCTGTAACGAGATGATTTACCTTCTGTTTTACTGTCTTTTTGAAGATTGCTCTGCGATCGACTCTGATGTGGATGGACTTACAGACATTACAGTGAGCTCCGTCCACACCAGTGACCTCTCATCTTTTGAAGAGGACAGTGAGGAGGAGGAGGTGGCGTCTGAGAGCGTGGAAGAGGGCGAGATCACGCCAGATGGTAAAGCACTCTCCTTGGTACTGCCTCTGAGCTTCCGCCGAGCATTTGTGTGTATTCAGATGACTACCTCATGAAAGGCAGTGCAGTGTAGTGGCCAGAGCATGGGGCTTTGTAGTTGGAAGATTGGTTTCTGAGTCCCAACTCCAGGGTTTTCTGTCTGAGCAAGCTTGGTAAGTTCCTAGACCGCAGTAAGCCCTGATTCTCCACCTCTTGTCTCCATTCCCTAGGAGGGTTACATGATTTGGAAGGGGTAATGTTTGTGAACATAGTGTGTGCCTGCGCATGGCTGTGTGTGTGTGTGTGTGTGTGTGTGTGACATTTGAGGGAGTACTGTCCACAAGATTCCCCTCACTTCTGACATCAGTTGCAAGTTTGGGGTTTCCAAGACCACCCTTAGGTTTGATAATTTGTTAAAAGGACTCCAGTGCTTACTGAAATCTGTTAAACGCATGGTTATGGTTCATTACAGCTCAGGGACACAAAATCAGCCAAGGAAAGAGGCACACAGGCAGAGTCCAGGAAAGTCCCAAATGTGGAGCTTCCCCTTCCTGTGGAGAGTGGGCAGCATGGCTTTCCCAGCGCTGATGTCTACAGCGCACTCGGGTTGTGGCCAGTTGGGGAAGAGCACCTGAGTCTTGATGTCCAGCGTTTTATTGGGGCTCCATCGTGGAGTCACAGTTGACCACCCATGTGTCTGGTCTCAGTCTCCAGCCCCCCTGGAGGTCAAGCTGATAACTCCATGACCCAAAGCCTGCACCCTAAATCATGCTCTTAGATGATTTGGCTTGTCACAGGACCCCTCAGCGAACAAACACTGCTGTGGGGCCTGGTGTCCCAGAGGGTTGGAGATGACCTCCCGGAAGCCAAGGGCAAAGCCTGGGCCTCTCTTTACTGTATAGCTGGTTTCAGTTAGCCCCATTAAGTGCTCACCGTGGTCTAGGCCCTGTGCTAAGGTCTTACTCTATTCTGTGAAGTAACACCTGTAATCCTCATAACAGCCCTGGGAAGGAGAATTAAAGTCACCGAGGGGAGGTATTTTGTCCAGGGTCATGTAGCTCTTGAGCACCAGCGCCTGTTTCAGAGCCGAGTCGGCTTCTAACCAGCACCGTATGCTGCTTTCTACCACACGCTTTAATTCTGTTTGTGACTTTTAAAAATCAAAAATATTGAATGTTGTTTGCAACTGCTTATAGATAGCATCTTGTAAGTTTGATGCAAGTTTTTTCCTGGACAGTCCTAGATTTTACATTGTGGAATCCAAAAGGTAAAAAAAGAGCTATTTTGAGAGTACCTAGTGGTAGAAAAGCAAAACCTTGTTTGAAGTTTGCTGCTTGCTGTGTCGTGGGGAAGCCGATCTTCCCCCCTAAGGTGGAGGGGTTTAGGGTCTGCTGGGTGGAGGGCCAGTTATTGATGGCTGCATCCTCCATAAATAGGGACTCACAGGCGGTCCTTAAAATCCCATTTACTTTTAAGGTGCAGCCTCAAGTGCATTTGTTCAGTTTGACGGGGCAAAGCATTCATGCCAAGGCCACTGACACACAAATGAGGATTCACTATTGACCCAGAAAACATAAATAACTATAAGGCTTAATTTATGCATCAGAAGCTGACTGTTAAGAAATAGATTAAGATGTGGATTCTAGCCTTTAAAAATGCCTACATTTCTGAATTTCCCCACTGATGTTTCCCGTTAGACGTGCAGATACCCTGGGGCTGCAGTGATGCCGCTCTAGCTGCTTGGTGTTGATCACGCATAATGCTGGCTTCATTGCTGATCCACAGGGCGTTCCTCTCTCTGTTGACTTTCTTCCAGATGAAGAGAAGACGACACAGAACAAAACAAAAACTCAAACCTCTGACCCCGGTGAAGGAAAAGCTAAAAGTGTGCGGCAGGCCTACGTTCACAAACCATACCTCTACTCGAAGTATTACAGTGACTCCGACGACGAGCTCACGGTGGAACAGCGGCGGCAGTCGATTGTAAGTCGCCTCATCTGTCATTACTGTCACATGTTAAACAGGTTGACAAACTAGACCAGTTGGAACGCAGGGCACTGGTGAGCATACGAAACAGCAGCGTACAGCTTCTGCCTTCAGGAACCTTGTCATTTAACCAGGCAGAATAGACAGAAACGTGATGGGTCATGTCATCGTGATTAATAGTGGGAAACTGGTAGCATTCTGGAGGCTTCATGGTATGGAAACGTCGGGCTCACGTGCAGTTGAGCTTACGGTGAAAAGCCATGCACGTGACACTGAGGGAAGCACCTTCCACGTGCTTACTGGATATGAGAGTGCTTCTAATTATAAGACGCGTCATTGAATTAATAATAGCTTTTTAAAGAAAAACACTGATACTTATTGTACTTATTGTACGTGTACATCATTTTTAAGATGACTTAAAATCTCAGAAACATTAAAATATGAAAGGTGCATCTTAGAGTGAGGAAATATTATTACATAGAAAAATGACTTGAAGGATGTACACCCACTGTGACTGGTGGCTTAACTCTTTAAAAGTTTGTCTGATCAGAGGTTACAGCTGTGACACTTTGAGACGGTGATTTCTGGCCGGAAAGGGGCAGTGGGAGTAACCCAGCAACTGGATTCTCTCTGGCTTTAAAATTAAGTGGCAGAAAGCCCCACGTCCAAAACCTGGGCCCTGAGAGTATAACCAACAAGTCGCCTTTGCTGTAGGACCAGCCTGTCACTGGAGTCTGCATGTTCACTTTGTCTTTTAAGAATAATCCGAACATTACAGAGACTTTCCGTGTCCATCGCTTGCTCATAGGTGTTTTGTTTTCACAGCTCCCTTTCAGCTGAGGAACCAGTTTATCAAACCGCCTCTTCTCAAAATGATACCTTTCCCATACTTTGCTAGTGGCATTCTGAACAAGTAAAGGACAATTCTCATCTGCCTCTTCCAAATTGCATAGTGTTTGTGCACTTTGCAGAGCTCATGAATTTCAAAGAACATTTGAAGGGAAAACATTTTTTTTCAGAGTGTTTTGCTTTTGCATGATAACCAGAATAATTGTATTTTGTGGTTTTAGGCTAAAGAAAAAGAAGAAAGGCTTTTAAGAAGGCGAATTAATAGAGAAAAACTTGAAGAAAAACGAAAACAGAAAGCAGAAAAGACCAAGTCTTCTAAAGCCAGGAGTCAAGGTACAGGAGATGCTCACTCTAATATTTTAAACCATCTTATATACTCTATTTGTTCCTGAAAATGTATATTACTTGTGAGATATGATTATAAAATAAAATGGTCTATGTTATACCTCAGTAAAGCTGTTATGTTTCCAGGTGTGGGGGATTTCCTTTTTAATCTGATGTGTTCAGTCACTTCTTTAAAACTATGTTGCTATGTCTAAAATAAAGACTATCAGGTACCAGCTTACACAGCTCACATGTCAGCAATTTATTTTCCAGTGGCTATGGAATGAATTATCACTGGGAAATGGATTGTTAACAAGTGAGTGATCAAACTGTGCTGGTGATATTAATGGAATTAATCTGTACTTCATGTTAACTGAAATGTCAAACATTTGTCTGCGGTATTTCATTGAACAAAACTGAACTTCCTGTGGGCACTGATCCTCTGTGATATACAAATACATACATGTATGCAGAGGTCGCAAAAGTAGGTTTACAGTGCGAGTACATGAAACACAGTTTATTCTCATATTATTATTTATTATTATTGTTGTTGTTAACCTACTTTTGCCTACCCCTTGTAAGCATTTGAAATAAAAGACAAGTCTTCTCCATCTAAAATATTATTTTTACTGCAGTACAACTTGTTATTAAACCCGGTTTGCATTTTTACGGTGATTAGAAAATCTGATGAAAAATAATTATTACAGTTTTGAACAGTTGTGAAATTGTTTATTGATTTCTTTCTTTCCCAGGCAAAAATAGTATGGAATTAGAAGAATCATCAACAAAGAGTTTAGAACCTAAAGCCCCCAGAATTAAAGAAGTCCTTAAAGAACGGAAAGTTTTAGAGAAAAAAGTGGCCTTAAGCAAAAAAAGAAAAAAAGATTCAAGGTACTTATTTCACCTGGCCAGGTTCCCACTGTCGCATTCTCCCCGCATGGTCTCAGAGTCGAGGCTCTGGATGGGACAGTGAGGAGCCAGGCCTGAGTGTGTGCTGTCGCATGCTTATTAGACCTTCAGGTTCTGTTTTTAGTGTCGTAATTCGTTGTGCTAGTATCTGTAGTAATTCAGAGTGTTAATCTTATAGTTAATCTCTGGGAGGGAGGGTTCGTGTCCTAGACCTTTCTGATAATCTGATGGAAGCTTTGGACTTTCTCCCCAGAAAAATACACATGAGTAAACAAATAGTTGTCCCTGGAGTTTCAGGGGGATTGTGGACCCTTCAGTGGACTCAGGTAGTGTCTCCATTCTGAACATTCAGGAACCACGTACTTTCACTGGGTGGGGTTCATTTTCCAGCCTCTGCAGGCAGTTCTCTTCATGGGTATCCCACATGTCTCCCAAAAACCAGGTGTCTGACCCAAACTGTTTCATAATACTGCATTATCATAGTTAATTCTATGAGAACTAGAAAGCTGAAGAGACAGAGTGGCTGTGAAGTCATGTGAGCCATGGGCTACAATTTGCTATTCCATTAAGGTGCAATTACGTAAACCTACTACGACTTCAGGACACCTGAATCAATAATTTGCAAAATTCTGTGAGAAGAGTCAGCTCTCGATCGTCTCATCCCTCATTCCTGGTGATCCGAGTAAATAAGACTGCCCTGCTTATTCAACAGATAGTGAGACTTGCAAAATGTAATTGTAATTCATAAAATACTCCATTTCAAGCAACAATTCAGGAATTTCTGTTTCAGTTACACTTTCCTGTAGCACCGAGAGTGGTCCATGTGACGTCTGGGCTGTGTTCTTGTTGACTAAGAATAGGCTTTCCATTGAAATGTAACAAGTCTCCATGTAGGGGTCAAGTGTTCATACAGAAGGGAAGCCGGGCTTTGTTTACCCTTCCAAAAACGTCTTACATTCCACTCAAAGTTCATGTTTGACTTTTCCCCCACCTAGGACTGTTGAAGAGAATTCTAAAAAGAAACAGCCAGCTGAAGAAGATCCCAAAGAAGCCCTCAAAACAAGCGAGGTGTGTCTTCACTAATAAGCCCACTTCAGTGCCCTTCTGTTAGATGCACGCCATTCGGTCCTTCGGAGTAACACGGAGAAATGCAGTTGATCTTGTCCAAGTTAAATTTTAAAATCCCTCACGTTCTCTTATGGTCTGAATTCCCCATTTTGGCAAGTTGATTTATGTGACCATTTATCTAGATAGTAGCTACTTTTATGGTGCCCCTCCGCCACCCACACGGTTCTTACATTGGCAATAACAGGAATGTAAAGAAAAGGGGGACGGCTGAGCCCCTCCCCCACGAGTCACTGGTTTCATTCTCTTTCACTCCTCATATGCATGTAATCTAGTAGCGGGATGTATTCTTGCAAATGTTTTTAACATTCGCTCTTACCTCACGTTACCTTATAAGCCTCCTCGTTGTTGTCCTCAGTGATTGCGCAGTGTTAGGTACTGAACTGGCAGACCGTAGTGGAAGCGTTTCCTTACAGTGCCGCACTTATATTGTTTCCCAGATTTGGTCATTAAGAAGTAAAAATATGGGCAATGAATACATTTCATCCCCGTTTTGAATTTTCTTGGGATAAACTTTTGCTTTTATTTTTTTAAAATCCTTACTTATAATGCCAGTTTATAATTCTTTAGCTGAACTATCTTAACACTTCCGGGGAGAAAACTAATAACTTAGTGATTACTTATTCATAGCCAGTAAATATTCTTGATGTCTTTATTCAGAGATGTGAGGCATATTTAAGTATATCCTCATATTTTAATGTCTTTTTTTTTTTTTTTTTTTGGTTAATCCTCACCTGAGGGTATTTTTTCCACTGCTTTTCGGGGGGGTGGGAAACATCAGTGTGAGAGAGACACGACCGATTGATTGCCCTTAGCCTGCAGGCCAGCGCTGTAACCACTGAGCCAAACCGGCTAGGGCTTAATGTCATTTTTTAAAATATTTAATTTATTTGGGGATAAATTTCTTTGAGAAATGATCCCAAAATTTTATTCACATTAATTTGTTAGAATTACAGTAAAATTAGGTTGATGAAATAAATCTTTTAGATTTTTTTTTTTTTTTTTTTGAGGAATTTAATTGTAAAGTATTTTTTTTAAGATCTTGTTATAGCCTAGTCCCTATAGCGTAGAAGTACATTGATCTGTGTGTTAAATTGTACGGAGATGCCATAATAAGCTGACCCAGAGGCATAGAGGTCGTGTGAGAACTTCAGCCCAGTGTTGGATTAAGAACAGTTACAGCCAGTAGCCAGTGAGTCTTTATTCAAGTGTGTGGTCAGCTTCCACTTATTAACATTAGTAATCTGTTCTGCGCCACACTATTGGGTAGAGAGGAAGGTTTAGATGCTGTGATCTCTGCGTATCTCCCCTTGGCTATATAAACATACGTGTAAGTTTTATGTGATGTAGTTGCAGTTAATTGTGAGTTATTATGTGCGTTTGAAACTTCCTAAGTAGAATATCCAGCAAGTAGCCTAACTCATGAGATTTCCCTAAAACTTGTGGTGTCAACTAAAAAATTAGGAACCTTTATTTTAGTATAAATTTTTTAAATTGTCTTTATCAGGCTTTTGGACTGAAAAGAACATTGGATTCTCATTCATTCATTTTATATTTATTAATGACCACTGGGCATGTATGGACTGTAGCGACTGAGAGTTAAAGAAAGCCTGAATGCATGGAAAACTCCAGAGAAACAACTAGTCTCTATAAAGATGCCAGCAGTGTGTGGGGAGAGCACTGGACTTAGACCAAGACACCTGAACTCGTTGCCTGGGGCCAGCTCACTGAGTCATGCTGGGCAGCAGTTTCCTGGTACACAAAGTGAAGTTAGTAATTCCAGCCCGGGGTATAAATATGTAACAGCTCTCAACATATCCAGTGCACCCAGGTGTTAAATTTGATATAAAAATGGACTTCAGTGTTTCTCATGCTTTAACTTTCGCTTTCCTGCAGCATAGTGAAAGGGAGAAGGTGACCTCTTCCAAGGATCTGAAGCATGTTCATGCAAAGAGCGAAGCGAGTAAACCGACCCGGAGGCTCTCGGAGTGTTTGCATTCGGCCGATGAAAACCGAAGTGAACCCAGAATGGAAAGAGAGCACAAAAGGCGGACGTCTGCCCCTGTGATGGCGGAAGGGGCGCAGGAAGAGGCTGACGCACGGGATGGGAAAAGGCAAGCGGAACGCTCAGAGACGGGCACCGAAGAGCCCCCGAGACAGAAGGGTGCACTGAGGAATGAAAAGCATGTAAAGAAGGAGGATTCTGAAACACCGCACGTGAAAACCCTCCCGAAGAAAGAGACGAAGCCCTCCAAGGAGAAGCCCGAGAAAGAGAGAACTCTGTCCGAAGACAAGTCATCTGTGAAGCATAAGCACAGAGGGGACAGTGCGCACAAAACCGGGGACGAGGCCGAGCCTCACTCCTCCGAGAAGGGGTTAAAAGCAGACGAGAGTGCTCAGAAGCAGAGTCAACAGACCAGGCTCCCAGCCGACGATAAAGCCGAACGGAAAAGCAAACATAGGAGTGAAAGGAAATTATCGATTTTAGGCAAAGATGGAAAGCCAGTCTCGGAATATATCATAAAAACCGATGAGAATGCTCGTAAAGAAAACAACAAGAAAGAGAGACACCTGTCGACCGAAAAAAACAAGACAGAGCACAGATCAAGAAGATCAGGTGATTCTAAAATTCATAAAGGCCCTCCGAGCTCCAGGCAGCATGGAAACCCCTTACAGAGGGGCAGTGAAAGCTCCTCGGAGGGTAAGGGGGACGCGGACGCGGCCGCTGTGGATGGCAGCGCAAAGCCCGAAGAGGCGGCTCCCAAGGACAAGCGAAGAACGAAGAGCTTGACAGACGAGAGGCTTGTGTTCAAGTGTAAATCAAAAAGCCAAAGCAAGCAGCTAAAAGTCGTTGAAATAGACTTACAAGAAGGTGTCACAAAACAGACAACCGCTTCCAAACCTGATAAGGAGAGGAACACGGAAGAAAGCGACCCAGAGAGGCAGCGAAAGCCTAAGGCCGAGGACAGGTCTGAGGAAGCTGGTGGCGAGCCTGCGGCAGACAGCGCAGCTCCTTCAGCCCCCAGCGCACAGAAGGACGCCAGTCACAGGGCTAAGCTGCTGGGGGCAAAGGACAAGCACAGGGGGGAGAAAGAGCCGAGCTCCTCCAGGCTGGAGAGGAAGCCGTCAGACGGGCACAAGAGCAGAAGCCTAAAGCACAGCAGCAAGGACGTGAAAAAGAAGGAAGAAAGCAAGTCGGACGACAGGGATGCTAAGGAGGCTGACGGTAACCACGAGAAGGCCAGAGTCGTGGAAAAGAAGCTGAGCAGAAGGTTGTGTGAAAACCGAAGAAGCAGCTCTTCCCAAGAAATGACCAAAGGAGAAGAGAGATTAGCAGCAAACGCCTTGGGCAGTCCCAGCAGTTCCTCCGTCCAGAGACCAAAGAGAGGTGGCGATACCGCCTCGGTCCCAGAGCAGGAGCCCATGGAGACGGACCCCGAGCCTGCCGTTGGAAACGCACCTGAAGCGTCGAGAGCCCAGGAGAGCAGCAGCAGTCCTCAGCACGACGTCGACCCCGAGAATGCGACGAAACAGAAAGCGACAGCCCCGGCCCTGAAGGATGAGTTTAGAACGTCCACGGTAGATGCGAAATCAGCCGCTGCGGCCTATAAATTGGGACGAGGAGCGGGGGGTGCTGGTAATTCTGAGAAGCACGCCGACCATAAAAGCAGCGTGACCAAGAAGGCGCATGTCCAAGGCGCTGCGTCCAAGCCGAGTCCCAGGGAGAAGGAGCCCCCTCAGCAGGGCGGCCGTGGAGCGAATGCAGAGCCCGACGCGGGTCACAGGGTGCTGCCTCGGGCCCCTGCCGAGCATGACAGGGCACCAAAGAGCGTGAAGCACGCGAGACCCGCTGAGGAGGGAACTGCTCAAGGAGGCGCCCTTCCTGAACATTCCACGAGCCCACACCCCTCACCATCCTTAAGTTCCGTGACTGTCCTGCCTCAGAAACTGTCTCGTGAAGCAGGTGTAGTTCCCGCGGGCGACAGAAGGGCTGTCCCGGAAGGTGGCTCCGGCAGCGCCTGCTTGGGGGCCCACTCTGAGCTCCCTAACCAGGGCGTGACTGTTCGGGAATCAGAAGTCCCAAGGACAAGTCTCAGCAAAGACGGAGGCGCCCTTTCCACCGCGGATACGCCAGCAAAAGCAAGCCTGGACAGCAAAACACACATTCCAGAAGGTTCCCAGGCCGCCCCACTGCACAGTAAACAAGGAAAGGCGGAGGTGCGGCCTGGTAGCAAGGTCACCGGCTCGCTGGTGGGGCACGAGAACCTTAACAGAGAAGGTGGCTTGATGGACCTGCCCGGGAGAGAGAGCGACCGGGGCACGGGGCCCGCCTCCAAGCTGACAGCTCCACCTGCTGGGGAAGGTGGCAGGCAGGACGGCCTCGCAGTCGTCCGCGGTGTCGGCGTCGGCGTGAGCGCCAGAAAAGACGCTGCACCCGCGGAACGGAAGCAGAGCGGAGGCCCCGGGGAGGTGGAGCGCCCGTCCTCCGCTGGCGGGAGAGGGAAGGAGGAGAGCGAGGCCGACACCAGTGCGCGAGGTGGCGCAGGCCTCTCCGTGTCACACCAGAGGCCTGGGGGAGCTGAGGGCGTGACAGCCGGGCCCGGCCGAGCAGAGGCGGCTTCTCCGGCCACCAGCACCGAGGGGCAGGACAGAGGCACCTCGAACCCCGTGAAAGCCGGGGCCGCCACGACCACTTCCTCGGAAGCGGGAGACGGGGAGGTGGCGCTGCCCTGCACGAGCATCGAGGCGGACGAGGGCCTCACCGTGGGCTCCGGAGGCGGCCCAGTGCTCGCCGCTGCAGAAGAAGGCGGGGCCGTGGTCACGGAGGGCTTGGCAGAAAGTGAGACTTTCCTCACGAGCACCAAGGAGGGCGAGAGTGGCGAGTGCGCCCTGGCCGGCTCTGAAGGGCGGGCCACAGGCCCGGCGGCGGCTCAGGGGGCCACAGCGGACGGCGGTGTCAACAGCGCTGCGGCCGAGGAGAAAGACGATGCCGTGACCAGCGCCGGCTCCGAGGGGAAATGCGCGGGCTCCTCCCGCCGCGACTCGGGAAGTGTCGGGCGACCTGTGGCTTTCACCGCGGAAGGCGAAAGCGACGGCGCTGTGACAAGCGCTGGGACGGAAATGCGGGAGGGGCCGCTGAACAGGGCCGAGTACGGGCCCCAGGGGAGTGTGATGAGAGCGGGGCCCCGGAGGGAGACGGAGGGGACGGTGACCTGTACGGGCGCGGCGAGGGGAGGCGAGAGCCTGGCCATGAGCTCGGCCGCCGGAGCGGCGCCCCCGGAGGGGCGCGTGGTCGCGGGCGCAGCCCTGGTCCCGGGGGACGGTGGCCCGCCGCCAGCTACGAGTGCCGCCCGGGAGGGGGACGGCTCTGTGAGTGACGGGGCCGAGGGGGAGAGTGCTGTCACCAGCACGGGGATAACGGAAGACGCCGAGGGGCCCGCCGGTTGCCTGGGCTCGGAAGAGAGCGGCGAAGGCTTCGCCATCAGCTCTGAGTCGGCAGAAAACGGGCAGAGCGCCACGGACAGCGCTGCGGCCAAGGAAGCCGCCAACGTGCCGTTGGTCGCTGCCGGCCCCGGCGACGACGAGGACATCGTCACCAGCACGGGCGCCAAGGAGGAGGACGAGGAGGGCGAGGGCGTGGTGACCAGCACCGGCAGCGGGAACGGCCTGGGCCACGCCTCCGCCGGCCCGGGGATGGAGGAGGAGCGGGACGGGGGGCCCCCCTGCGAGAGCGCGGGCGGCGACGGTCCGGTCGGGACCGCGGCGGGCCACGCGGCCGCCGAGGCTGGAGCCGCCGTCCTCCACGCCCCCGAAAGTAACGTGGACAGCGTGAGCGGCGCAGACAAGGAGGGGAAGGACGCCGAGATCTGCTCCAGTGCGAAGGGCGTCGTGGGGAGCAGCGTGACCAGCGCCGCTCCCGGGACGGGGGCCGCGGCACCGGGGCCTGCGGGCCGCGAGGGCCCCACGGCTAGGGCAGCTTCAGGTCAGAGCGACGGCCAGCTCGCCAGGAAGGACCGAGTGGAGGACGCCATTTCCACTGGCCTGGTGGGGGGCAGTCACCAGGGACCGCTGTCGGGTGTCCCGGAGTATGAAGCTCATCCCCCGTCGCCCGGCGAGAGAGGAGATGAGGGCGCCATCACCTCTGTGGAAAGCGAGGAGTGCGATGGCCTCGGGGCCGCCGCAGCCGGGGACGTCCTGGCCAGCCAGGCTGGTTTCCCCGGCGGCCAGCGCCAGGGCGCAGGCTTGGTGATCTCCACCAGCACAGCGCGTGAGGGCCCCGCGCAGCTGAGCGCGCGGCGGGCCGTGGAAGGTCACCCGCGTGCCCTGAGCGCTGAAGAAGACGTGGAGGGCGCCAGGGCCCGCACGGGGGAGTGCGAGGCCCCCATGCCCAGTGCGGTCGCAGGAGACGGGAGCCAGCTCGGGGCTGCGAGGCACGAGGAGAAGGACGAGTGCTCCATGATCTCCACGAGCATCGGCGAGGAGCTGGAGGTGCCCGTCTCCAGCGCCACCACCCTCCTGTGCCAGCAGCCGGTGGCGGCCGTTGAAGGAAGCGCCAAAGGCCCCGTCTCGGTCAGCACTGAGGACTTCGAGGTGCCCATGCCCAGCGCGCCCGCGGAGGGCGGCAGCCCCCGTGCGTCGACCAGCAAGGAGGAGAGGGACGAGTGCGCCCTCATCTCCACCAGCGTGGCGGAGGGAGGCGAGGCCGCCATCTCTGGGGCGGTTGCGGGACGTGAGGGTGAGCAGCCTGCCGCGGTCGTGGAGGAAAGAGATGGGAGTGCCGTCATCTCGACGAGCTCGGGGGAAGACTTTGAGGGCCCGGTGTCCAGTGCCGCCCCTCAGGAGGAAGCCCGTCCCTCGGCCACAGCCGCCGAAGAGATAAGCGACACCACCCTGATTTCCACAAGCACCTCTGAGGGTCGGGAAGCGGTCATGAGGGGTGCTGTCCCCCAGAACGAAGCCCGGCCGGTTGTGGCAAGAACAGAGGACTTGAGCGAGGCTGCCGTCATCTCCACCAGCACGGCCGAGTGCGTGCTGGCCGTCCCCGGCCTGGACAGGCACGAGGAGACTCCGCCGGCCGCAGGCAACCCAGAAGGCACGGGTGACCTGTCAGCTGCGAAGGTGAGCAAGTGTGAGGTCCCTATGCCCAGCCTCATTGCTGAGAACTGCCCCTGTCCCGGGCCACTCCCAGGAGGAGGAGGGGTGAGCACCGAGGAAGGGTGCGCCGGCCGGCCGGCCAGCGTGCTGTCCGCAGGGGGGGGCCAGCTGGACGAGAAGAGCCTGCCCGGGAGCCCCGAGGCAGGGACTGCAGGGGACGGCACCACAGCCAGCCATTCGGCAGGGAGGGACTCAGAGAACAGTGCTGGCTCACCTGCCAGTCTGCAGAGACCAGAGCTGGCGCCTGGGCAGGTGGCTGAGGGCTCCTCCGCCAGCCCTCCTGCCCTGACAGCAGTGGACACTGGTGCTAAAGCAGCCAGCCACGTGCCAGGTGTCAGAGACACTGCAGCAGAGCAGGCCTCTCTTCCCCCTGCCCAGCGGGAGCCTGGGGGCAACTTGAAACCCACCACCGCTGAATGTATTCATGGCCAAGGGCCAGACATCGCCCCTTCCCACTCAGTCCTCCCAGCTGCTTGCGGTGTAGCTGGGCCAGCAACCATTTGTAAGCAGGACTTGACCATCAGGAGTGACCACAGTGGCAAATGGTCCGCTCAGGTGTCGGCTGAGAGAACAGGAGATGGTGTGGTGAAATCATCCCAGAAGGAAGGAGACCTCGCAGTCACTGTTTCTTCTGAAGAAAATTTGGGTGACACAGGTGAGAATCTCGCTAACGGTGAATTTCAGCATTTTATAGAGGTGACATCATGTACAGTACTTTTACAGCAGCGTTCCAAAGCATGGTCTTCACTCCGGGATGTTGCAAAATAACTTACCGAACTTGGAGGTCAGGCTTCTCCAAAAGAAACTTGTATTCAGAAGCTGAAAGCCTCCGACGCATTTCTCATGGGCGAGGGGGCCGGGAGGCAGCTAGCCGGTGCCCTCTGCCTGGCGGCTACAGGTGACCCAGCCTCTCTGACCTTTGGGATTCTTGTCCATCCAAGTGGATGCCTTACGTCAGCCCTGTGAATCAGTACTTATCACCCCCATTTTACAGATGAGCAAATAGGGTCACAGAATTTAAGTCACTTGCATGGTTCCTGGGTGCCCTTTATTTTTTGTTGTTTTTAATCTTCACCCGAGGATATTTTTTCCATTGCTTTTCAGAGAGAGCGGGAGAGAGGGAGGGAAACATCTATATGAGGGAGACACACCGATTGGTTGCCTCCTGCGCACCCGGACTGTGGCTGAGAATCGAGCCTGCAGCCCAGGCTCCTGTCCTTGGCCGGAATCGAACCCGAGACTCTTCAGTGTGCAGGCCAGCGCTCTAACCACTGAGCCACACCGGCCAGGGCTTGGGTGCCTTTTAGGAAACGTTGCCTCTGAACCTCAGTTTCCTGTTGCATAAAATGAGGGTCATCACACAGAAACAAGCACTTCTGCTCTCGTCTGGTTACAGGTTCACTGTGTGCTGGCGCAAGCCAACTGGCTCCTTCTATCGAGGGAGCGCTTTTTTTTTAAAACTTAGTTTATCGTTCAGGTGAAATGAGTTTCTGCTTTAGAGTTTGTTCAAGAGATAAATGAGATGTGTTCTCTCCTGACAGATTTCAGAGAGTGCCAGTCTTGTTAGAAAAGGTTGGTAACTTTCAGGGTGTCAGCTTTGAGCTCGGTCATTAAGTAAACCACCCAACTTTGGGCACTGCACCCACTCCTACTGTGCTAGGCTTGGGGGTGCAGAAGTGAACAGTCAGGATGGGAAGAGAGCTGTGGATCCAGCGTGTGTTGTAAGTGGGCAGTGACACTGTCCCGTGACAGGTGCTTAGAACTTAGTTAAGCACAGGATGCCCTGAGAACCCAGAGGGACGTGGCCTGGCCTTGAGAGAGGCTCGGGACGCTGACTCCTCTCCCACTCAGGCTGTAGACATTGCAGCATCCTGGACTTGCAAGCAGGAACCGACCTTCGGTATCACCTAACGCAACCTCAGGACACTGAGGCCAGTAGCTTTAGTCCTGTTCACTATAGGGACTTAAATGGGAGACATTAAGGAACTCCAAGGGTGAAATAAGCACCTTTGAAATTTTCCATTGAGTTTAGCCTGAGGTAAACGGAATGCTCTGTGAGTTTTATGACTTAATCATTGCCACAGTCTGTTCCTTCCTCTTCCCCCACCCCGTATTTTTTTCCTGAAGGAGCAAAAATAGAAGCACTTTAAGCAAGGAAAAGCCTGCAGCCTCCTGGAGGCTTATGTGTGGGCAGGTGAGAGAAAGGAAGCCACAAGTCGCAGGACGGGAGAGAAAGGAAGGTCCCAGACGGATAGACTTGAGTCTCCACCGGAGAAAATTTCACTTTCTTTCTCCTGCCTCAGGTTTTTAACGTCCTTCAATTTTGCTGTGTCAGCATAAAGTGAGTGAACTGCGGCTTACCTTTTTATATTTTTAATTGATTTTTAGATAGGAAGGGAGATAGAGAGAGAGAGAAACATCGATTAGCTGCCTCCTGCGTGCCCCCTCCTGGGGATCGAGCCCACAGCCCAGGCATGTGCCCTGACAGGGAATCGAACCAGTGACGTCTTGGTGCCTGGGTTGACACTAAACCACTGAGCCACACCAGCCAAGTAACTCACCTTTTTTATCAAGAATATTCCTCAGTGACTGGGAACATTTTCTTTTAGGGACAAACAATACAGATCACGGTCGGAAAAAACACTTAGAAATAGATGTCTCCACAAATAAATGTTCTGTACTTTCAGGGTGGCCATCTTAGAGCAAGAAACAGTCTCTGCTCCCCCGTGAGACATAAGTGACCCTGTGCTTCCTCGA
Source organism: Miniopterus schreibersii (assembly GCF_964146895.1). Taxonomy (NCBI): domain Eukaryota; kingdom Metazoa; phylum Chordata; class Mammalia; order Chiroptera; family Miniopteridae; genus Miniopterus; species Miniopterus schreibersii. The sequence continues at coordinate 5,954,865 of NC_138101.1, read as the reverse complement.
TAATTTTCATATGTACTCCTTTTTACCATTTTCTGCTGACTGCAGAATGAAACAGCAAAGGGGCAAGGCGAGCCACAGGAGGACACTGTTACCTTTAGGCTCAGGATGTACTTTACAAGCAAGTTCTTAAATTGGTTTAATGGTTCTGAATTTCATTAGGCAGCGAAGAGTTTCCATCGGATGCTTCGGGAGGATTGGACTTGGAAGCCGGCGTGGCACCTGAGGTATGTGCTGAGCTGCAGGTGAGGTGCCTGCCCTTTCACCCTGTGTCCACGTGGACGAGGAAGCAGTGGGTGCCTCTCGTTTTCACTGTACATAAGACACTTACGTGTTATCACCACACCCTGTCAGGGAGAAGCATAGAACCTCAGTGATCCCCGTAAGTGAGGCCGTCACCAGTTCCACTTGCTCCAGCAGAGTCACCCCACATTTAATCCACTGCCAGTTCTTGTAGGCTCCCTTTCCAAAGTGCAGCTTGAGTCCATCTGCTTCGTTTCTGTAGCTGCTGCCCTAGTCTCAGCCGGAACCTCAGAGAGTCCCTGTTGAACTTCCTTCCTCTCCAGCCAGCCCCTCCTCCAGTCTGTGATTAACGCGGCCCTGAGAGAGAGCTTGAAAAACATCAATTAGGCCATGTTGTTACTCTGCCTAAAATTCCTGGTGGCTTCCCAGCATGCTTAGAAGAAAATCTGTTTTGTTGTGGCCTATGTGGCTTACGTCCTTCAGTCTCCATATCCCCTTCCAGCCTGCGCTCGGTGCCCTCCCGTATGCGTGACGAGGTAGCCGCGAGCGGGGCTGAGCCCTGCGGAGGAGGCTCTGCTCGCCCAGCGGGACAGTGGGTAGCAGGCAGGAGAGCTCCCAAGGAGGACATCTGAGTTTGCATTTGGCTTTGCAAGTAGAGTAGAAGTTCACCAGAGGAGAAAGAACAGGAAGCCTTCTACTCAGAAGGGTGTTCTAGACACGGAAGGGCCGGGGGCGTCCCGGCTCTGCTGCGGTTTCAGGGTCGTGCAGCCTGCGCCAGGCGAGGGGGCGGCACCGGACCAGGAAGGGCCTCACGTGTTACACTGAACTGGAGTTTTCATTTAAACAGTAGGAGGGCCTTTGATGGGTGGAATGTGAAATTAGATTGATTTTTCTTTTTTTTTAAAACTGACATGTATTCATTTTGAAATTTTGCACAGACTTGAAAATAGACTTTTATATTGTTACAAGATGCTGGTTGGTTTATTTTTAATTCACTTGAGGTTAGTCTTGCCGCCTTGTTATAAAAACCACAGTTAACTCCGTTTTTTATGGTGCTTTGGACTTTTTAGACATTTGTACCAGCAGAGGAGAAAAATCCTGAAATCCCAGCACCGTCCGAAAGTCCAGGTGGAGGAAAGCTGACTGGAATGGGTAAGCTTCTCTTAGCATGTGGTTGTACTTTTCAGCACAGCTTAAAGTCAATAGCTGATTCATAATGATGCGCTAACAGGGTATGTGAATTTGCCTCTCACTTTTTAAAACAGGTAAGAGAGAACTCTCTGATTTCATTTTTTAATATATCTTTATTAATTTCAGAGAGAGAAAGAGAGAAATATCAATGAAGAGAGAGTCGTCATTGATCTGCCTGCCTCCTGCACGCCCCCTGACCCAGGCATGTGCCCTGACCAGGAATCGAACCCCTATCTCTAGGTCATTGCTCAACCTCTGAGTCACGGTTGGCCGGGCTGACTTTATTTTTAACATACACCTTTTCTTATGGAGTGTCAATCAGCTGCTTAGGAGGTAATTGTTTAAATGTGATAGCTCCAAATCATTGTGGCAAAAAGAAAGTTGCTCTGAGCAAACTCTTGCTCTATCCCCAAAATGCGTCTGCGCCTTCCTGCCCTTTAGATGCTGTTAATGCAGCTCATTTCAAAAGGCAGGTCTGCAGCCTGCGCCCTTGGACTCTGGCCGTAGCCCTGGTGACTGTGGGAAGCTGCTCCCAGCTTGCAGGGCCTCTTCTGGTCTCTGCACCACGGTCCTGCAGACTTTTCAGGGGAGTGAGTGCCCGGTGTCAGGAAGGATGGGGGTGGCAACTCAGACCCCTTGGGCCCGGACCCTCTACACTTAAAATTCATTGAGATCCCCAAAGAGGTTTTATTGTGTGGATTATGCCTGTTGACATATACCAAATGATAGATTAAAACTGAGCCTGGGCTGGTGTGGCTCAGTTGGCTGAGCATTGTCCCATGCGCCGAAAGTTCGCAGGTTTGGTTCCTGATCAAGGAGTAGGCCTGGGTCTCAGACTCGGTTCCCAGGAGGGGACTGTAGGAGGCAGCCAATGAGTGTTTCTCTCATTGATGTTTCTCTCTCTCCTCTCTCTAAAAATCAATAAAAATAGTAAAACATAAAAAAGGTAACACTTTGAAGGTTCTAAAGTCCTTTGTTCCCACAGTTGCATTTCAGGTTGCTGTGTCTGGGTGTGGTTCAACAAGAGGTCCACTTGCGTAAAAGGAAGTTGTTTAAAAGAAAAGTGTGTGTTCTGTCACTGCTGAGTAGAAACAGTAGACCTTGTACTTCAAGTTTTCAGAGAATATAAATAGGCCTTTGCTGTTCGAGGGGATGGGATCTGACTCTTCATTTGATGGCATTACTTCTAGATGAAGCAGAGTTACACTATGGCCTAACCGTCAGTAAGGTCTCCCACCTTCCTGCTGAGCTTCAGGTCACCATGGAGACCCTTAACTACAGAGTGATTTAGGGGCCCCGCCATTACAGCAACGAGGCAGGTGGCTCTCATTTCTGTGGTGGTTCTGGTAGTGGGGCAGAACATGGATCGTGGAAAGTAATGGGTCAGAACTTTATAATTCACAGAGGCAGCCAGACCATTTAGCAGCATAGTCCTGCTCTCCTTGGGCACTTCCGCATGTAAAGTCAGGGGTCCTCTCCCCACCCCGAGTCCCCTTTACTAGAAATGGAAGCTGTGGGCCTTTCCTGACAGTGTTGTGAGGGTCCTGTCACAGTTGTCTGTAGTCTTCCCTCTTTCCTTCCCCTGCCACACACACCCCTACAACAGGTATTGGAATGAGTAAATACTTAAGGTTTATTTATTTTCTTTTTGTATTTATTACTCAGAGCTCTCCAGCGGTAGAGGAGACAACACAGAAGCCGCAAGAGGTCCCAGTGTTGAAGCAGATCCCAAAGAGGTGGGTTTCCTAAGAATCGCAAGGATTTCGTGTTTTATATGTAGTGTTCTCACCTGTGCACAAGGCTTCACCTCTTTGCACATATCAAACATAAAATGAGTGTTGAGAGTTCTCCCTATCACTCTAATCTGTGTCTGCTCAGGTGATGTTCAGATAATTGACAGATCCTGGGGTGATTTGGGGGTATCCCTGGCGTGCACTCGGGAATCTTTTCTCATGTACTGTATCTCACCAACCCTTCAGTGGGCCACCGAGAGAGGAGAGAAACACGACCAGTTAGTTCATGACATGCTGTCAGTCATAAGGCACAGCTTGACATCAGAGATGGTAACATTGGAAGTACTTTTTTTTTTTACCAATTTCAGGAAGGGAGGGAGCGTGAGGTAGAAACATGAATGATGAGAGTCATTCATCAGGTGCCTCCTGCATGCCCCCTGCTGGGGATCGAGCCCACAACCCGGGGCCGGTGCCTGACCTGGAATCGAACCTCTATCTCCTGGATCATTTTGGATCAAAGGTTGATGCCCAACCGCTGAGCCTCACCAGCTGGGCTGGAAGTACTTTTTAAATGTGTTCTAGAACTGTTGAAATTTATTATGTAACCAGAAGTAGATTTGAATATTTTGTATGGATTTACATTCGAATGAAAAAGAAAAGACTCGGCTTTAGTCTAATCCAAATCTAGGTTCCAAAAGTGTTATTCTAGACTTTTAAAACTCATGCAGAAATGTATTCCGAAGGTTGGAAGCTAACATGCCCCATTTCAGTGGGCAGGACGCATGTTCGGAGCTTTAACAGGGTCGTTCTCACTTCCAGGTGGAGGAGAAAGAGCGGCACGCGCCCCAGAGGAGAAGGAAGAAGCACTGCCCCTCCTCTGGCGACGAGCTGGGTACTGAGAACGTACATCTGCTTCTCTCCGGCGTCTGTGGAAATCATGTCATTCTCGCACGCAGAATAGTGGGCCCGTAGCAGGAAATTCTAGAGGGTAGTACAGTCCACCCTTGGTCAGCACGAGGGTTCAGGGCCCTGACTGCCTGCAGTTGAAAATCCGAGTGTAGCTTGGGTCAGCCCTCTGCACACACAGACCCCAACTGAGGACGGAAAACACGGCTGACCCTGAGGAACGTGGGTTTGAACCGCGGGTCCACGTACACAGATTTAAAATCAAGCCCGCGTTGTTCATGGGTGAACTGTAGTTGTTTGCTTCCTAGCTCTTGAGTCCAGCTTGTTTTCCAACTAGCTTGACCCCTGCAGGGTCTTTTCTGGACTTGTTCTAGACCCTAGATTATCTCCTGTGAAGATCCAAACCCTGGAACTCCACCGAGCCTAGGCTCCCTCTAACCTGGGCTTCAGCCAGGCACCACCAAGTCCCTTATTTCAGGTCATACACAAGTACCCACAGAGCTGGGGAGCATCGTAGTAAAGGCACCTCCCAGCCCTCCTGCGCCCCATGCTGTTGACCTCGTGGTCTGGAGCACGCCGTCCAGCAGGCCTTGCTGCAGTGGTGGAAATGTCCTGTATTTGTTTTGTCTAGTGCAGTGGCCACTAGCTGTGTGTGACTGTGGAGTACTTGAATGTGGTTGGTGTAAGTGAAAGACTGACTTTTTAATTGCGTCCCATTTTAGTTAATTTAAGTTTCAGCCGCACCATGTTGCTAGCAGCTGCCACACTGGACAGTGCAGAGACTTCTGAACTGTAATGCCCGACACAAAGTGCAAATTCAGTCAACACTTATTACGTGATATGTGAGAAAGGGGATGGTTAAGTGCTTCTCTTTTGGGGGGAGGAATGTAACTTTTGTAATTATTGTTCATACTATAGCTAGGTATTATCCATAATACTTTATACACATTCACAATAACTATGTGTTAGGTATTACCACCATTTAATAAATAAAGAAAATGAGATTCTGAGAGATTCCCAGCCAAGCCCATGGCCTTAGTCACTAAACTTTGCCTCTGAGGTAACTCGTTGAGGAAGGTAAAGTATCTCTGGGGACCCGGATGCCCTAAGCCTTTTCCATAGAACTGGTGTGTGTGTGGGGGGGGGTTGTGTCATTTGAGCACTTGTGGATTTTTATATTACTTATTTTTCTGGCTTTGCCAAGGTCAAGACCAGTATTCAGTGCTCAAATCGCATGATGTTATACATACATTTAGAATAACTGTTTCATTGTATCACAAACCTAGAAAGGAGTCCCAAACTGCCCTGAAATCCACTGTGCATTTCACTTTCCGTTTAGCTTTTGTCCCTTTGTGATTCTGTCCACACTGATTTGCAGATGATAATTCAGATGCTCCGGATTCCAAAATAGAAATGGCACAGAGGCAACGTCCTGAGACTGAGCTGCAGGACGCAAAGGTACTGTCTCAACATTAGCTTTAAATTTTGGAAGTAACCTAACTATATCACTGTGAATACTTATATATATTTTGCATTCTAGTATCCCTTTTACTTTATATATCTCTAATAATGATGTGTTATATATAAAATGTGTATACTTTTAAGGCTCAAAAAAATAAATGTTGCACTTTTTATTTTAATTTTTTTAAATTTATTGCAGTGACTGGTTAATAAGACTGTATAGGTTTCAGGTGTAGATTTCTATATGATTTTATCCTGTGTGATTGCATTTTATCATAGTTTTAGAGACAGTCCTTGCTTAGGCTTCGTGTGGTCATAGTGTTGGCTTCTATAGGTTCCCAGGTGCTTTCTTCCCAAGTGTAAAATGCCTTGTTACGGACACACCTGCACCAATTCAGAGAAACACAGGGACCATATTAATTTAAAATTTCAATATTCTTCTCCTTTCTACTTTATCTCCTGCCCCTAAAATATATGCCATGCAAGCATGGGCCTTACCCACTGCCTTTTTTCCCTATGGTTCATTTCCATCTTATGACCCAGGAAGTGGCTTACAAGTTTTCATTTCTGCCCCACCTTCTCTTGTTCTGGGCCCAGCTTTCCCCGTTTGCTAGTAGATCCCTCTTCTTGGGCGAGGTTCCATTTCTGAGACTCAGCACTTCTCAGTGTCTGTTCCAAGCTAGCTCCCATCTCTTCATTCTCTCCCTTTCCCTAATTTTCCCCACCTTGTTCCAAAAGTATTTAAGTCAGCTTAAAATATATATGCAGCTGAATTCCAGTCACTAAAACCAGTCCAAAGTCCCTTTTCCCTCAATAACCGATGAACTAAATAAAAAGTAGTAAGAGAGTTTAAACAGCTAACGAGAGAGTCACATACCGTAATGAATTTCAGTGAGTTGTAGCCAAGGCAGCAGCAGCCTTTAAGGCCATCACTCCCCTGCCTGCCCAGACAGGACTCCTGAGACAACATTTTCCGTAAAAAAACCACATATATGTAATATTTTCAATATTATAAAAAAGTACTTTAAGATTAAGCTTAACTTATGTAACATTTTGGTGTTTCATGCTCAAAACTTTTTTGCAACCAAAGTGGATAATTTAACCGTGGAGAGATCATTGCTGTCTGTCTGCCCTGCCGGGTACCCAGAAGTGTCCTCTGGCACCTTCCACTTATCCCTTCCCCTTGGGGAAGAAAAATGCTCTTGCAAGTTTCTGTCTTCCTCTGGAGTTTCTTTCGGAAACAAAGTCCAGGGTGAGGGAGGAGTGATTCCCACTTGGCAGGGGAAAAAGATAGTGGCCTTGGTGCTTCAAAACTTCTATCTTCTTTATAGTTTCAGTAGCAGCAACAACAGTTACTTTTTTAAAACACTTTGCAACAAACTATTCTAAAAGACCTCTGGGAACTTGTTTTTGGAAATAAAAAGGAAAGCTTTGGGAGGATAAGTAGAGGTAGTTTGGAAAAGACACTTCTTGTCTTGTTCAACTTCTCTGCAGGAAGAGAGCCCTGGGGACTTGGAAGAATCGTCTAAGTCCAGTCCCAGCACCAGCCGTGCTGCATCAGGGGCCATGGAAGACAGAGGTGAGAGCTGTGTCCGCCGAGACCGTCTAACCTGACGGCTGCCAGCGTCTGGCCGGGCTGCGCCGACCAGACCTGCGGTTGCTCCTTCCCTTCCCCTTGACGATCCGGCCACACGCCTGCTGGATATCGGCAGGGCGTGGCATCACTTCTGATCTGGATCCTGTTCTACCCAAAGCGTGCTGCTAACCAGTTAACCACAGGCTGGCTTCTTCACTCTGGTGGCCCAGGCCTGAGAGTGGAGCGTGCGTGTGTGTGTGTGCGCGTGTGCGTGTGCGTGCGTGCCTGCGCGTGCGGCGAGGACTGCGTGGGTCACCCAGGCGGTGTCGTGGTGGGGCTGACGTGGCCCCCAGCTGTGCCTGAGCTCTGCCCCTTCTGCAGATGAGTACAGCAGCGGGGAGGCTGCCGGCGAGAAGACGGAACCGAACGACGAGGACAGCAAGTCTCAGGAGGTGAGGCGTTTTCATTCTGTTCATTCAGATTTACTGAGGACTGAGAACAGTAAAATGCATAAAATGTGTTACCTCTGTTCTCTTCAGTACTTTCGAAGGAGTGGAAGGAGCTCTTTTTTTAGTACAGTGGGGCACCGTTTTATACAGTGAATTTATCAGTGTCACTTTGATTAATTTCATTTTCATCTTCGTTTCATCCCTACATTTGTCTGAGACCTGCTTCTGTCACAGCCACATAGGGTCAGCCCAGAGCTGTCCTCGTGGCCACATCAGGTCCCCGACCTGGCAGCTCAGCACCGCTCACCACCCAGCAGTTCAGGCCAGAGCACAGGGTGCTGCTGCACCCCAGATCTGGACAGGACAGAACGGGAGCAGCAGCAGGTGTGCAAGAGGCCTGCCTGAGGTCCCGTGTGGGACCCAGGTCCACGAGGCCACGCGGGGACTGCCGGGAGGCTGCTCGCCCCGGCGCATTCAGGTTTGCAGAGAGCCCAGTGGGGCGTAGAGTCGCTGTGGCCTGGGCCAGGCCCGCAGGTCAAGGGGACAGCCCGTACCCCATCCAGCCTCCTAGAAAATCATCACCGAGTTCGCCAGTATGTGCAGTAGCTCTTCATGTTTCTCATTCCTCTGAATGAGAAGTTCAGTGGCCTCCTGTATTCTTTATAAGGAGCAGCATGTGGTCGCAGGTGGCTGGACTGAGCACAAAGTTAGGCGGGCACACGGATTCGTTTCTGAACTGAAAGCTGGCACCCAGCGCCTGCTGGCTCTGCCTCATCTCAGACTCCCCACAACTGGGCTCACACTGGTTGTCAGTGTTTGAGGTGAGGGGACGCACTGAGCCCAAGGCCACATTGTTTTTAAGTGACAGAGCTGGGACCTCTTAGGAAGGAACTCTAAATCTTATTTTGAGGAAATGAGATAGGATTTGTGTAACACAGTATAAAATTATTTCCTTTTCTTTCCTCAGGAAGACCAGCCAGTAATTATTAAAAGGAAGAGAGGAAGACCTCGTAAGCACCCTGTGGAAACAGCGTCAAAAACAAGTGGGTATTTGGTGTGTTTTTAGTTCACACAAGAAATTTTCAAACTGATTTTCTAAGTAAGATTTATTTTTGCATTTTTTAGAAGAAGACTGCAAAGCAGAAACCAGCATTGTCTCTGTAAGTAATTAGACTTACATGTCACGTACTTGCTCTTGACCTAGAAAGGGTATACTCCAGGATCTGATATTTTCAACAACTTTTTGAAGTATTTGAAAAGCTTAAAAAGACTTTCTTAAAAAAACCCACAAAAACAAACATTGAATAATCATTCGAATGCTGCCTGATTCCTAGTATTTCCCCATAAGCATCATTAGGTCTTCAGTCTGCTTCCTTCCTCACATGGGAGTTTGGTTACATAAAAATTTGGGGGGACTAACCCTGTGTGGTCACCCTTAATTAAAATACAGAAATTCACTTTATTATGGTTTTAGATAGGGGCTCCTTTATAGAAGCTGCTAATGTGTCTCTCACCAGGATACTGCTTTCTACGGCATTTCTTTAGTAATAAATTGTATCCTGATTTCAGTGCAGGGATATCCTCAGTGACACTTGGATCTGTTTAAACATTCTGTATCTGTGACCCTGACCTATATGCCCAGCCAGATCATTGTACAAAGATGCCACCGCGTGAGTTTCAGTGACAGCGTCGTTAGGAGGACAGACCTGTCCGGTGATCTAACAGAAGCCAGTGGGGTTCAGACCCCGGCTCTGCGCTTTGCTCCCAGCCCTACGACACTGGGCCAGTCCCGTTACCCTTCAGACTCCACTACCTTGGATGTCATGGAATTATTTTAGGACAGCACAACCAAAGAGGCTCACAGGGATGCACCCTCCCAGCCTGTGAGCTGGTGGCCGGGGCTGGGGACTGTTAACAGTGGGCTGTGCGGCGTGTCCTCCAGAGCCGGGGGCAGGGTGGCCGGGAGGAGGCTGCGGCAGCCCCGGTGGGAGCACGGTGTCCGTGTTCTCTCGGTGGCCTTCATCCCCAGCAGAAAACAGGGCCCACATGTTCCGCCTACACAGTAATGGAGGTCCTGAGCCTTCTCGCTAAGTGAGGATGACAAACTGCTGACTTCCCTGTTCTCTTCTTTTCAATTCAGGTAGAACAGTCTCCCCCTGGCGGCAAACTGAAAGCAGTGCCAGCAGGTGTGTACTCCCTCCAGCCCTGTGGGATGTGGGGAGGGCGTGAGATGAGGGTGCTGCTGGCCTGGCCTTTAGTCTCACTGCTGCTCACCCAGGAGGGCGGCCCCCTTGGTAAAGCAGCTGCCCTTGTGGCCGTGAGAGACCCCGCCTACGGCTTTTCCTGTGATCCGAGCCATTCTTGGTTTTAGACGTCTGGGAAGCCTGCAGGGAGGAGGTGAAGGCAGGAAAAAGCAGATTAGGGGAGGCACCTTGCCACGTGCAACCCTGATTTCCTGGACACGTGTCATGGAACTGGGCACTCAGCTCAAGAGCCTGTTGTTCACAGAGGAAGAATTTTGAAAGCAGCCTTTGCAGTTTCAGAGCCAGGATGCAGGAGATAAAGATGTTTCAAGTGTTTGTGCTCTCATCCCAAGTGTTGATCCTGAGGAGGTGGTGGGATGAAGGGAACATTCCATGTTGTTTGTTACTGTTGCCCACAATTTTCAGAATTGTTTACACTGTGTATATGTTCATCTCATGGTTTAATAATTTTTACTTAAGAGCAAAAAGCGCTGTTAGTGGGTTTGAAGGGTTGGCACGGAAAAAGGTGAGTATGGTAGCTGTTCTGGGTCCGAAAAGTAGCGTGGTCAGGGCGGGGGGCGTGTGTGGATCACCAAGGTCAAGCAGATACGGAGTGTGACAGGTTCTCCACGGGTAGCATGTGTGGTCTGTCATGTTTGTTTTTCTTATCGCTTGGAAGATTAAGGTTTGTTTGTTTTAAAACGGAGATTCTGCTTATGTTTGGCTTTTAACCAAATTTTATTCACAGTATTATAATATTTTTAAATCCACATAAGAGTTTTTATCATTTGAATGCCCTTTAAGGACTCCAGTTTAAGCTGTGATTGTGTTTGAGGTGGTTGTTACACAGTAGTTTTCTGAACCTGGGTAATGATGACCAGTTTAAGGCAGATTCTTCTTTGGTGGGCTTTTTCTTGATTCAGCTCTTCCATACATGTTCCTATATTACTGAACTGCAGAAAAGGGCGACTGCTACAGTCTCATCACGAATAATTGTCTGGGTTGTTGAGTGTCTTACAAGGATCCCCTAATTTAGCTGTTTAAAGATGGTAATACCAAGACAGTCTCAGAAAATTCTAACACCTACAGAAAGCAAATACGTAAAGAATAGGCTTATACAACCCAACAGTCTTATAATGTCTTTTTTTTAGTTACCATAATGTAAGTATTTGGAGTCAAAGAATTCCAGCAACCACCCAACTTCTCAGTTATGTGACTCTGAACAAATTGCTTAAATCAAGTTACTGGAGCCTTGTTTTTCCCAGTCGTGAAATGGGGTTGTAATATTTACGGAGCGGCATTGGGGTTTCAGGGGAGCCTGCAGCCCTGACCACAGTTCCTGGTGCCTCTTGGATCCCTCAGTGTCCCCTTTCTGAGTTCAGAGCATCTGGGCTGAGAGGGACCAGGGGGTGCTCTAACCTGATCCTACAGAGGAAAACGCCGAGCCGGAACTGAGGTCCTCTGCCCGGTCACGTAGCTTATCGCTGACACCCCCCGGTCCTGGCGCGCGTTCCCCGCGCAGCTGTTCCCGCTCGGCCTCGCGGTGCGTGCGGGTGTCAGCCGGCCCTGCGCGTCCGTGGGCCGCTGCGTTTGCTCACGCCAAGCATTGACGCGGGGCTTTCCCTTTCCTTAGACGAGCCGAGCAGAGAAGCAGGTGCCCTGCAGGAAAGAAGCGGGAGCAACGTAAGTGTGGATTTCCCTACGGCGCGTGTCCTTTAGAAGTAACCTGGGCGCGGGGCGCCTTCACCCTGAGTCTGTGCCCCTAGGGCGACGGCGAGGAGAAGGCGGCCGGCGCGCGGCGGCGAGGACGGCGGCCCAAGCGCTCGCTCACGGCGGACGACGCAGGTACGGCGGGCGCTCGGCACGCCCCCCACGGCCCCTCCCCACGGGGCCCCCCACGGCCCCTCCCCACGGGGCCCCCCACGGCCCCTCCCCACGGGGCCCCCCACGGCCCCTCCCCACGGGGCCCCCCACGGCCGCCGGCCTGAGCGCTCGCCTCTGGGTGCGAGGCTGGGCGGCTGGGGCTGACACGCGAAAGGGCTCAATCCCGTGTCAGTGGGGCGCCCGGGCCTCCCGAGCGCGTGGGAAGGGGGCGCGTGGACAGCCCTAATCCCGTGTCAGTGGGGCGCGTGGACGGCCCTAATCCCGTGTCAGCGGGGCGCCCGGGCCTCCCGAGAGCGTGGGGGCGCGGGCGCGGGCGCTGGCCCTGAGCCGCCGGAGGAAACCCCCCGTGGGGGGGGCTCGTGAACAGCTGCGGCCTGCGAGGGCCGAACGGGCGGCCCGGGGCATGGCAGCCTCGCTCCGCGCCTCTGGCCCGGAGTCCAGGTGACTGTCCTGTCTGCAGACTCCTCGGAGCCCGAGAGGAGGCGCCGGCGGTCGGCGTCGGAAGCGGCGGAGGAGCGCAGGGAGGCGGCGTCCGAGGAGGACTCGGAGGAGGAGGAGCCCGCGGGCGCCACCACGCGCGCCGCCAGCAGGTCGGAGGCGCAGAGGTAACGCGGCCATCGCGGCCCCTCGCCTCCCTCGGGAGAGCGCGCTCGGCCCGCGGCTGGGCTCCTAGAGAACCTGTTTCCATCGGAAACCGCCTTTGAGGTCACGGCCCTTGCCAGGTTCCGATGCCGGTGTGGGGGGGCCGTTCAGCTCCTTCACGCATTTGTGGGACCTGAGCAGGTGCCTCTGGGGTGTGGGTCACCAGGGGTGGAAGCCGATCCGGGCGTCTCGGCCCCCGCAGGCAGCGGGCTCCCCTCCAGCGAGCCAGAGGGGCCTCCGCGGGGCGGGGGGGGAGGGTCACGTGGACGTGCCGCGTGTGACCGTTGCTGACTCACGCAGCCGGGGTGCCACGCTTCCCGAACCCCAGCGTAGCCCGCAGCCTCTGGGACGTGAGACCAGGGTCAAGCGAGTGCGCAGTACCCGCTCAGGTCACCGTGCACGCTGCCCCGGCTCTCCGTGCACAAGCTCAGGAACCTTTCGTTTTTTAAAGCTCTCCCAGCTCATCTCTCACCACCGCCTGACTTTTGTCCGCTGCAGGTCGAAGGCACAGCTGTCCCCTTCCACCAAGCGCAAGAGGGAGGCCAGCCCGCCCGGGGCGCGCACGCGAGGCCAGCAGAGAGTGGAGGAGGCCCCGCCGAAGAAGGCGAAGCGGTGATCGCCGCCCCGCGCATCCCGCGGCTCGGTGGGGAGGGGGGAAGACACGCGAGCTCGGCCTCAGGCTGTTTTTAACCAGGGGAAGGACATGCATGTGCTCTGAGTTCCCAGGTGCAGGCTTTTTCTCCTTATGTTTAAACAGCCGTATAAACTCCTGTTCATAGAAGATATTATGTACATTTATTTCAGGCAAAGGAAAGTAAGTTTACTTTGTATCTGAACTCAAAACAAAGTAGCTGTATATTTTGACCTTGGACATTGGGATTTCCCGATGGGCACCTCATGAACGCACACCCTTCCCCCCCAGACCCCAGCCGCCGGCTGGGCCTCTGTACAGTATAAACATGTAAAAATAGGTTGTATTTTACTCTGTGTATGATGCTAATCAATGGACACTTTATTTATTTTACAGAGAAAGCTTATCTGTGAACTTTACTATATATCTGTTTATTTTATTTTATTATTTTTTTAATTAAAAAGAGGGTTTTAAGTGCTATGCAGTCGTTAGAAGTGTCTTCGGACCTCCTGCCCTGGAACTCTCCGTGTGACCCGGCAGGAGCCACGGAACCTTCTCGCATGGACTCAAGTAAAGTAGTTTAGCTCACGGTCCCCTTTGCTTTCTGTCCGCAGTTGTGACTGTTTTTTAAGAATGTTGACTTGTTTTAGATGATACTCGCATCTGTGTCTTTACCACCAGCCCCACTGGCTGAGAGGCTGTGGTCCAGGTAGAGGCAGGTCCTGTCACTGCAGCAGAAACCCCGCCCGCGCCCCGCCTCCTGCTGTCCCAGGCTTAGCCCTGTCCTTCCACCTCACCTCCTCCTGAAGAGAAACGCTCCGAAGATCAGGTCACTGCTATCATGATTCAGGATTTGTGTTGTTTCCTGCACAATTATTTCAGGATAGAAACTGGCTTTACTGCCAGGTCGTTTTTTAAACACCTTTCAACTCCCATATGAGCAAACTGTCCAACTTATGTTTTTCATAAGATTAAACTTTTCTTAAGATCAAATTTGTCTCTAGCAATGATGTGATGAGTTGCCAAATAATTGAGATTATTTTTAAATGTTTTATTCATATTCTTGTTTTGTAATTAAAATTTACATTCAGTGTGTGAATTTTTTTTTTGACTCAATGTAAAGTGGATATTTCTGTCATTTTACATGGTTTCTTACTGAGATTTTATATATAAATTATAAAATGTTTCCCAAAACTTTAGTGTTAAGTGTTTTTTTTCCTGAACTTTACAGTTTCTCCCTGTGAAAACCGTTCCTTCTCTTTAATTTCTTCTCTCAAACGCGTTCCATTCCCACACTTAAACAGGAGTCGGGAGGGCGTCGCTCAGGGTTGCGCGTTCGTGCCGTCAGGTGGCGCTGTTCCTCCAGCAGGAGTTGCCAGGAACTGGCGGGGCGGAGACGGAGCTGCCCCCAGCCCCAGCCCGCTGCCTCCTAAGCCCGGGGCGGCCTCCGCTGCCTCCTGCAGGCCGCTGGCCTCGGACCGAGGCCTCGGCAGCTGATGACACGGATTCATTTGGGCGGCTGGGAGATAACGAACTCGAAGAGCTCCTGAGAAACGCTGCTTGTTTGTCTCACTGTGTGTTTGTCCCCTCCCCCGCGTCCCGCAGCACCTGGCCTCCCGCAGCGAGCGAGCGCGGCCCTGCGGTGCCGGAGGACGGGAGGTCCCGCAGCACCTGGCCTCCCGGAGCGAGCGCGGCCCTGCGGTGCCGGAGGACGGGAGGTCCCGCAGCACCTGGCCTCCCAGAGCGCAGCGCGGCCCTGCGGTGCCAGCGAGGACCGGAGTCTCCGCAGCACCCGGCCTCCCGGAGCGAGCGAGCGCGGCCCTGCGGTGCCGGAGGACGGGAGTTCCCGCAGCACCTGGCCTCCCGGAGCGAGCGCGGCCCTGCGGTGCCGGAGGACGGGAGGTCCCGCAGCACCTGGCCTCCCGGAGCGAGCGCGGCCCTGCGGTGCCGGCGAGGACGGGAGTCTCCGCAGCACCCGGCCTCCCGGAGCGAGCGCGGCCCTGCGGTGCCGGAGGACGGGAGGTCCCGCAGCACCTGGCCTCCCGGAGCGCAGCGCGGCCCTGCGGTGCCGGCGAGGACGGGAGTTCCCGCAGCACCCGGCCTCCCGGAGCGAGCGCGGCTGTGCGGTGCCGGCGAGGATGGGAGTCTCCGCAGCACCCGGCCTCCCGGAGCGAGCGCGGCCCTGCGGTGCCGGCGAGGACGGGAGGTCCCGCAGCACCTGGCCTCCCGGAGCGAGCGCGGCCCTGCGGTGCCGGAGGACGGGAGGTCCCGCAGCACCTGGCCTCCCGGAGCGAGCGCGGCCCTGCGGTGCCGGAGGACGGGAGGTCCCGCAGCACCTGGCCTCCCGCAGCGAGCGCGGCCCTGCGGTGCCGGCGAGGACGGGAGTCTCCGCAGCACCCGGCCTCCCGGAGCGAGCGCGGCCCTGCGGTGCCGGAGGACGGGAGTTCCCGCAGCACCTGGCCTCCCGGAGCGAGCGCGGCCCTGCGGTGCCGGAGGACGGGAGTTCCCGCAGCACCCGGCCTCCCGGAGCGAGCGCGGCTGTGCGGTGCCGGCGAGGATGGGAGTCTCCGCAGCACCCGGCCTCCCGGAGCGAGCGCGGCCCTGCGGTGCCGGCGAGGACGGGAGTCTCCGCAGCACCCGGCCTCCCGCAGCGAGCGCGGCCCTGCGGTGCCGGCGAGGACGGGAGTCTCCGCAGCACCCGGCCTCCCGGAGCGAGCGCGGCCCTGCGGTGCCGGAGGACGGGAGGTCCCGCAGCACCTGGCCTCCCGGAGCGCAGCGCGGCCCTGCGGTGCCGGCGAGGACGGGAGTTCCCGCAGCACCCGGCCTCCCGGAGCGAGCGCGGCTGTGCGGTGCCGGCGAGGATGGGAGTCTCCGCAGCACCCGGCCTCCCGGAGCGAGCGCGGCCCTGCGGTGCCGGCGAGGACGGGAGGTCCCGCAGCACCTGGCCTCCCGGAGCGAGCGCGGCCCTGCGGTGCCGGAGGACGGGAGGTCCCGCAGCACCTGGCCTCCCGGAGCGAGCGCGGCCCTGCGGTGCCGGAGGACGGGAGGTCCCGCAGCACCTGGCCTCCCGCAGCGAGCGCGGCCCTGCGGTGCCGGCGAGGACGGGAGTCTCCGCAGCACCCGGCCTCCCGGAGCGAGCGCGGCCCTGCGGTGCCGGAGGACGGGAGTTCCCGCAGCACCTGGCCTCCCGGAGCGAGCGCGGCCCTGCGGTGCCGGAGGACGGGAGGTCCCGCAGCACCCGGCCTCCCGGAGCGAGCGCGGCCCTGCGGTGCCGGAGGACGGGAGGTCCCGCAGCACCCGGCCTCCCGGAGCGAGCGCGGCTGTGCGGTGCCGGCGAGGATGGGAGTCTCCGCAGCACCCGGCCTCCCGGAGCGAGCGCGGCCCTGCGGTGCCGGCGAGGACGGGAGTCTCCGCAGCACCCGGCCTCCCGCAGCGAGCGCGGCCCTGCGGTGCCGGCGAGGACGGGAGTCTCCGCAGCACCCGGCCTCCCGGAGCGAGCGCGGCCCTGCGGTGCCGGCGAGGACGGGAGTCTCCGCAGCACCCGGCCTCCCGGAGCGAGCGCGGCCCTGCGGTGCCGGAGGACGGGAGTTCCCGCAGCACCCGGCCTCCCGGAGCGAGCGCGGCCCTGCGGTGCCGGAGGACGGGAGGTCCCGCAGCACCTGGCCTCCCGGAGCGAGCGCGGCCCTGCGGTGCCGGAGGACGGGCGTTCCCGCAGCTCCGCGCCGACGAGGCTGCCGCTCGCGGGAGGAGGACCGCGGCCCGCGCGCTCCACGCGGTGCTGTTCCGGGGAGACGGGCGCCCGCTGGGCCGGGTCCGTGGCAGCCCCAGGCACGCGGGGACGGGCCCGGCCTCCGGCTTGCTGCGCCGAGACGGCGGG
Source organism: Miniopterus schreibersii (assembly GCF_964146895.1). Lineage (NCBI taxonomy): Eukaryota > Metazoa > Chordata > Mammalia > Chiroptera > Miniopteridae > Miniopterus > Miniopterus schreibersii. The sequence goes on along the minus strand of NC_138101.1, from coordinate 5,938,032 downwards.
GAGACCCGCGGGGGCCTGGCTGGCAGAACGAAGGAAGAGTTTACTTTTTGTTTTTCAGTAGAAGGTGGGGTTTCCAGCAAGGTTAGCACCTCGGGAGCCAGGGGCAGGGGGCCGCCGCTCGGGCCACCACGTGCCCTCCAGAAGCTGCGGCGGGAGCGCCGAGCGGTAGTGACTTCAGCGCCGCGTCTGGCCAGCACTGGCTCCGGGAGGCTTCCCCGCACCACAGCCCTTCTGGAAAATGCGCTGGCACGTCACAGCACACGTCTCCAAGCAATCTGGTGAACTTCGTTTAACCCAGGATTTCCCAGGTTATCAGACCTCCGAATTCCTGCTTCCTCCCCCGAGGTACACGCGCACACGCACACGCGTGCACACACGGGGACTTGCCAAGTGAACAGCCGTGGAAGCGGAGGCTGCACGAAACTGAACTTCGCTCAGCGTCCCCACGGCCTGTGCAGGCACCGGCCTCCCCACTGGCGGGGACAGGAGCTCAGCGGCCGCGTAACTCACCTAGGAGCTCGCGTGAGGGCCGCCGCGTTCCAGGGTCTCTTGTACTTGGCCTTGCGAGTGGCAGCAACGGCAGGACCCGCGGGACCGCGCGGCCTGTGGGTGCAGGTGGCCTACAGTTTCCCTCCACCGCTCAAGCCGTATGCTTATTTCCACAAACGTTATAAAATCTCAATGTTTTTTAAGTAATAATATTTTTGCTCCATAGGTCACGTCTTAATTGTGGAAGAATCGGAGGTTACAGGAAGCGAAGGGGGGGAATCGCTTGTAATCCCACAAATCAATTAGAGCGTCTCTGGTATGTAATTCCGTTGTCCTTTCTTCTGTTTACATACATGCAGAACTCATACCCTACTTTTCACCAGATCGGAGATGCCATTGCTATAAAAATGCATCATCACTCCTTTATACACGCCTAAGAAAGAAAAAATGAATGAGTCCACCCTACAGCTTGTTGCTTTGAAATGTCTCCTCCGCTCCTCCCACCTCGGGCTGGGCGCCTGGGCGCGGGTTAGATGATGCTTTGCTTGTACCTCGGGAACAACACCCAACGGCGGCACCACCCCCTTGCGGCTCTCCCCCTTCCTTAGGTCTCAGAAAGCAGTTGGTTGCTGCTTTGCAAGAAAAGGTAAAAATCACGGGTTTTCTCGGGCCCTGAATATGTGCCTCACGCTCACTGGTGCAAAACGTCCTTCTTGCTGCCAGGCTTCTGTGACTTTCTGCGCAGCTCTGCTTTGACAGGAGAGCACAATGCAGTCGTTTTAAAGAGATTTTAAATGGTGTGAAGCGACAAGAGCGTGAGTGGCTGTGAACAACTTCACGCACGTGACAGTGACAACTGTAGCCTCCCTGCCGCTGGGTCCGTAGCAATTTTAAGATGCTTCCTAACTTCAGAGATGTTAAGATGTGTGTAGGAGGAAGAGTGCCTTTGAATTCATGAAATATGTAGATAACTTTTGCAAAAATGAGGTTTCACATATCTACCTTTTTATACCCTTTAAAAAAGATTTAACTTTACAGAGTATTTCTTTTGATCAAAAAATAGAGAGCGACTATATGTATGTATATCATGTGTGTGTATGTATATAATGTACATACAGAATTATGATGTAAAGAATTGTTTTTAAAAATCTCACCCACAATGCCTTGGAAGCTTCCAGCATGCCCCCAAGGTTGCCACCTTTCTAATTGAAGGTGTACCATTTTACTGCATATGTTAGTAATACATCCCTAAACTATTTTAAGCTCCAGATGTTTCTGCACTTGATATAAATAGAATCCTGTGTTAAGGATCACTTGACTTGCTTTATTTTTGTACACTGTGCTGTGAAATTCTTCTATGGTTAGTGTATGTAGTTCCAGCTCATTTTTCACTGCTGTATAGTATTCCATTCTAAGACTGTATCACAATATACTAAGCTATCGATGTGCCTGTTACTGGTCTTCGGGTTGTTTCCAGGTTAAACAATACTTCTATGAATATTCTATAAGTATTTCGCAGGCAGACCTTTCCAAACTTACTAATATCCTTATACGTACAGAAAATGATACTCGTCCACAGATCAAGGTAAGTGGGAGAGCAAAGCTGGTTGCTGCCCGAGGAGACCCCCAGCCGGCGAACCAGAGGCCCAGGCCACCCAGCCACTTTGAAGGCTCAGTATAGCCCCAGACCCCACAGCAGCACAGCAGCTTTCTGCTCCAGGCACAACTGCTAAGTCCGAGGGGGAGCCCATTTTCAGCTCTGCAAGGCAATGCCCAGTTGTTTCCCAAATGCTGTTACCACGTGGTCTTCTGACCAGCAGTAGTGTGGGACTGCTTACGCTCCGCCCATCCGGTAGGTGGAAAATACCTCGCTGTGGCCCTTGCCTGCGTTTGTTACAAGGACACTGAACATCTTCCCGTGTGCTCACTTCCACTCTTGGCCTCTTCCCTGAAACGCCTGCTCATGTGTTCTGTCCATTTTGTTGTTTGGGGGGGGTTTTGTTTTGTTTTTTGCTGACTTGTAGGAGTTCTTTATATATTCTTACATAAACCTATAAACATGTGTCTTTACATATTCAGCATAATAAACCTCTGTGTGTATGTATTGCAAATACCCCACCTCCCAGCACACACGTACACATGTGTACATGATGTGTAGTTTATCTTTTCAATTTTTTTATGGTACTTTCTGGTGAACAGTTTCTAATGTAAGTGAATATAAATCATTTTCTGGTTAGCTCTTGCTGTGTCTTGGCGTAAGATCATATGGATATTCTCCTAAAAGCGTTGATGTTTTTCCTCCCGTGTTTATGGCACAGAGGAGAGAGCGAGAGCGATGTTAGCACATGGTCCAGGGAGAATCTGGGCCAGACTCTCCGGGCACCACCAGATGTTAACAGGTGGCCGAGGTCAGAAGGCCTGTTGCTGGAACCGTTGCTGGAACCGGTCCGACTGCTCCGGTCCGGACTGGCTGCCTTCCCACCCTGGGCTCCGTCTCCTCTCACCATTGCCCTTCACGTCTCTTGCTTTGTGGATCCCTTAAGGCCTGTATCCCGCACTTTCCTCTTGCTTGTTTGCTCCCATGTTTTGCTGAAGCACCAGTAGCGTCTGAGAAACGGCCTCTGCGACAGCTGAGTCACATGAATGCGACCTCACATCCAGCGCCCAGCTCTGCGGACAACCCCAAGGATGCGAGCGGCCGCCGGCCCGCGTCCCTGGGTCTTTCTCAGCAGGACGCACGTGCCCAGACTGACACACGAAGCGTCTAAAGGACACCCCCAGCTCCGGACACGCACGGAAGCCGTCAGCGCGGTGGGACACCCCCACTCAGGAGGTTACCTAGTTTCTGTGATGTTTTCCAGGGAGCCAGGCCCGTGAGTCAGTGGATTCCCAGGGGTTTTCTCTGTGGGTTCTGCTGGTGCCTGGGGAGACCAGGCACCTCCTGCTGAAGGCCGGCCTGCCTTAGGTACCAACTCCCCCTCCGGCCGCCTTCTGAGGGCCAAACATTAAACTGAGTAAGAATGTCTACGTCCCGGTCACCGCCCGCTCTGCCAGGCACCCCTCGCTGCTGGACGAAGGCCTGGCGCCAACCGCGCTCCCTCCTGCGTCGTGGGAAGTCACTGTAGACCTCGTCTGGGTCGTGGGCATCGGCTGTTAGAAACCGCATCCGTTACTTGAACGTAATTGAATATTGGGGATGGGCTTCAACAGCTTTTAAAGGGCAAAAACCGACAGGGCAACACTATGTGACCCAGGGCTGTCGCCACCCTGGGCTTGGAGGACAAACGGAGCCTGGGGGGGGGGGCCGTGCCCGCTGGGGCTCGGACCAGGGAGGGGTGCTGCCCATCTGCGTCTCAGGCCCCTGCGGCTCGTCCTGGGAGGGGGACTCTGGAACCCGCAGCGGCTGCTATCACTGTCCCTGCCGGGGGGAAGAGCCGCGGCCGGCCGGGGGATGCTAGCGGAAGGGGGGTGAGCAAAGAAGAGGAAGCAGGTCCCCTTTCCCCTCGAGCCCTCTGGGCTCCGCAGTGCCGCGGCCGGCAGACGCTGCGAGCCAGCCGGCTGAGGATGGCGTTTGCAGGGCCCCAGCCCAGCGCCATCACGCAGAGAGGTGGCTGGTGGGCGTGAAGAGACCGCGGCCCAGTGATCGGCACAACCCACCCGCCCGCCCGCCCACGGCCGCCCATCCCACCCTCCTGTGAACACTCACATGCCTGCACAAGAACAGCTGTGCCCGGCCAGTGTGGCTCAGTCGGCTGGGTGTCATCCTGCGCAGCGGAAGGTTGCTGGATCGATTCCCAGACGGCACATGCCAGGCGCTGTGGGCTCCATCCCGACGGGGCCTGCGGGAGGCAGCCGATCAGTGTTTCACTCTCTCCCTCTCTCTAAAAATTCAGTAAAAAATCTTAAAACAACTGTGCTGTGGACTTCCCTTCTTCCGCTGAAAGCTCAGCAACCCTGAGTGTGCAATTCGAGGGTGCGGTGCACCTGGCTTCCGAGTGCTTTGCAGCAGCAGGGCCGTGACCAGCGCCTAGGATGCCACGCTTTCTAAGGCGGGAAGTCCACAGGCATCTTTCAGACCCTCTGCAGAAACCGTGGGTCCCCGGTCACTCAGCTTAGATCTCCTCGGGGATCCGTCTGTCCATCAGCATCTAAAAAATGCGTCCCCTCCGACCGCTCGCGGAATCTGGCCCACGCGCTCTTTAAAGTGTCATCTTTTCAAAATGAGTTTATCATCAGAGCTCAGGGTTGTTTTTATTTGCGGAAACCAATTTGTCAGTCTCCAGCAGCTCTGGCTTGAAACAGTCAAACTCACATTTTTTTCAGCCAAAAGGAACTATTCCACGAGAACTTGCCTTCTCCTATTTTTGGCTTGCGTGTCTCTGTTTACCCTCAAACACTGTCCTTAACTTCATCCCTGTCATTCTGGGGTCCTCTGGTCCTTCAAAAAGATCCTTTCCCCGGTGAACATCTCGGAGCTTAAAAGGATAGAGTCGGTCGATTGGATTCTTAATATTAAAAAGTAAAGCTAACCCTTTAGTGAAATCCATGTTTGAATAAATGTGTCCACCCTCCACACACATACCCGAGCCCTACTTTCTTCTGGCCTAAATACAGATTGATTTTTTTTTTTTTAATGTTTTTATTGATTTCAGAGAGAGGACAGGAGTGGGAGAGAGAGAGAAACATCAGTGATGACAGAGAATCATCAATAGGCCACCTCCTGCATGCCCCCCACTGGGGATGGAGCCCCAACCCGGGCGTGTGCCCTGACCGGGAATCAAGCCGTGATCTCCTGGTTCACGGGGCCAAGCCCAACCACTGAGCCACACTGTCCAGAAAAACGGCCTGGGCAGAAGGCCCCTTTGCTTTTCCTCTGCACGTTTCCCCGAGAACCCTTTCTGAACCTGGAGGAAGCGCGCGTCCCGGGCCCAGCTCACCTGCGTCTGCGCGGAGGCCCCTCCGAAGCCTCCTCACGCTTCCTCCCTTGACAGATCCCAGGACAGCCCCGGCCCATCTGTTCCCTTGACGTTCCATTAAGCCAGGAGCTACCACAATATCCTGTGTTCCCCTTCCTGTCTCTAGCCCACTCACTCAGCAGAATGACAGCTCGCTGCGATTCCCCAACATAAATCTCTCCGGTGAGCTTGCTCCCCACCGGCCCCCCCAGCCCCTTTCTCCGCAAGCAGCGCCTTCTGGCCCTTTCCCTTTCAAAACCCAGCCCAAAATATCCCACAATGGAAATAAACATCTCCAACTCAGGCCTCAGAAAATGATTTAACAACAACAAAAGAGAATGAAATATGTTATTTGCGCTAAAAGGCTAAGGCAATGGCCGTGTACCTGAGGACGGTGGGGAGCCAGCGCCGGCTCCGGAGCAGGCTGTCGGGCAGGCGACCTCGGGCAGCCGCCAAGCTCCACGCGGCCTTGAATAATTCACTGGTCTCCACGCCCAGGTTCCTCATCTGTAAATAGAAATTCCAGTACTCACCCTGCTGACCGCAGGGGTCCTATGAGTATAAAAGGAGACCATCCAGCCAATAAATATTTGCTCAGAGCATCCCCTGTGCCAGGCTCGGTCCGGGCACTGGGGACCGACAGTGAGTCACTTCAAACACCGTTGATGAGATTCGTCCCTAAGGCCACCTGTAGCTATAGCGTGTCCTTTCTCGCTGCCGGGCAGCACACCATTCTGTGAACAGATCACACCTGACTTACCCACTCTACTCTTCAGGGGCACTGGAGTAGGTCCCAGGGTTTTGGAAACTAGAAAGGGAGGCTCTGAACACTCTGGCCGAGGTCTTCGGATGAACTTACACGCACATTTCTGTTGGGCCAATTCCTTTCTAGTCTTTCTGGCTGTGTCGGAAAGTCTCGGGTTGCGGCTGGCCTGCTGTAATGTCCCTCCAGTCCTTGCCCCCTTGTCCCGATAACAGAGGCCAACTTTAGGCCAGGCCTCCCGCATCCTGCTACATCTAGCTAGTTTACTAACACTGCTTTATTGACATTATATATATAGGGTGTCTCCCCCCCCCAAAAAAAGTATACACACACTTTGAATAATTATAAAGGCGGTAGTTATTAAAATACATTTCATTTTCAAAATTGAGCTGTCAGCTGTTGAAGTGTGTACACATGTTTTTGGGACACCCTGTCCACATACATAGGATGTCCCCCAAAAATGTATATACTAACAGCTGATCACTAATTTAATTTTCACTCCTTTTTAGTGCTAATAAACACTGACTTGATAATCATTCAAAGTGCATATACATTTTGGGGGGGCACCCTGTATTTTTAAGGTTATATGTGGTAAGATTATTTGTGGTGAGGGGTGCTCCATGTTTATATATTTATATATAAATACATGTTATGTTTATGTAGTTTATACAAAGGATCCTTTGAAAATAGGGTTTTTGAAGTTCAAACAATAATCATTTAAACAATAATGGTATAAAGTGAATAGTGATCTAGGTAGATACACAGAGATGGCAAACTGCGAAGAGGGCAGCGAGTGGCTGTAACTCAGAAATCACTCTAGGAAGCCCCGCCTTGGAATTAAGCGCCTTTGTTCAGCGTCACCAGGTGGCAACGTGCCCTGGTGAGTCGGTCTAATTGCGGACAAAGAGCTCCGGTTGGCTTCTGGAGTCCAGGAGGAAAGTCACAGCAGGAGGGTGGAGGGTCCCAGAAGGACTCAGAACTACAGCAACGTGCGAGCTGGGCCCGGCCTGGGACCGGCATCTTTTAAAAATAGTGCAGTTTCTTGCCCCTGTGCCCTTGGCCAGAGCTCGTGGGTCAGTGGGCTCTGCCCGGTGACAGGTGGGCAGGAGACACAGGAGCCCAGGGTTGGGGGGAGGCGTTCACGGGAACATCACAGCTTCCCTGGGCTGCGTCAGGAACTGGGGGGATGGCCCAGGGCAGCACCTCGGCAATCAACGCCCCACCCATCGCCACCTCCCTTGACCTGGGCGTCACTGACCACCCGAGCACCTCTGAAGTCTTAACCGCATCCCCAAATCTACGGCCACTCCTCCTGCCAACGAACGTCCCCAAGACTCACGCTCACACCCCAGCAGGCCTTGCTGTCATTTCTTGGGTACAGTGCAAGGCGGTTCAGTTTTGCAAGAAGAGCCCTGGAGAGGGAGGGTGGCGACCGTTGCACAATGTGAACGCACTAAACCCCACGGACGGGCGCACAGCCAAAATGGTTAATGGGGTAAATTTTATGTTATGTATAGCTTACCACAATTTTAAAAAATCAATCATAAGTACCACCAAAACCAATGCCACCGCTGGCCATCCCCTCCACGCCCAGCACCACCTAACAGACCCCGCCGTGATCTTGGGCTTGGGCTCAGTGGCTCCCGACGGATGTCCAGGGTCCTCCTTTCGCAGTCCTCACAGCCTTTCTTTCCTTTTTTTGTTTTGTTAATGCTCACCCGAGGATACTTTTTCCAATGGTTTTCAGAGAGATTGAAAAGGAGGGGGAGGGGGAGAGAGAGAGAACCGTCGACGGGAGAGTCAGCGACCCGCTGCCTCTCGCACGCCCCCTACGGGGGGGGGGAGCCTGCAGTCCAGGCCCGGCCGGACCAGGTCCCACCGGGATCGCCTGGCTCAGCCGCTGCGCCGCACCTGCTGGGTGGCATTTGTTCCCTGACGGCATCCGGCCACTGGAATCCTAGCCCATGGAGAGAGTAGCGCCTCAGGGAGCCCCGCACAGCACCTGGCACACAGTGGGCGCTCGGGGAAAAAACTCGAATGTTAAATGAGTGAAAAGGAGAGACGGAGAAAGGGAAACGGGTTGGGAAATTTTGCAAGAAGAACCTGGTAATAACACCTTGAGAGCCCCCGGGGGAGTTCCTTAAACTCAGAAATAAATTCAGAAGACTTCCTTCGAATTTTACAAGCACCTCAAACTCAACCCAAGCAACTGCACATAACACTTCCACGGAAACCTTCCCCTCCTCGGAACCTCCTCCCCACGAAAGAACAGGAAAGAAACAGCTCCATCGCCCACCCACTGTCCAACAGACAACCCAACGAGAAAATAAAGCCTGAGGGACAAGACAAGTGCCTGAAGATTTAGGGTGAAACACCCCAATTAGTCTCCTGTAGAAATTGGCGTCTGAAGAGCTGGAAAACCTTCCCATGACTCCAATAAAGCCCACAGGCGCGTGCGCCCCGCGTGGGATCCGGCGGGCGCCCGGGTGGAGCAGCCGGCGCGCAGGGATGGGGCGCGTCGGGCCGGGAGGCCTGGGGCTCCGCGCTGCACCCGCCTGGACTCTAGAACCGGCCCCCACCCGTCCCCGCCGGCCCTGCGCTGGAGCGAGGCGCGTTTCCAGGGGGTCCCGGCTGCGTCCGCATGAGTCTTTTAAAAGGAGCACCCTCGCTACCGGATCACTTCCAACGAGAGACGCTGAACCGGCAGCCAGAGCGCTGGGTTGCTGGAACTCACCTTCTCGGCGCTTCCCCGGCGGGTGCGCCGCGCGTGCCCAGGGCGCCCGCTAGGTGGCGCGCGTCCCCCACTGTACCCGGGCGGGCTGGGCTTCACCTGGCGCACCTGAGACGCGGTCTGCAGCCCTGGCTTCCGACAGGTGAGAAAGCTGAAGCTCTGCAGAGAAAGTGTCTTCGGTGAGGCCCTATCGCTGCATCCAGAGCCTCGAGCAAAGCCCGGGTCCCCATGTTTCGGAGCCCAACGAACTTCCTCCGCCGCCCGGCTGCGTCCCTCTGGGCGCCGTCTGGTTCATCGACTGGAACAAGAACGGTTTCTGTCCCCGCCGAGCGCTAGGTTCAGCCCGTAGGCCTCGGCGTTCCTTATCTGCAAAGGCACGAGGCAGGAAAGTCGTTCGATTCGCCTGCCCGATTTCCTTCTTTGGTTTCCTTAAGCTCCGGGCTCCTTTTCTGATGAATGAATCCCCTGAAGTGCGTCAGGGAGACAGTGAGAAACAGGTAATGCGAGTAAACCTGAAGGTTCGTGAGAAAACCCGGTGAGAGGAGAAAACCCGACAGGACTGGCTGACACGCTCCGCTGACTCCTGATGACCCACTGACTGCCGGCCGGGTCACGGAAACTGTGACTCTCAGTCTCCTCATCTGTAAAGTGGGGACGACAGTGCTTTCCACTCAGCACACCCGCGAGGTTGTGTCCATTAAATACAACTATGGGCTGCGGCTCCTGGAACACTGCTGGTGAACAGCATTTTTTAAACATAAAACTGCCTTGGGCCACGGCAATGCGTCCCTGCGCAGTCTGATACACCCGGACGCGGGAGTAAAGAAACCCCGACGTCTGGACACGGGGCCTAGGGACTCCGGAGCTGGCGGGGAAGTGGCAAGGCGCTCGGCGCTGGGGCTGCCTGGAGCGCCCTCGGGAGCCGAGGACAGACGCTCAGCCCCCGGGGCGGCCTCTGCCCGGACCTGGACCTGGACCTGGAGAGCTGCGCCCCGCCGCCTCCCGCCCACCGGCTCGCGCAGTCCAGCAGCGGCCTCGCGGGGCACCAGGCGCAAGCCGTCGTTTTCAAGGACTGGAATCGGTGGCCCAGAAAAGGCCAGTGTCTCAGTCAAGGTCATCGGCGTCCGCGACAAGCCCCGCGTGGCCTCCCAGTGCGGAGCGGCCCGTGCGCGCTCGCCGGTGCGCCCGCAGCACAGATGGCAACTCCTCCGGGAGACGAAGGACAGCGGAGTGCGCAGGTGGGGAGCCGCAGGGGCCCCGCGGGGGGGGGGCGGCGGGGGCAACTTGTGGGGCGCTCCCGAGAGCCCGTGTTTCCCCCTCTCGGTCCCCTCGGCTCGCCCACCCCCATCCCACGCTCCGCCCGCGGCCCCGGGAAGCCTCACCGCCCTGCAGCGCCTCGGCCCCCGCTGTTCTGGGGGCACGTAGGGGGCGCGCAGGAACCAAACTGCGGAGGAGTAAAAGGAGATGGCGGGGAGGGAGGCGGAGAAGCGGGGAGAAGGCCAGGAGAGAGCCGGGCGCGGGACCGCGGAGGAAGGCACTGCGCGGAGCGGGCCGGTCGCCCGGGGCCCCGGCTGCGCGGGTTCCCGGGGCCGGCCCGGGCCCGAGCGCGCTGCCGACCGCCCTCCCGGCGCCGTCCCGCAGCCGCGGGATCCCGGAGCTCGCGGTCACCCGCAGCAAAGCGCCCTCAGTGCGCTGGCGGCCGGGTCCCCGCGCGCCCCGCGGACGCGTCCGGTCGCGGTCGGTCTCGGGACAACGCTGCGTTACGCGCTGACCTGCTGAGCTGAGCCCTCGCCACACACAGCCCCACGCTCCGGCCTTCACTCTGCACGTAGCCGGGGAAACCTCCGCGCGTCCGACCCCCTCGATCACCGCCCCCCAAGGCCTTTTCTTCTCCACCCAGCCCCTTATGAGAAGCAGCTTCCAGACCCTTCTGTTTACGCTCGGCCAACACCCACTGGGCCCTGCGCGCAGCCATTCTCCAGACCTGAAGATCGGCTGACGGGCTGGACCGGCCGCCGCAGCTGCCCGCGAGGACACGGGCCTCCCCGGCTGCGCGCCCCCGGGGCCGGAGTGCCCCCACTCGGTCACACTCCGCGCCCCACTCTCTCCGACCCACACAGCTCTCCATGCTTTGAACACCCCTGCCCGAGCCTGTGGCAAGGGGTATATCCTACTTTGATTTGGGTTTCTTTTAAGAAAACTGAGGGGCAACTAAGTCTTTGGATAGTCCCCAAACTTACTCTAATACTCAGTTATTCAACCCCAAAACACCTCTGCCTGTCTGTGGGTCCGGATTCACTATATTACTTGTCCACACCAAGTCCTAAACCCACAAAGGGAAAGCTGTGCGCCACACACAGTTCACACCTGCCCATCTCTCACCTTCAGGGCGACCGGGTCACCCTCCTCCTGGACTTGACCCCAGAGAATGACAGTAAATGGCTTAGGGGGTGGGGGAGGGGTGGTTTACAGAATAAATAAAGGTCGGCGAGCGGAAGGAAAGGACGCGCTTTCTTTTGAAACCCAGTAAACATTCTGTTCTGTTCCCCTCCCGGCCTGAAGACCGTCCGGTTCCTTACACGGGCCGGATACTGACACCAAATTTAAACACTTTTCTTTCAAAACCTGATGTCACCCGTCAAGAGCTATAAAGGGCAATGACCTCTTCAAGTGCGGGTCCCCTCTCTCCCCTCCCCCCAAGTGCACTGCAGGGTCTGTACTGTAGTGTGTTTGGGATGGAAAAAAGCATCTTGTGGCGGAAGCGCTGGAACGTGGAGACGCAGCGAAGCCCCCACGGAGCCCGAAAGCTGGGGACGGCGGGCGCATCGCGTCCTGCCGCGCGGACCCAGAGCCACCAGAAGAAAGCAACAAGGGACATGTTATTTTAGTGACGCCACAAACGCCAGTCCCCGCAATTTACCAAATTAAAATCACAGGTCTTTAAACTCACTTAATGGTTCAAGCTGTGTATTTGGTGTTAAGCTAAACCTCTGGCAAAATTTATGGGAGACAGTAGAGCATGTTACTCGAGCAAATTTTTTTTAATTTAAAAATCAACAACATAAATAAGTAGCAAATGTTTTGATATACCCACAATATTTGTGTTTCTTAGCTCAGTTCCTTATTTTACAGAAGACAATGTAAATCTTTTAAAGCGCATTTAACGTCAGTTCAGGATCATGACTGTGGTGGTTCCTAGACCTTCTTTTTAAACAAACATATCTGCTCATCTTAGTCAACCCATAAGCAACAGAACATTTAAAGAACCAATGGAAAGGTTTTATTTTTCTTTCTGGTGCAAATTTTATCTCCGATTATATTCAGTATTGACAGCCCAGGAAATAACAACGCATTTTCCAGACACTCTCCTAAAGATGCCTTTCCAATTTCTCGCCTGACTTTAGTTCTAACTGTACCATTATTTTCTCTTTTCAACTCCTCTACGGATATCGAATCAAATCAAATACAGCGAGGAAAGAAAAATAATAGTGGTTTTAATTAACTGATCCTTTTGGCGAAAAGAATTGGCTGGGAAGAGCCACGAAATTCTAAGGGGGCAAAAGGTGGCTATGAGATAATTCAGCATTTTGCTCTGGGTGGCTCTGAACCTTTCTGGAGAACAGAAACTACGCGCGCGGTTTATGGAACTGCGTTATCTTGGGTCCCCCCCCCCCGACTTTGACTCAAAGAAACAGGGTTCCCTAAAAGCGCGGGACTAGGCGGACCCACGAAGGTAGGACCCCAGGTTTCGGAGCCTGGGGCCTCCGTGCTGCTGGGCGACGCTCCGAGGACCACGCTCGGGAGGAAAGGGGTTAAGCCAGCCCCTGACTTTCTGCGCGCAAAGAGCCGGGTTTTGTCTCCGGAGCGAGCGTCTCGGGGCCGCCGCCAGCCAATGGCCCGCCCGGAGCGCCCGGCCCGGCCCCGCGCGGGGGCGTGGCCTGCGGCTGTCGCTCAGCCGGGAGGAATGACACCCGGCGGGAGGGGGCTTTCGGAGGAACGCGGGGGAAGGAAAGGCAAGAAACAGATAAAACCGAGGCAGGGGGTAAAAAGGTGCCCCGCGCCGCTCGCGCTCCAGCGGCCGCCGCCCCGCCGGGGGTGGGCTCCCGAGGAGCCGGCCCAGCGGGGAAGGCGGAGGGCGAGCGGGCGGCGCGATCCCGCCGGCGGGGAAGACGCAGACGCGCCGCGGAGAAGTGACTCGGGCCGCGCGCTCCGGCGGCGCCCCGGAGGGGACTGCAGCCGCGCAGGGGCCCCCGCGGGTCCTCCCCCGACGTCCTCGGAGGGGCCGACCCCGGCCCGCCCCTCGGAGCGCTGGGCTATGAGATAATTCAGCTGAGCTGCGCGAGGAGGGCGTCTGGCGCTGGCCGGGGAGGGAGGGGGTCTCCGGGCCCCGTGAGCCTCGGAAGGAGGGTTGGGGGTCGGCGCCGATCCCGGGCCCGAGCGGGGCGGGGGCCGCTGGACCGCGCGGGAGTGGGCTGCAGGGGCCTCGCGCTCCGTCCAGCTCGGAGCTGCCCCGAGCCCAGCCGCCCGGCCGGCCGGCCGCCCCGGCCCGCGGCGCAGATGGCTGTGCGCGGCGCCGGCACCTTGACGCCCTTCTCCATCCAGGCGATCCTCAACAAGAAAGAGGAGCGCGGCGCGCTGCCCGGGCCTGAGGGGCGCGCGGCGCACGGGGGCACGCCGGCAGCGGTGGCTGGGGCGCCCGCCGTCTGCTGCTGGCGGCTCTTTGGGGAGACAGACGCGGGCGCGCTGGGGGGCGCCGAGGACTCTCTGCTGGCGTCGCCGGCCGGGACCAGGACGGCGGCGGGGCGCACCGCGGAGAGCCCGGGCGGCTGGGACTCGGACTCGGCGCCGAGCGAGAGCGAGGGCGGGCGGCGCTGCGCGGACGCGCCGGGGGCCAGCCGGGCCAGCCGCGCCGCGGGGACCCCGGGCCTCGCCCAGCCGGTCCGCGAGCTGCCCGCCGCCAAGGACCTGGAGGAGGAAGCCGCGGGCCGGAGCGACAGCGAGATGTCCGCCAGCGTCTCAGGTTCGCCGCGGCTTCGCGGGAAGGGGCCGGGCTGAGGGGCTGGGCAAGGAGGTCACCCCGGCCGAGCGGGGCGGGCCTGCCGCGAGCGCCCCGCTCCTGGGGCCCGGGGCGACCCGCACCCGAAGCTCTGCGCCCGGCGGCTGCGCTAACCTCGGGCAACTGCGCCCGAGAGAAGACCGAGAGTCCTCAGCGCCCGCTCCTGGCGAGGCCTCGGACTCCTCGGGGCAGGGCCGGGAGGGCCCCACTGCAGCCTGGGCTTCAGCTCCTCGTTAGTGCCCCCGGCCGAGTCCGTCCCCAAGCCCCCGACCACGTGAGGGGGGAGTGAGGCGCCCGGAGCCCGGGCAGCCAGCGGCCTGGCCCTCACCCAGAGAGCGCAGAGGCTCCGGGGGAGGTCCCGGCGCCCGGCCCACAGCGCAAGGACAGGTAGCCAGGGCCGCCTCCCAGCGGGCCGGGGGCCGGGGGCCGGGACCTGCTGCGCTCGGGCTGAGAGGAGGTCGGGGTCGCTTTCCCGGACCCCGGGGCCTGGAGGCTGTTCTAGGCTGAGGACCACCGAGCTGGAGGCCAACCCGGCAGCCAGCTAAGGCAGGGGGGCTGATTTGGGTCAGCCCAGACCAGCAGGGAGGGGGACTTCCCTCGGCCACGGGCTGGCAAGTCCTTTAGGCAGAAGGACCCCCTCCCGCCCCGGCCGGGTGGACGCTGCTGTAGGCCTCACTCGGCCCCGCGCAGACGGCGTCCGCCGGAGGCCAGAGCGCTGGACCTCGGTGCTCGGGCGCGGTGGCGAGAGCGCGGGCCAGGCGAGGAGCTGGGGTCAGACCTGGACCCGAGGACTCGAGGCAGGGACGCCTGCTCTTGTCACCCCCAACCCCCAGCCTTTGTCTAACTCCCTGGCGAAGAGAGAGGGAGAGGGCCACCCAAGGCCTCGGGCAGCCCAACGGCCGCATCTCTCGCAGCAGTTCTGGGTGGTTGCAGGCGGGAGACTCCGAACACCTCTGTCCCCAGTATCTGTCCCCCACCTTCCCTTTAGGGGCAGCAGACGCGGGGGTGTTGCGAGGACACGTCTGTGCGCGCGTGAATGTGGGGAGGCGGGTGAACCCAAAGAGGGGAACAGACGCAGCTAGAACTCCGCGGCCCGGCCGTGAGAGCGAGAAGGCTCCCGAGGGCGGTCAGGCCCGCGCCCCACGGCCCCGAGGGCAGCCTGGGGCCCGCGAGGGCAGCGAGCTGGGCCTGGGCGCACCGCCCGCGGCAGGGCCGCGTCCCTCGGCCGCTCCCGACAGGCCCGGGTGCGGGAAGGGGGCGGGGCGCGTTCTGAGGCTGGTCCCCAGGAACCTGGGCTCCTAGGCCTCCCCGCGGCTCGGGTGGGACCCAGGGGCACTTCCGCTCCCCACCCCCACGCGCGCCCTCGCCCCCCGCGGGCGAGGCCGGCCCTCACTCCCTCGCGCACTGACCGTCTCTCCTTTCTGTTTCCTCTGGGGTCCGAAGGCGACCGCAGCCCGAGGGCGGAGGACGACGGCGTTGCCCCCGAGGGCGCGCGGGTGCCCGCGCTGTGCAGCGGGGCGGGCGGCGGCGGCGGCGTCGGGCCGGCGGGCGGCGCGGAGGAGGAGGAGCCCGCGGCGCCGAAGCCACGCAAGAAGCGCTCGCGGGCCGCCTTCTCCCACGCGCAGGTCTTCGAGCTGGAGCGCCGCTTCAACCACCAGCGCTACCTGTCGGGGCCCGAGCGCGCCGACCTGGCCGCGTCGCTGAAGCTCACCGAGACGCAGGTGAAGATCTGGTTCCAGAACCGCCGCTACAAGACCAAGCGCCGGCAGATGGCCGCCGACCTGCTGGCCTCCGCGCCCGCCGCCAAGAAGGTGGCGGTGAAGGTGCTGGTGCGCGACGACCAGAGACAGTACCTGCCGGGCGAGGTGCTGCGGCCGCCGTCCCTGCTGCCCCTCCAGCCCTCCTACTATTACCCTTACTACTGCCTCCCCGGCTGGGCGCTCTCCCCGTGCGCGGCCGCCGCGGGCACCCAGTGAGCCGGCCCGGCCCCGCCCCGCGGCCGCCGCCGGACAGGGGCGCCCCGCCGAGGGGCGAGCGCAGGACGGACCCAGCCCCGCGCTGCCGTCCCGGACGTGCGCCCCGGCGACGCGACTGAGTCCGCCCGGAGGGGGCGCCTTTTTCCAGTGTGGACGGAGGCACCCGGTGGCCGAGGGGCCCCGCTCCCCTCCCCCGCCTGCCTGGAAGCCCCTAGACCTTATTTATTATCACGACAGCGTTGGATTTGGATGGTATCTGCCT
Organism: Miniopterus schreibersii; assembly: GCF_964146895.1. Lineage (NCBI taxonomy): Eukaryota > Metazoa > Chordata > Mammalia > Chiroptera > Miniopteridae > Miniopterus > Miniopterus schreibersii. The sequence goes on along the minus strand of NC_138101.1, from coordinate 5,921,800 downwards.
GGGGACGGCGTTTCCCCGGAGTGGAGAGAACTCCTGGAGACCACATAGCCTGAATCCCCCGAATTTCAGGCCCGCCGGGAGCTTCGTGCGCTAGGCCACACTCGTTCATGGTATCCATGCTACCGATCTATGTGTATCTACATATCTATTACTTTTGGAAATTGCATTTGTAATAAAGGGGCGCGAAACCCTGGCAGCCCCTAGCAACCCCAGGCCAGGGGTTGTCTTGAACCGTGAAGGGTTTGGTTTTCTGGCCCTCTGGCCCTCGGCCCCACCCCTTCCCCGTTTCAGGCCCCGGGTGAGGGCGCCCTGTTGGGTGCTGAATGTAAGGAAGGAAGCCTCCGAGCACGGGGCAGCCCCCTGCCCCCCGTCTTTCCCGTTTGAGGTCCAGGGCCGAGGAACTGGGAAACTCCTGGGAGCCCGTCGGACGAGTTAAGAGCAAAAACCCCTGCAGCCCTTCGCCGAAAGTTTTCTTTATTTCTTATTTTTATTTTTTAAAGGAAGGTAAAACTTGTAGCACTTTTCAGTTGTTTGTGTTCAAATGACGGCTATTTTTGTATTCAATGTGAATATCCCTGACCAGCCTTTGCGTGGCGCGCTCCCAGCTGCGCCGGGGCCGGGCCGTCGACTCTCCGGTGCGCCCCCGCCACTGCTGCGTCCTGACCGGGGACCCTCCCGCCCCTGCCCCTGCCCCCGCCCCGCCCCCGCCCTGCCCTGCCCCTGCCCTGCCCCAGACAGGCGATCCTGTCAGCCTCCCGTCAGCCTCGCCGCTTTTCGCCTCCTTAAGGGCACTGTGCACTCAACTAGACTATTAACTTTTTAAAGATTTGTGACGTTTGGAAGCTCCATTCGCTGTATTTTCCCCTTTAATTTATAAACTTTTAGTTTAACTACCCTCCTGGACGCCTTGTTTTCTCTGAGCCTCTCTCCGCCCGGCTTTGGGGAAACCAGTAACGTGGAAACATCTGGGGTTCCATTTCCCGACCTCCTTTCAGTCCTGGACCCGGGACGCGCGCCCCGCCCGGATCAGCCCGGATCAGCCCTGCTCAGGGAGTCGCGGTGCCCGGACTTTGTGGGGGCGCCGAGGAGAATCCCTCTGCCTCGGGAGTGGACCCCCAGGGCTCCCTTTTTTTCTCTCCTCGCGGGCCTTGACTTCAGAGTCCAGGACGAGTCCATCCCTGACCCTGCCGCCAATTTCCAGCCCTCAGCCTAACTTGCTGACCCCTCCGCCCGCCCACATCCTGCCTGCTTTTCCATTTCCCGAGTGTTTTGCTAAGCGGTCCCCGTTTTATTTTATTTCGAGAATAGATCTGCCAGAACTCTCGCCGCGATTCCGAAACGATTGGGGCGAACGCGGCAATAATAAGGCGCCTCCCGGGAAGGTCCCCTGCGCGCTGACCTCTGCGGGCGCCAAGGGCGCTTCCCCTCCTCCGGGGCCGGCGTGGCTGGACCTGCACACGAGCCCCAAGTGCGAGCAGAGCACGGGCAGGGCGAGGGTGAGCTGTTACCCGGTTCTTCAGATGAGCACGCCCCGCCTGCGTCCCGGGGTCCCCAGAAGGCCACGGATCCACCCCAGGAAAACCTGCCCCGCTCCGCCGCGCTCACCTTGGCCGGGCGAGCGAGGAAGGGGGAACGCGCGTGGCGGGCGCCGAGGGCCCTGTGCGCCGCCGGGCTTGGAAACGCCGACTGCAGGCCCCGGCTACTTTCAATTTCACCCGGACGCGCCCTCCGCCGCGCGCGACCCCCGGGCCTCGGCACCCCAAAGGCCTCGGCACCCCAAAGGCCTCGGCACCCCAAAGGCCTCGGTTCCCCGAAGGCTCGGCCTGGGGCCCGCGGCCCCCCGGGCCCGGCGGAGCGCAGCCGCCCCAGGCCTGCAAGAAACGGTTCCCGCGCCTGGAAACAGACGCGCCGGGAAAGGCAGAGGCCCTCGGGAGCGCGCAGCTTCGCCCGCAGCCCCACCACCTTCCCAGTGGCCCCTGCAGTCATTTTGTTTCTTGCGGACGCGCCCAGGAATTCCACTTTAATTCCCTACTCACGAGTGCATTTTTTGGTAGAAAGAGCATTTCCGACGAGGCTAGGATCCCCTCCCTTTCTCTCTCCAGAGGTCGCCCCTACGGATTTTGTTTGGGGGGGGTCGGTCTTGTACCCCTTCCGACACCCGCAGTTGGTTGTGGCTGCCCCCTAAGAGGGGAGTTCGTGCTCCATCCTTGGGGTTTGGGGTCGTGAGAGGTGGGGAGCGTCTCCGAGGAGGCCGGGCGGCGCCCACCCCTCGCGGCCCCTCTCCAGGCCGGTGCTGCGGGGCCGGCTCCAGACGCGCGGGGGAAGCGCCTCAGTCGAATTCAGTCCGCCCCGGGCTGGCGCCCGCAGGAGCGCCCCAGCTCCGAATCTGGGGCCCGAGGCCGCCGCCGGCTCGGCCTGGCCTCCGAGGGTTTCCCGCGGATTTTGAGATGCGCGAGGAGTGCCCTTCCCGGGCCCCGCGCCGCGCCGCGCGCGGCTCCTGGGGGGACTTTGCACGGCGACTATTTTCATTTCCTCTGCCTTCCGCGCTCACGCCCGCGCCCCTTTTTTAAAAGATGAGAAACAGTTGGTCCTGCTCCCCGCGGCCGCGCTCCGGGCCCCCTCGCTCCCCGCGCCGGGGATCCCCGCGCCCGGCCGCTGCGCCCAGCGCCCCCGCTCCCTCCCGGCCACCCGAGCCCCGCGGGCTTCTGAATTCGCCTTCCTCACTCCCTTTCGGCCCTTGGGAATCTCAGAGCTGCCTTGGGGACCACGGGGGCCCACGCCCCGAGAAGGGAAACTGAGGCAGAAGGAATGACTGGGAAAGGGGGCGGACCACGCTGTGACTCACTGAAATCGGTTTCAGGGATCCAGGCTCAGCCCACGAATCTCATTCTGGGCTGCAAATTTGGGATCCACTGGTTGCCATATGTCGCTGGTGTGTGTGTGTGTGTGTGACTCAGCCTCCCCTTCCCACCCTCAGCCTGTGGCTCTTGGCCTTGGCCATCGCAAACTGAGTGTCACCTCCCAACAAGTGCGGGTTTGAGGGACTCTCGGACCCCCAAGAGTATCTTGGAAAAGTTCAGCCAAGCAGGGGGAGTATGGGGATGGGTTCCATTCCAAAAATAAATGGCTTCCAGGCCGCTCCAGCAAAGGGGGAGAGGGTGGCGGCGAATCTGACTTTATTCGAGAAGGTCCGAGGAGGGCTCAGAGGCCCGTCCCCACGCCTCTGACAGGCGGTGTGGTGGTAGACGGGTCCCCAACCCCCAGAGGCTGGGGGAACTGGCAGGGAGGGGAGCGCCACAGCTATCTTCCCAGTGAGGCAGGACCGCATGCAGGCCGGCAGACGTCCCGCGGGGCTGGGGTCCTGTGACTCGAACTCCCCAGCCGGCCGCTGGAGCTCGGTCCCAACTAGGCCAACGCTTCACCCACGTTCCGTCGGGGTTCGCCTGGAAAATGTAGAGCCCGGCCTCCCGCGAGTCCACGGAGTTCACCTCGCTTTACAGAACCACTCCCGCCTCGAGGAAAGCTGTCGCCGACAGAGCCTGAGCAGCGGGGAGAATTGGACATTTTCGGAAACCCCCAAACACTGGTGGAGGAGCTCCTGGGCCGAAGGGAGAGTTGGGGAGCGAGGCCGACCGGCGCTGGGGCCCAGGCCAAGGTCTAGGCGCAGCAGGGATTCACTCCCACGGGTCACCCACCCAACCCCTGCTGCCAATCTTAGCTGGAACCCGCGCGGAGCTGCGCGGGGACTGCAGGACCCAGCAAGCGCGGGGAAGCGCTCTGCAGGTAGGACAGCGCTGAAGGCCGTGGGGGTGCGGGGTGTGGTGTTGCACCGCTGGTGGCGTGGCTACTGCGAGGCCCCTATGCTGGCCGGTGAAGGCCGGGCCCGAGCCGCGCCAAGGCAGCAGGAACAGAGGCTCCTAATCCCAGGGAGGCCCAGTGAGTCGCCAAAGAATACAGAAGAACATCAGTAGCAACAAGGCTAATTCCACGCGGAAAAGTGCTTCCTGTGTGTGCCCCACACCGGTTGGCTAAGGCCGCCTTAGTCGGTGCACCAGACCTGCGTTTCAAAGCTGGGGAAACAGGAGCTCAGCGGGGCGACGGGACCTGCCCGAAAGTCCCAGGCCGTTGAGACACTGAGACGGGATCGTTCAAAGCTCAGAAGCCTAGGAGTTGAGGGGTAGGGCCGATGCCAGTCAGGCCGCCTTCCCAGGCTTGGCTCTGGGGTGGCTGGGTCACAAAGCGGGTGTGTGCTTTGAAACCCAGCTGGCGCTGTGCAACCCGTGGGCTTGCTATTATTCTGCCATTATTATCACTGTTATCATTGTGAAACTTCTGGGCAGTGCTGAGTCCCAGGGCACAAAACCACCTGCCTTGAACTCCTGCCCCCCAGGGAGGCGTCCAAGCCCCCTGCCCTGTGCTCAGTGAAGGGTCCTCAGGTGCAGAGATGCTGGGCTCGGCCAGTTTTCGATTCTCCTCATGAATATGTTTTAAAGATGAAGACATGCCAAAGCAGGGCTGCAAAAAAAAAAAAAAAAAAAGTGTGCCACATTGTAAATGGTTACATCATGTAATAAATTAAGGGTTTTTTTTCCCTGTAGTTACACATAGAAGTTATTCAACAGAAATGGGTTTGCTCAGATCATTAAAGCGTTTATAAGAGGACTGATTCCCGGGGCCCCGCAAGCAGGGGTGGTCCGGTGGGCTCCAGGGTATGCTGAACGGTGAACTTCCTTCAGACTGTTGGGTGTATGTGAGGCTGTGCCTCCTAGGAAGGAAACGACTAAAGTCCACCTTGGGGGCCATTTGGGAATGTGAGGCCTGGGCAAGGGGCCCTGCAGCCCTGCCCCCCGGCCTGGGTGCTATTACTGTTGCAGCTTTTTGCTCTAAGGAGGGCAGGGAAAGGCGCGAGCTGGCTCCTGGCAGGCCGGGAGCTGAACCAGAATCCGCCGGTCCCGGATTAGCACCTCTCTGCTCCCGTTGGGGTGTCATGTTCAGGGAGAGTACCCGATAGCTGCGGGACCGGGGCAACATCTTCCCCGGAGCCTCCTGCGAGGTAAGCTCGCTCCCGGGCTCAGACGTTTCCTCCACGCTTTCCTGAGCCCGTGGGAGTGATAGCTGCCCCGGCCTAAGGCCCTGCTCTCACCCACTCTCCCTCCCACAAGCACCCTGGTTTTCTCCCTGGTGCCCCCGCCCACAGTCTCTGTGAGGGTGCTGGAGTCTGGCGGAGTCCAGAGCGCCTGGTCCCCGCGCAGGCCGCAGGGTCTCCAGCGAGCGCCTGCACCTCTCCACGGTTTCAGCAGCTGCAACTTCAGCGTCTGGCGTGAGGGTCCCTCGCAGGGGCTGTGCGGGCCTGGAAGCTTCTCGGAGAGTCCTTTCTGCCCCTGGCCGGGCCTCCCCCTGGCCACAAGCAGGCCTCCGGGCAGAGCAGCGCTCCCGCGACCTGGTCCTGCGCCTCAGCGCTCACCCCAGGGTGGGAAGTGGTTAAATTAAGTTCAACCGCCTTACAGATCCCTGGAGAGGTTCTGCCTGGGCCTGGAGTCCACAGGCAGGAGGCAGCCCAGCCACTGACTCGATGAATCTTAGGCAACTACCTTCTCTTCTCTGTATCTCTACGTAAAACACACAAACAAAAAAGTTGTGAGGCAGCTTTTAAGGCACCGGGGTAATGTTTGGAGTCCACCCCTCCTCTGGCTTGGAGGGGAGGTAAAGGGCAAAACCTTTTGGGGCTTTAAGTAATGAGCCCTGCACTTCGTGGGCAGTTTTTTTTTTTGGGGGGGGGGGACATGGGGTGGTGGCGGTGGTTTTGTTTTATTTTTAAAAGGGATTTGGGTTCCCCAAGTGGCCACCCCCAGGCCTCCCCAAGCTTATCTCTGGGCTCTCCTCAGTCTCCTCTGAGTGGTCAGCTGTTTTGGAAAGTCCAGCTTTTTCTTCCTCGGACTTCTCCGCCCCCACGCTCTCGGGAGGGAGGAGACCTGAAGCTAACGCGCCCCTGAGGCCGCCCTGGGCTTCCGAGAGTCCCCGGTCCGTGGATGGAAAGGTGTTACGGAGAAGAACCTCGTGCCACAGTGCTTCCTCTCCCGAGGTCCACCCGAAAGCAAGGGTCGGCAGCCGCTGTAAACCCCGAGCTAGTAAAGCCGCTTATTTTAATAAGCTTATTAACATGTTTGAAGGGCTCCCCTTGTGCGCGCCAAGGCCTCCCTAGGTGCGCGGCCGAGCTGTGCTGGGCCGGGGTTCGGGTGGGGTTCACGCACCCACAGGCGCACACGCGCGGGGGTGCTGCGGGCCTCCGCACCCCACCCGGGGCCTGGAGGGCCAGGGTGGCCTGGCAGCGCCCACGGTGCCCAATCAGGACTTTGGCTCCCGCGTCCACGCCTTGCGGAGTTCGGTCGGAGAGACAGCGGCCACGGAGGAAACAGGGCTGCTTGGGGTCAGAGGTGGCCGGGGAGATCCAGCGACCTTGGATGTGGCCCCGAATTTTCCCCACAGCGTGAAGGGACTCGCAGGTTTGAGGGCTTGCCCTCCCGCACCACGTGTTAGTGGTTTTATCCATCAGGACGTCGAAGGAATTGGCCCTCCTCCCTGCGCAGGTGTCCCTTGTCTTTCTCTGGCGTTGGCGCGCATCCTGGAGGCGCTGGCTGGTGCCCGGAGTGATCTCCAGAATTCCCTGACTTCCGAGGACCCCGGCTCCCCAAGGAGGCCCAGGACGCTGGCCCGCCTTCACTTTGCAGGGGACCTTGGCCCTCCCGACCATGGGGAATTAAGCTAGAGACGCACGCTCCAGAGAAAGACTGGAGAAGACTCGCGAAGACAGCGCAGGTGAGAGGCAGAGTGGGCTGAGGGCGGACCAGCGGGCCAAGGCCTCCGTGCCCTGCAGGCTCCACTTACAGGTCTCAGACTTTCTCTAAGCCCACCCCCCTCCCCGAGTTCCGAGTTTGATGAAAAGCCCCTCCAGAGTCGGCCCCACCGCCCCAGCCCTCTTCACTGGGCCCCGTGGGAAGTGATGCTGGGCTCTGGCGCCTCTGGCGCGCTTTGGCCTCAGGACCTCTGGGCAGACGTGGCCTGGAGCGCTCGCCCGGGTCGTGGCCCCTGTGCCTAGTGCAGAGCCCTCGACGTCCAGTACTGTTGGAAGGACTCATGAATAAGGGCCAGGGTCCTTCAGCTTTGTCCTTGCCTGTCGCCTCCACACCACCCTTCCTACTCCCACCCGGGGCTCTGAGTTTGTGGCCACAGCCGGCGGGAAGCTAGCGGAGGGCAGGAGAACCATCGGAGCGCTCCAGAGCCTCCCCGAACGAGGGGTCTGGAGAGAGCCCGAGAGAGCCGGCTCGTCTGGGGTCAAGTTCTCTGGCCTCGGGTTTAGGATTCTTTCTGGCTCCTGGGCTGCGGGTTTAGCTGCGAGGAAACTCCGCAAAACATCTCGCCATCTCATACTTAATCATATTAAAATGTACGTAACACCCGACCAGCTAAGGGCTGTAAAAAACACAGAGCTCTGAACCAACATTTTGTTTTGGGTTTAAGTATGTGTGTGTGTGTGTGTGTGTGTGTGTGCTCGCGTGTGGAGGAGAGGGTGTTGAATGGCCCAGTTTCGAAACTGGACAGACTGGAGAGGGCCAGCTGGCCAGCGGAGCTCAGAGACCCAGCGGGATGGGTGGGGACCCCTTAGAGAGGTGTTGGCAGGCAGACTGGTGGAGGGCCTGCACTTAGGAGGCCTGTGCCTCGGCTGCCCCACAAAGCAGCCTCCCCCAGAGCCTTGGGGTGACCTCTGGCTCCTGCCCCGGTGCCTGCAGGGCTGGGATTGTGGGCTAAAGGCAGTGCTGCTGGTTGAGTCAGCTGCTTTCCAGCGCCACCCTAGCGCTCTGGATTCTCAGCTCAGGCACTGGCACGTAGTGAGCACGCAAACGTTTTTGGAGGAAAGATTCCTACTGTGCAGCATTTCATGTTTCAGGAATGGATCCCTTAGGCCACTTCCATTGAATCTCATGGCAAGTAGTTCTGGTTCCAGGAGAGGCCACTGGAGCGGGAGGAGCTGGTGGTTTCTCCAGGAGCCTCAGCTGAGAAAGGCCAACCCTGGGGAGGTCTTTTTGGTCGAAGGCAGTCAGAGCTTCCTCCTGACCCCCACCCCCCACCCCCCAACAGAACATGGATTTCAAAACAGGCATTCCTGAGGACCTCCCTGGAGCTGCTGCGCTGAAAATATAATTATCCCCCAACAAAGATGGGATCATCTGAGAACCTCGGGCTTCCTGAGCTGTAGTGCTCGCAGCCTAACTGACAATAAGTTTTGCAAAGTTAAACAAGAATACTTACCATTTAAAAAATTGTATCTCCGTAGATGGTAAGGGGTGGACAGGGAGTGTTGTGCAATTGTAAAAACAACCAAATCGTGAAAACAGTCACCCCCACTGCGGACCCTTGAGGCACCAGGTTCTGCAGATCCTATGCAACTGCAGTTGGGGTTTTAAAATAAATTCAGTATATAGACTTTCAAGGTTTAGACAAATACGTAAGCGGGAGCCTTGCTTTCCAATGGATTCCTTCTGCGCACAAGAGCCTGCAGAAGAATTTATTTTAAATAATTCTTTCCTAAGATGCTCATCATTTACTAGATTTACAGTTGTTCTCATGACGCTGGGGGAGGCGAGATACTCCCCACCACGCAGGTCCTCCCGTTTGTGGGAGGCTGGGGTCCTGTCCGCATATTCAGCCTGGGGGGGGGGATACGACCCCAGAGCACACTCCAGAGGACAGCCGGTGCACACAGTGTGAACTGGGGACCCAGCCTGCACAGGTGCTGCTAGGAGAAGTCCTCAAGAGAGCTCGAGGGCAAACACAAACCTAGAAGTTTTTGTTTTTTAAAAGAGAACAATTTTTTGTTATAGAACCGCGATCTGACCTTCTCTTCCTTGCTTTCTTTCCTGATTCACTCATTTATTTATTCCGCTACTCAGCAACATTTGTTAGGCGCCTTTACTCTGTGCGCCAGGGGTCGGGCGCGTGAGGCCCTGCCCTGGTGGAGTTTGCGGTCTAACTGGAGACGGGAATGACAGTGCCCAAAGGAAAATAAAGCCGGCTTCGGGGTAGGGTAGCGGGGAGGAGCGGGGACGGGAGTTGTTTGTGGGGATAGTCAAGGAAGGCCACTGGGATGTCTGTCCAGAGCTGGTAAGAGCGCTTTCGGGGCACTGAGTGCTAGGGCCCCGTCGCTACCTCCCTGACTCAGTGGCTATCCCGGGCTCCTCTGTGTCTGTGTCCCCTCTTTTCGGCCCCTTTCCGAGCCTTCTCTACTCGGAGCGTGCCCGGGGCGCAGAGCAGGCCCAGGGCTCTGAGTGAGGCCGCTCTGCCCTTTTAAACGACCCCTCCGTCTCCGGGGGGCCTGCGGGAGTGTCTAGGAGGCGCAGCGCCAGGACCCAGGCGCCCTGGTTCCCTATCACTAGCGCTGGGAGCTGCTGGAAAGGCCAAGGAGAAGCTTCGGGAGGGGGCCGGGGTCAGCTCCTGGGTCTCCTTCCAAGCAGCCCTCCCCGCCTGCTCTGGCCAACGCCATCCTGGTCACCAGCGCCTAATTTAGCGTTTAATCTGTTTCCCTAAGTGCTTTACGTGAATTATTTCATTCATTCCTCCCGGCAGCTCCATTACTACTAGCACCCCACTTTGGGGATGGGCTCCTGGGCTGCGGCTATTGCTGGGGTTCGAAGGAGACTGTCTGGCTCCAAGCTCCTCAGCGCCGGCCACGTTCCCGCCGGCTGCCCCACCGCGGGTCCCGTTTCCCGAGGAGAGAACCAGGCCGGGAGAGAGTGCACTGGGTCGGCCCGAGCTCGAGGTGTTAGGTTCCTTAGCTCCCTTGGTTTTCACAGCTGCTCGGAGAGGCGGAATCTGCGCTCCAGCAGCGAAGGGGCCCGAGCCAGGTGGGGGGTTGGCTGGCTGTGGCTCTGCAGGTGGGAACCGCGGGGCAACTTTGCGCTTTGGAGGCAGCGCCAGGCTGGCTCCCGCCTCTGCTTCTTCCAGCTTCCTGCTCGTCGGGTGAGTTCCCTAACCTCTAGCCCTCAGTTTCCCCAGCGGAAGAGTGGAGTCAGGGGTTTGCTGGGAGGTAAGAGATGATGCAGACAAAGCCCCCTGGACTTGATGCCAGGCACCCAGCAGCTCTCAGGGGGTGATCAGGGTACCAGGCTGAACAGGAACCAACCTGTGTTGTCGACCTATCTCCCCCCCCCCCACACACACACCACCCACACCCCCATCTGCGGGAGGCATCAGGGAAGGAAAAATTGCCGTTTCATCTGCAGGGGGGCCGAGGCAGCAGCCTGTAAAGGAAGGCTTTTTAATTCAGGCCCCTCTTGCTAGTCACCTCTCCTTGATGACGAAGGGTGGTTCCTGGTGACACCATGGATCTTGTGGGCTTGTGGCTGAGGCAGGGTGCAGGACTCAGTGCCCCTTTTCGTGCCTTTTGGAGGTGGTGGTGGAAGGGGCAGCAAGATCTAGCCAAGGCCCGTGGGATAGCTCTGAGTTCCTCCCTCCCTGGCTTTCAGAGATTCTGGCTTCCTTTTTCAGGACTTCGTTGGCAAGAGCTTCTTAATGCCACTTGTCACCTCGCCCCATCCCCCAAACCCATCCCCCGAGTCCCAGGGCAGAGACGGGAGCTCCAGGAAGGGAAAGGGGGTCTCACGGGTTCCAAGAGCCACCAGTGCTTTGCGTCGACCGTATTTGATCTTATTTAATCCTCAGGAGAACCCCACGAAGTGGATGGGATTATCTCTCCTTTACAGGCGAGGGAGCAAAGTTCAGGAGGGTCAAGTGACTAGGGCAGGGTCACACAGCTTGCAAGTGGCAGCAGGGAAATCGCCCCAGGGCCTGCAGGACTTCAAAGCTTCCAGCTACTGCCCAGGACACCTCCGTGTGCCCCACTCCCAAGCCGAGGGTGGGGGCTCAGCGGTGGAGGAACCCCAGGGGGAATGAGGGAGGGGGTATTAATTCTCTGGGCGGTTCCGTATTAAGAAAACATGAGCTCTGGCTGCCTCCTCCCTGGGGCTGAGGCTCGGCCTCCTGACAGCAAGGCCTGTATATTTGTAGTTTGATTCCGCCCGTCAAGGCTAATTTCTCCCTACGACTTAATGGACTCGGCTTGACGTGCGTAATGATTCCTAATCACGAACGTTATTTTCGCTAGCGGGGAGACATGTTCCAGTTGTTGTGACAGATCGCGTTTCAGCCATAATGACGGAAAATTACCATTCCTAATTCTCCGGTGTTTGACACCTAAATCCACAGACCATATGTGGCAGGGGGAACTCTGGGCCCCGCGGTCCTCCCTCCTGAAGCCAGTGGCACAACCATCTCGCCCGGTGGTGCTCCACCCCAGAGGGGCCCTAGGGATGGACTCTGCTGGCTCGTCAGCCTTCCGGCCTCTCCTCCCTGCAGCAGGAGGCCCCGCCACCAGTGACAAAAACTGGACCGTGGAATGGGCCTGAGAGGGATGCATTTTCAGGGACCTGTTTTACAGATGGGACCACAGAGGGGCAGAGCGGCGAGTGTAGCTTGTCTGAGATCTCCCGGGTGGTAACTGGAGGGTGAATGTTTTTCAGAACCTGTCCTGCAGTTCCCAGCAGTGAGCAAGCTGTGTCCCTCAGCCCTGAAAAAGACACCTGCCATGCTCTCTTATTTGCAAGCCTCACCATTCGGGAGGCAGAGCTTTCCAGAACACTGACAGCGCCTGTGGGCTCAGTGCAGAAGAAGAAGTTGAGGCACAGAGAGGTTAAGTCGTTTGCCCAAGATCACAGAGCGCTGGTAGAGAAGGGAGTCGGCCCAGGCAGACCCTGAATTTAACAGTTTTCTAAGGTCATGCAATTCACCTTGACCTCTCACTTTCCGCACTCACCCCAGCCGGCCCTGGGTTATTATTCTCATTATAGGTGTGAGGAAATTAAGGCCAGTAGGTGCGAGCCAAATGCAAGACTCTCATGTCCATATCCAAGGTCTTGTCCACTGTAGGGGGTGACCCAGAGAACCCCATTCAGTCTCCAGTTTGTTTCAGGACTCACTTCCTCTGCGCACCTCCCGCCACTGGCCACCCTCACTTCAGATGCGGGTCTGGGCAAGGCCCTTCGGATAGAGAAGTGAAGAGATCTAACCCTTGGGGGCGTGGGGGCGGGGTTCACTGTGACAATTGCACATCACATAGGTGTGAGGGTCCCTATGTTGACCGACACACAAGGTCACGGCCAAGGAAGCCATGACCTTCCCTAGAGGTGCCGGTGAGTCACTGGAGGTTATCTGTGGCCCTGAGCCCAGGGTGACACCAGCGTTTAGAGAAGGTCGTAGATGATCTCGGTGTGCTCCCAGCAAAGTCCATTCTGGGAGTGCACCCTGGGAGTCTATTCCCCTGAGTTTGCAGCCACTCAGATATAAGCGCACTCCCCTTGCGCAGCAACGACTTTGACCCAGAGGGCTCAAGGAGACCAAGCACCCACCTGGGAAACTGAGCTGGAGAAGAGAAACCACACGCCAAGGTCTGAAATCCGTGCTCAGGTCCCTGCCCCACATCGGGCCATCCCCACCCCTTGTGTATCCTGTGGCCCTAGCGCCCCAGGCTCCACTCTGCGCCTCCCCTGTGGCCTCTGCCTTTCCCTGCACCCAAGGTCTGCTGGGGACCAACTCAGTCACTGCCTCAGCCTCCACTGTCATTTCTGACTTGGCATCTTTGGGGACACCCAGGGAGGGGAGGAGGTGTATGAGGCTGAGATGCACCAACTAGTGTAAATGCTGGGGCAGCCGGCTTCTCCGTAACACTCCCCCATCCTGTCCCCAGTCAGCCTTTGTCCATTAGAAAGAAATGTCTTGCGAATACGTTTTTCAGACACAATTAAGTTAGAGGCTTCCATGGAGGGCAACCAAAGATAATTAACTATCAGGACAAACTAGGAGCCCGTTTGGCTCATCTCCTTGGCCGGCTTGAAGCCAAAGGGGGTCACGCCTGCAGCAATTCTGTGTTTTGATTTCTTATTAAGTCAAAGAATCAGATTCCGTCTGCCACCTTCCTAAGGGAAGGCACAGACGGAGGGACGTTTGTGAAAGCGCTTTGTAACCACCAGAGCGAGCCAAGAGCCTCGGAGGTAGTTGGCCCAGCCTTTCCTATAGGGCATGCCCAGGTGGAGGAGCGTCCCTCTGGCCTTCCTGCCAGTCAGGGTCCGGGCACAATCCGCAAGTGTCCAGCCGACAAGAGGTGTGTCGACTGTCACTTTTTATCCATTTGGAGACTGAGGCCAAGCGTGGTGGTGTTCTCTCTCTTCTCTAGGCTGCTTGTAGCATCAGGTCAGTGGAGAAACTCCATCGGATAGGAAGGATACCCCTCCCTATAAGTAAGTTGGGAGGAACAGTTGGTAGATATTGGCAGAGAGGCCTCTATTTCACATCTGGCAGAGAATCGCTTACAGCCAGGCTGCCTGGGAGCCATAACGAAGTCCGCCGTTTACTGCTTGGGTGACATTGGGCCTCATGAGTTTGCTCATCTGTAAATTGGGGTCAGCAATACAACCCACCTCATAGGGTTCTGCCGAGCATGAGATGATTTAAAACTTGTCAATGGCTTAGAAGGCTGCCTGGCACATAAGAAGTGGTCAGTGACTGGCATATAAGCAATCAATACATGGCAGCTATTTTCAAAGGCACCCGGGCTCACAAGGAAGGAATCTCAGTTTTTGCCTGGATTTAGACAAATCTATAGAGGCTGCCATACACAGATGGAGCCCCCAGAGAGATGCGTCAGGTGTCACCTAGAATGGCAGTTTGCAACCTGGCCTCTCCAGTCAGAGGCTTGTATGTCACTTACTAGCCAGGTGACCTTAAACTAGTAGATACTTAACCTGCTTATGCCTTGTTTCCTTCTCGTGTAGATGATTTTTAAAAGGTTGGTGTGAAGCATTTATTTCGGTGTCTGACATTCAGGAAGAGTCCGATACCGTTAGCCTTTATTCCTGCTTAGTATATAAGCTGCACGTACAGACACTGTGCCAGTCTGGGAGGCGGCGACATGGTTGGTAAACGCTCTGGGAGTTGCGTTTGATTGTTCAGGGACAAGGTCTTTAGGGAGGCTGTGGGCTCAAGAATGACTGACCACTCCCAGTTGGGTGGCCTTACAAGTCACGGCCTGTGGGAGCCGAGCCAGCTGCCGCCTCTCCAAAAAGATACCCATCTCCACTTCGCAGCAGAGACTCCAGAATTTCCTAGTAGGAAGGGCTCTGGGGGCTGGGGGCTGCTGGAAGTTTGTCTTAAAGCTATTCTGGCAGAACGGCAGGCTTTTGACTTGGGTGTGTTCTTAGGATCCCCTGGAAGAGACTGTAGGCCCTGGCGCTTTAGCTGCCCTTTGCTGCCCTGCCCACTCACAAAGGGCAAAATGCTGTCTAATGCCCTAGTGTAACTCCTCAGGTTTAGGTGTGTGTGTGTGTGGGGGGGCAGACAGGCTGCATTTCGGGGGGATTGACTGGGGCGCTTGTTACTTAGCCCTTCGTAAAATGCCAGCATGGGCCACATTCAGATGGGGCACAAACCCCTGTCTGGAAGACAGTGTGGATCAGATATGCTTCTTCTTACATCTTGGGTACCACTTACGGCGCCCGCGAGGCACTGAAAGGTTCGCTGGCTTCAGCACCTATTTCGTAGGTTTAGGATCATAGCGTGTACAATGCTTGGCAATGTGCCCAGCGCACAGCGCTGGAAAAATGGGAGTCAGATCATAAATGCCCGAAATAAAGGGCCTAAGCAGGACCTTCTGGGCCATACTCACGAGGAGGCTCACTGCTTCATTTTAAGCCTTCGCAGAAGAGCTTCTGAAAGGCAACTTTTGCCCATTTACTGAAGGGCATCCTGAAGCTGAGAGGCCGGTTCTGCTGGAGTTTCCCTCAGATAGGAGGCTATCCTAGGGGTTCACTTCGCCAAAGGTACGCTGGGGTCTCCTGGCGCTTGCTGCCCGGCCCGCAGTGCCCAGGGCCCGGGCGCAGGACGGCTGCGGAGACCTGGGCGGCGGCGACACCCACAGCTTCCCCGCCGCTCCGCGTCTGCCCGAGGTTCGTTCTGCGGCACCGAGCCCGCGCCGGGCAGCCCTGGCACTGCCGAGCCCCTCTGCGCGCAGCCAGGCCCCGAGGCCTGCGAGAGCCCAAGAGAGAGGGATCTGTGCCTTCGGCTTTCCTGCCCTGTTGGCAAGGGGCCGAGAACCGGCCTCAGCCCAGCGCCCAGCGCCCAGCGCCCAGCGCCCAGCGCCCAGCGTGCGGGCTCCTCCCTGCGTTCTTGGCGCCCGCATCCTTCCCCGTGGTCCCCGTGGTCCGCAGGAGAGGCTGCGGGCAGGCAGGGCGCGCGCTCTGCGCGCAGGGGCAGGGGAACCAGGGAGCCGGCTCCCGACCTGCCGAGCTCTGCGCAGGGACCAGCCACCAGGACGAGCTGTCCATGCTCATCGTGGGACCTGTCACATCCGTTCTACGTGGGACACGGTGGCACCCCCATTTTACAGATACGGGGACCGAGGTGCAAACACTGAGTCTCCCTGTGGTCCCGCCTGGAACCTGGACAGCTCGGGTCCCTGGCCCAGCCTCTGCGCGGCTTCCGCCGGCTCCCGGGGCCCACACAGCGCCCGACCCCGGGTCGGCCTCACTCGTGTTTGTGGGAAGAGGCAGGTGGTGTATCCTCGTGTTACCGACGACGCGCGCACAGAATTGCCGGGCGCGCCCCGCGGGGAAGGGACCGGGCGCTGGCGCGTCTTCTCCCCTGCGGCGCCCGTGGCCTCGGGACGGTGATCGCGGTGGCCTGGGCCACTCGCTTGATGGCCACCCTGCCTTAAATACACGCGTTTCTTGGTCCCAAGTAGAGCGTGGGGCTCTGTGAATTAGGGCGCTCGGCCTGGCGGGCAGAGGACGCTGATTTGGTTTTATTTCCCCAGCGCTCCAGTCGGAGGGTCACCCGGTTGCCGCCGACTCGGGCTGGGAACGAGCGCGTGGAGGGGTTTGGGGAGGCGGGGCCCCCAGCGCCGCGGACAGAGGGGCCTGGGCCGGAGTCGCGTCCCGGGTGGAGGCTGGAGTCCCGGCGCGGGTGGGGTGGTGGGAGAGAGGCCGCGAGCGTGGCGTGGTTTGGGTGGCACGGGGTTGGCGCGGGCAGCCCAGGCCCTGGGGGAGGTCACCTGGCCCTGCGCAGGGACTAACCAGGCAGTTCCCCTCCCCCCCTGCTTCCCAGGGGTCACCCAGCGCGAAGCGGGCGGTGACCCGCCTCGGTGCCCTACGCCCCGCGCTCCCCCCGCGCCCCTGGGACCCGGCATCACCGCGTGCGTGCGGGGAGCGGGTGGAGAGGGAGCCGTGCATCTCCCCAGACCTTGGCCGCGCTGCGCCCTGCGGGACGGGGCGCCGGTGCAGGTAGAGCCCCGGGGGCGCAGGGCCGCTTCGGGCTCCGGGGGCCAGCGCCCCAAGGTGTGCGGCAGGTCCTGCCACAGCGGGACAGGCGGATACTGTCGCCCTCGTCGCGAAGCTAAAGAGGGGAGAACGGCTTCCCTGCCGACAGCGCTGCGGCCGTGCGGCCCGCGAGCCTCCCCGCGGCCCGCGTGAACACCCGGGGGGTGCGCTTGGCTCCAGCGCGCGAGGGTGGGCCCGGGTCCGCATTTTTACCCCTCGGGTGGTCCTGGCGCACGTGGTGCAGGGACCTCACAAGGAGACGCTGCGGGCTGCGGGCGGGCGCGGGCGTGGAGTCGGCCTCGGGCCTCGGCTGGATCCGCCTGCGCCGGGAGCCACCGCGCGGGGGCCGGGGGCGCGGGGACGGCCAAGGACCTGCCCGCGAGGAGGTGCCGGATCCGCCGCGGAGAAGCGGGCCTGGGGCCAGCACCCTGACCTAGCCGCTGCCCCGGATGAAGTCTGCGCCCTCCGCGCACGGCCGCGGCTCGGGGTCGCGGGTCCCCGGGGCCGCCAGCAGCCTTCGCACCGTCATTCCTCGGGGTGCGCGCGGTGCGGGCCCCGGGGCCCCGCAGGACAGAGGGCGGCCACGCGCCGCGGCTCTGCTGGGCTCCCAGCGCCCTGGCGACGTCCAGTCCCGCGAGGAGGCCTCTGCCAGCTTCGGGGTGGGCGGGACGCGGTTCCGCAGCCGGACAGGGTGGGGGGTCGAGTTTGTCTTAACTCGGGTCTTGCCCCGAGGCTCAGAGGCAGACGGGGCCGGGCTGCCGCCCACTCGCGCCTCCCGGGGGCCGCGACCCCCCCCCAGGATGGGCCGTCGGTCCCCCGGCTCCCCGCAGATTGCGCGCGCCCCGCGGGGCCTGGAGAGCCACCTGCGGAGGCCAAGGCCCCGCCGGCTGAGCGCGCACCCGGAGCCTGCCCCCCCCCAGGTCCCTGCACCCGGAGCCTGCCCCCCCCCAGGTCCCTGCACCCGGAGCCTGCCCCTCCCCAGGTCCCTGCACCCGGAGCCTGCCCCTCCCCAGGTCCCTGCACCCGGAGCCTGCCCCTCCCCAGGTCCCTGCACCCGGAGCCTGCCCCTCCCCAGGTCCCTGCTCGAAACCGTTCCCCGCGCCTGAGATGGAGCGCGAGGCTCAGCCCCCCCCCCCCCCCAGGAGGCAGGGAGGTTGTCAGGGACCCGCAAACTAACCGTGTTTCCTCGCCTTTGCCCATCCAGGCGAATTATGTGCGGTAACTGCTAATTTCCTGCCCCCAAAGGGAACCATGTTCTCCCATCTATCCACCTTTATCTTCACCTCCCCCGCCCCTTTTAGCTTAAATGCTTATGAAAAATTGATGGGGGAAAAACCATCTTCAAGGGCCTTTGGGTTTTCCTAGAAAAACAGCACCAACCCGGACCTCACTAGTAAGAGTGAAAACTGTAAAATTCCGCTCTCTATCCCAGGCTCCCCCAGCTTTCAAACTGACAACTCAAACCTGCTTGGGCTTCAAAATGTCAAACTTGAGATCTGGCTGCTTTACAAAGATGGCTTGGCTGAGGAAGGACCGAAAATGTAGGATGTTAATGCCCGAGGATGCGGAACCCTCCTTTTGCTTTTGCTAAGCCAGCTGTCCACTTGCTGAGTGGCCGCTCGGACTGAAAGGTTTGTGTCAATATATTAGCAGTTTGGGGGGCGGGGGGCTAGAATATCAAGCTAATGAAATCAAACAAGAATACCATTAGAATTTTCCCTTGGTGGTCATTCCCCCTTGGTTTCTTTTACATGGAATTTCATATAAAATATAAACTATTTATATAAAAGTTTGCAGAGTGTTACATTAACCAAAAATACAGGGAATGAAACAATTAGGCAGCACATACAGGCATATTAATTACCCCCCCTCGCACATGCGGCTGTGTGTTATACACAGCATTTCTCATTACTACGTGAACTGTGAAACATATAAAGTAGGTACATTTGTGGGCACATTAACACACTATGAGAACTTGAACTTGTTCATTTCCTGGCTTTTATGGGCCTGGTTGGGCCGTATGGGCTTGCTCTACACATGCTCACGTGTCCTGAACTCCCATTGACTTCTAGAGTCCCCACCTCCACCTCCCTGGGTGGAGGCCGGCTAGCAGAAAATGGCAGGGTTAAGTGTAAACTGGCCAAATCTGGGTTGTCCTGTGTGCCCAACATGAGCTGCATTCCACAGTGGCCCCGGCCCCAGGACAGAAGGAAGCTCTTGTGTCCCGGAGCCTTTCTTCAACCAGTCCTTTCAGAGACCACATGGCAAGTCCATCACGAATTACACTGCAGGAATATTTTTTGCCATTGGTTAGCCGAGGCTGTCCTCTCAACTTACTCTTACAGATATGAAACCTCAATTAAAGCTGCCCCGCTCCCTTAGCAGAGCTCCCAATTCTCTCCTTAGTGCAAAGGAGTTTAAAATCCTTCTCGCCCACACAAACGATGGGCACCTGTGGCTTTTATCTTGGATTTCTACACTCCTTTATTCTTAACCATAAAATTGGGAATACTTTTAATAGGATAATTAGATCCCTAGAAATGGGTATCTCGGTAAAGAACAGGTAGATGGGCATAGCAATAAACGATCCTGGGTCCTGGTGGGTATTGCAATGCAAGAGAATTAATTTGTATTACCTATATTGAAAAAAGAAAAAAAAGCTTATGTATTCAAAAGAAGTGCAAAAAAACGGTGCATCTACTTTCCATATATATTTTTTCTTAGCTTCTTTTTTATTTTAAAGGTTAATTAGCAAAAGAGTCACTTGTTTGAGTCTGGAATTAGCATGAAGAGCAAGGCTTGAGAGTTCTACTTGACAGTGGACTATTTTGAAAAAAAAATTTTAAGTCCACTTCAAGACAAATCTTGAACTAAATGTTTAAAACTTGTATGTAAACCAAATGGCATAAGAAGGAAATATCACAAAGCAGAGGACTTTGAAGACAAGTGAAAAATGCCATTTGTCACTTGATGTCCTGTTTACAGGAACAGATGTCCAGATATTTTGGAGGGAAAAAACCTGGCTCTTTTTTTGGGGGGGGGCGGTTTATGAATGGTCCAGGTTTTCTTTCACATTTTCTCTGGTGAGTGTAGGCAGTCTATGATAAATCAAGTGACATTTAAGCTTAATATTAATACAGCTTTAAAAGATGTGACTGGCCATCATGATCTAAACCTATTCCATTTAATTTTTTAAAAAACAGTCAAATCAAACATGGAGATAACAATTACCATTATTGAGGGATTTCTCACATTCTAGGCACCACGCTTTTAGGCCCTACAATTTCACCTACTATTATAAAAATCTTTGATATTATCCCCACTAAAATCGAGCCTTCCAGAGCAGAAGTAACTTCCTTACAGCCATGTCGATAGTAAGGAGTGGAACTGGGATCAGTGGACTCTCAGATTGGAATTTTAGCCCCCACTCCAAGCTGTATCCCTCTATTGACACGAATAGCCATATTTCACTGAACAGGCATGAATTCACAGAACCGTGTATTTTTTAAAAAAATGTTTACTAAATTAAATGGTTCAAGTTGAAATGGAAGAATTGGCTATGAACTTAGACTTTGAGAAAAATTACCTGGCGCTCAAGAAGGTGGTCCTACTTGCTAGGCCTAAAATGTTTTACTTTACTGTTCTGTTTTGAAATGTTATGTTTTGGAACAAAACCAGTGGTGAGGTTCAGAAATGGAAATGCCAGTATAAGGGATGAAACGCTGGCACTCCTTCAAGCTGTAAGCTGGGGGCAGGGGGCTCAGTGGGGGGAGCTCAAGTTATCTCAGTTTTATATCAGACAGTTTATACGTCTGAGACATCTCAGGTGGCCTTTTCTTGTTGAAAACATTTCTGTTTAACATTTGTTTGCTAAAAAGTGTAACTCCAAGGGGCAAATTCCCTGGCTTGTGTACTGAAGATATTCAGCATTTTGAGTGTTAGGAAGAGCTGCAAATTAATCCCCGGGAAAAATTCCTTCCATTTCCAAGTCTGCCAATGCAGGATTTTCAGAAAGGATAGTTGACCAAGGAAATTAAACTCCCTTTTACTATGCAGATGTCAAGAAAGAGCATGCTCTTCAAAGCAGAGCTATGAAACGCAGGAATTTGTTCTTCACTTGGAAATACATTTTCTTCTTGGTGTTGGTACCTAAATAAGTTTGCGTTTCCTAGGAAAGTTTTAGTCCCTTTATTCTTTGTTACTGTGCGGTACCAATTTTTTTATAACCCAGGAACAACATTATGTAAAGGAAACTTTAAAGTTTGGTTACAATCTCCAATCCCATAAAATTGGAAAAAAGTAAACTGGAATTAACATACATGCCATTGAAGGACAGAATTTTAAAGTTGGTCTTAATAGTCCGGATACTTAGAAATAGCAGGATTCTTCGGTGGTTGGAGATTCTTTATTGAATAGTATTTATAGAATGCGGCGCTCGCTGGTGAAGCAGGTTAATGGGCTGCCTTTTTAATAGGCAGCTATTGCTACTGGCTCACCTTCCATAAGGCCTGCACTTGGAGTTGTTTTTCAGTGCCGTGGGCGCTAATGAAGGCCAATTTAAAGCAATTTTCTTGAAGATTGCCGTTCAGGCCTGGCTGACTTGTAATTCCAATACTCATGTCAGGCAGGAGGGCGTAGCGGGGGGTTGGTAAATACAATTATATTAATATTGGTGTTATTTTAGTTACTTAGAGTTTGGTTATCGTGAAGGCAAGCAGTCAATTCATGGAGGCCTAATGTATCCAGCTCATACATTAGGCCAATAAACCTACCGCGTAAACAGACATTGAAACTAAGCGTCGGAGCAAGGGGGAGCGTGAACGTGTTCACAATTAGCCTGAGCTTGCTCTGAACTGATGAGTGAGGGCAGAAGACCCCCTCTTTTAATTCTGAAGTGTAGCAGGCGAGTCACTGGCAGGAGCGATCTTCCATACGTCACTGCTGTGTTTACCAGCACGTTATTACAGTGTCAGTTTTTGGGGAGGGGCGATTCTTTTCCCGTGGTATAGACACTGTGTGTGTCTATGTTTTCTGAGCAGGGCCTGCTCGCTCGGAACAGACCCACACAGACCCGAGGAGCCCGAGCCGGGGTCACGAACACACACAGTTCAGGTAGAAGCTAGTTCAGTGATCTTTGCAGGGAGAACTCGGTAAGGTCCCTCTGGTTCAGTGACTTCATTATTAGGAAAATAAAAAACGAGAAAAGATGGCTTTTATACGTTCTTCGGTCATTTTGTAGCCTCTCGGCCATTTTCAGGTTTCACTTTTCATTTTGAAAACAAAATTTCACAGGCTCCCTTCCAAACGATTTAATTCGCTTCTGGCAACTGAAAAGAAAAATGAGGCATAAATTGCTTTTGAAAACTTAGAAAGGGGCCTGTGTTACTGAACGTAACAGTGCATAGGACTTAATGGGATAGAATACAATATTTTATACCTTTAATTCCCCTGAGAGCAAAGTGAAAAAATTTTCTCTTCGGAGCAAAGGATGAAAATGCAAATACAGCAACTGAGAGGTAATTAGACAACGTAAGGTAGGGTACTTTCTGCTCTCTATTAGTTTTTAATTATGTCACCTTGTCTAAGAGAGGGTGAAAAAGTTCCGAGGAGGAAAGTTTCAGGATATCGAATTTGTAGGTTGATATTTATAAATTAATTTTGCAAGTTTTGAGCTGCAAAGGGGAGATTATTTGATTTATCAAAGACATTTCGTGGGACTTCAGTTGAGAAGAAAACGGAGGAACGCTACGTTAATCTTGACACTTGAAGAAAATTGCTTTACCTCTTTCTTTTCCAAGTCTTAGCTTCCACCAGCATTTTCCTGCGTGGCCTTTTTATATGCATGCCACGATTACAGAGATAATTTATGTGAAATCCGAAATGCGGTCCTTTGCACTTTCAGGGTTAAGTCAGCAATTTGCACTTTGTTTGGTAATTTAATTCTTTGTGTTTGAATTAATGGCAAGGTAAATCAGGATGAACTGTCCACTCTGGGCCTTTCCCCACCCCCCGGTTTGCACTGTGACTTGCACACAAAACAAATGCATTCTAAAAATTCTGACTTGGAGGTTGGCATTCAAAGCTTCTTTAAATATTGAGAAACGTTAGATATTTTACCAGTGTGATGGGCATTTTTCTGGTGCTTGCTTGAAAAGAATGTTGGGTTCATATTGATAGCAAACAATCTGAAGAGATTTTATTGACCCGAGGCCCTTCTAACTCCGTGAGAGCACATCCTCTGTCTCAGGGTTTCTCTTTGTCTTTCCTTTTACGTGGAGAAGAGGGAAGTGTGTATAATTTACTACTATTAAGGAACGTTATGAACGGTCCTTCTCATATTTCCCCCTTGGAAGCCATTAGATAATCTGTTTTTGTAATACTGAGTCAAACACTTGGTCTAATATTCTTTTTCAGAACAGACCACATAATCATAGGATTATTAGACATCTCGTAATTTTTAGAGTTGTCTTAAACCCACGCACGTTTAGCCCTGTGCTGAGTTTCCTAAAGTTACAATCTTTAATTCTTGTTCTCAAAAGCAAACAAACAAGAAAATGTTACCCAAGATACACATAAAACATGCATTAAAGGCGTTTCCTACTCTATGTTTTTTTATTATCCCTCTACCTTACCACCCACCAGTGTTGTGGATTTAAGAGAGTCGACATAATTGAGTAAGTAAATTACCAAAAACCGAGGCAGCTGCTGCAGACACCTAGCAATTGGCCGTTCCTTGGTTCTAATGTTCTCGTATTAGCACATTAAAACAAGCAGAAAGGGGGCTCTTAATTACGCCTCGCTTTATGGGAGCACAATAAATTCCTTTTGTTGACCTTACTGCAAACTCAATGGCGTTTTTGTGCCGTGTCGAATTAAGAGATATCAAAAGTCATAGATTGAAGGATTATTCTGCGTATTTAGGGAATGTGTAAGTAGGTAGTAATGAACCCCCAATACAACTAAATCTGCTCGTCTGAATGCGAAAGAACCAGTTATTCCACATTTCAAACTGACAGCTTGTAAATGTAAATTTTATTAAATGCACAGCAGTAAAAATTTGTAGGTTTCTGTCACTTTGAATTTTAGTGGCTCAAAATGAGGCCTCTAGCCTTTTAAATCACAGCAGGTAAAAGCAGAGCTCTCAAGCATTCAGCGTTTTAAAACGGGCCTCTTTTAGGTTGCACTCTGTGCATTTGCTCGCATAATATCCTTTGCAGGATTCAAGAATGGATGTGTTATGTCACTTAACAGGCCTGCATTTTCCATCACCTCTATAGCACAGTTCACAAAGTGTTTCTCTTACAACCCTAGGGGGGAGCGAGGGAGAGGGAGGGAGGAGGGAGGGGAGAAACAGGTTTAAAAGGAACTAAAGAAACGAAAGCGATAAGAACACAAACATATATAATGGAATATTATTCAGCCATAAAAAGCGAGGCAATCCAACCACTTGTGACAGCAGGGATAGCTCCCCCCCCCCCCCCGAAGGCACTGTGCTGAGTGAAACAAGTCAGGCAGAGGAAGACAAGTGCCACGTGATCTCGCGTACATGTGGAATCTTAAAAAACACACAACCACCACCACCACACTTATTGGAAACAATAGGTCAGACTTGTGGTTCCCAGAGGCGGAGGGCGGGGTGGGGAGAGATGGGAAATCAGAGGAAGGTGCTCAAAAGGGACAGGCTCCCCGCTGTAAGAAAATAGGACCTGGGATGCGATGCACAGCGTGATGACTGTGCCGTGCCAGCTATAAGAAAGTGGGTAAGAGAGTAAACCCTATGCGTTCTCAAGAACTGTTTTCTTTTTTCTTTCCTTTTTACTGTATCTGTAGGAGATGCACATTGGCTGAACTTATTATAGTAATCATCTCCCAGGACATGTAAATCAAACCATTGTGCAGCACTCCCTAAACTGCTACACTGATGTATATCAAATAATTCTCAGTAAAACAACTGGGAAAATTTCTAAACGGTAAAAAGAGTAAAAATCACATTTAAGAAAGAAATTAGAAAGTGTATTGTATCATATTTCGCAATATGAACTGATGCATTTTTTAAAATTAGGTTTATTCTCATGGAGATTATGGAGAATAGCAAACTGACTGAAGTCACATAAAATGAGCATATGGTGAGGAAATATTGTGCGGAATAAAATCTTGGAAAGGATTTCCCCAAATTTCTAAACTAGGGGAGGAAACTAGGAACGTGCACATAACCAGGCTCGGTTTCTTGGACAAAGCCATCCTGGGTTTTGCATTTAAGGAAAGCCCAACGCTAGGCTGAAGTGACGACTGTTTCCTGTGCCCGAGCTGCTGAACAGCAGAAGAGTCTCGTTTGCCCACTTACCGGCGTGTAGAGGAGCAGTTTCAGTAGATACCCGAGGGACGTCAGAGTTTAAGCCCAGCGACTGACCGTGCGGCGTGTCAGGTGATATTGCGTCGCCTTGGCGAGCCGGCTGCGACCCGTGGCTTTCCTGATGAGACTCGGGAGCAGGCGTTTGGCCACCTGCAGCTGCTAAACATCCCCCTGGCGCTTTTCCTAAGAGCTGAAGCGCTGCCCCGGGCCTTGGCCACAGTCCAGCGCGGGCTAATGGAGCAGCGCGCTTGCGAAGTTTCCTTTGCAGTTTTAATTGGGTCTGACCCTTTTCTTCACTTTAAGGAGCCTTCGGCCCGCAACATTCCCGTTCTGGCCGAAAGAGAGGAGACGGTCAGCCCTTCTTGGCTGTATTTCTGGAGAGTGTCACAGGGTCCTGTACATTAGCGACGGAGCTGAGGGCAGATTTCAACACGGTGCCTGCAAGTGTGCCAGGCCTTAGCATTTATAAGTCATAAATAGTATTTGGTGAGGGCATAGAATCTCTCTTCAAAACATTTCACTGTCAGGGTCCTTCTGGGGTGACGTACAACAATTATCGTAACTGTAGTGTTTTAACAGCTTATTTTTTACATGGTGGAAATCAAGAATGCCTTATGACAAGAATTGACACATATTTAATGATGATTATTACCGAGATAGGAATCACTTTTGGGAGCTACCTGTATTGTATTAAACGTCGAAGTTCTTTCTCAAAGGCCTGTGTGGAGCAGCTAACATGCATCTGAAGCTGTTTCAATTTTAATACCTCTAGCTGCCGTTACATCTACCGAAGCAAAACCAGAGTTAAGTTTAGAGGACATATCGGTCAGATGGTTTTTAAGGTTTCTTTAGCTAATATGTTTAAATCTGAGAGGCAGTCTCTGTGAGCATTCCTTCTGGTTCTGGTTTCTCACCTTCCTCTATCACTTCTGGCTGGATCTGTTGCCAAGGTCAACCCCAGTCCTGGTAGGATTGTCAGGATTACCAGTGTTTTGGTCGATAGCTGTCCAAGGGAGGGAGGTAGAAGACAAATAGAGCGGTGGCCTTCAAATCATGAAATTTCAGAGTTGGAATCTCAGAGCTCACATTTATTAATCTACTTCATACTTTTTACTTTTCATTTCAAATTCCAAAACTAACATGCGACTATTAAAAATACACGTTAAATAATGTAAAAGAGTTTCCTTTCCTTCCTCCCTTACCCTGCTCTGCCTGAATTCTAGAACCTACCCAGAGGTAATTACCGATGTTACTTTGGAGTTGGTCCTTCCAGACATTTTTGTACATAATTTTGTTCTGTGTGGTTTATTTCAAACATACCTCTCATGGGCCCGCCTTTCCCCCACCTTATACTGTTACTTACAGAGCTTTCCAAGTTAGCACATATCGATATACTTAATTATTTTAAATTGGGGCTTGTAAATCAATACTGGTAGGCACCTCTCGAGTGTTGAATGTTCCATTGTTATAACCACATCCCTTGTCCCTCTTCATGGCTATGTGGGGTTATTGCTCTAGAGCAAACACTTGTGAACTATGCTGTAATCCTCTGATTTTATAATTAAGGTACCAGAGTCTACAGGGACAAAGTAATCTTTCTAAGGAGCAGTTTTGGCAAAGCCGGGACCAAAGCCCAAATCGCCTGATTTTTAGGTTCCTGACCTTCCTGCTACCGTTACAGTGGCTGCCCGGATGCTCTGCCAGGTCCCGTCTTCATGGTAAATGTTCCCGTTCTCAGAGGCCAGGACCTCAGCTCCATCCCTCACGGAGAATTGCCCTTGGCTGCAGGACCTGCTTTGGCCCAGCTTATGCCCCCTTCCCGAGAGTGTCTCCTGGTTAATGACGGAATGATTGGCCGATTCAGGAGCACAAAGACCTAGCTCTGGTCCCTTGTTTCAACCCGGGACAACCCTGAAGAGCCACCCAGCTCCACAGCACATTGTAGGCTGGGCTGAGGCCTCCGGCGTCTGGCTGGAGGGCTCCCCAGCAAACCTTCTGCAGGCAATTCTCGGGCTTGGGGTTTCTTTCTGGGGAACCCCATCCGAGACACAATATGGTCCCCCGTTATCTTCCCCAAATGTGAAGTTGGAGGCTCAGAGGCAGGACGAGAAAGGAGGTTCAGAACTGGGGAGCGTCCATAGGCCCCGTGGGCTTGGGGCTAGGTCTGTGCATGGAAGGCTAGCACTGCACAGGACCCCCGCTGAGGAAAAGGCGCAGAAAGGGGCAGAGGGGCGAAGACGAAGGTGTAGAGAAGGGGGAGCCGCTGCCAGGCGTTTTGAGAAGAGAGAGGATAAGCGTGGGGGGCAACCAAGGAAGCAGGTGTGAGAGGAGGGAGCCCGCATTCTCTCCACTTCCTTCACCAGTAGGGCTGGCTCCCGGGGGTGAAGCAATGGCAGGTGTGATGCCCCCGTTTCCCAGCCTCCCCCTCCCTGTGCACATGCAGACATAGGCCGGGCACCGAGGGCGCAGAGCACAGAGCAGGAGGAGTCTGGGGTTCCAGGAAACCAGCAGAAGCAGAAGCGAGCCAGGGTGGCCGTGCTGCCTGGAAAGAGAGCAAAGGGAGAGACCCTGGGAGAAGGGAGCAGAAACATACTCCCCCACCCCTCCACCCCCCCACCGCCACCCCGGCAGGATGAACTTTGAAGCTTTAATGAATGTAAATCCAGTGAGCATTTATTATAAATACATTTCTTCAGTCTTGGACAGGGGTGTTTTGCCTCAGAGAAAAATTTATTCTTTTAACATTCAAAGATACCTGCACTCTAGTCCCAAACCTGTTCTTTATTTCACTCCGATCTCGCCTGTTTGTAACACTAAACTGGTACAGTGCCCAATACCCAAATCCCATTGCACACAGAAAGTGTTTTCATGTTGATTGGTTTCCATTTATTTATTTATTTATTTATTTAGTAAAATTCGCTGTAGTGGGGCGACATTGGTTAATGAGATAATACAGGTTTCGAGTGTACGATTCTAGGGTACATCATCTGTATATTGCATTGTGTGCCCCCCACCCAAGGTCAAATCTTCTGTCACCATGTATTTGACCCCCTTTACCTTTTGCTACTCCCCTACCCCCTTCCCTCGGGTAACAGACCCCCCCACACATAAAAGTGAAATCATATGGTTCTTAGCGTTTTCTGTCTGACTTATTGCACTTAGCATGACCTTCTCGAGGTCCATCCATGTTGTCGCAAATGGAAGTAGTTCATCTTTCCTGTGGCTGAGTAGTGTCCATTGTGTATGTCCCACATCTTCTCTATCCAGTCCTCTATCGAAGGACACACTTGGGCTGTTTCCATGTCTTGGCCCCCGTGAATAATGCTGCAATGAGCGTAGGGGCGCGAATATCTTTGTGAGTAATGTTTTCAAATTTTATGGGTAGATACCCAGAAGAGGGGTTGGGTCCTATGGTAACTCTGTTCTTAATTTTATTTTTTTGTTGCTAATCCTCAGCTGAGGATACTTTTCCATTGATTTTTTTAGAGAGTGGAAGGGAGGGAGGGGGAGAGAGAGAAACATTGATGTGAGAGAGACACATCGGTTGGTTGCCTCCGGCCCACGACCAGGGCCGGGGGTCGAACCCTTCGATGTGTGGGCTGACGCTCCAGCCACTGAGCTACACCAGCCAGGGCTCTATTCTTAACTTTTTGAGGAATTTCCATGGCAGGTTGGAGAATGATTTCTGCAAAGTGGGGCAGGAAAGCAGCCTGCGTTTGTTATTTGCAGCCATACGGATCTGACAAATCGTGATCAGAGTGGGAGAGAAAACGTGCGACCTGAAGGCCATTTAACAAAACCCCATCGGGACCAGTAGAGGGAAGAACTGGGCATGGAAAGAAATTGTTCCCGTGTTCATCAGGTCAAAGTGTTCGGGAAGAGAGTTGATAACAATATTTACATCTTGAGACGAAGAAAGTGTTAGGAAGAAGTAAAGCAAATTTTACATAGAAATATGAGCACATATAAGTGAAAGAAAGCAAACTGTTGAATGGTGTGTATAGTATTTGTGTAAAAATATGGAGGGATTCTGTATTAGTTTCCCAGGGCTGCCACAGCAAAGTGCCAAAGTGAGTAACTTAAAATGCCAAACATTTATGCTCATGGTTCTGGAGGTTGGAAACCCAAGGCGTCCGCAGGGCCACACTCCCCCTGCAGGACCCAGGGGAGAGTCCGTCTTGCCCCCTCCAGCTCCTGGTGGCTCTGGGCATTCTCTGGCCTGTGGCAGCATTGCTCCAATCTCTGCCTCCATCTGCACACGGGACTTCTCTGTGCGTTTCTGCCTTCACGTGGCATTCTCCTCTCCGTGTCTCTCTCCTTTTCGTTAAGACTACCAGTTACATTGGATGAAAGTTTCACCGCAATGACCTCATCTTAACCTGATTAATCTGCAAAGACCTTATTTCCAAATCAGGTCACATTCACAGGTTCTGGGGGTTAAGGCTTTAACGTATCTTTTTTGGGGCAATCCAATCCCAATCAGATTGCACGTAAATACTTGTTTCATAAGTCGGTAGAGAAGTGTTTTTCAAACTGTGGATGTCGTAGATCATATCTTCAAAGACGATGCAACGTCTCTCATCCCAGGTACTTTTCTGTGGTGTGTCCTGTCCCTTTCCCATGGACAGAAGGAGTATAATCCCCCTCCCCTAGAATCCAGGCTGGCCTTAGTGACTCGCTGCAACCAAGAGAATGCAGCAGAAGTGACTTATGACTTATGAGGCTCACAGGACTTGAGTCTCCATCAGAAGCAGCTCTGCAGCTTCTGCCCAGGTCTTGGAGGATGCATTCCTTCTGGTCACACCTTCTCAGGATGCTCCCTCTGGGAACACAGCCACATGCTGCGAGAAGCCCAAGACACATTGAGAGGCGATAGGTAGATGTTCCTGTTCACAGTCCCAGCTGAGCCAAGTCTTCAAGTCATCCTAGCGCAGGATTCAGACATTGAGAGAAGCCCCCGGGTTACAGCAGACCGAATGCATCTGCATCATTCCATCACTGGAGCCTCTCCGGCTGTAGCCCAGAGACGCACCGCCCCTGCTCTACTCTGCCCGGATTCCTGACCTAGGGCGTCCCTGAACATAATAAAGTGGTTGTGGTTTTATGCCACTGGTTTGTGGTGATTTGTTAGGTAGTACCAGTCGTGGGAACAGTGGGTTCCAAGTCAGTGGGTTGTAAAATGAATTCAGTGGTGCACTAAAAATTAAACCGAACATTAAAATGTTTTGTATTCTATATCTTTTTTTTTTTTTAATATATCTTTATTGATTTCAGAGGGATAGAGAGATTTCAGAGGGATAGAGAGATAGAAACATCAATGATGAGAGTCACTGACTGGCTGCAGCCCGCAACCCAGGCATGTGCCCTGACCGGGAATCGAACCCCGATCGCCTGGATCCTAGGTTGACGCTCAGCCGCTGAGCCACGCCCGGCCGGGCTATATTCTATATCTTAACATTTCGCCTAAAAGTATAAATGAGATAAATTTGTTATTAGAAGTCATCGCACTCTGTCACTGAAGTTTGAAAGGTTTTGTTCAAAAGATACAATTATTGAAATCAAATAGCCAGTAGCAAAGATGTGCAGGGAAATCCACAAACTCAAAGACACATGTGTGACAGAAAACTCATGACAATAGAAAAAAGGGTAGGAAAAATAAGCATCTTTTGTGGGAACAGACCACAGTGTGCATGGCCTGCTGCGGTAAGAGGGAGGTTTTCTTGATCAGCTACAAATATAAACACTGGCAAAGGAAGACAGGTGAGCTTAGCAGTTAGGAAGGACTCTGAAGGTGGACTGGGCTGGGTTTGAATCTCTGCTCCTCTGTTTATATCTGGGGAACCCTAGAAAAATTATACCATGAATTTAAAATTTAACATTTTTATGTGTAAACTGGGGACAATAGTACCTATTTCATAGTAGGTTACGTTGTTAAGACATTAAATAAGCTCATGTAGATCACCTCATAAAAGGTCTAGTCCGTAACATTCACGAAAATATAGATAAATGAAAAGCAGAACACTCAACATTCTAGCTTAATTCTAAATAATTGGGGCAAATTAGTTGATGTGGCGGACAGAATTCTAAAATGCCC
The DNA here is from genome assembly GCF_964146895.1 of Miniopterus schreibersii. Lineage (NCBI taxonomy): Eukaryota > Metazoa > Chordata > Mammalia > Chiroptera > Miniopteridae > Miniopterus > Miniopterus schreibersii. Next base: position 5,890,935 of record NC_138101.1, on the reverse strand, counting down.
CCAAGGTCTCTCCCTGGTATACACACCCTTTATGTAGCTATGACAGGACAGCCACTCCAATGACCAGGTTAGGTGCTATGTGGCACAGTCAGCTTCAAGAACAGGTCGTCCTGGGTGGGCCTGGCCTAATTAGGTGAACCCTTAAACCTGACTGGGCTCTTCCTCATGGGATTTGAAGCACAAGGATTTGATGCAAGAGACATACTTGGTTGTTGGTTTTGAGGATGGAGGGAGCCACATGGCGAAGAACGCAGATGGCCTCTGGGAGTTAATTTATGAATGGCTCTTTTAGATTTTCAATTTAAGCAATGATACCGACTTCAGATAATGACAGTTTTATCCATTTTTTATCATTTTAATTACTTCATTTTCCTAAGTTACGGTGCTGGCTAGGATTGCCGGTGTGTCAGTAAATAGAACCAGTGATAGCGGGAACCCTCTTCCCAGCCTCAAAAGGGACACTGCCAACATTTCAGCACTGGGAGACTATTTGCTGGAGGCTCTTCGTGAATTCCTTTATCAGGTTGGTAAATTCCTTTCAACTTCTAGTTTGCCGAAAGGATTTCTTTAAAAGCATGAAGAAATGTGGAGTTCTACTGAATTACAATCTTCTATCTACTGAGACAGTCCTAACTTTTATTCTTCAATCTTTAAGTGTAGCATATTGCATTATTTACTTTTATAGAGTCAAGCCAACCTTACATTCCTGGGATAAGCCCTGCTTCATCAGGACTTTCAGCCACTCTACTCCATTTATACTTTCCTTCCTCTGACTTATATTTTATTATTGTCATGTATTTTAACTTTACTCTTCTAAACACCACAGGTCATTATCTTATATAGTCTTATATATTGTTTACCCACATATTTATCACTTTCTTTGCTTAAGTGTCGGTACATTTGGGTCATTTTTCCTGTGGAAATTGTATTCTTTAGCATTTTCTTTGAGTAGGTCTAACGGTGCTAAATCATTTTTGTTACCCTGAAAATAATCTTTGTTCTCTCTCTTCTCTCAGACACTATTTTCTGTGTAGTCTCATGGAAAGGTGTGCTTCTTACTAGGGGCACTCGTAGCAGGGAAGTTAACATTGTCTCTTCATAGTTGACATAACATTATTGACAGTGCCAAGTGCTGAAGGACTGCGCTTTCACGTGGAACACGAGGACAAGGTGATTATTGTCTCAGAAGAATCAGAGTGAAAATAAGCCGAAAAGACTTAGAGAAGAGTCTGAAATCCTTATGTTCAGCATGTGCTCAGGTGCAAATTGTGCGCTTTTGTGTGTTACAGTGCCATTGTCTGTCGTATTTAAGATGTAGCCTTTTCTAAGTTCCCATGTATTATTTTTCTTAGTCTGAGATATAACTTTGCATTTATTAATATTTCCCTTTAGAATAGCTTTACCTGCAAAATCTGAAACAGATACGTTGCCAGTAACTGTTAAGAGAGGACTGTTGAGTAGCTCAGAAACTGAGTTACCCAAAGAGAAAAAGGCTTTCCAGATTTCTAGGATGGGTATTAAATTACCATTGCTCTCTGAAAGCATGCATCCTCGCCCACCCCCACGGGGAGTCCCCAGAAAAGAGCCTTTATTACCCATTCGCACCAGGAAGTATGTTTTCTCATCAGCGAACAACAAAATGGATAGCAGGGGCGAGGGCCGGGCGGGCGGGCGCGGGCCTCTCAGGTGAGCCACGGTCGTGGAGCGGCTCGGAGACAGGCCTTCCCCCAGCTCTCAGCTGTGACCCCAACTACTGGAGTTCAGCTCCAGCCTAATTGCAGCACAGCAAGGAGTCCCTTCTGGAAACCAGCTGCTTGATCAAGGATTCATTTATCAGGAGGATTATGACTACAAGCATTTTCCTAGACTGTGGTGGCCATTTAAAGGGGGGCAAAAAGAGAGGAGTCTGGGGAACTAATTAGGAAGGAGTGGCTCCCTCCGAGTCTTGACCTTCACCCCACTGAGAAAGTATGGGATTTACTTTACCTAAGTAAGGAAAGAACATAAATAGTTGGCAGCAGGCTCCGTGCTATGAGTTCCAGCATGTAATGAACTGGCCTGATACGGAGAGAGAGGGAGTGGGAAAAACAAAACACAAGAACACTCCAAATGCTTTAAAAAATAACAATTACATGTGCCCTTTGGCAGGTTGTTATTTTGCACTGTCCAGATTACAAGAAAATGCATTAATTTCAGCCTGTGGTTAGCATATACAGCGTATGATATAAAGGGCACAGTTTCTTGGTCTTTGGAAGGCCATGAAGTGTTGCCACAATGAATCTCGGTGTCGCTTTCTCTTTATTTAGAATACTGTGTTCTCTCTGCTTTTTCATTCCTTACATTCGTTTTTAAAAATTCTTCAGGCTTGCCTTGGGGAATAGAGCTTCTCGTGCACCTCCTCTCGCCTCTCTTCCTCCAGCTCTAGCTGTATGCTACACTTTCTCATCTTAGTCCCCAGTTTCTTAATTCCTCTCATTTAAAAAGCCCTCCTGATACCTTTGTCTTGCATTCTGTGTAATTTCATCACACCTGCCTTGCAGTTACTGAACTTCTTCAAATGTACTACTTAACCCATTCACAGAGATTTTAATGTCAACGATTGCAATTTTCATTTCCGTTAAAAAGACTCAGGGTATTCGTTTTTGAAAGTCTTTAGTTTTGTGTTGGGAGGACTTCATAGAGTATAATTTGCAAAACTGCTGGTAGCAGAAATTTAGCCTATTGTCAAGTCTATCTCTGCTATAATAAGTAAACTGTAGGAAAAAAAAAGTAATACCTACGAAGCTCAAGTGAAAACAACAACAAGAACCTGCATATTGTGTAGTTTACAGAATTCTCTAAAGGATGGTATTTCGTTTGCTCTTCACAGTGCTCTTGTGAGTTGCTTACCTCTTATTTCCATTTTGTAGGTAGCGAAACTGAGGCTAAGAGACTCTCCTAAGGCCTACGCGAAATACTTAGAGCTGAAATTAAACCCGTGTTTTATGACTCTCATTGTATTCCATGCTTTCCCCAGGATCCATCCGTAAATAATTTTCATGTGTGTGCCGCAGGGTGGTGGAGGCTGAGTCCCCAGGGAAAGGTGTGCTGTATTTCACTGTATCAAAATTAAGCGTTCTCTGGAGAAAACGAATTAGGCTTAGCCCAAGATAACTCAAAATGTTTCCTGAGTCAATGACAATGGATTTTCAGAGTGATTTCTTTTTCTCTACTTATACTTTTTCATTTTCACATTTCCTTACTTCCTACTGTTTTGAAAATATTTCAGGTGTTCTGTTCTGTAAAGCAATTTATAAATTGTAATTTATGGTAATTTAAGATCTATTTTTAATTTGTTGGATCATATGAGGATAAAGTTAGATAGTGTTTGCCCTAGTTCCTCATAAGGTGTCTGGTTCATAATGGGCACTCAAAAAAAAGAAAAAAGAGGAATTGGTAAATTCATTTATTTGCAAAGGTAGCATAAATACTAGTTCAATGAAGTCATAATTCATCTTTTCATCCCTCACAGCATGTATCGGGGTTCTCCAAAGAAACAGCTTGTGGGGGGGAGGGAGAGAGAGACAGAGACAGAGAGAGATTGATTTCATTGACTTGGCTCCTGTGACTGTGGGAGACCAGCATCTCTGAAGTTTGAAGGGTAGGCCAGCAGGCTGGAAACTCAGGCAGGATTTGTACGTGGCAGTCTTGAGGTAGAATTTCTTTCTCCAGGAAACTTCCATTTTTGAAAATGAACCATCACACAGCCTGTAGCATTAATCCACGTTTGCATACGCAGGGCCTATGTCAAACGTTATATTGAATTCAGTTATTTTTTTAGGAAAATGTTTCTCAAGCATCACACCAAATTTTAATTTATACATGTTTAGTCAGAAAGTGTACTCTCTCCCCCTTCACGTACCTTCCAAAAAAGATATTTCATAAATGTTAGCACCACCGACGTAACTCTTTAGCTTGCCAGGGTGACTGCTTTATAGGCAAAATTCACTTGAATATTTATATTTTAATGTGCTTACTTGATATCAAAATGAGCGACTTTAATAATAGGCTCTACCATAGATTTGGTGTTTTACTAAGCGCTGTGTATGTATTATTGGTAGGATTCATAACAATCTATGATTATATTACTATAACCTCTATTTTGTAGCTGAGGAAACTGGAACTCATAGAATTTAAATTGTTTGTCTATGGTCATAAGCATGACTACAAATGAAAATCACATCTACCTGAACTAGGCCACTGCTGTAGCTGACACTATGCTTGAGCAGCTCTTCATGTTTCTATGATACTAATGTAGTTTAGTAACAATGACAAAGGCACCGGGAAAGATTTAAATACCGTCTGAATCAAAACACAGACTATAGGCTTGAACTCTCCATATATGGAGGGAGAAATGGAGACCTTAGCATACGAACCTTTCTATAATGAGGAGTTAAGTATTGGAATTCAGCTCCTTAACCACTCTTTTTAAAAAACATATATATATACTTATTGATTTCAGAGAGAGGAGAAGGGAGAGGGAGAGGGAGAGATAGAAACATCGATATGAGAGAGTCATGGATCGGCCACCTCCTGCACTCCCCCCACTGGGGATCGAACCCGCAACCCGGGCATGTGCCCTGACCGGGAATCAAACCTCGATCTCCTGGATCATAGGCCGATGCTCAACCACTGAGCCACGCCTGGCCAGGCTCCTTAACCACTTTTAAGATTTCTTTTGCTCCTGGAATGCTTTAGTTTTCAAGTAGGTTCTGAGATAATGTTCTATGCAACGTTAGTTCTATATGATATGAGTAAATATATATTACTTTGGTCAAAGAAGTTTGGGGGTAAAAAAGTCCAAAGAGATTGTTTACTGCCCCAGTGTGTGACGTGTTCAATTGCATTGTCACTTTCCAAAAGTGGGGGCACTATAGCTGCTTCCAAGCTTTACTTGAACAGCAATTCATGGGACCAGTGTCCCAAAGAACTCGCTTTTGATGATGGTATCCCAAGTTAAGATAACACTTTATAATAACATTGCACTTGTCTGAATGTCTTAAACCTAATTTTAACAACACAGATAAGCTCGAAACCCAGATGACACAGCTAAGGGCCATCACAGGCAAAGCAGTTATGCTATAGAGGAGAGCTGGGTAAAACGAGGTTTCAGAAGGGATCCGGGTGCAGGATAGGATGTTTTAGAGAACATCTGTGCCACTGACAGGCAAAGAATCTGGAAACCCATAGTTTTCTTAAAGTCACTGAGTTCTCTATGCTGGTTCTTAATGGTCAGGGAAATTCACATCCCCAAAGCCCCATAATCAAGTGTCAAATAATATTTTGCATTTGTACCATAACTTCCATTTTTTCAAAACATTTCATATTACCTTCTTTAACCAGGCCAGACTCACTGGTAAGTTGTGATAGATCTGGTTTTCACAGCTGTAGAGGTGATTTGAGAACTCTCCTGCTTTACAAATTTTTGGTTTTGTCTGGAGCTATGCTTTAGGAATCAATGAAACACATCCCCAAGCAATGAGGCAGAACTGTGGGCAGCTGGGAAATTGCAGCGCACACACCAGTCTGCGGTTCTAAGTAAGTGGTTTTTTTTTCTTTTCAAACAAAGGCTCCTACATGATTATGAAACTAACAGGTTTTCTATATTTGTGGAATCTACTTATCCCAGGAAAAAGTTCTCATCTGCCCACTATAAAAAAGACTATAGGTAATTATTTAGTCTTTTGCTGTCATTGATGTATTTTTTTCATGATTAAAACACAGTCATTCTCACTGTAAAAATTTTATACACTACAGAAATCTATAACATGGAAAGTGATAGTTTTTATAGTCTTCTTGCTATTAATAACTTGCTTTATATTGCTCTAGATTTACTTTTCCTACTTAGTTTCTATCAACCACATATGTATATGTTTTATAATTTTAATTTAAGAATGACATACTTACAGAAAACTGCACTAATCTCAAAACTATACCTTGGTGAGTGTGGACACACCCATGTGGCTACCACCCCAGTGAAAACACAGCACAACAGCGGTAGTCTGAACACTTCTCTTGTGCCCCGCTCTTCATCACTGCTCTCTTCTTCCTCCTCAGAGGGGGCCATCGCTTTGACTCTGACACGAGAGTAACTCCTTCATTTTCACCGCCGCATAATGTCCCAGTGTGTGAATATACCACAGTTCAACTGCTGATGGACATGGGTTGATCTCAGTTTTGGAGGGTTATGGGAAATGCTGCTGTGAACATTCCTGTGCATGTCTTTGGCTGGATCTTGGCTGCACAGACACTAAGAAATGATCCAGCTCCAGTGGATGGTGCCAAACAGGTTACTGAGGTGGTCCCGAAACTTACCCTCCTACCAGCAGCGCATGGAAAGTTTAATGGCTCCACATCTCCAGCACTTGGTAATGTTAGTCTTTGTAATTTTAGCCACTGTGGTGGGGATGCAATGGTTGCTCATTGTGGTTTCTCCTTTGCATTTACCTCATTACTAATGGAATTACTAACAGAATTAAGGACTTTTTTATGTTATTGGTTATTTTGTGAAATGTCCATTCAAGTGTCACATCCAATATTATATTGGGTTATGTTTGTTTTTTATTTAAATAGGTATCTTTTCCAAATCTAAATACAAGTCCCTTGTGAGGTATAGGTATTGAAAGTATCTTCTACCACTGTGGGGATTTTATTTTCTTAAAGATGTCTTTTGATAACCAGAACTTTAAAATTTTATTGTAACTCATTTAATTAGCTTTAACCTTAAAGATTGGTTTCTTTTGTGTCTTCTTTAAGAAATCTTCACCTGGCCCTGGCCAGGTAGCTCAGCTGGTTAGAATGTTGTCCCCATATGCCAAAGTTGTGGGTCTGATCCCCAGTCAGGGCACATTCAAGAATCAACCAATGATGCAGAAATAAGTGGAACAACAAATCGACGCCCCCCCCCCACTCTCAAATCAATAAAAAAATTCTTCACCTATTCCAAAATCATGAAAATATTTTCCTATGTTATCTTTTAAAAAGCTTTCTTATGTTTCAACTTAGCCTTACAAAATGCCTGGAACTGATTTTTTTAATACGGTGTAAGGTCGAAAGCAAGATTCATTTCATTCTAAATGAATGTCGAAGTGGCCCAGGGCTATTTATTGAAAAGTGAGTCATTTCCTCACTGCCCTGAGTGCCATCTTTGTGGCCAATAAAGAAAAAAAGTGTAACTCTTGGAACTCCACTTATATATGTTGACCATATTCTCTATGTTTCTTACGGTCCTTTCTGTATTTTCTATCAAATTGTCCTGGGGTAATTCAGTCTAGATATTTTCTTCTGATTTATCTTCTGCCTTATTATTTCTCTCTTCTACTGTGTCTAACCTGCTATTAAATATACTCACTGGGCTCATCTCAGTTATTATACTTTTTTACTCATAACTTCCATTTGGTTCTTTTTTATATTTTCAATTCCCTCAAAATGCTCCGTCTTCTCATATAAACTCTTACCCATATCAGCTGTTAAAAGTCCGTGCATTATATGTACACCTCTGTGGTGTACTTCTGTTGGCTATACTTTCTCTTCATTTTTAGTCACTCGAGTGACTGAAGGCTTGTTCCTCATATACCAAGGTTTTGACTGAGTGCCAGCTATTGATTATGGAAAATGGTGGAGATCATTTGATATCCCTCCAGAGAGAACCCAGCTTTGCTTTCGGTAGCTCACTCAGGGGCACTAGCAGCCTTGGTTCATCTTACTTCAACGAGGGACTGAGAGAACACAAAAATCGCCTTCAGCTTCTGCAGAGGTGATCTACTTCTGTTCCACCCCCCATTTCTCCCAGATGTAGCTTTCGGGATCTTAACGTGAAGAATGGGGACTGGTTTATGAACGCTCCCCCTCTGCTATGTGTCCTCAGCGCCAATGTCCGCCGCTCCTCCCAGCTCTGTGAGCCGGTAACCACTTATCCTCTGTCCATCCCTCATTCTAGTCTTGAATCTGCAGATACCTTCTAGTGAGAGTGGCCCTGAAGGCTGGCTTCCGGCCTTTGGGCCTCCTTCCTTTTAGCCCCATAATTCCTCATATCACAATTTGGAACTCTCTGATAACCTGAAACAGATTTTAAAAATATTATGTTTAGCTTTTCTAGCTTTCTCAATGGGAATATTGGTCCTAACCATTTAATCTGTCTTTGGTGGAAGCTTTTAAGATCCTAGTGGTGCTTTCTGCCACATGAATGTGTAAAATATTAGGAATACAAATGATCAGTATTTAATTTTTTGATTGAATTTCATTCCATGGTTAGATGAACTATTTCTCGTCCAGGTTATAAATATTTACCCATTTTTTTTTTTTTTTAGTAATGACTTCATCTAAGAGTATGTTTTACTTTCATTGAGTAAAAAATGAGATAGACATTCAGTTTGAAAAATTAACACACAATGAGTAGCACCTAATTTTTTTCATTGATTAGAAATATCACCTCTACTATCCACTTAATTGCTTCATATTTTAAGACCTCTCTAAATTTTTCTTTTGAAGGTATCTATTCCAGTGCCTGTCCCACATAGTTTTAATTATAGTAGTTTAATAATACTTTAAAAATCTGGAAATTCTAATCTTCTTTCAATACTTAAAAAATTAGGCAGGTACACTTAGTTTTCTATTAGATATTGCCATGGACTGAACTGTGTTCAAAACCCCTTCTAGTTAGCTTGGGCTGCCATAACAAAACATTGGGTGGCTGAAATAACAGATGTTATGGTGACCCCAACCTTCTTTTTTTGGTGGTATCTTTTGATGGAGTAGTTTTTAATTTTAATGCAATTTTTTATATTATCCTTTATGATGAACTCTTTGTGTTTTGTTCAAGAAATCCTTGTGTATCCCAAGATAAGAAAGAGAGTCACCACAAATAATTTACATTTTGATGTTCACATTTAGGTTTGCAATTGCACTGGATGTTTTTCTTGCTGGTGTGTGTGTACGTGTGTGATTTAGGATTCCGATTTCATTTCTTTCCCTATATGGTTTCCAGCTATAATCTTTCCCCCCTCTTATCTATTATCATATATGCTCTGTCATACATCAGAATTCCATGCACGTGGGAGTCCGTTTCATGGCACTCTATTTTGTTGCAGTGGTCCATCTGTCTATTCCTGAAACAATAAAAACACTCTATCTTAATTATTATAACTTTATGCAAAGCCTTGATATCTGGTAAAGCAAGTTCTTTGTCTTTTTTCTGGAACATATTCACTATTTTTGGATCTTTGTCTTCTGTATGCACTATTTCAAATTCCATGAAAAATTTTATTAGAATCGGATTGACTTTGTAGATCTTTTGGTAGAATTGCTATATTTTACAATACTGTGTTTCTGTGCATAGACATGGGATGTTATATTTCTGCATTTATTTAGTGTTGGAACAAACAGTTCAGGTATTTTTAGTCTTTATCCCATCTATCATCTGTTTATTTTAATTCTGAATCTGAAATTTTTATGTTTGATTTATAAATTTTTGTGTTTCTCTCTATATTAGTTTCCTGTGGCCATTGTAACAAATTACCATAAGCTTGGTGCATGAAGAGAACATACATTTATTCTCTCACAGTTTTGGAGGGCAGAAGCCCTAAATCAGTGTTCATGAGACTAAAGTCCAGGTGTTGACAGGTGTTCTCCCTGGAGGCTCCAGGGGGCAAATTAGTTCCTTGCCTCTTCCCCCTTCTAGTGGCTGCCAGCACTCCTTGGCTAATGGATGCATCACTGCAGCTTTGACATCGGGTCAAATCTCCTTCTTTTTCTCTAAGGATACATATGATTGCAATTAGGGCCTACCCTGATAATTCAGGATAATCTCTCCATCTCAAGATCCTGAACTAAATCACATCTGAAGGATGCTTTTTCCAAATAAGGTATCATCTACAGATTCCAGGGATTGGGACGTGATAGTTTTGGGGCTGTCATTAGTCTACTACACCTCTCCACCAAATTGCAAGTTCCATAGAAGTAGAGCCCATGTATGCTTTGCTCACTTGTATGTGTGTCTTCATTGCTTAGAAGCATTGTGACATGAATTCTTGGCACACAGTAGGCATTCACTTAATATTTGTCAAATCAATCACTAATATAATGAATCATTCTGAAAACCTTTTAGAGTGGGGAAGTTCTGTTTTGCTCCAGAAGACACACCCAATACCATTAGTTGAAATTTATAGTTGGACACTTCAGCACATCTTAGAAGGAATATTCTAATAACTGGGCCATCGTCCAAGTTGCTTCATGAGGGAATACATTCCTTGAATCTGGAGGTGTTCCAGCGAAATTTGGATTATCATGTGTTATGGATGCCAGAAAAGATATTTTTAAATTAGGTGGGAAATTGATTTTACAGAGAGCAGTCAGGTTTATCTTGTGTAATTACTTTTACTTCTTCATATCTAAAGAACCCTAATTTCTTGTTTGTAGAATTCTTCTCTAAGCATTTTGTTAATTTATTCATTTTATGAACATGGGAATAGATTCCCCTAGTTTATGGTCCTGCCTGGGTATTTTACAGGGGATCCACAGAGACACCTTTGTTTTCTGTGGATCAGCTCTATTTCTCTTTAGCATGGTAAAGCAATGTACAGGAAGCTTTCAATGCTAGCCAGTAAGGTATTCCACACAGAGGAATATTTATTTCTTTTTAATTTACAAATATGGCTTCAAGTCTTCAAATCTAATTTTCAACCTGGAATCATGTTATAGATATGTAAAATATGGTTGCTAACTTAATGCAACTGCCTTTTTATTTCATGTAGCAACACTGTTACAGAGATGAGCCCATATACAAATAAATAATGTCTCCTCATTGAGGCATTTGTTTGGGAAGTTGATCATTGGGAAACGCAAAGTTTTCCTCTAGATTTCCCTTCATGTGAAACTACACATGAAAATCAGCCCTATGACCTCAGCTAAACCTAGTTTTTGGCCAGAATAGTTGTGCCAGTTGGGAAATTTTTTGTCTTCAGGTAATGGGATACATCACTAAGTTGCCTTAGTATTACTCCCAATAACAAGAAGCCTAGAAGGTGGTCGGCCTAAGACTGAGCAGTTCCGAATATTATGTTCTCATTCAAATAATGACAGCAAAGGAAGGGAGGGGGGATCTTTCCTTCTGCATCTCTCCTTCCTTTCTTTCTTTCCTTCTTTTTCCTATCAGAGAGGAAAATCTTTCCCAGATTTCTCGCAAAAGACATCTTCTCCCTCACTGGTCAGCACTGGGTCACATAACCATCTTCATTGAGGAAGAGTAAAAATGCAAGTTTCTGACACATTAACTCCCATCATGGACAAAAAAGGGTTAAATCTATCTCTCCTGGATACAGATTCCCGAAGCTAACATTTGCAAAGCTCTTTGACATGTCTTTTCTTCTAATTCTCATGAACACGCCCAGGGATATAGGAAGGTGTTGCTGATGGGGAGTAGGGAAAGGCTGGAACTAATACTGACTGGGTAGCTACCACTGTGGACCAGCACTGTCTAGGAAGGGAGAGACTGAGTGTCTGCCTAAGAAGCCTAAGGTGCCATGGCTGGAGAGCAGTGGTGTTCTAACACGGGGGATGGTGAGGGTGAAAATCACATTGGTAAGTACTGAGGGCTTACTGCATGCCAGGCATTGTGCTGAGTTACTTTACGTTGATTACTACCTTTAATTTTCAACCCGTGTGAAGGAGGTAGGACCACACCTGTTTCATAGATAAGGAACCTGTGGCTCCGGGCCACACGTCAGCAAGTGCAGCTCTGTGATGAGAGCTCCAGGGCTTAAGCATCTTCATCTGTAAAACAGGATAATTCTACCTATTTTTCGGGTTCCCATAAGGAGTGAACATGTCAAATAATTAACAATGAGACAAACATAGTAGGCCAGGATTATTATTGTGGATTTTATCTCACCTTATTCAGATTTTTTGTTATGTGTTTTACCTACCCTACTGGGCAGCCATTCTCAAAATTTTGGGCTCAGGGCCGGCCCCTTACACTCTTAAGAATTACTGTGAACCTCAAAGAGCTTTTGTTTATTTAAGTTACAGCTATCATGAATGCCTTGATATTAATACTAACAAATGTTTAAAACATAATAATAAGCACATGCTCCCTTAGCTGCCAGTGATGTCATACACCTCACGCATCCTCTGTAAATCTTCTCTGCATACTTGAGAGAGAATGAACATGGAAAAGGAAAAAAAAAAAAAAAAAAAAAAAAGGGTGTGCTACTATGAAAACAGTTACGACTTCATCGCCCCCCCCCTTGGGTTCCGCGGACCATGCTTTGACAACCGCGGCTTCAGGGTTCGTGCCTGAAGAACGAACCATCGGATTCTGTGGTTCCAGCCCCAGGCCCCGCCCCTGCGCGCTCCCCTTAGCAACCCGCGTCCCCGGCGCCTAGAGACGGGCCCCGCCCCGCCGCCTCTCCTTCCCCGCCCGGCTTCCATGGCAACCACCGCGCGCAGCCCCGGCGTCCTCCCCCCCCCCGGGCCAAACCATTCGCCTCAGGGATCTTCTCAGGGGGAGATGGATACCAGAGACCGACTGAACGGCTGCGAGCCGCTCGACTTCCACTTTCCTCCCTAGTTTGAAAATGGTACCTGCCCCCCGGCCCTGCTCGCGGCCCCTGTGAGGGCGGCGCCGCGCCTCGCCCGCTCGCCTCGAACGTCTCCCCCGTCCCGGGCCCGCGAGTGGGCCGGCTCGCGGGGGCTCGCGGTGGGCGGGTGGGAGCCGCCTGGGGGAGCGCGTCCCACGCAGCGCGAGGGGCGGGGCCGCGCGGAGGGCCGCGGGGTGGGCAAGATGGCGCCCGGCGAGTGATTTGCCGCGGATTTCTCCAGCGGCCGCTGAGGCACCGGGGCGGGGGGTTCTGCCCCCACCGCCGCCTTCCTCCTCTCCCCGCCCCGGACCCCCTCCCTCCCTTCCTCCCTCTACCTCGGGGGGTGGGGCGGGGGCGCAGACCTGGTTCCCCGGACAGCATGTCGGACTCTGAGGAGGAGAGCCAGGATCGGCAACTGAAAATCGTCGTGCTGGGCGACGGCGCCTCCGGGAAGGTCAGTCCTCGAGCGGGCTCGCCGTCCACGCCTGCAGGAGCCCCGGCGCGGCCCCGGCGCCCGAGCCCGGGCCTCTGGGCCGGTCCGCGGGGTCGTGGCCTGGGCGGGACCCGGAGCGGGCGCTCGGTCGGGGCCGGGGCGAGCTGCCCAGCGCCCCTAAAACAAACAAACAAACAACAGGGTCACATCCCCCTTCTGTGACTGCGTCGCAAACTCCTACTTGTGCTTCAAGACTCGAGCCAGCATCGCCCGCCGGGAAGCTTTCGGGCTTCTCTCCCCGGGTGCCCGGCGTCTCCTCTCTTTTTGCTTTTCAGCCCGGGTCACTCTGCTCCTTTGCCCCCCCCCCCCCCCCCGGTTATCGTCTGCGGCCCCCACCTCCCTGGGCGCTCCCACGAGCTTGGCCCTGGAGTCAGGGGCCCTGGGTGAGAACCGGGGCGCCATCACCTCCCGCCCGGGTCATCGGAGGCAAACTGCTGCCGGGTTCACGCCGCCTCTGTCGGGGGGTCGGGAGAGAGGCGTCGCCCCAAAGCCTGACGTGTGCAGACACGCTCGACGTGAGCCCCCCGAGCCCTCGGAACGGGGGCGCTCTCGGCGGGCGCTCGCCGCGGTGCTCCAGGCCGCGCCCTGCCTGCTGGTCCGTGCCCGGGACGCACCTGTCGGCTCAGGCGTCCCCCCGGCAGACACCTGCTGAGCCCCCGCTCGGCGCCGGGCGAGGGCGGAGCGGCTGGCGGGACCCAGGCCGCCCCGCCTTGACGCCTGGCCTGCCGTGCGGGCTGGTTAAAGGAGCGGGAGCGAGGGGGCGTGGGGATGTCCCGCGGCCCGTCCCCCGACGTCCGAGGCCGAGGTTTTTGACCAGGGCGGTGGAGCCGCTGCAGTGGACGGGACGTCGCCCGGTGTTGGCTCTTTGGAGAGCTGGGTCTGCGGGGCTTGCCTGCGAGGGGCCTGACCCAGCCCCCGAGCCCGGCGTGCGGGGCCTGTCCCCGAGGGGTCGGTGACCCAGTCCCCGAGCCCGGCGTGCGGGGCCCGTGACCCAGCCTCCGAGCCCGGCGCGCGGGGCCTGCCCCCGAGGGGCCCGTGACCCAGCCTCCATGTTCATTCAGCGAAGGGCCTCTGCCCGACGCCTTCCCACCTGTCGCTCCTGCCGAAGGCGCCGCCCCGGTTCTGGGAACCCCGCTAAAGTTTGTCTCCGGCCCCCCCCCCCCCCCCGGCCTTCCCCAGCCGGAGCCTGTTTCCCGTTCCCCGTTTTCGGCCCCGCAGCTCCGCGCTCCCCGCGTGGTTTGGCCCCGGTTTCCGTGGAGACGGTCGCCCTGGGCCTCTTTTCCCGCGGTGGGCTCAGCACAGCGGCCCCTGTCTTTGGTTCTGAGATTTTTGAGTTCCTAGGGCCCTTGGGAAACGTGTCATTCATGTGCAGAAATCGGAGAATTCTGATATTTTGTTACAGATTTTTATTGCTGAGGAAAAGCAGCTTAATGTGCTCTGATTACCCTGAAGCATCTCGGGGAAGAGAACAACTCGGGGTCACTTTTCTTTATAAAGTGTTAATTACATGAAGTTTCTGACGCTTAAAACAACTTTTTGAATGTATGAACTGCTTTAAACCCATCAGCATTGTTTCTAACACCCTTATTCAGTAAAAATTTAGGCTACATTTTTAGTTTTCCCATCATTCATATTTTCTTTTGAATGCCTTGTAATTTTTCATTTTCTAAAATGTTTATAGTCAAATAATAATATATTTCCTGTTTAACGTTATAACTGCAATCTATAACACTAATACACTTGTAAAAAGACAAAAAGGTGCCCATTATCCTGTAATTCCTTAAACTTTTATTTCCCCCAGTATTTATGTTATCATACGTGTACGCAGTTGAAATTTGTTCATAACTCTGTATGTAGGTTTTTTGTTTAGCCTGTCATACATGTGTGCTCGTTAATTTAGTGTGAATGGTTACGGCTTTTCATCTCTGTCTAAAACGCAGTGTAGGACAAAACATATTCTCTCCCCTTCTGTGTTGTTGAAGGACTGTCATTCTGCTTCAGGGGATAACATATTCTTTATGGTGCTTTACTTAGTTTCCATTATCTTGACTCACCTCTTTTTAAACTGTAAAGACTTTTTCGGCCAGAAGTTTTCAGATACAAGCATCAGAAGCCTAACCTTTTATCATGATTCATGCATCAGACTGTTTTCTCCGTACCCTATTCACCTCTCAAATTATTGGCAGCAACCAACGCTGCCATTGTGTTTCTTTTCCTTTCCTTTTACGAATTCAGCCTCTCTTTTCATTCTAATTTGTATCCTGATTTAACTCATGGCCGTTTTTCCTAGTATTAGTTTGTCCTGCTAGATCTAACTCAGGGCATTTTGATACATCCTGACAGAAGCAATAGATTATTGAGATGACCACCAACAATTTCACCAAGAGAAATTTAGCTCCTCCCCCTAGTAACACATGTTTTTACTTCTTTCTTGTTTTGACTCATTTTTTATTTTTATTTTATCGCATATTTTTAAAGATCTTTTTAAGGCAAAATATTCTTTATGATGTCTTTTCAGTATTAGTAAGTGTAGTATGTTTAAAAATTGTTAGCAAATAGTTTACCAAAAACAAACAAACAAACAAAAATCAGCCCACAGAATCAGATAAAATGTTTCAGATATGGTGGATGCTTGCTCACTTTATAAGTGCTTAAGATGGATATTTATACCATGACTTGTGAGAAACTATTGGCTGTGGGCTGTGAGAAATAGCACCAAGACTATGTAATTGAAGAGGAAGTGCCTCCCACTGATTTGGTGGATCCTGTTTAATTTTTATAGTAATTACATAGAGTAATATTTTGTCTTCCCATTGAACTATACTTTTGACAGATTATACTTCATTTCACTTCAAACCCTAACTTTATGTTTGCCTAAAAAGTGTGAAGGTAGACGTTTCCAAGAAAATAGCCTTAGAATTGTTCTGAGTATTCATTAATATAAAAATATTGAACTTTGAGAATTTTAAAAGAAAGTGAAAAATTACCTTAAATGACATTATGCTGATGTTACATATGCTCTTTCTCTTTGACTTAAAATACTATTTCAGCCATCCATGTATTAAACATTTTGAAATAGCTATAGTAGTAGTGATGATAGTTATTTTTCTCTGGAACTCAGCCTCTTCACAGATGATTTTGTGTTCTGAGTTAAACAAGTTCAATGGCATAAATAAGTCTAAATGAAAAAAGGGTTTGAAAGTAGTATTTACCTTTTTAATTCTGATAGCTCAGTTTTTATAGTATTGTTATATGCTTCAAGGAAGCCAAATAAATTTTCATTTTGGTGCAGTGAGTTTATTTCTCATTGTCGAGCAGAACATCTTTCTTGTAGTGCTCAATAAATATTTGACCAGGTGTCTTAGAAATTTATTACAAATGCTGAATATTATAAAAGAATTGGAGTTAGGGCATGCAGGTTGCCATTTGTGTGAAAAATATGTCTCTTGTGTCAAAAGGAATTTTAGGTCTTTTTGTTTAAAGGAATTAAAATTGGGTTGGGTTTTCTTTTGCACTTCTGTTCTTATGTCATAATTAATTACAATGAGCTATCTAGGAAATTGTATCTTAATTTTAAGTATTTTAGGAGTTGACATCTAATTTTAACTTTTAAAATAAAAGTGCTATTTTTCCTTAACTTTGGGAGTCTGTCTTGAAGAGCATAAGAGCTTCAGGAAGCTGCCTTTTTCTTCTATTAGGAGAAGTTTACAAATAAATACTGCATTTAAGATGTTCAGGAAGCTTGTGAGTTGACTTACTTCATTTGTTACCAGGATGATTAATTCTTCTTTTGCTTTGATAAGAAATGGTACTCTAAAAGAGAGCCCTAGAGTTTTGAGTACAACTTTGAGTTAAAAAAAAAAAAAGTAGATACTGTATATATCTGTTCTGGTTATAATATGCTTATGACTTTTAAGGTTCATGGGTGGAAAATATTTATTTTTGACTGCTTAATGTTAATTTTAAGAAGATCAACTCTTTTATTTAAAAGCTATATATTATCAGTCATTCTATAGAATTATTTTTATTTAACAGCTTTAATAGAAAAATTAAAGAGAAAAATTTGATATTTAATGATACTTTCCCGGGAGGGGAAAGAAAAGAAACTCAATAAACAGGCTTTCCCCTTCTTAATCATCTTTTATTATTGGTTTAGGGCAAAAACTACTCAAAATATTTAATCTCAGAAATTCTCTGAAATCTGAATTGAACTGATATATGGATATATAAGATTCAAATTTTTTATCTTGATGCTTTAGTTTTTCCCTGTTGATAAATTTCAAATTCTAATTTCTAACAAGGAGAAGGAGCTTGACAATCAGGGATTTAAAGAGATCTAACTGATTAGTCTGTTGTCGCCACTGACAGGCTGTTGGCAAGTGAAGTTTACCTGGTGGAGTGTTAAGTCCCTCCTCCTCTTGTAACTGATTAGAACTGCTTGCTTAAGGTTGTTTGTTGGGTTAATGGGAGTATGGATATTAAGATTACTTAATAAGGTTTAGTAATGATGTGATGTTACATTTCTAAAACAAAGACATTAATTTTGATATTATGTGCATCATTTTTTTAGACCTCCTTAGCTACATATTTTGCTCAAGAAACTTTTGGGAAACAGTACAAACAAACTGTAGGACTGGATTTCTTTTTGAGAAGGATAACATTGCCAGGTAAGAGACTAAAAGTATAACAGAAAATTGTGCAGATTTTACAGTAAGAGACATAGGCAGAAATGTGTAAAATAAATTTGGGGGCTGCTTCTACATGAAAACATACGTAATCAGTAAATTTATCTTAGGAAGGTTAATTTTCATCAGCATCTACCATAAAGACATTGTCTATGGGTGTGAGAATAAAGTTCATATATGAATACTTCTCTACTTTCCTACTATTTTTGACTACTACAGATTTTTCGAGGATAAACAATATAGTTGCTTATAAAATTTTAAAACGTTTTAAAGAAATCAAATGCTATACAATTATCAACAGATACTATATAAACTAAATGGAAAAGACTGGAAAGGATTATTTTTTTAAAATATTATTTTGATTAGCCTCTGCTTCAATTTTTTGTTTGAGAGAAAGTTGGACCAGAAGTATAATGTAGCTATGGAACTTCTGTGCTCTAATATGTGAATGCTGTTTTATGCAAGGCAGCATGAAATTGCTGGCATTTAATAGACCACTAAAATTTAGGGTCCCTAGGCACTCATAAAAATACAGTTTGAGCATTCAAGATGTTTCAGTTCACCATGCAAAGAAACTATTTAGATGCCAGTTGCAGCACATTTTGTGGGGAATACAGGGAAATAATAACAAAAAAAGAGTGGTTTCTGTTTTAAGTTAGTTTCTGAACAATTGGGGCTTTAAAATGCTCTGTCCATTCACTGTGATGGTTAAATTATATGTTTAAAGTATTTTATTAAAAGCAGTTTATCATGATTAACCTTATAAACCAGTGTGTCCCTCTCCTCTCTGAGGAAACCCATTTGAATAAAAACAGTTGCAAGTGTAGTGTCAGAATCATATGCTGGAATATGAGTGATAGTAGAAAGGGTTTAATAAAATCCAATATTATTGAAATATTTTAATCTCTCAAACACTCCCATCTCTCAGATAGCTTTCCACGCAAGTTTTAGAGCAGCTAATGAAAACTCTTGGTAATTGAAGGTTTTCTGCGTATCTTACTAGTAATATACTCTTATATTTGTGATGGTCTGTATTTATTTGGCTACCAATGAGAAATAAATTAGAAGATAGAGTTATGAGAAAAGAATTCTAATTTTCCATTATGGAGTTATTGTTCAGCAAGAGGTTTAAATGAGAAACATATGCATATTTAGTTTCATTTGTATTTTCTTTTAATGTATTCAAAACTGAAAGTCTCATTTTATTTTCATTCTGTTATGGATAGGTTACTGCTACATTCATAATATTTACAGCAGTCACTAATAGAATTCATGCACTATCACATACTATATATGCTGAAAATGTATTTTTGTAGCAGGTTTTTTCAGAGATGGCAGTTGTACACAGAGAACCTCAGTATATACTTAGTTATTGACTATTTTCTCTTGATGCTAATTAGCAAAAGCGCCATCTTTCTGTATCATTAATATTGTTAATTTTTTTCTGAATTTTTAGTTCAAAGGCTTAAATAAAGGAGCAAGCACTTACTCAAACATTAAAAACATTTTGACTTGTTTTGAACATTTTATATATTTGGTACATGTGATGATTCCTGATCTGTTATACAATACTAACCAATTTTTAAATTTTGATTATTTTGCAGAAAATATTTGGTATTTTAGAAATCCAAATTTATAGTATAATATTTTAGAGTTAGAAAGTATTTAGGTTAAAAAATGATATTAGGAAATATATAGTCAGTGAATGTATATTTTAATTTCCCTGATTCAGTTTTATTTTGATGGGCAGAGTTCCAGAAAATTTTTTTTTTGAGATGGCAATTGGTTTTATGCTACTTAATGGACTCAAAATTATGGTAGAAATTTCAGTAGGAAAAAGTTGTTTTAATGTATCTTGATTTTATATAATTAATAGGTACATTAAAAAATAAGGTGAGTAAATTACAAAGTTCATAGTGTATCCTTAATATATGTTACCTTAATTTTAATTCATTGTAACTGTTAAATGTAGGATGATCAATATTTGTGTCATTTGCTTGAACATTGCAGGTAGCATTATTGGATTTATAGTAGAGCAGCATAGTAATCAAATCTAATATTTGTTAGTATTCCAGTAACTCATATCCATTCAGATTGTTAGTGGTGTAATACCTCCTGCCCATCTACTCACATTCTCTTCATGCATGTTTTCAAGGTCATTACTTTGCAAATACTCATCCATTTTAGTGTATTTCATGATCCGGTATGCTGTATAGTCTGGATGCAACCACTGTGCAGATTTTACTGCTTAAAATAGTGTATCTGTTAGTCAGAGATTCTGCTGATAGAGCTTCTTAAGAGCCTTAGTCAAAATACTTTCAGGAAGCTTGTGGGTACAGTCCAGTAAACAGCGTTCTACTGTGAAAAGGATTTCTAAGTCTTTAGTACAAGAAGTGGGCAGACTTGTGTTTTTAGTTCCATCTTGACTATGCAGCACTTTAAGTAAGGTTAACCAAGGCACCAAGTGTACTTTTACAAGGTCACTGTTGAATCCTCTTTGTGGCTTTGATTCATACCAAAAGCAACTTACCTGTATTTTGTCACCTCATTTATTTTATTTTATTTTTTCCCCTAGTTACATGTTATTTCTTACAGAGGAGCAGGAATTTTGTACCATTTTGCATTTGGGATTAGATTGCTGACAATTTTCTTAATGTTTTTTATTAGTTAGAAAATTATATAGATTCTTGATTTTTAAAAATTTTACAATATTGGTTATTTAAATATTGGTTATTTACATAGCTTTATAAGTATGCCATTTTGAAAATATACTGGGGGACTTCATGTTTATGGCTGCAAAAACTTAAGTGAATGTTGATTTGAATTCCATGTTTATGCGATTTCATTTATTTTTATTTTTATTTTTATTTTTATGTGTTAATAAGCCTCAAGTTCAAATGTGGAAATTAAAAATATATTTCTAGATATATGAAATAACTATAAAGTTAGTATTTGTTGAGGTTATAATGATAGTAAAAGACTTTCTTTTTGGCTAGCATTGTATATTAATGAGTTATCAGTAATGCATAACCGTTTTTTATTTCTGAGGCACTAGAATATGTATGTTAAGAAAACAAGCCAACCACAACAAACTGTTTATTTGGAAAGGTATGGATTTAAAAAATACCCTCAACACATAAATATAAACCACTTAGATGGAGACAATTGAATAAATGATTTAGATTCTTCAGATGATTGTCATCAGAATTTGAAAACATGTAATGGAGATCATGTTCCTAAAGTTATAGTTGAAGTTTCACAACACTTGATTCAGATGGGATCTGAATATCAGATCTTAAAGGAAAAAAGCTTCGTATACCTTAATATGAAGTTAAGTGATAGGTTTTATTATCCTTGAAAAAAATGGTATTAGGTGCCTTTTATTAAGTGCTGCCTAAAATCTTACTCTAAAAACATTAATATTGTTAAACATTGATTGTAAAGAGTTTTCCAAGTAAAATGGATGGAGTTCTTCCCGTTTACCTAAGGGCGTCTGAAAGTATTTGATATGATTCTGGTTATGTCTAGCCCTACCTTACCTGCTTAATTTGAGACAGCATCATAGGGGAATGATTTCAGCTTTGAATCTTGAAAATTTAGATTTTTAACAAATTAGGTTATACGAGTTGTTGGACAAGCCTTAGTCTGTGACATTGTGGTTTTCGTATTCATAGAGCTTTAAGAACGTTTCTGTCTTTACTCTGTGAGCGTTGAAAGTGTGTGTATGTGGGAATGATGACGGGTGATAAACTTCAGTAGCTCTCATTAATGCTAATGGAAGTTCCTCATGTAAATCCTCTGCATGTTGGCAGATGGAACAGACCTACATCGAAATAATGGAAAGATTGTAATGCAGACCCAACAAAACTTAGAGTTAAGGGCAAAACTTGGCTGGTTGGTCCAGTGGCGTACTTTCATTTGCAAAGTTGAATAGTGTGACTAACATTCTCTGATTTTAGTGTTTTACATTGGTATAAAAATTTATATCTTTATAGTCCTTTTTAATTTTTTGTTTTTATTTTTGAAGTGAGACCATTTTTTTAGTTTCTGAGTTTTTATTTTGAGTTTTCCTGATTTGCAAATCATTCAGGAAGATACATTTTTGGTGAGGGAGCTTATTTTGAAGGTACTGAGATTTTGTCTACCTTTGGAGAAAACTGCATGATTTTGCTAGGAGAAATAGTTTGAAATGTTAAACAAAAAGCATATTGAACATGGTCTTCTTTTAAGTCATGAATTGTATTGATTAGAGAGAGTAGCTTATTATAAAGTTTTCTATCAACCAGATAATTTGCAAAATGAACAACAAAAATTTAAAGATTGCTTTGTAGTTTAGAATGTTTTTACAATGCTTGTGTGTGGAAAAAGGTTTGATACACTATTTTATGAAAGCTTTGAAGCCATATAATTAATGCTTTGAACAGGTATAAATGCATCATAACATTTAGTGATACATGGGGTGTGTATCCTACCTCACTTCTGAAGAGGGTAATCAAATGTGTTTGTATTTTCTAAGTTAAATTTGAAAACATGTAATTTTTTATTATGTTTATTATTGCATATGATATCTGTCATTCAAATTTTAAAAATTCATTCATTTGAGTTGAAGGTATGGGTCTATTTTTGTTGTCTTTTATCATTCTGTGGGTTTTAGAACCTTTACAGTGTGGAACTTAACAGCACAATTTATTATATGCAATAGGGTAGGTTAGTGTATAAAGTTCAATTTTTATTTTAAAGTGTATTTCTTGCCCCAAGTACAAATGCTTTATTGTTCTATTTTCTGTTTAAGAATTTTTTTTTAAGGTTTAAGAAATTTATGAGTTAATGCTTTCTTTCTTTTCCTTTGTTTGGAAGGTAATTATAAATGTGGTTCCCTGGAAATGGAGTAAAACTATAAACCTAAATTTCCACTATGATTTCTTTTGATAACATTACTTCATAGTTCCAAATATCTGACTACGTGAGTCTGCAGAATAAAAGGCAAATTAGGCTCAGGGTTTCTGATGGTGATTTAGTGTTCTGTGAAACTGGATTCAGTTGTTACATTGTTACTTAAGAATTTTGTATTCTCATTTTTGTATTTTTTTTATATTTTAGGAAACGTGAATGTTACTCTTCAAGTTTGGGACATAGGAGGGCAGACAATAGGAGGCAGGATGCTGGATAAATACATCTATGGTGCACAGGTATGATATGAATTCTGTGATGGCCTCGACCCTGAAAGCACCCCTCTCACACACGTGACTGGACGCGTGCTGAGGTGGCCTCTGACATGCAGAGGGGCTCAGGTGCACTTGTGCTGGTGCATTGGCTCCATCTTCCCCAGGCACCGTTTGGGGCAATTGGGTCGGGACTGTGTGACTCCTAGTGGCTTTCACGTGCTACTTGTATTGTAAGAAATTATCGTCAGCAATTGAGTAAATGTAGTGATAATGGATACTTTAATATTTATTAGCTGGTGTCATAATAGTTACTGCTTTCAAAATACATAAGCTGAATGCATGGAAAGTATAGAAAGGAAAAATTTAATTCCATTTTAAGTTGTGGGGACAAAAAGCATATTTATATGTCTCTGTATTTTTGTGCTATGAACTAGTCTAAATATTTATAGTTCTCCAGATTTAATAGATATGTCAATTATTGTACTAGAAAACTAAGTATGACTAATTATATGTATGAAACACATACACTGTTTTAACATGGTAGTGATGTCTTTTCAGAAGAAAAATGTATATATTATATAACAAAAATTATTTGACAACGAGCTAATATAGACATAATTTATGGTTTTAAACTAAATTATTGTACAAATAGGAAATGTGCATGGTAGTAGTATACTTTAAAAAGTTGTAATTACGGACATGCTATTAATTTTTTATTTTTCTTCCACTTTTAATCAGTGTGTCTTTCACATCACCATGGGGCGTTGGGGAGTGTTTGATCTTTTCAGTGCGAGAATCATAACTTGGTTATGTGGAACTGTGGTGTTCATAAGAAATGCATCTAGGAGGTGAAGATATACCATTAAGCACTCTCCTTCATGAAGTTTGATGATTGTTAAATACCATTGCTTTAATTTTTGATGGAAAATAGATTCTGAATTATTTTCTAACATGAATTAGGCTCATAGGGTTCTGAATCATGTATAAAAGCCCTACTTTTGTTTTTTATATTATTGATACATTGATTGGGCTGTTAGGACTCTTTCTTCTTTGCCTTTTCTTCTGCATTGTTCTTTGTCTCCTGAAAAGTCTTTCTGCTCACTTAATATTTTCTTTTATTGTTTTTGATTTTTTTATTTAAACTGATTATATTTAAAGTGAATATTTAAGCTAAAGAAAAATTGTTGAACAGAGATTTGTGGGCATCAGCAGTCCTTGTTTCACTCACATGGTTGGTAAAATGGGATTTGAAAATAACAATCTCTTTCCACTTTGGTCCATGAAGATCCATCTTCAAGGACACATATTGGATTAAAAAAAAGAAAATTAGATTAGTCAAGCTTTTTATGATTTTGATTCTGAGTGTCAAATAGAATATCTTTTTATGGTTTATAGATATAGCTAGAGTTAGTGGAGAACAGGAAGATTTTATGTATCTCAGCGTAAATATAAAATTCAATTAATAAATTTATTTAAAATTTACGGGAATGTAACATTCATGTATTGGATTCTTTTAATTTTACCATATGTTGAATAATTAAAAAAGTTATTGTTTGATATATTTAAATTATTTAAAGTTTGTTAATATAAAATGGTATTATACACAAATTAATATTGATGTGAAATTCACATAATATAAAATTAACCACTTTAAAGTATATATCAGTGGCATTTAGTACATTCACAATGTTCTATGACATCCCCTAAAATCACTTTTTGTATAGTATCTGTTTTATGCTATTACATATGTGCTTATAATCAGTAGGCATTAGTGGGCAAGTTTGTAGAAATTTCCATCTTTTTTGAGAGCACAGTACTTGAGTTTAGTAAAATTTCTCTGTTCTCTTCCAATGTACCTCTTATCTTGGGAGGAAGAGAAGGTTGTGTATTTTTTTAGAACTTGTTATGTAAGATTTCTATTTTGAAGGTACATGTCTTTTTCTCATTGATGGTGTCTTATTTCTATTTTACAATTTCTGTGAATGTTGTATGCATACACCATGTTTTATTAAATAATATAGTATGGTATTTCTAAGAAGTTCGTGGACATTTTCACAAAATTGTCTCAGGAAACTAATCATTCTGAGATGATAAAATGAATTGTCATAAATTAATGATAATATAATAAATTTTCTCTGCTTTCCAAAGACTCTAAGTTAAATGCTATGTAAAATATATAAAGTACATTTACCAGTGATTTCTTTTGTTAAAATATGTGTAAAGTTTTTATTCGGGTCAGAGAAGCTCTTATTACAATTCGCTACCGTACATTGGGGGAAATGTTACTTTTCTAAAACAGTGCTTTCAAATCATTCTAATAGCATTTTAATATATTTATCAACTTTATATTATATCATATAATTATTCTTCAAAGTGGGTCAATACTGTTTCTAGAGTTGTAGATGCTATCTATTGCCTATCTCATGAATAATTTGGATTTTAGTGCACAAGTTACAGGATAGAACTCTTCCATAAATAATACTTTGGTGAGCTGTTTTGAGAACATCAGTTTAATGTATTGTTAGGATTTTGTTTTAGGTTCTCTAGCCTGTATTGGGTATAGAAAGAATTATCTTAAACTCATCGGGGCTATTAAGCTAGTGAATCTGTTTTTTAAAAAGCTTTTTAAAAACATCCATGGAGAAGCTTATTTACTGTCTGGTAATTAACTTAGTTTCAAATAAAACTGATTATTTTACCTTCTTCACCCCCCCTCCCCCCGCGCCCAGTAGTATTAAACTTTAGTAATAGCCTGTTGAATAATAGTGTTGTTTGAAACAAAATTGAATTGACACCCAAGAAAGAATTAGTGAGATATTTTGACAAGAACTAGTTCTAAGAATTGAAGTAAATCCCAGTTAAATTCCCAGATTTGGAATTACCTTCAAATTTTCTGGGAGTCTTCAGAAAGATGTTATAGGCTATTTTTCATAGTGGTTACGAGCAAACACACAGTTCCTAGTGTTTAGTGCCCCGTAACCTGTGGCTAACAGAGGCTAATAACAAACCTCAGAGAAGGACTGCATGTTTCATTTTTGTAGCTCTTTCCATCCTGGAATCTAAGTGGTTTGCAAACACTGCTCTACTGAGCATAAGCTCAATGAAGTATAGTCATTTGTGAGGTAGAACATAACTAGTATTGTGTGCCAGTGCCCCACACAGATGAGCCATCCTGTGAACCACCAACAAAAGGATTTGGTGTCTGTATGACAACTGGGGAGAGCTCACATCTGAAAGCTGGACATCCTGAGACCCTCTGCTCTTTTTTCCTAAGAATTTTTTAGTTGGATATTTGCCAACTTATAACTAATTATATTTGGAGACCTCCCTTGCTTTACTATTTCTTCTTACAGGTTGTACTTATTCAGTAAAGTATATGTTGTTATGACTATTGTATAACCTATATGATTTAATTTATTTCTATATATAACTAAAAAGTAAAGTACATTATTCATCATACATATCAGGGAAAAAAATTACTTACTTTTTGAGAATAGGGGACCTTTCATTTTTGGGAAGGTTAAATTGTGTGTGGACTGTGCCTTATTAAATTTTAGAAGTAAATCTATGAAATACCTTCCAAGATGGTTGTGTTGCCACCAGTGTTTGTTTCTGCAAGACTGCTACCAGTTATTCCTTTGAAAATGGTATCAATTTGATTTACTGACTCATCATGCTTATTAGGTATGGTGGTAAGTGAAATAGATGAAAACAAAGTACTATATGAAGTAACTTTTATGTAATATTTACGAAAAGTCTTGAAGTGTACAAAGAAAAGGGAATTGCAGGGGGGAAAGTGATGTATTGAAAATGGAGGAGATTATTGTTGAAGAATTTGAAAATATAGAAGGATTTATTAAACTTGAAATCTGATTTCCAAAAGTCATGGCAGAAAGATTTGGAAAGACAAGGAGCACTTGTAGGGTAAATTGGGAAGAGGAAGCACAGGGGTTAGTATGGGGATAAAGACGTGGGAAAAGGGCGAATGGCGGATACATGGGTGGTAAAAGAGGGTATCAGGGACATAAGACACGGTGGTGGGCTTAGATATCTACCACATTACCAAGAAAATTATTTCTAGTAATCCCCAGTAGATTATTTTCAGGCTTCAGTTGTTAGCAAGATGTGTTAGATTTCTGAGGGAGTTGCATTTTCTTTTGGCTGAGAAGCTGATAGAATTCTAGAAGGAGTCAGAAGAGGTCTGGATTGGTCCACGTGGTGAGAGACTCAGCGCTTTGAGGGGCTTGTATTATAGGCTCCCAAGAGGTGAGTTCTTAGAGGTCTGGCTCTGGTGTGCGGAAGCTGGTGGGCAGAGGCCCTGGGAGCCAATGTCTGCTTGCTTGTATGAGCTTTCGTAGTTTGTGTCTTTCAAAGAATTGGTCCATTTCATTTAAGTTGTCAAATTTTAGCCATAGAGTTGTTTATATTATTCCTTTATTATCCTTTTAAAGTCTGTGGGATGAGTAATAATGACCCCTTGTTAATTTGTCTCCTTGCTCTTCTCCCTCCCCACTCCCTGCTTTTTGATAAACTTCTAGAGAGTTACCAGCTTTTGGTTTTGTTAATTTTATTTATTGTTTTCCTCATTTGAGTTTCATTGATCTCTATTGTAATTTTTATTTTTATTTATTTTCTGCTTACATTAGGCTTAAATTGCTCTTCCTCAGTTTCTAAAGTGGAAGCTCAGGTTATGGATATTTCTTCTTTTTCTAATATATACATTCAGTGCTGTACACTTTTCCTCTAAGCACTATTGCTATATTTCAAAAGTTTTGATAGGTCATGTTTTTATTAGCTTAAGATATTTTTTCACTTCTCTTGAGACTTCTTTTTTGACCCATATGTTATTTTGAAGTATGCTGTTTAATTTCCAAATATTTTGAGTGTTTCTAGCTATCTTTCTATTGCTGATTTCTAGTTTAATTCCATTATAGTCTATCTACTGACATGCTTTGTATGATTTCTATTCTTATAAATTTGCTAAGGTACATTTTATGGTCCAGAGTGTAGTCTATCTTGGTGATTGTCTCATGTGAACTTGAGAAGGTATAAATTTTAATGTCATTGGATGGACTGTTCTGTAAATGTCAATTAGATGATGCTGATTGTTAGTGCTGTTTGGGTTCAGCTTACTGGTTTTCTGCTTGATGTAACAATTAATGAAAAGGGGGTGTTGAAGTGTCCAGTTATATTACTGGATGTGTGGATTTGGAATTCCTTAGAGTCATCTCAGTTTTGGTCTCATGCCTTCTGATACTCTGTTATTAGTGGTATGTATGGGAAAGATTGTTATGTCTTCTCGGAGAATTGACCCTTTTATTATTATGCAATCTTTATACTTTAAACAGTTTTCCTTATTCACAAACCTGTTTTGTCTGAAATTAATGTAGTGACTCTAGCTTTATTTTTATTAATGTTAACATGGTATTTCTGTATCCCCTTACTTTTAACCTGTGTCTTTATGGTAAAGAGAGTTTCCTGTAGGCAACATATAGTTGAGTCTTGTTTTTCATATGCTCAGACAATCTCTGTTTTTTAATTGGTATATTTAGATCATTCACATTTAAAGTGATTATTGATATAATTGGGTTAATACCTGTCATATCATGTATGTTTTCTATTCCTTATTCTTGTTCTTTGTTTCTTTCTTTCTCTGTTTTGGTCTTCTCTGGTTCTACTTTTTTTATTATTTTTTTACTTTTACTTTTATCTTCTCTCTTAGCCTATCAATTTTACTTAAAAATCTTTATTTTAGTAATTTCTCTAGAGTTTGCAATACAGAATTTTAACTAATCTAAGTCCACTTTCATATAACACTATGTTGCTGCACATGTAGCTCAGAAACTTCATAAAAGAATATTCTCAATGCATCCCCCCCCAATTCCTTATGGCATTGCTGTAATCATTTCCCTTGTCCATATGCTAAAATCACTTAATACATTATTAATGTTATTAGTTTAAACAACAAACACTTGTTTCTTCTCTGATACTCTACCTTTCTTTATAGAGAACTGAATTTCTTATCCGTAATATCATTTCCTTCTCTCTGAAGAACCCCTTTTAACATTTCTTACAGGGCAGGTGTGCTGGTTATGAATTCCTTTAGTTTTTGTTTGTTTGAGAAAGTCTTTATTTCTCCCTCACCTATGAAGGATAATTTTACACAAGAATTCTAGATTGGATTTTTTTTCAACACTTAAATATTTAACTTCATTCTTTTCTTACTTACATGCTTTCTGACAAGAAATTCTCTAATTCTTATCCTTGTTTCTCTATAGATAAGGCATTTCCCGCCCCCCCCCCCAGCTTCTTTCAAGATTTTCTCTTTATGTTTTGTTTTATGTAGTTTGAGTGTAGATTTTTTTTGTTTTTAGTTTTTATCCTGTTTGGTGTTTTCTGAGATTCCTGGAACTGTAGTTTGATGTCTTTAATTAATTTTGGCAATTTCTTGGTCATTATTCAAATATTTTTTAAGCTCCATTTTCTCTCCTTTTTTTGGTATTCCAGTTATAAGTATGATACACCATTTAGAATTGTCCCATAGTTCTTTGATATTCTGTTTTATTTATTCTTTTTTCTCTTTGCATTTTAGTTTTGGAAGTTTCTAGTACCTTCAAGTTCACTGATTCTTTTCTAGGCTGTTTTCAGTCTGCTGATGAGCTCATCAATGGCTCTCTTCATTTCTGTGACACTATTTTTGGTATCTAGCATTTCCTTTTTATTCTTTTTATTTTTAGAGAGAAAGGGAGAGGGAGAGAAAGAGAAACATCAGTGTGAGAGCAAAAGATTGATCAGCTGCCTCCTGCACGCCCCGTACTGGGGATGGAGCCTGCAACCCAGGCATGTGCCCTGACCAGTAATTGAACCAGCAACCTTTCGGTGCTTGAGATGATGCACCAACCAACTGAGCCACACTGGCCAGGGCTGCTGCTGCTTTTATTTTATATCCTCACCCCAAGGATATGTTCATTGATTTTTAGATAGAGAGAAAGGGGGAGAGAGATACACACACAAACATTGATGTGAGAAACATCGCTCTGTTGCCTTCCTACCGGGGATTGAACCCACAACCTAGGTATGTGCCCTGACAGGGAATTGAACCCGCAGCCTTTTGATGTATGGGATGCTCCAACCAAATGAGCCACCCGGCCACGGCTCCTTTATATTATTCTTTAAAATTCCCATCTCTTTGCTTATGTTACTCACCTGTTCTTGCATGTAGTCTACTTTTTTTTTTATTAGAACCTTTAACATATTAAATCATAGTTGTTTTAAATCCTTAGTGTGATAATTCCAAATCTGTATTATATCTGAGTATGATTCTAATGATTGTTTTTTCTTTTCAAAGTGCCTTTTAGTGTTCTAATTTTTTGTTGAAAGCTAGACGTGATGTATTGAGTAATAAGAACTCAGACAAGTAGGCCTTTATTGTGAGGTTTTATGTTAACTTGGCTAGGAGTTAGTCTGTGTTTAATGTTAGCTGAAGCTATAGGTGCCAGAGACATCAAATTTCTCTATGTCCTTGAGTTTTCCTCTCCTTTTTTCTGGGTATCTTAAAGGATTCTTTGTGACTTGAAGTTTGTGTCTTGTAGCTCTTTCAACTGTAATCCATTACTATCATACTGGAGCTCTGTTGGTGTTGTGGCAAAGTACGAGGGAGGGGAAACATTCTGTACTTTTATGATTAGGTCATGGCCTTTCAGTGGCCTGTGACCCTGGGCTGTGACCTTTATAGGTGTTTCTTAGCTCTTCCCACTTTTGTGAGACAGGATGGATAGAGGGGGCTGGAATAGGGAACTGCCCTTCCTCTGTGTCCTCATCTAACACTCTGATTGAGCTTTTTCTCTTGGTGAGGATGCCTTTTTTATGGATAATGCTCTGTGCACATTTTATAATGATTACTTTCTTCCTTTCCTGCCAGAGCCAGGAAGGAATCTTTCTTGACTCTACCATGAGGATCTGGTGGGTTTCCTGGAGGTAAAAACTCACTCTCTCTAAGACTGTGTCCCCTAGGAATTTCTCATTTTCAAACTAAACCACACTCAGCCTTTAGCAGTTCATCAAATTTATCATTTAAATGTTTCTACCATTTACTGGCTCTAATAATTGCTGCTCTAGGTAAGCAGATTTGGGTTATGACTCTCTGAATTTACCTCTCTCTCTAGATTTCAGGGTGGAAATTTGCCTGCCAAACTCAGCTCTGTTATATCCAAGAAAAGTAATTTACTTTCAGTTTGTTTAGCTTTTTTCTGATTGTAAGGACAGATGTGATGACCTCTAAGCTCTTTACATGTTGAAAGTAAAACTGAAAGTCCTGGAAATTTTTTTTTCCCTTTATTTTTTTAAAATTTATTTTTTAATTATAGTTGATATACAGTATTACATTAGTTTCAGGTGTACAACACAGTGATTAGACATTTATATACTTTACAAAGTGATCACCCTAATAAATCTAGTAACCATCTGCCCTGGAATTTCTTTTATATTTTAATGTTTTGGTTTTGTTATAGTTCCTTCTCAAATTTCACCATAGTGGTGAAGGTCAAAACTAGTTCAAAATTGTCATCTTAGGAGCAAAGATAAAATCATAGTTTTTACATTATTAAGAATGGGGTATATGAACAGATAGAATTTTGAGTTGGTGGATAGCTAGATTAATGAAAAAGTGCTTATCCTTCTATCTTTCTTTTGAGTCCTAGAAGATTTATAGGTATCACTGACTGAGAAATACAGGACATATTGGTGTATATCAGGAATTGGCAAACTTTCCCTTACAGGGCCAGATAGAAGACATTTTAGATTCTGCAGACCACACTGTCTCTGCTGCAGCTACTCAGCTCTGCAGTTGTAGTGCAAAAGCAGTTATTGGTAACACTTAAAATAATGAGAATGAGTATATTTCAATGGAAGTTTATTTAAAAATATGGGGTGTGAGCTGGATTTGATCTGTGGGCCATAGAACCCCTGGTCTAGATCAGTAGTATTTAATTGTTATTCCATAGCTCTGTCTAGTAATAATTATCAAGAGATGGTAGCCATGTTTTATTTGCACATGTTCTGTCATGTTCAGATATTGACCCATGTTGACATGAAGATTTGCATATATTAATTAGAATGGTTTCAAAAATCTTATGGTTTAAGAGTCATCATAGGTCAAGGCTCAATTTATGAGTGTAAAAACTACCTTTAAATTGCTTTAAAACTGTGATTCTTTTTTCACTCAGAATAACAAAAAAATTCCCAGCAATCATGTATGTTAGTTTTTAAATAAGTCTATTTCTTATTACTTCATTTAATCATTTAGATATGGCAGATATTATAAAGGTAGATGACAGAGCATTGCCCAAGGTCAGTAGATAGTAGGGTCTGGACTGCAACCCAACAGTGATTTGACTTCCAGAGCAGAGTTCTTTTAACACAATATATAATCACATATGACAACTGGAGGTATATTCAATAGACTGAAGAGTAGCTTTCTTCAGAGGTCAGTTCTGGGTCTTATTCTTAAGAAGAAAAGTAATTCTGTGTTGGGCATTATTTCAATGCATTTGGGACGACAGACAGAAACAGATGTCCAGGTTACCTAAATGAATCAGGTAAGTGCTTTTGCATAATAATTATAGAATATTTAAACTGGAAAGGATCTTAGAGACTCTTTAACTCAGTGATCTAATTTTAGAGGCAAATAACCCAGGACTCAGGGAAAATAAGTGACTTGGAGCCAGTGTAGTTTAATAAACGAGCATGGTACTGGAAGATCATAACAGTAGTATGCTAGTGCCAGTTTGGGAGGGTTGCTGTTAGGTTTAGGAGTTTCTGTGAGCCAGTTGTTGAATACATTTATGATTAAAAGTTATATGTACATTATAAATTATATTAAAAACAAATATATGCTCAAAATGCACACTTACTAATTTTGCTATATATTTTTGTTATCTATGTTTTGGAGATTGTTTACGTTTAGTGTATCTGTGTGGTGGAGATGCTGTATAGTGGTGTCTACCCAGCTCTGTGATCAGTGAAATGACTTTGATAGTTTGAAAATGGCCACACGGCAGTATTTACACCACAGAAATGAGCAAATGCTACAAATAATGCTCTTCTGACCCCCAGCCCTGCCATCCCCCAAGTCAGTTGATTAATATTTACCAGGATATCACTAGCCATGACTTCTGTGTTGGTATGGTTGCCTGTTTATGTGCTTGGCCTTGATGCAAGACTGAGTTCCTTGAGGTTTGAAATTTATATCCCTAGCACCCAGCACAGTGCTAGGCATATAATTGGCAGACAGTTGTTTGTGGAACGAATGAGTGAACTTTATATTCATTCAGTCTTCGATTCAAATTCTGGCTCAATTACTTAACTAGCTGTGTGACCTTGGTTATTTTAACCTGTGTTTATTAGTAAAATGAGAATAGCACCAGCTTTGCACGCTTGTACTGATGATTAATGAAAAGATCTATATATCTGTCTAGTACATTGTAGGTGCAAAAAAGTAGTCAACATTTATGATTATAACCTAAGAAGGAAGAGACGTAAGTGCTATTAGGGTCCAGACTTACATTGTGTGCAGAATTTTGCATTAAGTGTTTGACCACGACCTGGATGAGACTCAAGAATGTGGCAGTGTGATTTTTGTGTGTAAATACTTCTCCTTCCCCACAAAATAATGGGATATATTAAAAGGAATATGATATATAAGAGGCAGGAAGCAATCCCTCTGTTATATTTGGCTTTGTTCGTGCTCTTATTACAGTATCATGTCCAGTTTTACATTGCTCATTTTAAAGAGGATGTCAGAAAACTGTATGGATAGTGTCCTGGGAAGAACCAACAACTATGATTAAAGTAATAGAAAATAGGTCCTTTGAGGCAAGTTTAAGGAATTGAGTTTGTTTATTCTGGAAAGGAGATGGTAAAGGAGTTTCTTAACTACCTTCAAGAACATGAAGGGTTATTACAAGGAGGATACTCGCATGTTCTCCAAATGCACAGAGGGCCAGAAGAGGAAATCGACTTACTTCATTTAAAGAAAATTGTGTTAAAACACTGCAGTGGACTATCAAGGGATGTCATGGGATCTCCATTTTAAAAAATATTTAAAAAGAGCAGCAGCAGATGGTTTTTTATTGAAAGGTTTAAATGTTTGACCTCATGAAAGTAGCAGACAGGATTGTAGACCTTGCAGCTTTTCTACCTCTGTGATAACGATTTTCTTACATTGATTGTAACTTACCAAACATATCCCAGCTATCTTATTGGGCAGCCACTTATAATTTGATAAAGTTATTATTTAGCTTGCTTTGCTTGGTTTGGGTTTATCTGGAATGAAAACATTCAGTACTATCTGTCTGCTAGTAGCTAAATTGAAGTCAGTTTGCATATAAAACAGGCTGCATTTGTATTTTTACATTATCCTAGGCATATCTGAAGCATGATTTAAGAGTATTTAGTATGAATATTATTCTCATGCAGTTTATTACAAATATCCTGTAACTCTTTTGTGACAGGGAATTCTCTTGGTATATGACATTACAAATTATCAAAGCTTCGAGAATTTAGAAGACTGGTATACCGTGGTGAAGAAAGTGAGTGAGGAGTCGGAAACTCAGCCACTGGTTGCCTTGGTGGGCAATAAAAGTAAGTTATTAATGCTTATTTATATACAGTAAAGTTTATTTTCCTATCCTATTGTTTTTATTTCTAAGAAAATTTTGATGTTTGGAAACATAAATAGATACAGCTTTCCTGGAGCAAACAAATTGCTTGAGGAGAAAATTCCTAAAGATGTGTGCAATCTTTTCAATAACATTTTGATACCTGGTCTATCGTAGCTGCTTGCTGCTTTGGCCAATTCCTGGTAAGGTAAGTTCTGTTTGGACAATGTGTGTTTTGGCTTCCTGAGGTCTGAGGAAGCAATGTAGCCTATTAAGAACAGCAACCCAGCTGCAGATTTTATGATATTGCACTGCAGCTTCAGCCCTGCCCCAGAGATTTGGGGAGATACATTTCATTAAATGATCCCCTATTCTAGGAAGGAAGCAGTGTCTGTGTGGAATTTTATGTGCATTGTTTCTTGCTCCCACCTCTCATAAAGATCCTTTCTGAATTTTTTAGGTTCTGAAATACAGATGCTTTTCTTCTTTTTTTTTGAGAAAGTGTGTTATAATGGGGAAAGAGTAGTGCTTGGTAAAAATGATGTATTTGTAATTTTTGATATCCTTTTGGCCTACGATATACAGCATATAAAAATTATATAAGACAATGCAATACAAGACTGTTACTTGGTTCATCGTCCTGCAATGCAGTTACTTGGAAAAGGACTCCTTACTTAGGATTTTCAAATACATAAAGTATTATGATATGACCTAATGTTTTACAACTTATTTGAGGACAGAAAAAGAGAAAATGAATATAAATTATATCATGGAAGATTTAGGTCAGGCGCTATTTCCTGACTACAAGCGTTGTTAAATCAATACCCAACTATACTGCAAAGAGAAGTATCTTCACCAGAGGTCCTTAATAGTAGAGTGCATTTTTTGTCTGTAATTGTTTAGGAAATAGTGCTTCCTAAAGGACTAAACCAAGATTTCTTCATTATGTGGTTTTGCACACTTAGATGAACATTTAATAAATTCAAGCCTTATTTAAAAACCATTACAAAACAGGTGTGAATATCATTTCTCTGAAGAGTTAAAAATACAAATTTTATATTGCTTTTATAAAACACTATTACATATCCACAAGATGTATGGCTTGGGTAAAAGGTACAGTATTTTTTTAAGCTTTAGTAAATTTTGCTCATCTAATTCTAATTGAGTGAATCAGATACTTTTCAATACATTGAAATCCCTCTTTACAAATCACAAGTTTTGATGAGCTTAGGTTCTATATCTAAGTGGGACTTTTTATTTTAGGAGATTGTTTCTTGCTCATTATGTTACCAAAGTATTGGCTTATTTTATGGTTAAATTTGTCCTTTATTTGAGGTTTCCCATCACCTTTTGGGAAATCGTAGAGTAGGGAAGGGACGGAGGTTGGGATTTGTTTTCATTTCTTTCAGGATATAATCTAACCACCATCTGGAGTAATGGCGCAGTGATGCATAATTATATACATTATGTGTTTATGCTGTCCTGTGAGGCATCCAGCGTTGGTTGCTGTCAGAGACAGGATATCAAACTAGATGGGCTATTGAACTGTGGTGGTTGTGCCATTCCTAGGTTAAAAAAAAATTTATATAAGTTATATGAATTTATGCAAAAAATGATTGCAGTGTTATGTTTGAGATTTAATAGCATAAAAGTCAAAAGAGTTTTTTCACTTTTGGCATAGCTCTAACCGCTTTCTTGTATTTATAATACTCTCTTTCAGAATGAGATCACATAACAGAGTATGCAGTCATACAGAATGTTATATATGTAAAATGAAGAGATTTTAGATGAACATTTTCCTGAATATTATTTATTGCATAATCTGTCACTGGCCCAATTTCATATGATCATGTAATGAAAGTTCTTAAAATTTGTGTTTCTAAATTGATGTAACATTCATATGGTAGTGTGGACTTATTTTCTTTTTTGGGGATAAAATTATATTAAAAAGCAAAGACTTTACCTACTGGTTAAAGGCAAGAGAAGGAAACATGATGGGAAGACATCTGAAACTGGATTATTATGCCAATTATCTACACAAGTCATCTTCTGCCTAAATGTGCAATTTAAAATTCTTCATTGTGTCCTATTTTTGCAACTTTAATAGAAAGCATATGTTGAAAAGAAGTAGGTGTCGACTGTGAATATATTGGCATCAGTAGCCAGCTTTTAGCCAAAGTTTAGTAGGAGGATAGGAAATTTCCACACAAAGTGTGTGTCTATGTGCACGCACATGCACGTGCGAGTTTCTTCCATAGTAAGACTTTATGATTATAAAGTTATAAAATCATTTGCTTTTATTAAAATATAGTAAACTCAGAAATTTGGGCTGAGGATTGAAGATAGTCTTAGGTAAGGGTGAATTACGGATTTATTTTTGTAAAAAATTAAGTTTTATTATGTTTAATTATAAAGAGAAACTAGAGTAGGTTAACAAAGTAGTCAGCAGAGAAAGGGACTTGTTTTAATGACATAGACAGAATTGGTAATTAGTAAATTATTTCAATATATGATACTTAAAAGTTATATAATGCTTAAAGCAAATTTATTGAATTTATTCTATATTCTATTCTGAAAAGCTTTAAGGGATTAGTGTTCCTTCTTTGTATGAATTAAGATTTTAAATGAAATATTGAGTGTGGTTAAGATTATAGGACTTTGAATTTAGACAGATTTTGCTTACAAGCCCAGTATATTCACTTTACAGCACTGTGACATCAGAGAAGCTATTTTTTATCTCTAAGCCTCCATTTCGTCTTCTGGAAATAAGGGTAATAGTTTCTGTCTGATAAAGCTGGTGTAAAGATTAAATGAGATTATTACATGAAAAACACTTAGCATATGATCTTACCTAGTGTAAATGCTTAGTAATAGTTGTTGTTATTCTTAATCATAATAGCCTTTTTAAAGCATTGGCTATAGCTTCAATTTGAACGATCACAAATTATAAATTAATAGACTCGAAATAGAAGTTTTACAAAAGTGGCCTGGAGGAAATGGTTCCTAGAGAATTCCTTTGTCACTGTCTTGTTCCTTGTTTCTGTTCCAGTTGAGGGTTCTCAGACCATGTGTTGGGTAGGGCTGTTCATTCAGCAAATATTATTGAGTGCCCCCATGTGTATTCAGCTAGCCACTGTGAATTTGCACGAGGTTGAGCCAGAGAGAGTGCTTACGGAGTTATTGGACTTGCTAACCTAGGTCTTAATTTTGATCTTTTTTTCTACCATGTTCAAGTTTTCTAAACATTTTGACTGCCTCTTTTTGCTCTGTTTGGTTGTTGAGATTAATAAATACAGATTTGTCCAAATCTTCATAGAAGGCCCTACTTTTCCCTCGTGAGGTAAGAATAAATTCCTGGTAGGTAAGTTTCAAAATGAGAAAGAGGGTAAGTCATTTACTTATTCCTTGTATTTTATGGGAATTTCTGTTGAAGTTTGATGATGTCTACAGCCCCATGTGGAATGAGATGTCTGACAGGCTACAGATCCAGCCACATAACCACCCAGAAACAATTATGTTACCATCTAGAGTAACTTCTGCAATTCAGGGAGCCAAAGCTACCAGGCCTACTACTTGGTTTCCTGACCTTGAAGATCTCACTTTCCTAGCATTGGGGCACTCTCAGTTGATCAGAGCCTGCACAGAAGAGGAGCCTAGGGATTTTCAGTTTATGTCCACTTAGGGGCTTATTACAGGTCATCCTGGCCATGGCCTAACATACCACCACCACCTCTTGTGAACTACTGCAGTAGTCAGCCCCATTACTGTTCTTCCTGCTCCTAGCTTTACTTTTCTACAATCCAGTTCCCAAGTGGGAAATTATAATACATGACACTTCTGCTTAAAACCCTCTATTGCTTTCTCATCATGCCTAAAATGAAATCCAAGCTCCTTATCCAGATTTGTCAAGCACTAGGTAATCTCAGACCTCACCTTCTACTACATGCTCCCTTGCCCACTATGTGCATAAGGCACATTGTCTTTATTTCCATTTCTAACACATTCCAAGTTAATTTGTACCTTAGGATTTGCTCTGCTTGAAAGACTTTTCTTTCTGGTCTTTGCTTGGCTGGCTCCATTTCATCATTTGGATCTCATCTTTTTTTAAAAAAAATATGTTTTTATTGATTTCAGAGAGGGCAAGGGAGAGGGAGAAACATCAGTGATGAGAGTCATTGATCGGCTGCCTCCTGCATGCCCCCCCACTGGGGATGGAGCCCGCAACATGGGCTTATGCCCTGACTGGGAATTGAACCATGACCTCCTGGTTCATGGGCCCACACTCAACCACTGAGCCACACCAGCCAGGCTGATCTCCTCTTAAATGACTTCTCTTCAGAGTTGCTTTCCTCAGTCTCTCAATCTAAAGGAGCCATCTAATCCCTTTCTGTCAGGACATTCTGATTCTGTTATCTGCGTAGTTTCATTGTCGTCTGATACTATTTCTTGTTTGTTTCTTGTCTGTCTTTCCCCATGAAAACCTAAGCTCTCCGAAAGCTGAAGCCCTCATCACTTAGAGTGGTGCCTGAATGAATGAACACTGAATGGATGAGTAAAAGCCTTTTTACAAAGACTGTTGAAGTTCCAAGTGTTTATGGCTGGCTGTGTGACTCAGGGAAAACGGTTTTCTTAATGAGGACAAATACCTGTGTAGATACAGGGAATCTGTTAGACAGTCTTCAGGGGCAGTTGGCCTACTGAGTTCCATTCTGGTGAGTGATGTCAGAGAGAGCTTCTCAGGAAACCATCGAAGCCGCACTGTACTGGGTCACGTTCCTGATAAAATGTCATAGACCTTATGGCGTGATTTTAGGGTTACTTAACATAAAGAATTAAGCATTTTGCTTCTTTTTCCTAGCATGTGACTTCTACATAATGGTAGAACCCTACACTTTTGACTTTTTATTTATAAATTTTTTATTTTTGTGTTTAATTAAAAAAATCATAATCTGTACTGAAGTACAATTTTAATTTTTGCCCCAGTGTTTCAGGAAAAGTTCACATTGAAATGAAATGAACATTCAGGAATATTAATTTTTTAAGAGTCATTTTAAATTTAATCCATGCCTTTTTAATTTGTCATTTTGTTATTTTCTA
Source organism: Miniopterus schreibersii (assembly GCF_964146895.1). NCBI lineage: Eukaryota > Metazoa > Chordata > Mammalia > Chiroptera > Miniopteridae > Miniopterus > Miniopterus schreibersii. The sequence continues at coordinate 5,851,224 of NC_138101.1, read as the reverse complement.
TCTTTAAGCTGTTATGTTTTTCTATTATCTGATCCATCAGCTAGTTTCTCCCCTGACTAGCTAACATTCTCAGTTGGATAGATTGTAAACAGAAATTAACAGGGGTTGCATAGGAGCTGCCCTCTTCCTGATTTATAGGTTCTTAGTTAGCAGAGGCGTGGTGGTTATCCATAACTTGTATTGGGTGTAGGAATTATCACGCTCTGGGACAGAGTGGATGGATGAATGATTTCTACTCTTAAAGATATTAACCAGATCCTTTCCCAAATAAAGACTAATAACTCAGATTTTTAAACAATCTTCATGACAGATGAGGGCAGGGAGAAGAGTGCATCAGCACTGATTACCGCTGTTGAGTGTATATTCTTCTTAACAGTGATTGATTGTTGTTGGAGTACTATCTCTGCCCAGGAAGTGATGTTTTACACTGCCAGGGTCAAAGGCCACATTTTAATGTACCCTGTAAGTTGTGTTCTCTGAACTCAGTAGAAATGTATTAGTAAAACAAGTAAATTTCAAGTTGAAAATCTTACTGGTGCTCTCAATAAAATTATCACAAAGCTTTTAAAAAGCTGTTCTTTATTTTCCATAGTAGAGGAGCAATGAGAGGTTGTTCTACGTCCAGTTTGAAAAACTTCATGGGAATTTACATGAAAGTTTTTGCCTATACTGTGACTCTTTTGAGTCTTCAAAAATTCTTATTTTATGTGGAGAGTAGAAATGTGAAATTATAAAGTAGGTAACATTTACTTGGATTCTTATTTTGAAGGATTCATATTAACTGCTACAATATTATAACAAAGTGAATGAGTGAGTCATTATCATCGGTTTGCTTAAGAGAATTTGTAGTTTATAAGGCATAAACAAAAACTTTTGAGAATTTGAAAAGTTCCTTTAGTTTTACATTCTCAATTAAAACATCCTGCCCCTTGTCCATTTGTTTTAACACTTTGGTTCTTCTTGCCTGGGAATAGTATCCCACAGTATCTCCAAGTGTCTTTTCCACATGGACCTAGTATTTCGGTTTCAATTGCTTCCTTTTTTTTTTTCTTCTTTATACTCTCTTTACATGTAAATTTGGCAAATAGAGCTATGATTATTTACTCACTGGAAGGCACTGATAGCATCTTATTATACTAATAGCATCATTGTTCTGTATACTGAGTGAGACTATTTTCATGTAGGCACTCAGCTGTTCTCTTACATGATACTTCACACTCCTGCTGTACTTTTAAGAGCATTTTGAGAGTATTCCAAGTTTAATTGGTTGAGTAGTTTTCTCAAATTAAATGCATTAGTTTGCATTCAGACTAGTGTTGTGACTCATCACTGTTGGGGAAGAAAATGGCAAATGAGTGCTCTTTCATACTACTAATTAAACGACTTTTCACCTGACGGTTGCTGTGAATTAATTATGTAATTTCATAGTTACTTTTTTAGATAGTCTACTTCAAATCATTCTGATAGTAGTATAATTTACTTGAGAAGTATTAAGGCATTTTGTAGTTTTGCTTTGTTTTGGGGAATTGTGTAAGTATTTCAGTCATAGTAATCTGTTTATATGATTTCTGCCCATCTTCACATTGGCATGTTAGAGAAAGTTTATTAAATGTTAAAAAGAGCACAATCCACCTTACTTTCGTTTCTTTTATGATGAATCTCTGATTTTAAATTTTAGAAGAAATTAACTTTTTAATATTAAATTAATATCAAATAAGATTTTCTAAGAACAGGGCTATAAAAACATTCCTTCTTGAAAAGGAGATTTGAAATTTTTATTAATGTAACCTAAGCTCCTTTAAAATTTATATTTCCAGTGATTGTGGAACAGATCCAGTACAGATTAAAGGAATGCTGGAGTGGGATCAGAAAAGTCCAGCTTTTGTTCTGGTGCTGTTATTTTCTCTAGCTACGCGACCTTGGGCAATTTACTTAATAACTTAGGATCATCCTCAGGTATAAACTGGGGAGACTGTAATAGGTAATCATAAGTACTTCTGTTCCTAAACATGGTGACTCAAACAATGTTTAGTAAGTCTGCCTAATCGAACATATTTATTACCATACAATTTGAAGAATTTAATTTTAACTTTATGTTCGTTTAAACCCTGTCTTGTCTTTGCAGAGATGATTTCTTAGGCTCATTTTATTATTCAGTTGTTAGATTATTAAAAGTCCGTTTTTTGTATATATGGATAGGTGCATATATGTAACAACAACAAAAATAACAATAGTAAATCTAGGTAAGATTTACTGAATTTTTATTGTTTGTCAGGCACACCCTAGAAATATGGCCAACTTTGGGATGTTTTGGGGGGGCTCTAAGAATATCATTTCTAATTAGCTTAAAATTCTTTTTGTGCTTAGAATTTCATTTTGATATTCTGTGACACTTTTAAAATTTTCATTTAATGTCTAGTTTTGCAGTGCAAATCAATTGATTCAGCAGGTATTTTCTTTGTTTGTTATCTTATGTCTTCATTCATTCACTCATTCATTCATTCAACAAACAGCCCTTGAGCACATACCTGTCCAGGTGTTAGGGATAGAGAAATGAACAGATAGACAAAAATCCCTGTTCTCATCTTGCTGTGCTCCCAGTAGAGGAAGATACACAATAAATACGTAAAGCATATACTATGTTAAATGTTAAGTGTTGTGTAGGCAGATAAAGCAGGAAAGGGGAAAAAAGGAAGTGTTGGAGGAAAGTGTTAAGATTTAAAATACGGTAGAGAAAGTCTGAGACGATGACATTTGAGCAAAGACATAAAGGAGGGGAGAGAGAGTGCCCCATAGATATCTGGAAGAAGAGTTATCCAAGTAGAGGGGAAAAGTTGCAGAGGCCTCGAGGTATTATTTTTTTGTTTTTTCTCTCCAGGAACTATGAGGAGGTGTGTGTGTAGTTGTATGTGTATCTATGTGTAAGGATAGTGAGTGAAAGAATAGTTTAGGAGATGAAGTTAGATATAAAGAGGGATGGACGTGGGAAGAGGGCAGATCAGGAACAACTTTGTAGGCTGTTGTAAGGGCTTTGACTTTTACTCTCTGTGAGATGGAAAGCCACTGAGGACTTTGATCAGAGCGAGGTGTGTTAACTTGAAAGGATCACTACAGTTCTTTTTTGAGAATGTTCTATAGTGGGTAATCCAAGTGAGAAATAATGGGGGCATGGAGCAGGGTGATAGCAGTGGAAATAGTGAGAAGAGGTTAGCTTGTGGATATATTTTGAAGGTAGGGGTGATGCATTTCCTCATAGAATGGTTGTGGAGGAGAGGAGAGAAGATAAAGCCAAGATTTTTTGCTTAAGCATCTCGAATGTTGAAGTTCAATTTACTCAGATGAAGAAGAATGCGGGAGGAACAGATTTTGGGTGGAGATTAAAAGTTTGATTTGAGAGATGTAAAGTTTGAGGTACTTATTAAGCACCTACGTGGAGACGTCTGGAGTTCAGGGGCAAGATGAGGTCAAGAGATAAAAGTGTGGGAGCTAGTAGCATATTGATGATATTTAAATCCTTGAGAATGGATGAACTATAAATAAAAGTAAGTATAAAAAGAGAAGAGGCTCAATGATTAATTTAAAGCCACATTTTAAAGTTTGGGGAAGTGAGAAGAGATCAGTGGACTTGAAATACGGTCAGTGAAGGCAAGGAGGAAAATCATGAGAGAGGTGTCCTGGAAGCCAAAGGCGTTTTAGGGAGAAAGGGAGTGATCAACAGGTGAGGCCTGAGCATGGTTGCTGAAGAAGGGATGGTGACCTGGCAGGAGGGTTCTTGGAGTGGTGGGGTGAAAGGGGGAGTAGAGGGAGTTGAAGGGAGAAGGGGAGAAAATGGATTGTAGACAGGAGTAGAGGTAACGTGTGTACATAATGCCACTGTGCAGGGAGCCTGCAGAGGGGGTCGCAGCTGGAGGGGGTGTGGGTCAGAACTCTGGTGTTTTTAAAGGATGGGAGGTTTGACAGCGTGCTTTATGTTCATGGGAAGAGAGAGAGACTTGGGGGTGTACAAACACCTGATAATATAAAGTGTATGTCTTTGAAAATTTTTGAATTTGTTCTATTTTAGATACAGTCTTGAATGAGTCATCTCCATTCCTTACTCTTCAGTTTATCACATTGGTTCTGATTAAGTAAAAGGTAGAGTGTGCGGGGTCTGTGAGAGCTTCCCCAGTCCCTAAACCCCGCACAGGGTCGAGGGAGGGGGCAAACAGAGAAGACTGGCACATAATACTAGGTAGCTTCTCACTTGGGTGGGGTAATTATTAGCTGTTTTCTGGGTTTTTTTCCAACTTGTGTGATTCTTCTGAAAAAGCCGACTTTTTAGCACAAATGTTTTTTCCTTTGGAATTGTGCAGCTGTTGTGTAATTAAAGCTCCATGAAGGTAGAGACTGTCCTATTCACAGCTGTCTCTCTACCATCTAGCACACAGACAGTGATCAATAAATACTTATCTGTGAGTAGACAATTATTACTTAATTCTCTACCTCAGTAAAAGATGGATCTATAGATCTTTTGAAATGGTAAAGTAAAAACAAGCCTGGGGTTTTTTTTTCTAGCTTTTGTAAAATTCTGAGGCCAGGTTTTTTGTCTGGAATGAAAGTATAATAATAAACTTATTTGGTGCTTATGAGTTACTACCACATAAGATCATGTAAAAAGTTTTTTACATTACACACAGTTCTTTTGAAAACTAAACTCTTAACCCTAATTTATGATGTGTGTTAGTACTTTATTGATTTTTAGAGAGAGGAGCAGGGAGGGAGAAAGAGAAGGATCTCGTCAATTTGTTGTTCCAATTACTGATGCATTCATTGGTTGATTCTTGTATGTGCCCTGACGGGATCAGACCCACAACCATAGCGTATCAGGACAACACTCTAACCACTTGAGCTACCTGGCCAGGGCTGTTCTAGCACTTTACTATCTTGTGTATAGAGTGACTGTATGAGCACAGACCTGTGAGTAAGAGCACTTAGGTTCAGATATGGGCTCACTTATTGTGTGACTATGGTAAGGTACTTACCCTCTTTGTAACTCAGTTTTCTCACCTGTATAGTACCTACCTTACAAGGAGGCTGTTGTAAGAATTAAATACATATAAAGCTCCTAGAGCTATTTCTAGTATATATAATAGGTACTATATGTGTTAGTTGTTACGGTGTTTCTCACTCTCTCTTCAGATCCTGTGTTCTAGTTATGGGTAATCAGAAGAGGTATTGCTAAGTCAATCTATCTATTTTTAATTTAAGGTTTTAAAAATCAAAAACATTAAAAATATTTTGAAATGTCTTTGAAATTCATAAATACTGATTAAAATTTTGGGTTGTAATTAATGTTTGGAAGCCAACCTTCACTTGTAGTTTAGAAGTTTCTTTTTCTGAAACGTTATTTAAATTTAATTGATGTAGTTGATATAGTTTTGCTATTCGATCTGAATGGTGAAAGCTGGTGTACAGTTGCCATGAATTTTTATCTCAAGTTTATTTTGCTCTGTAGACATGTGTCTAATAAAAAAAAAGATGCTGCATAAACCATCATTTGAGTTTGAATGTGCTTCTGTTTTTGGTTGAGGTGTAAATGTTATTTCTGGCTGTGTCCTTCATACTTAGCTCTTCTTACAACAAATGGAAAGGCCTTAATTGTACCTAAGGGAATAGTTAATCCACAGTGGACATACATATGGTGGACAAAAGCTGAGTCTAGTAAATGAAATAAAATTATAAATGATAAACATATGAATGCTTACAAAGTCTGTCTGGCAGCTATGAAAGATAGAGTATTGTTTGAGATTAGCAAATTTTGTGCATAGCATAATAATAATTCAGTTCTTGGCATGTTTGTATTGTATATGTATATATAAATTTGATTAAAAGACATGCTTATATGTAAAGCATATTTGTCTTTTTTTATTGTTCACTAAGCTTTGTGATGTCACTTTGATGTCAACAATAGAGGCTGATGATCTCACATTTTTGGAAAGTTCTGCTCTTTTGATTGGGAGCAGTTAATTAGCATTAACCCAGAACAGCTCTTGGGCTTTATGGATATGTGGTTACACTGCTCCAGCAAAAGGTTAAGTATTAATGGAAAATGGTCACAGCCCTTTTACTTAAAGAAAACATGTTACTTGTAAGTTTTCTTTTGATTTTACTTTTACAGTTACATTGAATGTCTTCATTCATTTAGCCATCCATAAAGCAAATATTGTTGCACATGCAGTGGATAATAAGTCTTTTTAGGACTACGTGTGTGGTATGTCACAGATCATTAACTGCAAGTAACCACCTGACTTGAGGGAAGCCTGGAAGCATCATTATAGTGAAATAAGCTTTTATTTAGGTATCACTGCAGCACATTGATTTATTGAAATGTCACCAATTGCTACTGTGAAAATATATTCTCATTATCATTCAGGGAATGGGAGAGATTAATTGTTGTATATTGTAAAAGAGGTATATTGCTAACAATGGGAAAACATAAGAATAAATGTGGTCTGTATTTTATCTAACAACTACTTTTAAAGAATTAATTAGGTGATTAGTTAGGCTTAATTGGGTGATTCTTTAGGATGCTTTCAAATCTATGTGTGTTTCTATATATGTGTTAAAGCCATGTTCTGAGTTCTCCCTAATTTGACATACCTTAAAATTAAGCATCATGGAAAGACAATAGCAAATTTAATATAACTCTTTAATCCATAAAGTAATAAATTCTTTCTGTTAGCACACGGCTACTTCCTAGGCACATATATTATGAATCCAGCCTTGAGGAAACTTATCTTGTTCTGGAAGTAAGGTTAACATAATAGACAAAAAGTACAGAAGAAAGACAACATATAATTTAGTTCCATTGTATCAATGGGGGGGGGGGCTTTGTCAGGTAAGGATTAAGAAGAATGTGGAACTCAAATTTAGTGTTTAAAAGTAAGGTTTGAATATATAATGGAAGGACTGAATATCTGGCAAAATGTAACATGTTAAGATAAAGTGTATTTAGATAGGTTGACAGAAATCTTGAATCTCTTAAGTATTTGATTCATTAAATAGAGCCTATGTCAGGTATTTACTATTTTTTAAAAGCAATATTTTTTTAAAGTTAAGCTATTATCTTAACTTTGATTTTATTTGGGCTTTATTATTTAAATTGTATTATAGTAAAAGTTAGATAATAGCACTTGGGCACATTGGGGCTATTGTGTTTTTTCCAATAGTGCTTAAGTAGGTAGCTTGCTGTTCCTTTTGGGCCAGTGCTAGGTTGTTTCAATGTGACGATGAAATGGTGTCTCCTTTTATCAAGCACCCGCTATATGCCAGGCATAATGCTAAGTAATCCTCCTTTGCAAAATTGAGTAAACTGAGTCTCAGAGGGTACCTTGCTTGTTGCCAAGATTTGAACTTCAAAGCACCTTCACTTCTTTCTATCTTGTTATAAGTAAGTTTTGAGCCATTTCAAGGATACCTCTCTATTTGGAATTTAATGTCTTTTGCAATTTAAAAAGAGTGCCAGTGTTTATACATATACCCTGACACAGAAAGCTAGTAGGAAGTTAGTTACCTTTGCTTTAGGAATATGGAATTTAATATTCCTAAAGTCCCACTGCACCCACAGCTTACTGGAAAGGGGATGCAGAGCCCTTTTCCACATTTATATCTATTAAGAACTCATCTCAGGGTTTCTTGAAATGTGAGTTCCACTTCTGTATTTTCGTGTTTTAGTCCATGCTAAGAGGATCTAAATAACTGAAAAATATTATAGCTTGTATTAGTTTTCCTGGGCTGCTATAACCAGGTACTTCAGACTGCATAGTTTAAGTAAGAGAACTTTATTTTCTCATCATTTCGGAGGATAGAAGTCTGAGATCAAGGTGTCAGCAGAGTTGGTTTGTAGATGGCTCTCTTTGTCTTCACATGATCTTTTCTTTGTGCATGTCTGTGTCCTAATCTCTTCTTATAAAGACACCAGTCATATTGGTTTATCATAATTACTTCGTTAAAGGCCTTATCTCCAAATATAGTCACATTTTGAGGGACAGGGGTTAGAATTTCAACATGAATTTTTTTGGGGGGGAGTGTGGCAGGAGTGACACAATTAGGCCCATAACAGAACCATTATGGTTTAATATGTTAGAGGTAAATCACAAAGAATCATAGAAATTGAAACTAAAAGACTCTAGAAATCAATATTTTAAAATTTACTAATGAGGAAACCAAAATTTGAGCTCTTTTGAAAACATTGTGAAAATCAATGGGAATTAAATTTATAGACCAACTTTAAATATTTAATACAAAAAATGTGGATTATTTTGTGTGATTAGTAAAATTATTTGAATAATTCTTTTTTGACATTAGGAGCATCAAATGCATATACTATGCAAATTAAGGAGGAATGCCTCTAAAAGTAAGTGGTGCTCTCGCTCCCGTTTTTCTGCTCTAGTACCTCTAAAATTATAACAGAAGCCAAAGAAGCGTGAAAGTGAGCTGATTTACAGAAATACAGTATTACATACGACTGTTAGGAGCATATCTAACATTCATGTGAATTCTCTCGTTTTACTGAGTATGGTAGGTTTCATTCCAAAAGCTTGATTATTTTACCTCTTTTTAGACTGATGTTTTTCTATTGACTTTTCTTAAATTTAATAAATATGTGCACATGGAACTGTCAACTTTAAGTAATTTTGGGGAGATGAAGAGATACAGGTAAACTACCGGGGAATCTGTTGAACACATAGAAAAAGTAACTTTTTAAGGGGCTTTACTTAGTGTTGTTACAACCCATCATCACATCAATCTCTCTATCATCAAACATTTTGATGTTGATACCTTTTTTTTCTCAAGTGGAATGTCAGAGAAAATTTTCAGGTGCAACAGAGCAGTCGTGTCACAGTTGATGTGATTAGTTGTGTTCTGTATTACAAATAATTTAAGAATTTAAGATAGATATGTAATAAATATATATTATAATGTGAGTTATATCTAGCTGTATGTACAACAATTGGCAAAAGTAGGTTTACAGTTGTAATACAAATAAATAATACAATAATTAATAATAATACAAGAATATACTGTTTCACGCACTCACAACTGTAAACCTACTTTTGCTCACCCCTGTATGTGTACATACCCACACACAGTACCTTGTATTTTGATAGGCTTTTCTAAAGAGAGAGAAATGGATAGAGATACAGTTATGCAGCAGTGCTTTGTGAGTTGCACATATATGACTATGTTTGAGGGCACTATCCATCGTGTATAGTATTGCACAAAAATGTTCAGTTTTAAGAGTATTTTTGTACATTTTAGGTGACACTACTTTATCAGATGTCTTTTGCAAATATTTTCTGCCCGTCTGGGTCTTGTCTTCTCATTCCTTTGACATTGTTTTTATCAGAGCAGAAGTTTGTAATTTTAATGATGTCCAGCTTGCCCATTTTTACATTTATGGATTGTACCTTTGGTGTTGTATCTAAAAAGTCATCACCATACCCAAGGTCATCTAGGTTTCTCCTTTGTTGTCTTCTAGGGAGTTTTCTAGTTTTTCACTTTGCATTTAGGTCTTTGATTGACTTTGAGTTAATTTTTGTGAAGAGTGTAAGGTCTGTGTCTAGATTCATTGTTTGTTTTTTTGACATGTGGATGTCCAGTTGTTCTAGCACCAATCGTTAAAAAGACTATCTTTGTTCCATTGTATTGTCTTTGCTTCTTTGTCAAAGATCAGTTGATTATATTTATTTATTTATTTTTTATTTTTTAAAAATATATCTTTATTGATTTCAGAGAGAGGAAAGGAGAGGGAGAGAGAGACAGAAACATCAATGATGAGAGAGAGTCATTGATCAAACCCACAACCCGGGCATGTGCCCTGACCAGGAATCGAACCCTGATCGCCTGGATCCTAGGTCGACGCTCAACTGCTGAGCCACGCCCGGCTGGGCTGACTATATTTATATGGGTTTGTTTCTGGTCTCTCTGTTCTGTTTCATTGATCTGTTTTGTCTGTTCTTTTGCAATACCACATAGTCTTGATTGCTGGAGCTTTGTAGTAAATCTTGAAGTTGGGTTGTGTCAGTCCTTTAACTTTGTTCTTCTTTCTCAGCATTGTTTTGACTATTTTGAGTCTTTTGCCTTTCCATATAAACTTTATAATGAGTTTGTCAGTCCCACAAAATAACTTGTGATTTTGATTAGGATTGCATTGAACCTATAGATCAAGTTGGATAGAACTTACATCTTTGAGATATTGAGTCTTCGATCCATGAACATGGAATATATCTCCATTTCTTTAGTTTTCACCATTTATTTAATTCTTTGATTGTGTTATAGTTTTGTAGTTTTCTTCTGCATGTATATTTCCTCTATGAGATACATATCTTGTACATATTTTGTTAGATTTATGCCTAAGTATTTAATTTTGGGAGTACTAATGTAAAATGGTATTATGTTTTTAATTTCAAATTTTTCTTGTTCATTGTTATATAGGAAAGCAATTGGCTTTTGTATAACAACATTGTATTCTGCAGTCTTGTTGATATTCTTGATAAAGGTGATATAATTTGAAAGAATGCCTTAAAAGTACAAAATCTCAGTGTACCTGCAGGACATTTCACAGAATGTTACTTATCTGGTTTTAGTATTGAGTGTGATATTCTGGAAGCTAGTTGAAGAGAATGTTCCAAGCGGCTTCCCTATGTCACATGCTACTGAGACGTAAAGTAAGAGGATCAATAATTGACTGTTGGATTTAGGAACAACTTATTGTTTATAAGATCAATTTTGGTAAAGTAGTGAGGACAAAAGACAGATTAGAATTTATAAGAATAGATGATTCTTCTGAGGAGTTTGTTGTAAAGAAAGCAAAATGGAAGAGGGAGAAGTGAGGTCAAGAGCTTTAAAATTGTTTTTGCTTTTGTTTTTTAAGATGGGAGAAATTTGTATGCTGATGAAATGAAACAGTAAAATTGATGATATAGGAGAGAGATGTTACAGTTGCTTAAGTGATGTTATTAAGTTATGAGAGGAGATAGGATTCGTTGTACAAATAAATGGTTTGCCTTTACATAGGAAGATGGATCATATATTGATTCATAGTAATAGGAGTTACAGGCAACAGCCTATACTAAGTATGATGTATAGATCTCGTTACACATAGAACGTCTCTTTTGTTTTCAGTTTCTCAGTGAAGTAGGAAGCACAGTCTTTGCTGTGGGTTAGAGTATTTTCCCCTAAAAGATATATTGAAATTTTAACCTCCAGTACCTCTGAGTGTGACCTTACTTGGAAATGAGGTATTTGCAAATGTAGTCAAGTTGCGTTATACTTGATTAGGGTTATCTATAATCCAATGACTGGCATCCTAATAAGTAGAGAGAAATTTGGACAGAGACATAGACACCTATGGAAGAAAGCCATGTGAAGATGGTGGCAGAGACGGAAGTGATGCAGCTGCAAGCCAAGGAATGCCAGAGTTTGCTTGTAACCACCGGAAGCTAAGAAAAGGCAAGAAAGGATTCTCCGAAGAGCCTTCAGCGGGAGCATGGCCTTGCCAGCGTTTGATTTCTGACTTATAGCCTCCAGAACTGTGAGAGAATAAAATTCCTTGCATTAAGCCGCCAGTTTGTGGTATTTTGTTACAGTCTTGGGAAACTAGCACCAGGCTTAAACTGAGAGAGAGGATGGGGCAGGAGGTGTGACATTTTGATTTCTCATGGATATTTTTGAACTTTCCTTTCTTTTACCTAAGCCTTCATGTAATATCAGCCTTCCTTGTCACTTTCATTGGCTGTGGGTGGAATGTTTCCGTTCCTGTTTTTAATGGCGGGAGCATCTCTAGTACCACAGTGTCAGTTTTAGTTTTCTCACCTTTTGCAACTTCCAGCACGTAACTCCGTACAGGTAGGGTTTAGAAAAGCTGGCTGCAGTCCTTAGAGCTGATGGTCCACTGTAGAGTCAGCTGTGATTATTGCTCTGATTCTGTTTGACATTCTATTATTAAAAATTTCAAATGTATAGTAAAGTTGAAAATTTTTTATAATAAACACCTGTATACTCACTCTAGGTCAGGGGTCAGCAAACTTTTTCTAAAAAGAGCCAGATACTACATATTTTAGGTGTTGCAGGCCATACAGTAACTATTGAAACTGTTCAGCTGTCCCATTGTACAAATCCAGCCAGGGGAAATAAGTAAATGAAAACAAGTGTGACTGCGTTCCAATAAAACTGTTTATATGCACTGAAATTTTAATTTCATATTTCATATGTCACGAGTTACTCTTTTTATATATTTTCAGTTTTTTAAAAGTGTAAAAACTCTTCCTTAGCCCATGGACCATAACAAAAACAGGTGGCAGACCAGATTTGGCCCATAAGCTACAGTTTGCTGATCCCTCCTCTGGAGTTTACAATGAACTCTGCAAGGTTTGCTTTTTCTCCTGCCGGCAGTCCGTCTATCCATCCCTCTGTAGTCCAGCAGTTCATCTGCTTTGATGCATTTTAAAGAAGTTGTAGACAGTACGCTTTACATCTGAACACGCCATCGTACATAGTGTTAGTTAGAGTGCGTAGTAAAATTTACTTACAGTGACATGAAAAAGCCGTAAGGGTGCCATTGGTTGATTTTGACAAATCACACACCTGTATTACCTGCAGCCTTGACAAGGTATGACTAGTACCATCGCAGAGGAGCCTCGGCCCTCCTGGCTGCTCTCCACGCCCTGCTGCAGCCATTGCCACAGCCATGGACTGAAGGGAAGGAGCGGAATCGGCAGCCGCTGCCGCAGCCATTGCCACAGCCACGGACTGAAGGGAAGGAGCGGAATCGGCAGCCGCTGCCGCAGCCATTGCCACAGCCACGGACCGAAGGGAAGGAGCGGAATCGGCAGCCGCTGCCGCAGCCATTGCCACAGCCACGGACTGAAGGGAAGGAGCGGAATCGGCAGCCGCTGCCGCAGCCATTGCCACAGCCACGGACTGAAGGGAAGGAGCGGAATCGGCAGCCGCTGCCGCAGCCATTGCCACAGCCACGGACCGAAGGGAAGGAGCGGAATCGGCAGCCGCTGCCGCAGCCATTGCCACAGCCACGGACCGAAGGGAAGGAGCGGAATCGGCAGCAGCTGCCGCAGCCATTGCCACAGCCACGGACCGAAGGGAAGGAGCGGAATCGGCAGCCGCTGCCGCAGCCATTGCCACAGCCACGGACCGAAGGGAAGGAGCGGAATCGGCAGCCGCTGCCGCAGCCATTGCCACAGCCACGGACCGAAGGGAAGGAGCGGAATCGGCAGCTGCCGCAGCCATTGCCACAGCCACGGACCGAAGGGAAGGAGCGGAATCGGCAGCTGCCGCAGCCATTGCCACAGCCACGGACCGAAGGGAAGGAGCGGAATCGGCAGCTGCCGCAGCCATTGCCACAGCCACGGACCGAAGGGAAGGAGCGGAATCGGCAGCCGCTGCCGCGCTGCGGCCGTCAGAGCGGGAGGGTGGAGACCTGACAGTGGGCTGCTTGCATCTGCTCTTTGCCCTTCATTTCTTTACTGACGGTTTTCTTGAGAGTCTGCAGATCTGTGGCCTCACATTCACACTTTTGATTCTTTAAGATCTGTAGACCCTTGCTTATTCCTACTTAAATATGAAGATAGAATTGAACAGCATTAGTAGCCGATGTGGGTTTTAAAATTTAGGGTGAAGGTCATTGTTGGATTTTCTTAGCAGTTTTTACCTCGAATGTGTGGACAGACTTCAGGAATTGCCATGTATTTCACCCTGACCGTAGGGTATTGATGGCACAGTGACAGTCATGCTTCTGATGCGGGTGTACGGACGGGCAGTAGCGGGGACCCCTTGTCCACTGTAGAAGTTAGGGAGGGCTCCTTGGATTGATGCTGAGGGTTCGACCACTCTGTGCCACCTACATCCTGCCTTCCTTTGTCCCTTTGGTGCACTTGGAGGTTGTGGGGCGGCACTGTGCTAGGTCAGCTTGGCTAAACTGGGAATATGTTTCCTAAAATGTCCTTCCCTGCATTGCACTCGCCACAGGAGACATTTTGACTAGATTTTCAGGAGGAAGTGAAGCAGTAAGGCGCGCCTTTTCACTCTGAGGGTCAGGACAGAGTATAAGGCGCTGTGACAGCTCTCACATTGTGTCATTGGTTTGCTAGCTCACCTTGTGGGTGTGGATAGCATGTGGACCAGCACTTCCTTCAGCTCCTGCCAGATTTCGCTTTCGCCTTCTCAGAATGCTCGCCATGCACGTACAGCTCCCTAATGAGGGGTGCACGTTTCCCCATAGGCTACCCTTGGCATTAGGGCTGGAGTTTGGTGAGAGACAGATGTTCCAGTTTGTCACTGCCTCTCCCTGTTGTCCTCCCAGATGAAAGTTTGTTCTTGTGTATTTCCAATGTCTTTGTCTGTGCCAGCTCGTCTTCACAGGTTCCAATTTGTCCTTGCTCTCCTTACCCAGTTCCCTTTTTGACTGCTGGTCTAGCTGACCTATCATGACTGCAGGCTCAAAATTAGATGCAGAGGCAAGAGCCTAGGCCTGCCATTCCAGCCTCTCTCACGGTTACGTACAGTCTAACCCCTGTGGTGAATCCTTCTGCCTCATCACCCATGCTGGTTCTTCTGCTTGATTGAGCCATAATTGATCCATTCTGCCAGGGTTCATAGTTGAAACTTTTAATATTAGAGCTGTATTTAGAGAGTTGTTCCTACCAGCTCATTTTAAGTTTGCTGTTTGTTTTCTACTCTTGTCACCTTTTCCTTACTTTTTTGTTTTTTAGTGCTGCTACGTATTATTCTCATTTTTAATATTTCATCCGGCATATCAGTGGTATTTTGAACCTTAAATAATAGTTTGGAATAAAAAATTTTTACGGTGCTTAGATGATAGTTTTAAAAATACTTAAACAGACATAACAATCTCTTAAAAACAGTTAAAGTCTTTTTACCACAAAACCTATGTAACAAAACAGTGAGCTGGAGAGTATACAAAAAACCCAAAGAAATTTTTATGTTTAGATGGCCTAGAGACAGAAGGTGAAGGAATTAAAGAAAAAACAACAAATAACTCATAGACTCAGACAACAGTATGGTGATTACCAGAGGGAAAGGGGGGTGGGGGGAGGTAGAGGAGGGTAAAGGATATAAATGGTGAGAGAAAGAGACTTGACTTTGGGTGAACACACAATACAATATACAGATGCTGTATTATAGAATTATACACTTGAAACCTATATAATTTTGTCAACCAGTGTCACCCCGATAAATTCAATAAAAATTAAAAACGTAAGAATTCAACTGTAATAAATCAGATGACAGTGAGGAGGAAAATATGCTCAGAAGGAATGTAAATAAATGTACATCAGTGATTTTATGTACACTGTACAAATAAAATGCCTCTGAAGAGTAAAAAGACCCCGGAGGTATTATTTTAAATCAGTACAGTGGCACAGGCATAGTGCGAGGTGTTTGATAACCAACAGGCAGACATTTTCACATTATGCTGTAGATGAGTAATGCAGTGAGGTGTGATCAGTTGTAAAGTAAGGTCTCAAACATTTCTTTTTGGCAACTTTAAAAGTTTGTTTCAGTGAGGTGATTCTTTGTGTTGGTTTGTGTATCTTTTTTTTCAGCATGCTTATTTAATATCAGAGGTAGTATATTTTGATTTTGGGGGTTGACTTTTTTGTTGGCAATAGACAGAAATGTTTGTAGCCATTCAGGTTAATTGGCCTGAAATGAGATTTTTATCACAGTGCTTTATTTTCTTCCGAGACACTTACCTGTAAAAGACAGTGTTGTTAACGAATTAATTCCTAATGGGGAGATCCAAAAATATTACTAAATTTTAATAAAATATATTATTCAGTATTAATGGAGTAACTTTATAACTGCTTAGAGTGCAAGATACCATTGCTATGCTTGTTTTAAAAAAATACTTTTATTTCCATATATTTATATCTTATATTGAAGTATTAGCATGGTAAAATTTATTTTATTTTATTAAAAATTTTTTTTAATATGTCTTTATTGATTTCAGATAGTGGGAGAGAGATAGGAACATCAGTGATGAGAGAGTCATTGATCGGCTTCCTCCTGCACACCGTCCCTGCTGGGGATCAAGCCCACAACCTGGGCATGTGCCCCGACCGGGAATTGAACTGCAATCTCCTGGATCATAGGTTGATGCTCAACTGCTAAGCCATGCCGGCTGGGTAGCATAGTGAATTTTAAAAAATATATCACTTGTGTAATACATTCCAAGACATTATTATAGTGGGAGTTATTCTAGAATTAAATAATGGATATTTTTAATGATTTAAAGTAAAGAATGATCATTACATATTTAATTTAAAAAACATGGAAAATGCAGAAATCTTATGAAAAAACACATGCTCATAGTTCTGCCTCAGAGAACCTACCATATTGTTAATATGTGTATGTATTCTCGAGATCTTTTTCCACACATAGGTTTTTTCACTTAAGGTTTTCAGCCCACATATTTTTTTCTTGTTATGTAGTTTTTTTTTGAAGCTTTGTTTTGAAGAACTACCTAAACTTTCTACTGATTGGATGACCAGTAGTCTACTCACTTTTTATTTTTGATGATTTCTTTGTGATTATTTCTGACTTTAAAAATATATGACTTTTACAATGTATTTTAAAGAGGAGGGAAATGAACCAGGGGTTAAACTTAATGAATAATAGATCCCAGTAGAGAAAGTGTTAGATCTGCCTGGTAAAAGAAAAAGTGGAAAATTCTTATTAGTCCTGTAACCTGTAAAGGTATAATGCTTATTCATTCTAAATTCTTATAGTGTAGTTCTCATCTGTTCTTCAAATAGTGAGTATCTAGAAGGGGAATCAGAGCTCAGTAATTTCCCTTTTTGTTGCTCCCCCGTGATTACAATATTCATTAGGAAATCTCAAAATTTTATTCATAAATACTGATTGTATTTTTGACATATAATGGGGGAGAGCTGTGTCAGTTTTTTTGATTAAAAGCTTTTTTCTTGCCCGGCCGGGCGTGGTTCAGCTGTTGAGCGTCGACCTAGGATCCAGGCGATCGGGGTTCGATTCCCAGTCAGGGCACATGCCCGGGTTGCGGGCTCGATCAATGACTCTCTCATCATTGATGTTTCTGTCTCTCCCTCTCCCTCTCCTTTCCGCTCTCTGAAATCAATAAAGATATATTTAAAAAAAAAAAAAAGTTTTTTTCTTGGAGTAGTCAGTAAAAGAAGTTTATTTTTGGCAGTCTCAGAATCAGGTGATTCATTAACATAAGAAAGGTTATCTGTCTAAGAACTGCAGTTTTCACGTGGATTTTTTGTAGTCTCTTGAACTTGAAATATATTTCATAATAGACTGACAGTTTTCTTCTGCCTCTTTTGGGTATAAACTCACGTGTTTATGGTTTTAGCTTTATAGAACATATTGCACCCAGGAGAGGTACTTCTGAGGTTTAATTTTGAATTAGGAGCACCATGTGCGGTATTTGAAAGTTAAAGTGTATCATTTAGTAACACACCCCAGTAAAAGAAAGACTACTAGTTTTAAGTCAGATATTCTTAGATTTGGGATTTTGGCTATGTGCATTTGTTTTCTCCTAAGCCAGAAAATTTTTAGTTTATCTTCCAACACAAGCTTATTTACTTTTCAAATATGGGTTTACATTTTCATTAGGAGACAGAGATTTTCTATATAAGAAAGATGAATCTTTTGAAAATGAATGCCTAAATGTGGAGTTTTAAAAATCTTGTCAGGAATGGTTATTAAATCCTATTTTAGAATTTTCTGTATTTTGGGATTAGCCAAAAAGTACAGAGTGGTCACTTTAGTTTAACAAAAACAAAACAAAATGGCAGGTATCTGAAAACATATAAAAATCTAGTTAGTGTTGTTAAAACTTATCAACTGAATTTTGTTTATTTTAGTTTCTGTAAAGAAGCATTTTTTGGTTTAAAACTGAACACCAAAGATGGTTGTATAATTTTGTTTCCTTCTTTATCCCAGCTCTTTTCCCAACACTGCCATTTATACCCATAGAGTTATAATTTGATATGCTAATATATTGAGACTGTGAACTAAATTCTTTGTCAGTGGAGATGAATGTTTTCTAGGCCTCTTCAGGATCTCTTCTTTTTAAAGTATTAAATATTACTGATCACTATTCTGTATTTTAATAAGAATTGATAAAATTGATTAAATTTTACATTTAAGTCTTAGGTTCAGGAATGTAGTTTTCCTCTCAAAAGTTTTTTTGTTAGGAATTATCTGTACTTGTGCCTGTAAGTTGATTCTTTTTTTTTTTTTTGAGAGGAAGCATTTTTTCCAACAGTTTTCTTACTATTTATTTATTGACTTGTTGACATATTGGGCTACCACCATCTTCTCAGAGTTTGTTACATTACAGTTTAATATTAAAGTCTAAGGGACATTTTCTAATTAGGAAAGTGCTTTCTGTTTTATGAGAAGTTTTTTATTTTTCTAAAATCAGTTTGGTTAAAATGCATTTTGATAGCCATAAAAACATAACTACATGTTAGAATTTGACTTTGTTCTTATTATTGTGAACATTTGCACACATTCAGTTTTCTCTTATGTTTTAAAGTATTCACTCATTCATTGTTCATCCATGCCTGTGTTGTGACATGCACAGTGGCAGGAGGGACAGTATAATAGTGTTGTTCTAGGGTGATGTCGGGGAACTTTATAGCAGAAGTAAGTGCTGAAATAGAATCCTAGGGGTATGCAGGAATGTGTCGTACAGAGAAGGCAAGAAAGAGCAGTCCAGGAAGAATTTGTAAAAGAATGAATAAATCCGCAGAAGCTAGGAAGGAGTCTGAAACATCAGGGAATTTACAACATTTTGCCACAGCTGGAGTGTAGAGGGGCAGGGCAGAGGTGTTGAGAATCAGAGACAGTGCTTTCAGGAGCTCACATTTTCTCCATAGACCTATAGAAAGCCACTAAAGGTTTCTGAGCAGAGTGATTTGACCAGTAGTGTAGAACAAGGGTCAGCAAATGACGGCCAATGGCCTCTTTTTATATGTCCTGCTATCTAAAAATGATTTTTACATTTTTATGAGACTGACGCGCTACCTACTGTGCTAATGAGGCACCTTTACATTTTTAAACGGTTGGAAGAAAATCAGTTGTTGACAGTACTACAGATGTCCCCCATACTCTGCCTCTCCCCCCTCCTACTTTTTGTTATTTTAAATCATATTCTGTCATTCCCTTCTCCTAGTAGATCTAATATATAGTCATTGTGGGCAGTTGGAAAATAGAGGAAAACATAAAAAAGGATTAAATAGCAATAATGTAATTGCCGTTTGAGGCAGTTTACTGTGGCTTCTGTTCTTTGCCAGATCCCAGGATGTGCTGGTGTCTAGGCAAGACAGATACATTTTTTTCCCTGCAAGTCTGTGTTTGAAAGGCATAAGTGAACTTGGACCTTATTATATCTATCACATGGAATGTTGCAAATACACCTATATAGTACTATGCCAGTATGAAATTCCCTAATAAGAAAGCCAAAAACATGATATAAAGTAAGGAAAGGCAGTTTATTAATTTTCCAGTCTCTTTATGCTTTTGGCATGTAGGAAAATGCTAATCTTTATGACTTATGTACAAATGTTATAGAAAGCAATAAAAATTGTAGACAGCCACAGATGTGGAAATTTATTTACTCTATGGTCCTCATTTAAACCAATTATTTCATTTTAACCTGAAGTTAGAGGAGAAGTAATTACCTATTATCCGTGACCAGAGGAAATTTACATAATCTAATTAATTATAACTAAATAAATTGAGGAAATAATATGAATTTTTACCTCTGCCTTCCTTGTTCTCCTGATACTGGCTGTTGGTGGTATTCTGGTGACTCTACGGAGTTAGCAATGTTTATCATTGTTGCTCAGAATCCTTAAAGGTGAGTTTGGGGTTATATATGACTCTACAATAGAAATACAATGCGAAGTGATCAGGCAGATTTAGTAGCATTGTGGAGAATCTATAAACATGTTGGAAAATTACTAAAAGCAAAGTAGCAAATGAGGATCTGGCAGAGTCAGGTGATAAATAATTGAAGAGAAAATCTACAAGGTTCACGACATATGTAAGTAGGTTAAAAGAGTATGATTTGATAATTAAAGGATTAATAGAAGTTCTTGGGAAAAATTATGAAAACCATGAATATTTTTACAACTGTGACCCTTTATGATGATATGAAAAAAATTAGGTTTGAAGAGAAGACTGTCAAGTCATTATTATAATTTTAATAGGATTTTTTTTTAAACATATGTTTATTAATTTCAGAGAGAGGAAAGGAGGGGGAGAGAGAGAGATGAAACATCAATGATGAGAGAGTCATTGATCGGCTGCCTAGCCTGCAAACCCGGCATGTGCCCTGACCGGGAATCGAACACCGATCTCCTGGATCCTAGGTCGATGCTCAACCGCTGAGCCACGCCTGGCTGGGCAGGAATTTTTTAATATAATGAGATATACATACAGAAGAGTATGTAAAATATATGTATAGTTTAAAGAATAGCTATTCCTGGGTCAGGACAGAGCATTGTCAAGCACCCAGAGGCTTGTCTGCCAGGTACCTTTATCAGTCCTCTCGCTACCTTTAGAGGTAACTGTTATCTTTTGTCCTGATCTTTTCCTACTTTTTTAAGTTTCATCTCTGTATGCGTCACCAAGTAATATTTAATTTGTCATTTTTAATTTTCATATGAATGCTAGCATTCCTTTGTGTCTTGCTGCTTTTGCTCAGCACATGTTTGTGATGTTCTTATTGTGGTGTGAGACTCTAGTTCATTAATTTTCAGTCCTGTATTGTATTCCTTTAAAATGAAGTATAATTTTTGTCGCAGCTGATATTTTGTTTCTTCCAAGAGCCTAAAAATGTTTTTCTTTCTTCAGCTAATACTCTGTAAGTGGCTATTGTTCTATGCGCTTTCTCTTTTTTTTTTTTAGCTGTGTGACAAAAGAACCAGTAATTAAAGCTTAAACAGTAATGAGCTTAGAATCTTAGTGTATTTTATTTCATACGATCTTAATTTCTTTGCCTCTAATGCACCATAAAGTATTTAAAAGGAAAATTCTAACCTGAGGGAAAGGTTCAGAACAGATATGGCAAATGTCCTCACGCTACACATTGATAAGATAAACACTTAAAACAGTAAGAAGTGGGAAAGGGAAGGAAGAGACATTTCACACAAAAATAGAAAAACTGTTGTGCAGGAAAAATGTTAAACTACATAGAGGTTTTAACATTTGCACTAGAATTAAAGTTGTTTCTTTGATGACACCCTTTTTTCTTTATTGGTTTGTGTAACCCAATAACTGATATTTTAGGCAGTTATATTTTTTAAGAAGGCTGGTTCAAAAATCTACAAAGTCAAAGTCAAGTTCTGGTAATTTTTCCTTTTCTTGTATTAGCAATTCTTCTAATACGGTATGATTTACTATGTCACAGCAAGACAGCATTAGAGAGTGTACATGGCAGGGAAAAATTAAACATATGCTCACAATCAAATTAATGTATTTCATCTGTCTTCAACTAATAACAATCTGTCATGTTATCTATCTGAGTAGGGGCATAAACAGTTTATTTTGTGTTTGGAGTAACTTCCTGGAGGTAGTTAATGTGACAAGTAGTTTGTTTGAATTGAGTATAACCAGATCAACACTCTAGATGTTTTCTTGATAACCTAAAAATTACTGTGAAAATCTGTGCAAGTGCTGTATTTGTATTTTGCTTTTACTTCTTTAAGTTAGACAGTGACATATTTTACAGTCATTTCACTGAAAATATTCTGTTTCTGACATCATATGTGGACTGGGGAGTAAAAATAGTTTATACTTTTAATGTGTTGTTCCATTGACAGGGAATAGACAATGATATAATTAATTAGCACCATATAATACTTTCCATTTTTGAAAAAAACATGAAGTAATGCATTCTGGTATGAATAAAAAAGTCATATCCATTATAGAATATGTTCTTATAGCATGTTGAAAAATGAATATAGGAAGATAGGAATATTATAAAGTCTCAGGCCAATATAAAAAATATGTAGATATTATTGTAATGTTTTTAAGAATTTTAAATTTTACTCAAAATTTTACAACAGTCTGATAAGTAGCCCTGACTATTGTACATTTGATATATCTAGTTTTAAAGCTATTTGTTGTAGTTGGTATTGCATTTTTGAAGACTGTTCTGTTCTCTATGTCAGTAATCCTATAGATAGATGCAGTGGCAATGCCTAAATGTCAGTAAACAAGTAGGTCTTAAAAAATAGAAATAGTCATAGGAAGCCATCACCAAAACTGACTGAATGGGAGAAGATATTCACCAATGATACATGTGATAAGGGGTTAATATCCAAAATTTATAAAGAACTTAGATAAGTCAACACCAAAGAAACAAACAATCCAGTTAAAAATGGGCAGAGGACCTGAATGGACATGTCTCCAAAGAGGACATACAGATGGCTAAGAGACATATGAGAACATGCTGAATGTCACTAATCATCAGAGAGATGCAAATTAAAGCCACAGTGAGTAACCATCTCATACCTGCCAGAATGGCTGTCATCAATAAATCAACAAACAACAAATGTTGGCAAGGGTGTGGAGAAAGGGGAACCCTTGTAAACTGTTGGTGGGAATGCAGACTGGTGCAGCCATTGTGGAAAACTGTGTAGGTTCCCCAGAAAATTAAAAACGGAACTGACTTATAACCCAGTGTTTCCACCTCTGGGCATACATCTGAAGAAACCCAAAACACTAATTCAGAAGAATATATGCACCCTTGTGTTCATTGTAGCGTTATTTACAATAGCCAAGATATGGACGCAATCCAAGTGCCCATCAGTAGACAAGTGGATAAAAAAATAGTGGTACATATATACAATGGAATACTAGTTGGCCATAAAAAGAATGAAATCTTACTATTTGAGACAGTGTGGAGGGAGCTAGAAGATATTACGCTAAGTGAAATAAGCCAGACAGAGAACGACAAGAACCATATGATTTCACTTATATGTGGAATCTAAAGAACAAGATGAACAAACAGACAAAACAGAAACAGACTCATAGATGCAGAGAACAGACTGACAGCTGTCAGAGGGGAGGGGGTTTGAGGGCTGGGTGAAAAGTGATGGGATTAAGAAGTACCAGTTGGTAGTTACAAAATCTTCACAGGGGTGTAAAATAAAGCACAGGGAATATAGTCAATAATATTATAATAACTATGTATAGTGCCAGGTGGGTACCTGAAATATTGGAAGGAACACTTTGTAAAGTATATGATTGTCTAAGTACTATGCTGTACACCTGAAACAAATACAAAATAATGTTGAATGCGAAGTGTAATTGAAAAATAAAATTAAAAAAGAGAAGTTGTCATAGACTTGCCTAATTAGCATAAGTGTATGTTTGAGAAGTCAAAATATGTACATAATTTTAAGCACATGTAATTTGTGTTTAATAAATTATTAAAGGTATTTTACTTGTCATGTTTGGGCTAATCATGACGGGTCATTTTTAAATATGTAAATTCACAATGTGTACGTACAGCTCAAGTACTTGTAAAGGATGCTATAAAATCAGTGTGAAGGCCAAGAGTATCTTGTTTTATAATGCTTATGGGCTCAGTTTCATAATTTGTTGTTATTAATGAATACTTTTAAAGTACTAATAAGTAATAACCAGGTATACAATTTTCCCTTTTATAATGAGCATTTGAAGTTTGTCTGTCTTTATTCTTTTAATTAAAATTTCGGAAAAGCCCGGCCAGCGTGGTTCAGTGGTTGAGCATCATCGAGGTTCGATTCCCGGTCGGGGCACATGCCCGGGTTGCGGGCTTGATCCCCAGCAGGGGACATGCAGGAGGCAGCAGATCAATGACTCTCTCATCATTGATGTTTCTGTCTCCCTCTCCTTCCCCCTTCCTCTCTCTGAAATCAATAAAAATATATTTAAAAATAAAAAAGTAAAATTTCAGAGAAAAATTGGATTATTAAGTGATCATCCCCAAAGCTGATATTCTTTCTTCTTCGAGACACCAACTGGATTTGGAATCAGGTGGTTAGGTTCTAGTCCTGGTGCTACTGATGGCTGGCATCAGGACTCTGAATGAGTCATTCTGAGCCTCCTTTGTGTGTGTGTGAAATTAGAATGATGCCTATTAAGACTGCAGTGAGGGCCCAGAGTGTTTTGTAAATTTTGAAAGAAAGTTGAGGTTGCTTTAAAAGTCTCCTAAAGTGGTTTCTTCACTGTTACCTTCATTTCCTTTCTCCTCGTAGTAGCTGAAGTAGTTTCTCCAAAATTTAAGGCTTACACGGCACCATTGGTTATAACCCCTCAATGGCTCTGGTTGCTGTATTTGAGTAACAGCCTCGCGTTACACTACACTCCTCAGGCTTGTTTTCCTCGATTGTATGCGGTCAGTTTCCTCCTCCAGGCCTGGCTTATTCTTACCCTTTAGGTCTCAGTCAAAGATGTCTTCCAGAGCGCTCCTGTAAAACCGTCATAATTGCTATCCCGGTGCCTGTCTCTCATCTGCTCCCCTGCCCCTCCCTGACTTCAGATTTTGATAATTGTTACATTGCCTTGTTTATTTATACATTTTCTTGTCTATCATTCTTTCTCTCTCATTAATGTGAGAGGAAGGATAGTGTCTATTTTCTCTAACTTATTGCTTGTGCTTAGCACAGTATTTGACACATAAAGGTGCTTATATTTATTCAATAAGTGAATTTTAAGGTATTATTTTACCTCATTTAAAGAAGTGATGAACTACCCTTTTTTTTTTTGGTTACCTGTTATTTTTGCAACTACACTAGTTCCCACTTATCTGCAGTTTTGCTTTCTGCGGTCTCAGTTATCTGCTGTTAACTATGGTCTGAAAATACTAAGTGGAAAATTCCAGAATTAAACAATTTATAAGTTTTAAGTTGCACATTGTTCTGAGTAGGGTAATGAAGTCTCCTGCTGTCCTGCCCTGGATGTGAGTCATCCCTTTACCCAGCATCTCCAAGCTGCATACACTCCCTGCCTGTTGGTCACCTAGTAGCCATCTTGGTTATCAGGTTGACTGTTGTGGTATCACAGTGCTTGTGTTCAGGTCACACTAATTTACTTAATAATGGCCCCAAAGTGCAAGAGTACTGATGCTGGCAATTCATATCTGCCCAA
Organism: Miniopterus schreibersii; assembly: GCF_964146895.1. NCBI lineage: Eukaryota > Metazoa > Chordata > Mammalia > Chiroptera > Miniopteridae > Miniopterus > Miniopterus schreibersii. The sequence goes on along the minus strand of NC_138101.1, from coordinate 5,826,018 downwards.
GACAAGCCATTACTTGCTTTCTTTAAGTGAAAAGGTGAGTACGGTACAATAACATATTTTGAAAGAGAGAGAGACCACACTCATGTAACTTACTATTGCAGTATATTGTTATACTTGTTTTATTTTATTTTAACAACTCTTACGGTGCCTAATTTAGAAATTAAACTTTATTATAGGTATGTATATATAAGAAAAAACATAGTGTATGTCCATATACATATACATATACATATACATATACATATACATATATGGTTTGGTATTACCGCCCATTTCAGGCATCCACTGGGGGTCTTGGAATGTATTCCCCACAGATAAGGAGGGACTGCTGTACATAGTTAATCTGAATCCTCTTTAAATATGATTAATGTGTAGGACTATAATGACGTTGGAGAGGAAGAATAATTAGCTGCATGCATATAAGTATAAAACTTGCCATCTTCTATTTTAAAAGTTATGATATAGATAATGGTAACTATTTATACAAGTTGGCTGAACAGAAAACTGTCGTATTCATGAATGGCTAGGAGTGTAACATTTCTTATCATTTGTAATTTTCTTTTGAATGGTCTCTGAATTTAGAATTGTCACTGTGCAGTACATGGAAGTGCTTTGACTCCAACAGAGTGAAGCCGAAGGTTTTCTAATATATTTCACCCATAGGATTTCCTTTTTGTGCTTATATTTTTGCTCAGGTGGAGTGGAATGTGCGGGGTAAGATGGGTGAAAAGTGTAGCTATGCATATATTACTTGTGTGTATAAAAACTTCTTAGGATACAAGACCCCCATGCCCTGGCCCTGCTGATTGTACCAGCTCTTGGACGCCACGTCCTTTCATGCTTTTACAGATACTCCCTTGGTAAGGCATGTACCTCCTCTCTGCCTCCAAGGCTGCCTGACTCATTTTTCCGCATCTGTTAGCATTACCTTATCTGTGAGACCTTTCCTGTCTCCCTAAGCAGTTTTAGAAATTTCCTTTCTCTATACTCCTGTTACCTTGTCCTATACAGACCACTGTTGCTCTCTTCGTCTCAGAATTTTACTGTATAGTATCTTTCTACATGTATTTCTCTTAGCCTTCCCAACACTTAGAAGATGCTGGGTAGATCATGAATAAATGAGTGGATATACAAACCCCAGTAACACTAGCTAATACTTACTGAGTATGTGCCAGACATTGCTCCTTGTGATTTATTTGTATTTACTTACTTTATTGATCACAATAATATGTAGAGATATGTACTATTATTGTCCCCATTTTATAGATGAAAGAACAGAAGCAGGAGAGATTAAGTAATTTGCTTAAGGTCCCACAAATAGTAACAGACAGGGAATCAAACCCAGGCAGTTTGGCTCTGGAGACTTCCCTCTTTACTGTCATGTCCTGGTTCCTTTCCAAGTGAATCAGCGAATAGTTGAAGAGCCAGTTTCTTCTATATTTGCCTTAATGCAAATAATTGAGAAGTTCAGAAGAGTTAGTTCTTACATGAGTCTGTCACTCTAGATCAATAAAGTAACAAAGACTATCTGTTAGACTATGAAAAAATTTTTGCTGTAATGACACTTTCTTTATGATGATACTGAATTTTTTGAAGAATTTGGCTCCTTGGTCACAGTCACTCAGTTACTATGCTGTCACGATTCTTAGTAATTTCAATACTCATACAGATTATTCTAATACCATGGTCTCTCATTTCACTGGATTCTCTGCCTCTAATCATCTTGCTGTGCCCCCCACATCTACACTAATGTAGTTATCCTGAAGACCTAGTCATCCTCTTCATAATACCAATTTCACACATCCCAGTCTTTGTCTACTGTCTCCTGTCTTTCCAGTTTACTTCCTTTAGTAACCCAACTTCAGTAATTTTTAAATCCACACAAGACTTTAAAATCAGTTGATTTACCAATTTTTCATTTCCCTCAACCCTCTTTTTTTTTTCTTTCTATTTGAGGGAGGGAGGGAGAGAAAAAGAGGAGGGGGGGGAAAAGGGGGGGGAGAGGGATGGGGAATGCGGGAGGGAGGGAGACTTGGATTTGTTGTTCCACTTAGTTATGCATTCACTGGATTCCTTGGTTGCTTCTTGTATGTGCCCTGACCCGAGATCCAACCCACAGCGTCTGTGTTACGGGATGACACTCTGACCAAGTGAGCTGTGCAGCCAGGGCCCAACCCCCTTCTTAATCAACTTAGATTCCCTGTTTCATAAATGTAATCGTTACATTGCATTTACTATCTTCAACCTACCTGTTCCTTTCAGTTACTGTACATGGTTGAGAAAACCTTAGCTCTACTTGAATGCAAATCACTCTCTACCCATGCAGCTAAATGAGTGTGGCTGGAACAACACCCACCAATATACGGTGCCTCACTTTAAATCCAGGGTAACTATCTTCAGGTGACTTTTTGGTATTTTCAAATCCCACATCAAATCTATTAGCATATCCTATTTACTTTTTATTCCAAAAATATTTTGAGAATCTGCCCCACTTTTTACTATCCCTGTTGCTACCACTCTTGTCCTTGCTACCATCCTCTCTCTTAGATTAGCCCCTCAGTGGCTTCTCTGCTTTACTCTTGACCTCTGTAGTTTATTCTCAGTAAAGGGCCCAGAATCTTTTAAAATGTGAGTCAGATTATAACTTTTTTTTCCTCACAACCCTCCAGTAACTTCCCATCTCTCTCAGAGTGGCCGACACACACTGTGTGATCTGGCCCTGGCTTTTTAAACCTCATTTCACGCTGTTTCCCTCTCTTGCCAACTGATTTTAGCCACTCTGGCCTCCTGGCTTTTCCTTGAATCCGCGGAGAATAATCTTCATTAGGACCTTCGCACTTGTAGTTGGTTCCCTTGCTCGGAAGGCTTTCTCCCAGGCTTTCGTGCTCCTTAGCCGCCTTAAGGTTTTTTACCTTCCTGTTTAAAATAGCACAGTCCTCATGCACCCTTTATTTTTTCTTCATAAAATCTATCAGCATTTGCCATGTTATATAATTTACGTGTTGGTCCTTCCCCTTCCTTAAAATGTAAGCTCATTGTTTTATCTGTAGCATCCAGGACAGTGCCTGACACTCAAATATTTGTTGAATGAATGAATCACCAGTAAAGTGGTTTTCCATTGAATTTGTTAAGCACGTGGTTAAGCAGGATGTAGTATGATTGAGGTAAAAGAAGTGGCATACATACAGTATTAATGCCTTTTTCCAATTGCTTAGATATTGGAAGGATATAGCCCAAAATGTTGACAGTAGTTATCTTTAGTTAATGGCATTAAAAATTTCATTTTCATAATAGTTCTTCTGAATATTTGGGAAAAGAGCACATGTTACTGTTATTAGGAAATTGCTCAGTTGGTTAGAGCATCTTCCCGCACACCAAAAGGTTGTGGGTTTGATTCCTGGTCTGGGCACATACCTAGTTTGCGGGTTCGATCCCCAGTTGGGGCACCAGCAGGAGGCAACCAGTGGATATTTCTCTCTCTTCCCCCCTCCTCTCTCTCAAATCAATTGAGAAAACACCCCCCAGGTGAGGATAAAAAGGCACATGTGTGTAAGATACGTAACACCTTGAAGAGCGGTGTGCTCACGGGATGTCGAGGGAGTGGAGCCATTACTGCAGTAGGAGTGTTACCACACGGACGATAGGTGCTGGGTACGCGCCCGAGAATGCTCTTAAAGATGGAGAAAAGACTTTCCTAGTACTGTAGTAACAGCCCTCTTCAGTGCTGCCCACTAAATTCTAACACAACAGAAGAAAACAAGTTCTGTGAGGGGCTTTTTAAAAAAGTCTCTAATCTTATTTGTCAGAATCTCAGTTATTTAAAATAACTTTCACATCCTTAGTGGTCTTTTATGTTCATAATCCTGGGGATGACTTTGAGGACCTGGGTTGTATCTTTTTCATCTTTGGGTTCTTACTGCCTAGCACAGTACTTGGTATATAATAGGTACTCAGTAAATGTTTGTTGAATAAATGCCCCCCAACTGATTAGTTAACATACTGGTCTTTTATTGGTGTCTTTATTAGGAAAACGTGTGCTTGGATAGTAACTCCTCCAATGCTATAGATAACTCATATGGTAGTTAGGGAGCTGTAGGGAAAAAAGAGAAGAAAATTGAACAATGATAGATTGTCCCACTTGTAAAAAGAAATACACACAAAATGACAAATTTCATTTTTTAAAAATTGGGTAGTGATTTCATTGGGGATTTTTCCTAGTGTTAGGATTTGTTCTTACTCTTGTTGAATTAGGAAAGTATTTTAGCTTTAATATTATGATAACCTAGATGTATAAATGTCAGTGCTAATAGCTTAGTATTTTAGTCTTCTACAAATTGATGCCTGTGGTATCTGGACATTTTTTGGCCTGTTCTTGTAAATAAGGTCTCAGAGATGTTTAAGGAACAGCAACTTGTGGCCAGAAAAGAAAAAAGCTCCATATTATTCAAGCTAAGCAATATAAATGGGACTCAGGAATCCCTGACTAAATAAAAAATCTCCTAGAGAAAGATCTCTTGGGCCTACAAACTAAAGACCTTCAATATAATTTTAAATAAAACCTTTTATGTAAAGTGAGAGCACTTTTTAGTTGATAATCAATTGCCACTATTATGTAGGCTTACTAGATTTGCAAATTTACAAGTTTTTACAAGTCAGTTGGGTCCCTTCCTCAGGAAATCAGTTTAACTTTTTTCCCCATATATTGACTCAAAGAGCCTAGTTGTCCTTAAATCCCGTGAATATATTTGCCTTATAATTTGACGGCATTGAGTCAACACCCTTATAGGGTTTCTAGTGTTGTAAAAAGAGAAACTGTTCAATAAAGGATCACATTTGAAAAAATAGCCTGTACCGGATAAAACCAGTATTGGATGTGAATACTGTGCTTTGCTTTAAAGAACCTACAAGTATTTAAAGAAATAAATGCTCACCTCTTACTTTCAAAATGCATACTGTAGGTTTGGAAAGCAGCTGAGCTGTATCTTTGTGAAATTAAACTATGACTTTAAATAAATAAACTATGAAATATTGGCATCTTTTAACAGAAAATTATGTTTCTGTAAACATTAATATTTATAAAAATTGCAGAACTATTCTAATTATTAAAGTAATTAAATGGTTTAAACTAAATACGCTTGGGTAAGTGCATCTTTCAATTAATACTATGTTTAAACGCATTATACTAAGTAAATCTTTCTTGAGTGTCATTAATGTGCCTGAAAGTATATAGATAATAAGAATGATATTTATTTTTTGAGCACTTATCAGGTGTGATCATTTACACTATACATGGGTTAATTCTCAAACACTCCCTATAAGGTAGGTATATTTGTTATTCTTAGTTTTTAGATTTAGAGACTGAGGCATAAAGAAGTTAAGGAAATTGCACAGAATTACACAGCTAGTGTCTAAGCTGGGATATAATGTTGGAAGATAAGTCAAACTTAAACATGTTAAAATATATTGATTGACTCTAATATTAATTTTTTTTTCCTGTTTTTGTTCACCTTTCTAGTTGATTTGGAGCATATGCGAACAGTAAAACCTGAAAAACACTTACGGTATTGCCAGGAAAATGGCTTTAGTAGCCACTTTGTCTCAGCAAAGACAGGAGACTCTGTAAGTGAAATAATAAATACTGAATCTTATAAGTGAGGTTTTACATTTATTTATTAATATTCATAGGAACTATACTTCCATTATTTTACTTTTGCAACAAATTAATGCTTATTGAAGATTAGATTAGATATAACATGTTTATTCTGTTTATATTTTATAATTCATGTCATAATTTTGTGATTATTTTAGGGTATTTAAAAATACAAGAGTTTAAAAAGAATATAAATCACCCATAATCTCAGCATTCAGAGGTGACTGTTCATAACCTCCTACGATTCCTCCTAGTCTTTTCCTCCTCACAAATGTTAGTGCTCCTGCTGCAGATTGTACTTATGAGCGCCCACTTTGTGACGGGCTCCATGCCACTCTTGATTGCCCCTGGTGTATAGGTGAGTCTTAGCAAGTCTGTGTAATGGGCGTCTAGAATATAGAGGTAATAAGTGGTGGGCACAGGATTTGCAAACCTGAGTAGTGACACCTCAGGGCTCACCATATTAACCATGTTGAATATTTATTTTAAAGAATTAAGATCATAATATAGAAATAATTCTGTTTTACTTCTTTATTTAATACATGCATCTGTAGAAAAATTTGCCATGTCATTTAATATTACTAAGTAGATTTAATAATCCATTAAATATTAAAAAAATTCATCCAAATCTCTGTCGTTGGACATATAGGTTGTTTTCAAGTTTTGACATAATACTTTAATATAAAACTTTATCCATAAGCTTTGATGTTTTGACTATTTCCTTTTTAAAAAAATAAAAATTTTTAATTACAGTTGACGTTCAATGTTATATTAGTTTCAGGCATACAGCATAGTGGTTAGACATTTATATAACTTACAAAGTGATCCCTCTGATTATTTCCTTTATATAGATTCCTTGAAAATTAATTGAAACATATTGCCAAATTACCACTAGAAAGGCTAAGTTAATTTATACCACCCCCAGCATTGTCTGAGTGCCATACCACTATGCTCTTTTTTAAAATTCAGGATTTAGTTATTTTTAAATATTTGTCTATTTGGTAGACAAAAAAGGGATATTTTGCTATTTAATTTTGAAATTCTTTGATTGCTGTTGAGGTTGAACATTTAAAAATTTCATCTATTTTCTGCTTATTATGTATGTAATATGCTTTAAATTTTTTGTGACCATTTTTATAATAGGGATGACAGCCATGTGTCATAAGTTTTGCAAATATTCTTTACTACTCAGATTTTTGTTTATTAATTTTCTTGACATTTTCACCCAAAGTAAGTTTGAATTTTTTCTGTGGTTTAATCTTTTTGATATTTTTCCTATATGATTTCCTTCATGGTTTTTATGCTTAGGATAAATATTAAATAAAGGGTGTTTAATCTTTTTTGAGATCTGATATTTAAAAATCTGACCTCTTGGAACTCTTTCCCCTAGGATAATACAAAGCTGGGTATATGCCCACATAATATTCCTTGATAAATCTCTTCATGGGTTGGGCTTCTACCTTCATTAATCTTCCTAGGCGTCTTTTGCCATTTTAGAATTATTTTAACTTCCAGTATTTTAGCTTGTGTTTAACTGCTTAGTATATTTTATATACTTATGTTGAACCACCATTAAAAACTCTCACTGTTTTCTTTTTAAATGCAACTTTGAAATGGTTTGGTGGAATCACTTTAAGAATTATTAGTCACCTCGAACTCCAGGTTACTTCCCCTCATTGCTGGGGGAGTTGAGCTCCTGGTTTACTGTACTTTTCTCTAGTACTTACTACCTTTGTCATAATAGTGAGTGATTTCAGTATCTTTGTCCTTTACCCTCCCTCAGCCACTCAGTCCCATGCATTGTCATCACAAATCTGCAGTCCTTCTGTTGTCACATATCTTTATATCAGCATCCTAATCAGAGACCACCATCCTGTCTTTTTAGCTCACACCTCTGACTGCTCTAACCCTAATCAATCTGCAACCTCAGCAGGACCTAGAAGACATTGACCCTAACACCCTTCAAGGTCCCTAACCTACTTTCATGTCCTCATTTTCTCTCTTTCTAACTTAAATTTCATGACCAGTGAAAATTGTTACCATGCAAATACCCTCCATTTCCATTCCCCTCTTTCACTTTATTGGATTCCCTTCGCTAAACCTTAACTCTGGCTTAAATCAAGCCCCCACCTTTTTATGGCTGCACCCATGTACTTGAACATGATCAAAGAAAAACAGAGGCATGCTGGAGTTTTCACTTAAAATTCAGTCACTAAGTGGGCCCTTAATGCTGCTCAGTAATTATGCTCCATGTTCCTAGGCCATTGTCTTTCCCCCTCAACTAATGATTGTCCATAGCTTCTCTCCTCTCTTCAGATCTTCAAAACTTTGTCCATTCTCTTGGCTGATGACTGTGTTTCCTATTTTATAATAAATTTAAACAGAGGACAACTTCCATGTACTCCTGCCACCACATTTACCCCCAGTCTCCTTCCCACCTTGCGTCTGTTCCCAGATATTCTATCTTCTCTTTGGTTACTATGGGATGAGCTGTCCATGCTTCTAGCTAGAGCCTGTTCTTTGCTTACTAACCAACATTTGCTCAGCAATTTCTCTCTCCTTCCTGCTTATCATTGTTTTCTTTCTACTGGATTATTCTATCAGCAAACAAACTATTGTAATTTCTCTTAACTTACAAACAAGAAAACTCTTGATCCCACATCATTCTCTAGATATTACCTTCTTTCCCCCACTTCCCAGTGAAATGTTTTGAAAGAATTCTCTCTAGTTCTCTCCTCTTGAGTTCCTCTTGAACAATTCCAGTCAGAATCCGCCCCAAAGGTTTCACCCAGACTGTTGTTACCAAGGTCACCCATGACGTCCCTTTTGCTAAATTCAGTGGTCAGTTCTTAGCCCTCACCTTACTTGACTTCCTTACAGCGTATAAAGTAGGTGATGACCGTTTTTGAAACACGCTCTTCTCTTGGCTTCCAGGATGCTGTACTTCCTGGTTTTCCTCCTACCTTGTTAATACTGTTTCTCAGTCCCCTTCGCTGATTCCTTCTCTCTCCAACTTCTAAATATTGGAGTGCCCTTGGCCTCAGTCTTTGGGTATTTCTTTTTCTAAGCTTATTTCCTTAGTGACCTCATCTAGTCTTGTGGCTTTGACCAGACTCAGTGTCCAGCTGCCCACCTAACAGCTCTGCTTAGATGTCTAATAGGCAGTCCCAGTTCAATTCAGGCCCAGAACTGAGCTTTGGTATTCCCTCCTCAAATCTCTCACAGTCGTCCCACTTCATTAAATGGCAGTTCTTCTATCAATTGCTAAGGCCAAAATTATATTGGAGTCATCCCAACCCCTCTTTTTTTTACACCCCACATCTGTCTGTCTGTCATCCATCTCTCTCTCTCTGTCTCTCTCTCTCATCTATATCTATCATCTATCTATCAATCACCAAGTTCTGTTGGCTTTACTTTCAAAATATGTACAGAATCTGGTGCTTATTTCTTACCATCTCCACTGCTACCAAGGCTTGAAGGTTTCAAGCCTTCATCATCTCTTACATTAGTGTCTTTGCTGGTTTTTTTTTTGTACCCTTGGTCTTCTCTTCTGAGTACCTAGTACAGCAGCCAGGTTGAACCTATTAAAATAGAAATCACATCAGGCCACTGTCCCATGGCTTCCATTTCACTCACAGTAAAAGCCCTGGAGATCTTCTGATGGCCTACCAGCTTGTACATGATTTGTACTCCCATAACTCTTTGCTCATTTTCTTTTTCTTTTTCTTTTTTTTTTTTTAATATATCTTTATTGATTTCAGAGAAAGGAAAGGGGAGGGAGAGAGAGAGATAGAAACATCAATGATGAGAGAGTCATTGATCGAGCCCGCAACCCGGGCATGTGCCCTGACCCCGGGAATTGAACCCCGATTGCCTGGATCCCAGGTCGACACTCCACCGCTGAGCCATGCCTGGCCAGGCTCTTCGCTCATTTTCTTTTACAATCCCCCTTTCCGTTCTGCCACACTAACTTTCCGGTTTTTCCTTAAACATTGACCATCAGTAAACTATAATACATACTACTTTTTGAGGTGCAAATGACATAAGCCTTTTGTAGTATGTATCTCTTTTTTTATTAGAAATCATAATTAAATTAATAAAATTGTGATAAATATTCAGTAAGTAATCATGAAGTAAGCAGCGTTAAGAAAATGATAGTACACTTACGAAGCAAAGACAAGTTATTCCTTAAAGGTGAACTCTGGATTGGAGCACTAGGAATCATAGTGGACTCAGCATCAGCTACCTGTGTATGAAAAGGCTGTTTACAGAAAACTTTGTAGATTTCTGTCTACTGATAATGGAGTATACTGCTCCTTTACTCTGAACTGGTAAAATACAGTAAGGATTTCTAAGTTGTTTTGCTCAAAAGAAGTGGAGAGTTTATTGAATTGATGAGAGCCACAAAGATTATTAAAGGTATAGGCTCAAGCCAGGTCAAAAGACAATATAGAGTTGACAGTGAAAAACCCAGGTGGTAAAGTATAGACTAATGAATTCTCATTTTCTTCAGCACCTATAGGAGTTTGTTTTGCTAATGTATTTTTTTTTAATGTGGTAGCTATAATTAATTGTCTTTTGTTAAATCTTTAAAAATGTAAGTTTTTAGGGATGAATGTTTATGTTTAGACCAATTCACTGCATTTCATGAATTTTCAAATTATGGGTTTAATCATTTAAAAAACTATTACACTTAAAATTTTGCTGTATTTGACAAATAAAGCTATATTTGGAATAACTTGGTACATCATATTTTTGCAATTCTTGCTGTTTATCATTGTTTAGAAAGTTCAGTTTATTTGATAGTAACTTTAGCATGCCTGTTTTAAATCATTTAAACCTATTTTTGGTATGTAGGTCTTCCTGTGTTTTCAGAAAGTTGCTGCTGAAATCCTTGGAATCAAGTTAAACAAAGCAGAAATAGAACAGTCACAGGTGATTATATTGAACTTTATATTTTAAAGAGTAATTTATTTCTTAAAAGACATTATTTTCACCCCTGAACTCTTTCACATTTATGCATTTTTATGTACATATCCCTAAAACCCTTATAAATTGTGTGTGTGAATCACCGTTGGTTGCAGAAGACGAAGGATGTTAACTTTTTACCAAACTATGATACCGTTGAAACTTCAGTTTGTCCTTTTTGTTGGAAAAATGAGATTAATATAATAGACATTTCATCAGTGGTTAAATAATGGGCTAAGAGGCTTACTGTATTGTTTTGTATTTAAGTTCTTCCAGGATTACTGTGCACCATTTAAAAAATATTTCACACAAAAATCCCAACTATTTATTAAAATTAGGTCTTAATAAGAGTTTTCTCCATTTGACATCTTCCATGTTTGCTGTGGTAAAACATTATTTTTCAATTTTTTAAAAGTCTGTGCACTTTATACTCTAAAATGCCCTCCATTATAATGATATTACTTGTTGATGGTATTTTATTGTTAATTTGATAATGATATTGATTGAGGATTTCTGAACCCTTTCCCTAGTCCTAGACAATTTCCTAAGATTAAGAAATAAGTGTGAATATCAATAGTCAAGCGTTTATAAATAGCACTGTACTAATGGACGTGGGCAGCAGTGTGGGGATTGGGGGGGCAGAGGGGATAAATGGCAATGGAAAAAAGAAATAAAAAAATTAAAAAGTACCACTATAATAGTACATCAGCTTACATCTTTCATAGAATGAAAAATCAGAGTAAGAGCCTATAGTTTGAAGTTAAGCTTCAGAAGTGGTTTGCTTAGAAGCAACAAATAAATTACATTTTTCCAGAATTCCTTCCACTCCCTTCCCACCCCCATGCAACTAAAAGGTGTCATTGTCCTTTCCTATCCTAAAGTTTTTGTTTCATTCTTTTAGAGTTAGTTCAGTGCCTCATTTTTATGGTTACTGTGTGTGTGTGTGTGTGTGTGTTTTAAAACAGAGCATTTATTAAAAATTGTTATGCTGATATTGCCGTTTCTAGGACTTGATTAAAATACCTGCACCTCTGGAAATCTGCTACTTTCCATTTCTCATTAGTCAAACAACATTTATTTTAGCACTTACTATGGCTAGCCACGGTGTTGATATTTTGTGCCATGTAAAATGCTCCCAGACACATAAAAACAGTTACTTGTTTTTGACCTAGGAGGCAGGTTATAAGAAAGAAAAATCACCATAATTTGCTTGATCACAGAGAACTTGGCAGACCAATTGCATCCTCTGCTTTTTAGCTTATATTTCTAAATGGTGTTTGAAAAAGAATGTCTGGTTAATTAGAGAGTCCATGAGTGATTGTCAAATAATTATAAATGATTTATTGATTATATGTTCTATAATGTGGTATAGTGGCGAGTCTGACAATGATTTAAAGGAGTTTAAGATGTAGTCCCTGCCTTCAATGAAGAAAATTAGTATATTATGTGCCAGGCATTGTGTTATCTCACTTAATCCTCAAAATAACTCTGTGAGGCGCATGTGTCATCTCATTTTATGGGCAGGAAACAGACTATGGAGAGGTTAAGTAACTTTGGATCCACAAAGCCATGGTTAGACAGTGGTGGGGTTTGAACTGAGGACTGTCTTGACAGTCGTGTCCCTAGACGTTCAACTCTACCATGTTGGGGGAAGTTATTGAGCAGTTTGGAGTGGGGTGGTGGTGGTGAGAAAATGGCTGAAAGAGAAGCTGGCATAGCAAGTTGAAAAGCTTGGGTTGTATTTTGGAAAAAGAAGAGCAGTTTGGTGAAAATAAATGGCTATTTATGTTGGAGTGTAAAAGGAATTTGAGAAAAGATTATGAAGATTTATGAATGCCAAGGTGATAAATTTTATCTAACATATTGACAGTGGGAAATAATTTTTGAAGCAGGGAAATAAACTAGTTTTTAGATAGGATTAAGCAAATGGGATGCTTTTGTGTGGTTGAATGGCAAAGAGATTGAAGCCAGGAGAGTAGGCTACTGTCCTTAGTGGATTGAGGACCAGAATCAGAGTGGATGGGAAGGAATAGATGTAAGAGACTTTTCCAAGAAGAATCAGCAGGGCTTATGAAATGACTGGATTGAAGAGAGGAGAAGTCCAAGACACTGACATTTCTCACCAACAGGAATGGAGGAAGGGGAGACCCACTGATTGGTGGGCCCCCTAGAAGGGAAAGTGTGCTGTGCCTGAGCCCAGTGGCAGTGCTCAGCTTCAGGGATAACTCAGGGAGATGGAGCAAGTTGGCTACTTTGTGCCAGGGGCCACAGTAGGATCTGGAGATACAGAGATGACTAAGTGAAAGTCCTTGTCCTCAGGGAACTCCCAGCATAAATGGGGAGACAGATATTTAAACCATTAAGTATACTCTAGTTGCATTTCTCTCAATTCCCAACTTAGTTAATAGCTAATTGTTTATGTTCTCTTGTTTTCTCCCCTGCCCCAACCATTCTTCTCTCTGACAGTGTAAAAGTTGGGAAGGGTTGTTAAAAAGGTCCTAGTTTCTCAGATTATTCAGAAATTTTTGTTTACAAAGTAGTCAAACCTTTAGTAGAGGAAATAATTTTACTATTGCTGTTCTCTAGGAAGTTCAGCATTCACTTCTTTAATAGGCACTAGGTAGTCTAAAAAGAAGACACTTTGTCCTATATCTTATCTCCATCTGAATTGCAAGAATGTTTTTCCATATGTACTTGGCGTTCAGAGTACTTAATACATTTTTAAGCCTTGACAGTTTCACTTGCCGGTTAATAAACTATGAATTTCTGTTTGGTTTGAACTAAGTATGCATTAGTTTCTTCTAAACAAAAATTTCATGTCTGAGATACTCACTAAACTTGCCAAAAATATATCTTCTTTATGTGCCCTCTGAATACTTTCATACTCTACATAAAGGATTCTGGCATAGGGCATGTGTAGGATGCCCAAGATTTTAATTCTCTTACCACACAACTGCTATTTCAACCCTGATCCTTGGGGCCTTCTGTTTTCCACTTTATCTGAACACTGACCTGCCTTAAGAAGCCATAAGGAACTTAGATTCTTCCTCCCTAGATGTTAATCTTTTTATAATTTTCTCCAACAAGTTTACCAAGACTGCACTGGGACTTCTCTCTCTCTCTCTCTCTCTCTCCTTTTTTTAACCCTAAACAGCACTTGTCTCCCTTGCAGAGCACATCTAACCCACTTTGCTGATACTATTCCACCCTCAGACACAGCATTGCGTAACGGATTTCCAGTATCATATATCTTTTCTATTCACCTTCTAAATGTATTTTCTTCATTCAGTTTCAAAATTAGATGGGACCTTAGAGGCCATGTAAATAAACCTTGTTTTTTATAGAGTAGGAGATCTTGAAGAGCAAAGAGGTGAGTAACTCGCCTAAAGTTATAAATATTACTGGCAGCACGTTCTGGCACATTCTGTGGAAGGACAAGAAGAGCCCTTTCTTCAAGTGCCTGCTGTGTGCACAGTGCCATGATTTTATGTTGCTATACCCATGCTTTAAGTGGTAATATATAATCTGGTTACACTTGGATCTATAGCAGTCACAATATCCTTTAATAGCTTACACATCTGTATTCTATGCTGGACTCCTGTGCATCTCAGAAACAGAGATCCTGTATTGTTTATCTGAATGTCTTCAGTACCTACATAGTGAGTGGCTTTGAATGAATGATAGTGGCAGGTGTTTTAGCCTTCGAGGTATGTTTATTCTATATCTTGAGCATGACAGACTATGACTTCTGCATTGATAAACATGTTGCTACTATCTGGATTAAGACACAATTGCAGAGTAGACCAAATATATCTTTAGCGTCTTCCCGAGTCCATCTCTACTTATACGTAACTACCCCAGCTCCTAGGAAGCTACCACTTCCATCTCCAGTACCCACCCCAGTTACTCTCTGACATAATAAGGGTTAAGCTGGTTTTCAAATAAAAGTTGGTGTTTTGTAGGTAACATTTTCTCTAAAAACATCAATGAATGGTTTGTAAACAAGCTGACTCCTGTGAAATCACCCACCGTGAAGTTTATGGCGTGGAAATTCTGCTTTGCTACTCGTAGAAAGTAAAGCCTTGGTTCTGGCTTCCACTTCAGAAACTTTGTACAAAGCTTTATGTCAAACAACCAAGGCCCCTAAGAAAGATGTTGCCTTTTTAGTTCTTCATTAATTTAGTTCTTCATGAAAATTAATGGCGAATATCCAAGCCATTTCTCTTAGTCACTACTTCGACCAAATGTCTTGACTAGAGGTCAGTAACCTGGTTGTGTTTATAGGACAGGGTTTAAACCAACATTTTGGAGGATTAATGAGTTGCTTACTGATCATGAAAATCCCTTTTCTTTATTGTAACCCACAGTTTGTCATGGAACAATTAGGTTCGGGGAGGGCAGAGAATGGTGTTCAGCGTTTCACTGACATACTCCTCCCCTAGTACCTGCTGTTGTGGTTGATAATGCTTCTGTTGATAGCATCAGGCTGAGTGCCTAGTAAATCAGGAGTCTTATCCAGAAGCTAATGCCGCTGTTAAAGAACTGGAGCAGAGCCCGCTCAGGCTAATGGGCTGTAGCATCCCGCTCATTCACTCACAGTCCTTTATTCAGTCTTTATAAGTGTCATCATAGCCAGCAGCCTTATTAACATGCTTTTCTACATGTGTTAATTGTTACATGCTGCTATGAAGCAAGAGTTTTCTGAAATAAGATACTTGAAATTGTAAAACAGGGCAAGGATAGTTTCAAGTTTAAAAGTTTGGAGAGCGTGTTATCTCTTTTATACTTACTTGTCACATGTAGTATTTTCATTCTAAGAGTTATAGCAAACAACAGCCTAATAGAGGAGTTTTGATTCTTTATTTAGCAAAACTCTTAGATATTTGATAAACAGCTGTTGTGCTTAAATACTGTATGTGGGGATTTTTTTAATGACAGAAAAGTGCATTTTGAACCTGCTTATTTTTATATGGAATATGGAACCATGGATTAGGATTGTGATGAGTGGGCCCATGAGCATCAAAAGGTGGTCTCTGACAAGTAATAAATATTAAATGTAAAATTTGTAAGTGCCCCGTGGCTCCTCTGATGTAGGTGTGTGTCCTCTGTGTACCTTGAAGAAAATTACTCACTCCTTCCTCTGTTTCCACAACATGTAGGTCTACTAGTAAGGGACTTACCTTGCACGACAGTTGTCTGTGTGCGTATTTCTCTTCCCTTTACGTCCACAGCAACTTGTGAACAGATCCTGTGTAACTTACCTGTGCATTTCCATTGTAGAGTGACTGGCACATGGTATATTCTCAGTCGTGCTTGTTGAAGGAAATGGAATTAATACTTTTACTGCACTTCAGCATAGAAAAGCACCACAGTTCTTGGTTGTTCTCTGAAATACTGGGAATTATATATTATGTATAATTGTGATTTCAAAACTAGAGCTCACAACTTGTCTGGGAGGTTCAGTAGACACGTCTGTCTTTACAGTGAAATGGAATTATAAAGAATAACGTTTCTTGGATCTTTGTTTACTTTCCTTCCTTTTAGTCTGTATTTTGCTGTTTTCTTTTGACATGTTTAAATTTATGTGTATGTTTCTTTTTCTACTTTGGTGTTCCCTTCTATTTTCAATCATTGAACATACTTCCCATTTTTTCTTTCTTTCCTTCCTTCCTTTCTTCTGCATCTCGTTTCCATGTACGGAATTGACAGCGTATTGTCAGGGCAGACATAGTGAAGTACCCAGAAGAAGATACCCGGCCTGCCAGCTCTGCCCAGAGCACACTCTGTTCAGTGCAGTAGTGCAGGTATCAGGGTCACCCTTCTGCGCCGGGGCGGAGGGTGGGGAGGACTAGTGAATGCGGTCTTGCTCCCTTCCCCTTGTGAATAGAGAAGTTCAAGTGATTGTTGTACATTATCGGAGTTGGTATTGCATACATCCTGTTTTAGAGCTTCGAAAATTGATCCTTTGCCAGGAGACTTACGAATTAAGTAAGGATTTGGGAACAAATTAAAATAACATTTCAGTTCCTTTCACACACATTTGTCTTTGTGGTTGTGTTTACTCCATGTGCAGTGACGTGGAGAGCTGAGGCGGACATTTCATTACCCATTCCTTACCATTGTTCCTGAATCGCCTGGTGATTGAGAGAGTATTTTAAAAATTTGCCTTGAATTACCCTTCTTTGTCTGCTTGTGTGTGCAGACTTAGTAAAAGAGTTGAAAACAGTAAAGGATTTGTTTTAATTTAAATTATTATTTTGAGATGAATACTAGGGCATATTGCTAAATTTATCATTTAAGATAATCCTTGAATGTGGGTTAGAGGGAAGGAAGGAAGGGTTAAAACTATCTTTTGGCTTCAGTTATTTTAAAAACATGAATATGTGGTAATTTTCTAAATTTCTCATGTTGTATTTTGGTAGTCATTATTTATAACCCATTAGTGAGCTATGTGGAAGTAAGTTAGGGCTTTGGGAGGAAAGTTTTAAAAATTGGCAGTTTTAAATATTGGGTTGCCCAAAACATTTCTCCTTTATATGTGCCTCCTCTTTAACATTCGTACCTCTTCTCATTAACACAGTAATTGCTGTAAACATCCTGAAAAAAGCCATGGCTGGGGATAGTGGCTTATGGAAATATTAATAAATAATGACATTTTTTTACTTTGAAATAACGAAGCCTTATGTATCAGTTAAAATATGTGAATGATTAATTTTAATCCTTTGCTTTAAGTTATTACCAGGGTTTAATATTTCATATTAATTTGTCATTTTCTATTAGACTTATGATTACCTCAAGCATATGTCATAAAACCAGGAAAGACTCAATAAAGGAATTGCTATTAGATACTTTTGTTTAAAAACAAAACCAAGAAGAAAAAAAAAACAGCCCCTTTCCTGGCAGCCCCAGCTCTGCATCAGTTTGTTCTGGCTGATTCTTTTAATATCAGCTCCTGCTTCATTTATGATGTCTGTCGTCAGGAGTTCACCAAAGTTCAGAAAATGAAAATATACTGTAAGGGCTCTTTCTGAATGTTCTGATGTCCTGATAATGACTCTGTTTTCTTTTATGACAGAGGGTGGTGAAGGCAGACATTGTAAACTACAACCAGGAGCCCATGTCAAGAGCTGTTAACCCTCCGAGAAGCTCCATGTGTGCAGTTCAGTGAGCGCAGTGTCTCTGTTGCGGTGTGGCTGCCCTCGCCTCCGCGTGGCCCGAGGGCCTCTGGGAGCTGGCTTATCAGTGGCCATGCTGCAGCTCCGTTAACACTTTCCTCCCGGCGCCTCTTCACCACGGGCTCCTCACAGCTGCCGGGCCCCTCGGACCGGAAAGAATGCGCTTCGGGACCACACACTTTGAATTCAAAATGGAAAGCCCATTCTCTGGAATTAGACTGCTTCATTGAAAAAGAATACTGTTGGTTCTCTTTAATGTCCTCACTTCTTTTTTCCCAGATGTCAATTTTTTAAAACAAATAGGGAAACTACCCAAGTCCTGGTCATCAGCCAGGATTTTGCCACAGCATTTCATTCTCTTACCTGAACTATACATGGCAAAATGTGCTTCAGAGTGCAGACGCTTAAACAAGTAATATATTTTATCTACAGATGCTAAAGAGGCGATCTTTTGCTGTTTATTGTGAGAAAATATATAAAGCTGTATCTAACTGCAAATGCTTGAAATAAAACTGTAATAGAAATATTTTTTCCATTTTGTGACAAAGGACCTAACTTGTTTGTATTATAGCTGCAGCTCACGGAGTGTGAGTATCGCTGTTGTATTTTATCACTGTGTCTCGGTCATTGCACATTGCGGAATACTCACGTCCCATGCTTCCCAAACTCTGGTGACTGTCCAGTGGGTGCTGCACGTGGACTTGCTCCCGCAGACGGCATCGAGCGCTCCTGGGACGAGTTGTGACTGTTGTTGGCTCACTGTGGATCAGGCCTGTACCTGATGCTCAGGTGTTTTTCTCCTGCTAATAAATTTATTTAAATTACTTTTTAGGGGGAATTTTCTTTTAGCTATCTTCCATTTAGTTACAGAGCACAAGGTGTATTTGGCTGTGACATCAGTGACCATGTACTGATTCAAGCCCAGACCCTGTAGGCTGGCATTTCAGGGGCTCCACGGCAGTGTGCCCCCTTTGTCCCTCTGCGCAGAGAGAGCCGTAGACCCCCTCCTGTGTGCTCTGCCCTCCTGTCCTTCCACAGTTCCCCCCTGGAGCTCCTCCTCCTCCCTCCTCTCCACGTCTGCTCTGCCCTCCAGCCTGTAGTCACCACGAGGGCAGCGCTCTCTAGGTCGCGGCCGTGGCATGTGTTCCGTGCTAGGGCACAGTGCCTGGCGTGGTGGATGCTCTCTACTCGCCATGTGGAAACAGGAGTGAATGCCGCCCCTCGCAAGGTCTCCTCAGCCACAAGTTCCACACGGGCACCTCGGATGGCCGCTGCCCCTTCCCACCTTGAGTCACAGCCGTTCGTGCCCTTGTGTCTTTCATAGGTCACGAGCTTGTGGAAGGGCAGTAAGGATGCCTTTCACATGGAGACCTGCTGCAAGTGTGCGCAGAAATCTTGGACTCCTCACTGTGTAAGAGAGTTTAGAAAATGTAATTTTACATCCTGTGTGGCTAAGGAAACAGGTTTGGAGAGAGAAAAAGAACTTGCCAGAGGTCATGGGACCCCAGAGCCAGACCCCATGGGAAAGCTGCTGTCGCTAGGCCAGGGTGGCACTTTCAGGAATGATTTAAAATTTAAGCAGGTTTAGAACTTGTGACTGCTCTACTCATTAGGCAGAGGGTCCAATCTTATTCTACTTTGATTTTTATAGTTTTCATTTTATAGCAATTAATCATTCTATTAATAAGTCCTTCAAGGTTATAGCCCCTTAAAGGTCATTCAGTTTACCCTTGTCGTCAGTGTCTTCCTAGCACTGGCTGGCCAGTTTTCTAGGGAGAATTATGTTCTCTCTTTTTTAAAGATATATATATGATTTTATTGATTTTAGAGAGAGAAGGAGGGGGAGAGAGAAACATCAGTGATGAGAGAGTCATTGATCGGCTGCCTCCTGCACGTCCCTCTTTGGGGATCGAGGCCACAACCCGGGCATGTGCCCTGACTGGGAATTGAACCAGGATCTCCTGGATCATAGCTCGATGCTCAACCGCTGAGCAACACCAGCCCGGCGAACATATATTCTCTATATTTTTTTAGGCGAATACAAAGTTGAATAAAAGAGATCTCATCCCTCAAGGACCTTACACTCAAGGACCTTACACTCCAGAGGAGAGGAGTCTGCTTTGGCTCTTGCAGCAAAGCTGTGGTTGGTTGAAGTCTCCTACTAAAAACTGTGATGGGCTAAAGTCTCCTCTTGAACTGAACTGCCCAGGGCTTTACATTCAGGAAGGGGTGAGGCTGCTCCTCTGCTCACTGTTATTTTCACATCTGTGCGAAGACTTGAGGGTTTTCAGGTTACTGCGGTATTCAAAGGTGCGGCTGGGCGCACCCGTGACCGTGCGGGCCCAGTGCTGCAGGCATCAGAGGCGGCGGAGAGCTGCGCAAGGTCTGCGATCCGACCAGGACCCTTCAGTGCGGTTTATAGTCAGGGCCGAGTGGACCTGGTCAGGGAGGGCGAGGGGCCTGTGTAGGATGGCTCTGGCCGGGACATTTCCAGGCTATGGTCACAAGAGCTATTTTTTTTCCCCCTCATTCCAACCTATGGCAGGGGTAGCACTGTCCTCCTCTTACACACGAGGACACCGGAGCCGAGAGTTCGTGATACACCAGGTCCCTCCTGGAGTCAGGCGGAGGCAGGATCCATGCCAACCAGGTCCGAGGTAGGAGGGATGAGGCTGGGTACCGATCGGGCCGCAGTCCTTTGGTGAAGGTCACACAGCTGACCTTCCTGGGACTCGACCAGGAAGGTGTTAAGGTGTTCAGGTGTTCTTTCTTTTGAGAAGTGGTGATGACCTGTGCTGATCCACCCACCATCTCCACCACTGGCCCCCTAGACCAGCAGTGTGTGTCCAGAGTGCTCCCCGAGGTAAGGACAGAAAAGTGCCCCCCAGCCCCGCCTCTTTCCTTGGCCTCGATGTTTATGCCTCTCCCACTGAGCTTGTCCAGCCGTTGAGAGCCTCTGGCTCGAGGACAGCAGGCACAGCGAACATGCAATATAGCATATGGCCAGAGCAGATTTCTGAATTCCATATTACAATTTTCCCCATACCTCGGGTTTTATTTTTGAGACAAAAGCGTGGGATTCATGCTTATTTTGCTTTGTTACCTCTCCTGTCTACAGTTTTTAATTTAAAAAATTACAAGTCTTCCCATCTAGTTTTAGGCACGTTGTCTCCTGAAGACGCATGCTATAAAGTTTCAGACTCATTGTGGTCACTTCTGCTGCTTATTGAACTTTTGAAAAACACAAAAGTGTCCAGCCAGAACTGGTCATTGGACGTCGCCTTCCAAGTGTACCCTCCATTATATGTGGCGAACCGCTGCGGAGTGGTTTTTGGAGGGGCCCAGAGAACTCCTGTGACTGCTTTATTATTCCAGGAGGAGGTAAGCCAGGGCCCTTTAAAGTCGATCGCCGGGACAATGTGACGGAGCATAATAATTTGTGTGTCACTTAAAAATAGAAAACTCTTCTGGCCATAACCCATGCTGGTGATTGCTGTAATGCTGAACATCCTGGAAAACAGCTGCGAGATTCAAAGGAAATGGAAATGCAGACGCGTCGAGCGCTGGGGCAGACACGTGCCCCTGCCTCCCCAGCACCACTTCCCACCCTGCCGGGCCCCCCGTCAGCCGCTCCCAGCTCTGGGAGCAGGTCCTCACTGGTGCACACCTTTAGATTATTTCTTCCCGGCCTCAGTGGGGGGCTCAGAGGTGAGCGAATAAGCCCATCAGAGCTAATGCGCTGGAGGGGACATCTGCCTAGGTTCTGGAAAAGGAAAGGAAAGGAAAGGAGCTGAGCCCCGGTCCAGAGCTGAGGCCAAGCGGGCAGAGGTGACAGGTGGAGGGAGCCCGTGACACTGAGCCCAGGTCACGCCATGCCGCTGGACCTGTTTAACAGTGTGGCTCGGTTGATTTTTTGGTCATTTCAGCTAGTGTTGGTTTATTTGTTAGTTACTTACATAATAAGACCATTATGTGCCAGGATTTGCTTGGCACCAAAGACAGAGGTGAACATAATCTGTGTTTTGTCCTGGAGATCAGTCTAGGCACAAGCATAACTCAGCAGCATGTAATCAAGCTGTTAGCTGCTTCAGGAAAACTATACTATAGGGAGCCGTGGCTTAGCAGCGAGTGTGAAAACATGGATTTCAGGTAGCTGATCAGGGTCCCAGTTACCAGAATCGCCTTCAGAAGCTCACGTGATCTCCGTGGGTGGGACCCCGAGGGGGCAGATTAGAAA
Organism: Miniopterus schreibersii; assembly: GCF_964146895.1. NCBI lineage: Eukaryota > Metazoa > Chordata > Mammalia > Chiroptera > Miniopteridae > Miniopterus > Miniopterus schreibersii. Next base: position 5,803,988 of record NC_138101.1, on the reverse strand, counting down.
ACCTGCTTCCCCTCTTGGCGCAGAAGCCCACGGGCTGGATGACTGGCCATGGCACTTAATGTCTCCGGGCCGTGTTCTGGGCCGGTCGTGGGGAGCAGCTACATGTCCCCTTTAGCAGCACCACGTTTATCACGGGTGCAGTGCGGGAAGACCGAGCGCTCCGGGAACACCTTTGCCTTCGACGTGCACGGCGGGCAGCCTGCGACCCTCGCCTCCCGGTGTCCACACCGCGCGTCCCCTCCCGTCGAATCAGGCGGGCCCGTGCCTTCCACAGCACACCGCAGACAGACCAGGCGGCGTGCGAGGGCCAAGACGAGGTCGTCTGCGGCATCACAGCCGCCTCGAGGGTCTTGCGGATTCCTCCTCCGGAGGGAAGCCAGGCGCCATGCCCTGGGGACACTCGCAGCGATGTGGGGAGGGACACCTGAAGAACACACCCCGCCAACGGTCAGCATCGGCACGCTGGCCTCTGAGGCGGCAGCTTGGCAGTGAGTCCCCTGGCTTTTCATCTGATTGCAGCCTCCCGGAGACCTGGAGCTAGACGCACGCAGCCAAAGTGCCCCCAAATCCTGATCCACAGGCACTCTGAGGGATAAACCCTTCTTGTTCGAGCCACTCAATCTTGGGGTAATTCGCCTCCTAGCAATAGGTGGCCAACGCAATGGGTATTTGTATGATCCCTGACAGGTGGGGAAACTGAGGCTCAGGGCAATTGAATAACCTGCCCAAGGTTTTACAGTCGGGGGTGGTGGGACAGGGTCCAGGCCAGGTCTGCCCGGGGCAGAAGCGGGTCCTTGACCTGGCTCGACCCCCCACAGCACTGCTGGGACGGGCTCAACCACGGGCGAAGGCAGGGCTGATCTCATGGTCGTGAAGACTCTCGTGCCTGCAGGGACGTTTCCCTGGTGCCTCTCTTTGGGCCTTGACATATTTTAGTAACGTCACATCGTTTCTTCCACACCCAGTTAACAGCCTTGGAAATCTTTCGTTCAAAGTCATTTATTCTAACTTGAGTTGTGTAAGGTCACAGCACACAAGTGGCTCGTTAAAACAAAAGGAGCCGCCTTCCATAGAGGGAGCCTTTGTTTTCCTCATTTTTCTCTCCCCCAGCGCCCCTTCCCTTTCGGGCGGAAGGTATTAAGCCCTCCTGTGCCCTCTGCGTGTGCATGGCAGCGAGTCCCCCGGCTTTTCCTCCAACCACAGCCTCCCAGAGACCGGGCTGGAAGCACTCGGCCAGCTTGGCCACCAGGCCGCCCTGCAGCCGGGAGGCTCCTCCCCTCCCTCCCCTCAGACCGTGAACTCAACAAGGCCACGAGCCCTGTTGTTTTTATCTGTCTCCCTGGCGCCTGGCACCGAAGAGGCACCAATAAAGGTTTATTGAATGAATGAAGCCTATCTATGCTGTAGGTTGTCATGACTACCTATAAACAGCCCACAGGGTGAGCTGGGGAGCGCCCTGTCCTGGAGACTGTCAACCAAGGCACTGACCTTGTCTTAGCGCCAACCAGCTACGTGACCTTGGGCAAAGCCCTCCGCCTGGGCCAAGGCGGCTTCCTTGTGTGCAGGCAGCTTGTCAGGTGCCCTCTCAGTGGTTCCCCGAACTGGCTGGTCATCAGAATCACCTGCGGAGCTTAAAAAAATACCGATTCTGGGGATCGGAAACCACTGGACAACCGCATCTCTGCGTATCTACCTCTCCCTTATGTGCAAACACGTATTGCCAGCTTGAAAGCCTCAGTTTGCAAATCTGTGAAATAGAGATGACGACCGTGGCGACTGCCTTGGAAACTGCACGGGGCTCAGATGGGACTCTAATCATGGCAGAAGGACCTCGAAAACTCCTGACAATGCCAAACAGGCCCGGGAACTATGGGTCTGTTAATCTGCTTCTCTGAGTGTGACTTGGAGTCCAATTTTGGCTCCTCGACCCCTGCTGCCCCCCAAGCCCGTTATGGGTGGGCGAACCCTGCTGAGGCCTGTCTTTAGCTTCTCCCACTAGCTGTCCAGAGCCCCTCGAAACCCCCTCACTTGTGTCTAACTTGGGGGTGGGGCACTGTCTCTTTCCAGCTCCCCCAACACCCTTGGCTCTGGAGCCAACTTAACCATTTCTTCTCACCCCACCTCCACCCCGGGTTCTGTCCGTTATCCTAGTCCTCTGACACTTTCTCAAATTTGTCTTCTAAATTGGCAGGTGGCCCACTCTCAGATTGGCCAGCCGCCCCGCGTTTGGGTCAGGGTGTAGGGATGATGCTGTGAAAAGCTGACAGGAAGCTGAGCGAGCCAGACGCGGGTGCCGCCTCATTGCTCCCACAGCCGCGCAGGGGACCTGGGCCGGTTTGCTTTTGGGGCCCTCGTTGGAGGCCCACCGCTGAAGATGGCTGGTGACAGGAACAGGAGGCGGAAGGCAGAGGGAGGGCGTGAAGGGGTTTGTTGAGCAGCTGCTCTGCTCCAGGTACCATGCTAGGCTCTAGGTACGTATTTTTCATGACAGCCAAGCTGTAGTGCATGTACTTTGCAGTGCAGTTTTCACAGGCTAATCACATCAGGGCCGAAACTGGAGGAAGCTGAGCCCTGGAGGAATCACATGTCCCATCCAGTGTCCCAGTCCCCAAGATGCAGAACCAGGATTTGAACCCCACTCTTTGTGACTCCAGAGTTTGTCCTTCCCAATGGAAATGGAGTTTATTCTTGCCCCATATTTAGCGTTTAAATTTTCAGCGAGATGCTTGAACCTAGAGCAAGGAGGTTTCTTTTTAAGTTTTTGCAGCCAAAATTATTTAAATTTTATGGCGAGGAAAAATGTAAACTTACATGGTCAGCAGACCAGAGATGATAAAGTATGCATTTGTCAAATAAAATTCTTCACTGTGATAAAGTAAATCATGCCTTGGCCTTGTAAAAAATTAGGCCTCACTTGAACTGTTTTCACTCCAGCCTTTGCTAATATTTCTGTTATCTCCATTAGGGATTACGATGATGAATGCCTTTTATTCGCATCGTTAAGCACTTCGGCGAATGTGCGAACACGCGGAGCGTCATAAGTCATGGGGAAGTGAAACAACGTGGCCTCCTGGAGAGAAGAAAAGCCTTGAGGGCGGCTGACAGATTGGGGTTAGCATCCTGGCTCTGCCACTCTGGCTCTGCAAACTTGCTCAAATTCCTTAGCTTCTCTGAGTCTTGCTTTCCTAATGTGTAAAACGCAGAGGACAATACTCATCTCACTGGGTGATATTCAGGATGCAAGGAGATGACACGTGTAGCATTGGCTGTGCGCTGTTCCTGGCGTGAGGTAAGCGCGCAGTAAATGTCACGGTCAGTATTGGAAGAGTTCTCGTGGAAACTGGTTATTTTTTGACGCGCCCAGGCCTCACTTTAGTTGTGAGTCCTTGGGCAGCAGGACTGAGTGTAGGCCTTACTTCTGGGGGGGCTCACCTGCTGATGTACTTCTGCCCCCGTTAGAAACAGGTCCAGCAGTAGGCAGGTGAAGCTCATGGGTGGGCGCATCTGTTGGCTGCAAGTAACAGAATATCTAACTTAAAGTGTCTCAAGCAAGTAAGAACATTCATCACCTCTTACAGCGAGTATTCAAGGTGATTCCAGGTTTGTCTAACGAAGTTGCTCAAGGGTGCTATCAAGTTTCTAGAATCTTCCTTTTCTTCTGCCATCTCTAGCCACGGGGCTGTTGGGCTGTCTCCCTCATAGTCTCCATATGGCTGCAGTAGCTCCAGGCATCACTTCTTTATAACCCAGAATCCAAAGGTCAGAAAGAGGAAAGAGGGCCTATCCTATCCCCATGTCTCCTTTAAAGAAAGAAGAAAAATTTCGCTAAAACTCCACTTCCCAGAAGACTTTCTAGCCCTTTTGTTGGTCACAATTTTAGGAAATGCTGACCCCAGTCCAGTGGTGAAGAAAATGGTTAGGGCCAGTGAGTCTCAGCTCTGGCTGAGAATGAATTAGGGAGACTTTAAAATGCAGATATCTAGGTTCTACCCTTCGAGACTGGTATATGGGGGCTCAGTTGGGGCCGTGTGTGTGTGTGTGTGTGTGTGTGTGTGTATACACTCCAGAAGCTCTGATGATCATCTAGGGTTGAGAATCATTGGTTTAGACTCTCCAAGTTTCACCCCCTGGGATGGGGAGCATCTTAGTGTTCCCTGCGGCACGTGGCCACAGGACATCTGAGCCAGTGAAGTTCTGGAAAGGGGAGTGTGGCTCTTGGGTAGACATCCCCAAAGGACCTGTGTTAAAATTTGACCGATCTGAGTGAGAACCCCAGGTCTCCCACCGGTAGATTGCCTAAGCTTGGTTAAGTCAGCCTCTCTGTGCCTCAGTTTCTTTGTCCAAACAATGCAGAAAGTACTATCTACCTCTTGGAGTAGTTTTAATGTTAAATGAAAACAAGGAAGTGAGAACAGCTGACATAGCTTAGGGCTTAGTCCCTGGAGGTCAGATTTTCCTATTCCAGATCAGAAAATATAACTAGACCTGCGTGGGGGTCCCTTTGGCCTTTCTGACGTGGTGGTGACCAGAACACTTGGCCCAAGCACAGCTCAGAGTTCCTCTGTGTTGTTTGGGTGGGGGCCTGGGCACAGACTTGGTCAGAAAGAAGTCCCAGGCAGGGTTGGTGGAAGGTTTTTGAAGACTGTGTAGAAAAGAGTGAGGTGTGATCTCTGGCTGGATTCTTGGGTCTATCAGAGCCTGCAGAGCCCTTGCTTAACTGCTTAATGGAAACCCTGGGCACGGCCAGCCTCTTCCCTGTCAACCTGGTGGCCCCTTTATCTGCCTACTGTCCAGGAAAAGAGTTAAGTGTAAACGAACCATTCATGGAAGTGGGTTGTCAGGTCACTGAACCAATACGTTACAGGTAATCTGTTAAAAACAGCAAGGCTCCCCATGTGTAAACATCTCCTTGATAAGCTCTCTATAGCATATACAACCTAGGAAAATGAATGGCGTCTTACCAGCTGCCCTGGAATCCCTGCCCCCCTGTGCTTGGCCAGATGACCTCCTGGTTCAGCTCGGTCCAGCCCAACCCAACCCAACCCACGTGGGCCCACTATGCAATGCTCCTGGACCGGGACCCAGGATTTCTAAGGAGGAGAAGTGGGCACCTCTGTCTTTAAAAGACTCAGGGAATGGGGGACCAAGTAACCCTGGGGACTGCCTGGTGCTGGGGCGTGATCCTGGACTGAAAAGTCAGGCAACCCTGGGCTTGGATCCTGGCTCTCAAGCTCCATGCTGTGTGGTTTAGGAAAATTAATGAGTTGCTTCCTATATGTGTTTAACTTCTGTAGATTTAAAAGCGCATGAGAAGAAGAGAGCCTACCATCGGTAGGTGGGGTGATTTGTCTGCCAGGCTGTGAGTGAGCACATCCCTGGGGGGAGAGGGGGCGGGTGGGACTCTGTGGGTGGGACTCTGTGCTGTCAGTAGGTTTGGGCCCCGCCTGTCTCACCGTCCTGAGCACCTTGCCGTGTTGGGTGGGATTCAGGCGTTTAGGGCAGTCATAGTTGACTATAGACCTCTTGCCTTGCTTGCTAACTTTGGAAGCCAAGCCCTGTGCAGGTGTGATTCCATCCTACCTACCCAACGTGGTGGCCCTCCTGGGCGGTGGAAGGTCATTTTCTCTTCCAGAGGGGGAGGAACCTGGTTCTTCTCCATCTGGCCTCTCCTAGAACCGGGTGCAGAGCCCTGCACTCAGTAAATGCTAAAATCAACACTCGTCGCCTGTCTGCTCTCACCTGCTCCTTGCATGGAAGCAGAGGCAGGACATTCCACTGCGACTCACCCCCTCCAGCCAAGGTGGTCAGCTCCTCGGGGAGCTGCTGACCCAGACAGCCCTGCGAGTCTCTTCTCTAGGATAACTGAATGTCGGGATGGAATGGTGGCTTAGAAACAAAAGGTAGAGACAGAGTCTTTTTTGGCATTCAAACCCCTGGCTCTAGTATGTCCTGGAGTCCAAGTACCTGTCTGTCCTTCAGTGAGACCCACCATCCTGGTCAGTAACTCACATGCTTACCTGAGCTAGTTCAAGGTAGGTTTCAGTCACCTGCGGCCAAAGTGGGTCTAAGCAACACAGTAATTTAGATTAGAAAATGCCCCATGTCACTCAGATCAAAGGTTCAAGATCGGCTCTTTGGCAGAGGTTCTCACAGGCAGCCCTGCCTGCAGTCCTGTTGAAAGGCCCTGGAGTGGCCACGGAGCTGGAGCGATTAGCCGGTCGTCATAGGCCTGGGGCATCAGGGCGCTGAGCCCAGCCTGATCCAAGCTACTCTGTAGAGGAAACTCTCAGGCCGACCAGCTGGGACCCACTGGTTATGTGTCCCCGAGCAGCTGTACCGGGGAAATGCTTTGGAAATTGGCTCCAGGGCTTTGGTTCGTCCTAGCCTGGGGCAGAGCACTCCCCTTCTCCGGCTTTCGGTGAAACCCAAACAGCTTTGAGAGGCAGCGTGGGCCCGCCAGGTGGAAGACCCGAGTTGTCACCTTCTGTGTGCTCATGAGCAGTTTGTTCCGTGTCCCGGGGCCACTGGCTGGTTTGTGGGGTGAGAGCGTGAGATCAGGAATGGAACAGAGGCGGTTGTTCTGCCGGCTGACTCGACCTCCGCGCTCTCACCCGCATCCCCATGCGTGCTCAGTGCACACACACAGGGGTGCGAGAAGTACACGTTTATGCCACAGTGCATTTAACTGCTGTCCCAAGCCCCGTTTACACCTGAGCCGTCTGTCCCATCTTTCCCCGGCGTCATGCACAAGTTCTGGGAGCTTTCTAATGGTCTTGCCCTAATAAGGGACTTGGTGATTCAGACTCAGTTCCGTCCCATCCCAGCCCCTGGGTTCTCCCCCTAAAATCTCTGTCTCAATTACAATTTAAGAACCAGGCGAGACCTTAGGCAGAGTGTCGAGTGGAACATATGCTGACCCCAGGGCTGGCTGGCACCTCGGCCACCTGCCCTGCGGTGAGGACAGAAGCTGTCCTGTGGGTTGGAAGCGGCTCTTAGACATTCCAGCTGGAAGCCTGTGTTCATGCCAGAGGGGCCTGCAGATTCCTCAGGGGAAGGGGCTGTGAAGGGCAAGGCAGGGAGCAAATTATGAGGCAGGGGGTGGTCCCGCCAGGTGTGACTTGCAGGGTGGGAGGGAGACCCTAGCAGACGGACAGCTCTCCGGAGCTGTAGTTCTTGGATATGTCAACACAGAAGAATGAGAGCCACTGTCTACAGAAGAGCTTGGCTGTCATCAAATAAGTCCTACTTTAACTATTTAAAAAAATTTTTCAGAATAAATTTAACAAACTTCTGAAAATCAAAGACAAAGTGCTAAGAAGCACCCACAAAGTCGTCCTACCTTGACATAAGCATAGCTGGTGTTAATGTCCTAGAAATTTTTCTGAATTTTCTCTTAAAAACAACTGTAACTCTTGAATTGGGAATCACCCATCTTTTTCATTTCGCATCATTTTATAACTCATTTTTTTCATAGGGCCACATCGTTTTATAGCGTTACCTTCTATGAGTGCAAAATATTTTATTAGGTAGGCATAACATAATTATACAACCATTTACGTGCTTGGGACAGAGGGTTCCCCCCGCCCTTTTCTATGGTAAATGCTGCACTGTCCCGTCTCTGCGCTGACAGGGGCCTCTCTGTGCCCAGCCTGCATCTTCTCACGGCCTCGGAGTGAAGCCCCATCACCCATTCTCTCCACTTCCGTTGCCAGTCTCCTGCCTGGGCACCTCCTGTGGGATCTTTAGGGTAGATGATCCCATCTCTCTCCTATATTTTCTATTTTCAACAGCCATGTGTAGGGTTCTCCTGTCTAATCCATCACCTCCTTTCCTTTGCCTTGAGCCCCCAGTTACCTTACTAGTGTCCCTCTCCTCCCCCATGTTTTAGCTCAGGGTACTCTCGCTTCTATCTCCTCTGTTCCCCTAGATTTGTCCTTGCAAAGGCCCCGATGGCTCCCGTGGACCTTTCTCAGGGCGTGTCTTTAGGACCTCACTTCTCCACCTGACTGCCGTGCCTTTGTGCCTCGCTGTCTTCATCTCTAAATCGCCCTCCGCCCTCTCTGTGCTCTCCGCGTCCATCTCGCCTGGTCTGTCTCACCTACTCCTTTCAGGTGGGTGCTCCCAGGATCTCATTTATTTTTATTTTTATTTAAATATATCTTTATTGATTTCAGAGAGAGGAAAGGAGAGGGAGAGAGAGACAGAAACATCAATGATGAGAGAGTCATTGATCAAGCCCGTAACCCGGGCATGTGCCCTGACCGGGAATCGAACCCCGATCGCCTGGATCCTAGGCCGACGCTCAACCGCTGAGCCAGGCCCGGCCGGGCTCATTCTTGACCCTCTTGTCTTTGTAGAGACTCCCTTTCTCTGGTTTTCATTCATTCTCAATGTTAACAACTTTCAGGAAGTTGCCGACCTCCCCCTCTCCCTCAAACCTGTATTTCTACCTCGAACCCTTCTCCTGAGCCTCATTCAGTCTCCCAATTCACAAGTACTTGTCAAGAGCCCTATGTATGCCAGGACTTGCTCTGGGTTAGAGTCAAAGACGGATAAAGCGTGGTCTTCTCTGGAATCATACGTCCATTTTCTGCTGGAGATCTCACTTAACTCATCCTGAAACTCCTCTCCCACCCAGACCGGCGCCTGGGCCTGGGCCTGGTCATCACCGTCCAGCTGGTCGCCCAGGCCAGAAGCTCGGGGGTTGTCCTTGACTCCCTCTAACCTCAGTCTCCAAGTCCTAGGGCTCTCTTAAGGAATGTTTGAATCTGTATGCGGGCCTCTCCCTTCCCACCACAGCTCCATCCTTGGCTCTCAGCTTCTACCTATTTTTTTGTAATAACCTTTCCATGGATCTCAGGGCCTTTCAGACGGTTCCTAAGCACAAACATGGCACTGTCACCCTGTGGTGAAACTTCTGGTGGCCTCCCATTACCTATGGGACAGCCTCCAGGCCCTCGACGCCCTGTGTGGCCTGGCCCCTGCTCACCCCTCCAGCTATTCATCTGCCATTCTGTGTCTTACACCTGATGCTTTGTAACTGAACTGCTTATAGTTCAACCATCTCAAATGCTTAGTAGGTGCACTGTTCCCTTTGCCTGTCACCCCCTACCCTAATTTCTCATTTATTCGGTTCAATTTTATTTCTTTAAACCAAAGCAGCAGCATCTCAGAAAAGGTCTCTCCCTCCCCATCTCATCTGGCTTAGACGCCTGGGTGCTGAGCAACTCGAGCAGCCTGTGCTTGTCTTTTCACCGTGTAGTGAGATACCCCATCGTTTCTCTGTTCACACGGCTGTCTTCCTTAGGAATTCAAATAAATGTTGAACCAATAAATTTCAGAAATTCCATGTATGTGCCTAGCCATTCTATGTTAGTTAACCAACTGCTCTAGTTCAGGATCATTTGTAGGGTTTCTTCTCACCAAACCAGGGGAGAAGTGAGGCCATGGCATTGTCCAAAGTTCCCCAAACTGACCTCCTGACTTTGACCTCCTGACTGCCCATCCCAGGCTCTGACTGTGAGACCACAGCAAAGCTCCCAGAATTTCAAGGCACCGGACAAACTCTCTGCCCCACAGATTAATTTTAGAGTCATTGAAATTCTGCCAGCTCTGGGGGAAGTGATTGGGAGCCAGGCTGACAACCAGCAAAGGAGGAAATTACTCTGTGTCTATTTCAAGATGAGAGAGTTGTAACCACGGGCCCTCCCCCAGTGATGCTGTTCGAAAAAACATAAATTTAATACTTTCATGAAACTCAATCTCCTGACCATAAGTGTTTCAGGGCTCTCTTTGATGTTCAGGAGAAGGAGCCCGGTGCCAACGTCTCCTGCACATACGATGTGGAAGTGCCTTGCACATGAGCGCAGAGTGGTGGGTCCCCGACTATCTGGAAGGAAGGGTTCATACTTGTCGCAGTAACTCAGCAAATATTTATTTAGGGCCCACGATGGGCAAAACACATTGTGCTGTTGGAGATGGAGCACAGTCTTCGGGGTCAGATGAAAGGGTGTCCCCATCCTGTTGTGGCCCCTAACTGGTCTCAGGTCACTGGCAAACCATTCTCCCCTGAGCTTCGGTTTCCTCATGTGTGAAAAGGGGTGATCCTATTTACCTTTCAGGGATGCAGGATGGATTGTGTGAGGTACAGTGAGAAAGACTGCCTAGGACAGTGCCTGGTACCTAAATCTTCACTAAAAAACTAGGAGAATTCAGCTCCTGACAAATGTAATTGGAGCTGACGACTGTGGCTCTTATCTTACTATAAGCAGCATTAACGACCATCAGGGACGCATCGGTTAGAAATGTATTTGGCCTCAGAAACACAAACTTGTGGCAGGTCAGTAAATGATTAACAATTGACTCTTTGGGGAAAAAGAAAACCCTGACTTGTAGTGTTTGCTGATTTCCATGGTGTAAATACTCCCACGTGACTGACTTCAAGCTCCCGTGTGATGGGACTGGATGTGGGTTGGACGATGCATAACATCTCACACAGCACAGGCTCTGTGTATAGCATCGAGCTGGGAGGTGCAGGGTAGCCCCACATTCCGACATAGTAGACGTGTACAGCCTCAAGAGCAGAGTAAAAATTTGTAAAATATTTAGGAAATGATGAGTTCCTAGTATTTATTACCTTTATTTTTAACATAATTTATTTGATTGTGAGATTATATAACTTAATTTGTAATAATGCTTGTGTTTAACAGCTGGCCCAAAAAGTTCCTAAAAATTTAACAGTTTCCTCTTGGGAGCTGGTTGGGTGGCTTGAGCGCACCATGACCAAAGTCCTACTACAGGGACTTAAACATACTGCGTTTTATTTGTCTCATGTGACAAGAAGTTCAGGGCTGGTGACTGGGTAGAACCCTCAGGGGCCCAGTGCTGTCCAGAGTGTGATATCTACATGACATCTACATGGATGTTGCCGCGTGATTACAAGACAGTTGCTGTCCCTCCAGTCTCTGTACCCACATTCCATGAGCAAGCAGGAGGAAGGATAAAAAGGATGACTTGTGTTTATTTGGGAAGAGATATTGTATTGGTTTCCAATTGCTGCTGTAAAAAAAATTGCCCCAAATTCAACATGGAAACAACAGTGGCTAAAACCCACACAGGAGTATTGTCTCACGGGTCCGGAGGTCAGAAGTCTGACATGATTCTCGCTGGGCTAGGGCAGAGGTGTAGCAAGGCTGCGCTGCTTCGTGCCGGCGCCAGGGGAGAGCCTGGTTCCTCCCTCTTCCAGCTTCTGGGCCCCCACATTCTGCCTGTGCGGCCTTCTGCCTTCAGAGCCAGCAACGGAGGAGGCTTGAGTCCCCTGTGACTCTGGCACCGCCTTCCCTGACTCATCCACCCGTAAGGACCCCTGTGGTGATTTGGGGCCTCCCTGGGTAATCAAGAATAATGCCCCCATTCTAGGGTCCTTACCTTAATCCAGTCTGCAGAGTCCCTTTTGCCCCAGAAGGAGAGATCTTCACAAATTCCAGCTCCCAGGACATGAACACCTTCGGGGGCCATTGCTCTGCCTACGCAGACACCTTCAGGGGCTGTTTCCTGCTCCCCACCGGCCACAGCTGGACTGTCACAGGCCATCTCTGGTTCAGGGCAGGCCGGGAGATCAAGTTTTAGCTTTCAGAGCAACCTAGAAAGTGTGGCTGAGGCAGTAGGGGCTGGAGACAACAGTTGGCTTAGTCAGACAATAGTGTCTGCCACATGGGAAATAGCTAGTAAACAGCCAAACAGGTCTATCCAGAGGGTAACGCACCGCACAGTCTGCTACTGGATTCACTGGGATTGTTTTTAAAAATTAGGCTACTGCTCAAAATTAGTCATTGGTGGGTTTACCATATTATAGGTCATTGTTCAAGCACGTCTTCTTGCTTGCCTTTCCCTCTCCTCTCCTTTCTCTCTCTTTTAAAAATTTATCTTTATTGTTGAAAGTATTACAGATGTCCCCCCCCAATGACCCCCTCCCCTCATCCCTCCCCTCCCCAGGCCTTGCCTGTGTCCACGGGCTATGCATATATGCATATATGTTCTTCCTTTAATCTCCTCCTGCCTCCCCCTGAAATCCATCAGCCTTTCTTTATCTCAGGTCTCCCAGCCTGTCCCCTGGCTGCAGTGACAAAGGAGATGAGTTCCTGTCTCACCTTTGTGCCTCGCACAGGGCGGATGACCCGACTCCCTTCCAGTCGAGGAGGGAAGAGTTCGCAGCGCTGGGGCAGCTGCCCTGGCCCGCCCGCCGGTGGTCACGCTGGGGGATGTCGCCACTGGCTCTTCTGTCCGTTTCTCGTCGCTTCGACACTGTAATGGAGGTGGCAGTGGGGGGGGGGGGTGTCAGGTGGCCACAGGCATCAGAGGGTCGGACTTAGCGAGAAGAGCTACCCGCAGGGGAAGGACTTCATGGAACTGACACAGCAGCTTCTCACCCGCTTTGCCATGTGCCTGTGTTTTCCCCAGGACAGGACGTGTGGCACAGAAAAGCTGATAATTAGGAGAGACTTTGCTCCCCAGCTCGGCCACTGCAAAGAGCAGAGCGCAGAGAAAACGGTCCTGCAGTGTGGAGCAGATACACCCCCCCGGTGAGCGGTGACAGCTGGAACACGACACAGCCACATGACCTTTCTCATATTCCGTGAACGGGGTGACGGTGTCCCACTGTGTCATTCAGCGTCCCTTCCATAGGCAAGGCGCTTTGGAGTTTCCTGCCCTCGGGAGCTCCATTTCCTCCGAAACTGCTCGGTGTCCTCATTTCGACAGGGGCTGCGGGTGACAGTGTGGCTCTCTGGGCAGCTCCTGCAGTGGCGAGAGGACTCTGATGGGTCCCGTCCCTCTCCCTCCCTTTTGCCTCAGGGCTGGTCATTTCCATTTTTCGCACCTTTCTGGAGATATATGCCTCACCCATCTTTGGGGCCAATTAGGTGAAGTAGCAGTAAGTGTGCAAATGGAAAGACTGGGCAAGAGGAGGGCAGCTGGGACATCGGCCCTGGGAGCCCAGGGCACCCAGGCAGCGGGGCAGCCCGAGGGCCAGGGGCGGGGAAGCCACAGCTGGGAGGCCGAGCCACAGGAGCGGAGGCGGCTGGGTAAACACTGCCATCCCTATACAGTGCCGAGGTGGGGCAGCGGGAATGCTGGGGGCATGGACGCACTTCCCGTCCCTCCCCAGCCTCTCTGAACAGCCTGGGGCAGCCCAGTGGTGCGGTTTTGCTGCGGCCCCTCCTGTCCTGGCTGCCCTGCCGCACAGGGAGGCGGCATCCGGGAGGCAGCTGGGAGGTGGCTGAGAACACGGCCCGAGTGGGCCCGAGCCTCTGAGGGCTCCCTGGGGGTGGGCACGCAGGGCACTGGGACCTGGTGTTGTCTTTGTCCCTCCTGTTCTCTGCCCATCCTGGTAGCTTCCAGGATGGCCGAGCACGGTTGCTATTTCTGTCTTCTCCATCTCTCAGTGCAGGTTGCCGTCCTGACTTGGGGTTCTTTCTAATTGCTGGACAAAAGGGCCACCAGGGACTCCACACTCCCACTTCTCCGCTTAGTAGTGTCAGGTGGTGAGAGACTGACTCTCAGTCACCTGCATGGGTCACACAGGCATGCCCTTGCCCCTCACTGGGACTGGAGCACTGAGCCCTGGTTGATCGGCCTGGGTCGCATCTGCACCCAGTTCCCGCTCATTGACAGTGACAGTCTTACAGAAGCACGTGCAGGGGGCGGAGTTCCGCATGGGCCCCAGAAGAGGGGAGATGGGGAAGCAGGTGGAGCAGGTAGAGCTTCAGCAAACACAGGTCACGACTCGCCAGATTCTCAAAGGTCCGTGATCTGAAAGGTTAAGACCCTAAGGTGTTCTTAGGGACAAGGGCCCTAGCATGGACCTCCTGCCAGATCACATCAAATAGCCTCCTGACCTAACTTGAGAAGGTAGAACGTTTGGTTTCGATAGAGGAACATGTTTTCTGCTTCAGCCACACAGTGTGCTTTGAGGACTCACTCTGTAAATGTGCTTGTGACTTCAGTTTCTGATTAGGCGACATAGTGTGTTTGGGGCCACTTCACCTGCACAGTCTACTGGTAGGTAGGGTCATTGTCAATTTACTGGGAGCAGATGAAAACAGTTCTGTTCTCTGTAAAATGCAGTTTGCACAGGATTCCATTAATTAACTGAAAGTTAAGTAGCTCCCTGTGACTAGTGCAGCCACATCGGTCAGTGCGGCTCTGGGGAGCTCCTGTCCTGCATCATCATAGTTACAAGCATCAGGAATTGTGAGACCCTCATTTTCTAGGTGAAAGGGAGTAAAAGACCTAAGAGAGGAGGGTTGATGGTTGTCAGATGATGGATGTCACAAAGGGACTGAGCTTCTTTTCAAGGCATTGAAGAACTGGTCAAAATTCTGGATAACTTGATCAGTGGGAAGAAACAGAGGACAGAATGGACGGGAGAGTGGACGTTTGGGAGTCTGCGAGGCCGGTTAGTAAGGTATGCACTCAGAATTCCTTACGGAGAATTTTAGGACTGTTTTTAGGACTGTTATACAAACCAGGGGAAAATAATTTGTAAATAAGTTAATTAGGGTTCTATTTTTGACCATATGGGCCAGTGTAGCCTTAGCTGTAATGAGAACCTTTAATTCTTAGCTTAAATTCTGTTGCAAGTAACCAGCTTGAGCAGAAATGAGTCATTATAAGAAAGATACTTAGATGGCTTGTGGAGTCCAAGAGCAGAGAGGCCCCTGGGGGGTTGGAACCAAGAACTGGAAAAAGAGCAGAAACGCAGACTGTCCTCTCTCTCCTCACATGTCTCTTGCTTTGTACTTGCTTTGTTTCTCTGGCTCTGCAGACGGCTTGCTCCCATGATGGGCATTTGATAACTACCTTTAAGGTACTTGAGTTTACATCTCCTCGGTTGCAACCACATGCAAAGACTCATTGACTGTCCCAGGAATCTAGCTCATAAACAAGGAGCTTGGGTCAGGTACCCACTCTGATTCAAGTGGCCACAGCCGGAGATGGAGAGTCGAATGGGTAAACATGTGGTCAGGGCAGCGGGTGGGGAGGGAAATTCCCAGAGATGGAAGGGCTCTGTGACCTGGAGGGACCATAATGGGTGGCAGTCACATTACCTCCAGCTTCTGTCACGTGAAATGGGGACTGAGCTTGCGTCCCAGTTGGGAAATGCAGAACTGGCAGGCATTAACGCCTGCAAGAAACACAGATAGGAGTTCAAGCGGTGATTAGAGTTGACAGAATGTAAATGGAACCCACCCGGTTAACTTTCCTAACTGTCCTTTCCTGCTCAGCCCAGTAGCTTCTTTCGGGCGCATCTTCCGTAGCATGTGCTCCAGACTTAGAGCAGTTTCCCTGGTGAAGATACAGGCTGCTCTTTCTACTCTGTAAGGGACAGGGACACGTCCAGGGCACTTAGTGGTAAAATGCACTGAGACGCGAGAGGATTGGCCCGTTTTTGCAACATGATTGCAGAAGTGTAAAAATGAATTCCACATGTTCATAATCACTCCTCATATTCTCGACCACTTTTTTTAAAGGTGCTGAAAATCAATGTTATAGTAATAGTAGTAAATGCAAAAAGAGCTTCTCAAATCAGAGTTTGGCAAGAGTGGAGGCCACTCCAGTGTTGACATGGACTCGTACCTCAACCTTACCTTCTGGGGGGAACAGCCACTCTGGTGTTTCAGAGGTGCCCTGAGTCCTTGCGGGTACCAGGGGGTAGGGGGCTATATTTGATGTATTAGTGATGTATTTGATTTAAATCAGGGAATGTGGATTTTGAGGACGTGGGCCCTGTAAGAGTGAGGCTACGATGGGAAGAGAAGAGGAACGAAGAGTGAATGCGAAGGCCGAGGGACCAGCACTGTCCCCCTGCCCTATTGATATAAAGGTTGTTGTCTTCACAACCTTTACTTTTTTTTTTTACTTATTCAGCAAGTGTTTCCTTTTAAAAAAAAAAATTTTATTTATCTTTATTGTTGAAAGTATTACAGGTCCCATTTTTCCCCCCAATTGACCCCCTCCACCTCACTCCCACCCCCTCCCCAGGCCTTCACCCTGTTATTGACTGCGTGCATGGGTTATGCATATATGCATATAACTTCTTTGGTTAATCTCTTCCCACCCTCCACCCCCCTTCCCTCTTTCCTCTGAAATATGATCGTCTGTTGCATGTGTCAATGTCTCTGGATCTATTTAGTTTATCAGATTCTTTCGTTCATTAGCTTCTTCTTAAAGAAGACCCTTCAACTTTTCCTGTAGTGCTGGTCTGGTGGTGATGAACTCCTTTAGCTTTTTCTTATCTGCGAAGCTCTTTATCTGACCTTCAGTTCTAGATGATAGCTTTGCTGGGTAGAGCAATCTTGGTTGTAGTTCCATGTTTTTCACCACTTTGAATATTTCTTGTCACTCCCTTCTGGTCTGCAAGGTTTCTGTTGAGAAATCAGCTGACAGTCGTATGGGTGCTCCCTTGAGGGTAACTAACTGCTTTTCTCTTGCTGCTTTTAAGATTCTCTCTTTGTCTGTAACCTTTGGCATTTTAATTATGATGTGTCTTGCTGTGGGCCTCTTTGGGTTCCTCTTGTTTGGGACCCTATGCACTTTCTGGACTTGTAAGTCTATTTCTTTCCCCAGGTAGGGGGAAGTTTTCTATCATTATTTTTTCAAATAGGTTTTCAATTTCTTGGTCTCTTTCTTCCCCTTCTGGCATCTCAATAATACGAGTGTTGGGCCTCTTGAAGTTGTCCCAGAGGCTCCTTATGCTATCTTCATATTTCTGGATTCTTTTTTCTTTTTTCTTTTTTAAAATATCTTTATCGATTTCAGAGAGAGGAAAGGAGAGGGAGAGAGAGATAAAAACATCAATGATGAGAGAGTCGTTGATCAAGCCTGCAACTGGGCATGTGCCCTGACCGGGAATCAAACCCCGATCACCTTGATCCTAGGTCAATGTTCAACCGCTGAGCCACGCCCTGCCGGGCTGGATTCTTTTTTCTTTTTGCTCTTCCGGTTGGGTGTTTTTTGTTTCCTCATGTTTCAAATTGCTGATTGGATTCTCAGCATCGTCTACTCTACTGTTGATTCCCTGTAAATTATTCTTCATTTCAGTTCGTGTAGCCTTCATTTTGATTGGTACTTTATTATGTCATCGATGATCTCACTAATTTCCTTAATAGTCTTACTAAGGTCCTAGAGCATCCTTATAACCATAATTCTGAATTCTGTATATGTTAGCTTGCTTGGCTCTATTTCATTTAGTTCCTTTTCTAGAGATTTCTTCTGTTCTTTCCTTTGTGACATGTTTTTTTGCCTCCACATTTTGGCTGCTTCCAGGTCTTTGTTTCTATGTATTAGGTAGAGCTGCTATGTCTCCTGGAATTGGTAGAGTGGCTTTGTGTAGTAGGTGTCCTGTAGGATCCAGTGGCTCAGCCTCCCCAGTCACCTGAGCTGGGCCTTCTAGGTGCTCCCCTGTGTGTGCTGTGTGCTCTGACCTGTTGTAGTTGAGCCTTGGTTGCTGTTGGCGTCACTGGGAGGAATTGACCCCCAGGCCAATCAGCTGTGAGGACCAGCTGCAACTACAGCCAAAGAGCTCCTGTGCTGGGGACACCCCTATGGAGCAGGATTTACTTCAGTGGGGCTTTGGTGTTCACCAAGTGTGCCCCTTGAGTGTGTCACTCGTGAATGTAGTAGGGTTGTAATCCAGCGTGGTCAAGTCTGACCACCAGGTGCACTGTCTCTGGGGCCTCCCGGGAGGTGCAAAGTCAGCCTGTGCCAGTGCCTTGCCCAGGGCCACCCAGCATGATTTACACACAAACCGTATTTGGCTGCTCCTTGTGCTGGGCTTGCAGGTGTCAGGAGAGGCCCAGCTATGAGCCAGTGCAGCTGCCGCTAGTGCCAGGCCTGGGGCCGCTGATCAAGCCGTATGGGGCAGCTGCTGCTTGTTTGAGAGATTTTAGGAAAGTCCTAAGCATGAGGCTCGAGAGGCCACTTGCGCAGAAAAGCCACTGGAAATGGCCCGGATGAGCTGCAGGTGGGGAGGGGCGGGGCCTCCGGGAGTCACGGGGCGGGGCCAAAGGTGGGAGTCAGGTGCTGGCGACTCAAACATGGCGCCTGCCTGCGGGCTGTGCGGGGAGGACTCGCCACAGGAGCCATGGCCTCCGCCGGCCCTTCTGCCTGGAGGAAGCCGCCCTCCGCCTCTCGCCCGGATCTCAGGCAGGTTAGTTCCTCCCCGAGTGTCCCAGGTCCTTTCCGGCTGCTCCCGGCGCTGGGCTCCGAGGGAGCGTCCGAGTGAGTCCGCGCCGGGCCCTTTAGAGGAGCTGCTGGGGCTCCCGCAGCCTCCGCGACCCTCGGGGACAGTCCCCGCTGGGTTCACAGCCCGGAGTTGTGGGGTCATCTCTTCTTGGCCCTGGAGCCCTGGGCTGGGGGCCTGCTGTGGGGCTGGGACCCCTCCCTCCTCCAGGAAACCCCCACCGCCTAGATTCCCTCCCGGGTTTACCCCGAGGCACTGGGTGTGGGCCCACGGCCGGGTCTCCGATTCAGCCCGGATCCGCCCGTGTCTCCGCCCCTCCTCCCGGTCTCGGTGCTGCTTCAGCTCCCTGGTTGTGGGGCTTCTGTGCAGCCAGATCTCAGGAGGCTCTGAGTGACGGTGGTTCTGTATTTAGTTGTTATTTTCATGTGGCTGGGGGAGGCGGCGGGACCTGGTTCCCTGCGCCGCCACCTTGTTCAAGAGAATCGCACCCAGCAAGTGTTTCGTGAGCATCTGCTGTGTGTCCTGCTCGAGTCTAAGCAGTGGTGACATGTGGGTGAGTAGAACATTAAGGTGTTTACCTCCCCTGTGTTCTCATGACAGCGTGTGGGCACAGTGGGAGAAGGCGGACAATAAACAATAAATGAGTGAATTGTCCGGTATGACGAAGGTGATGCTGTGGGAAACGAAAAAAGTAGGGCAGATTAAGGAGCCCTCCAGGTGGAGTGTGGCGAGTGGGTTGCAATTTTAAATGTAGTCATCAGGGTAGGACTTATTGAGAAGATGATAGCTGAGCAAATACTTAAAAGAGGCAAAGGAGTCATGGCTGGAGCATCTGGGGGAAGAGCATTCCAGGCAGCGGGAACAGCCAGTGCAAAGGCCCTGACGCAGGAGAGTGAAAGAGATGGAGGGTGGGGAAGTCAGGAAGTCGCAGGATGGGTGGGCAGCGTGTGGAGGCCGCTGGAGAGCCGGTGGGAGGCTGGGAGCAGAAGAGGGACAAGATCTGACCTCAGTAGTTTTTGGAGGCATAGTTCACGTGCAGTAAAATGCACAGATCTGTGGACAGTTTGAAAAATGTGGAATCCATGAAGCCATCGCCCAAGTAAAGATATAGAACTTCTCCCTGGCTCTTGGAATCTCTGTCATGACCCTTTGCTATTATTACATCATTTCCTTCTGTCTTATTTGGGCTTCGTTTGCTCTTTCTTTTCTAGCTTCTAGAGGTGGTAGCTTAGATCAGGGGTCAGCAGACATTTTCTGAAAAGGGCTAGATAGTAAATAGTTTAGGTTTTGGAGGACATAGCACAAAGCAGCCATAGGCAGTGTGTCATCAGAGTGTGGCTGTGTCCCAGCAAAACCATTAGCAAAAGTGGACAGCAGACTGGATTTGCTCTGTGGGCCACGGTTTTTTCTGTTTGGCTGGAGTAGAGCAGTTGGCATCTAAAAGTTGCAGCCTTGTTAGGCTCCATTTCCCCTGGTCCTTGGCTATTTTTCGTCTGCACCTCTTGGAATTTGGGGTTGGTGGCTTCTCTCACAGCCAGTCTGGAATATCTGAGGCCAAGAGAAAATGCAGAAACCTCACTGCCATGTTGTTCTCGGGGCCTGAGGTCTAGCCACTCTGCCTTCTTCCCTCCATCTTCCAGGTCTTCTTCTGTTGTTTAATATGTAATGTCCAGTGTCCAGGGTTTTCAGCTGCACTGAGTGGGAGGAATAGGGAAAAGTCCAGATGCTTCATCTTGAGAGAATGCATTTAACATACACGCTTAACGCCAGACATTTCCCTGTAACAATTGCTGCAGCCAAATCCTACACATTTTCATGTGTTGTGTTTTTAATTATCACGTGAATCAAAATATTTTCCCCTTTTACTTTAATTTCTTGTTAAACCTGTAGATTATCTAGAAATAATTTACAAATATTTGGGGGGGTTTCTAGATTTCTTTTGTTATTTATTTCTAATTTAGTTCCAACCTAGTCAGAGTGCATACTCTGATTTCATTATTTTTTTTCTTTTGAATTTCTGAGACTTGTTTTGTGATCCAGCACATGATCTAGCTTAGTTAATGTCCCTTTGTACTTGAAAAAGAAGTATATTCTGAAGTTACGGGTATAGAAAATGCCAGTTAGGTCAAGTCAGTTAGCAGTATTGTTCAACAAACTGGATGTGCGGATTGAAATCCACATAATAAGGGTAATGAGATGTTGGGTTTTTGCAGGAGAATTGGGCGTCACTGACTCTGAGCAGTTTGGCCAGCGCTCGAGGGGCTCCAGGTCTCTGTAATCACCTCCCCTCTGTAACGCAGCTGCCGGGAAGCTCCCTCTAAGAGGGCCCACCACTGACCCCTCTTCGTGACATCCTCACAGATGACCTCAGTCCCCTTAGCTTGCCTCCATGCCTCCCATGTGGCCACCTTCCCTCGTCAACCCCACTGCCCTGCTCTTTTAAATGACTCACAGGTCTCTGTGCTTGTCCCACGTCTCCTTCCTCCAGGCCTTTGCTTAGGCTATTTTGCCTGCCCCGGGGGGGGCCTTCCTCACTAGAGAACACCTCATCTCGCAAAAGTCTGCTCAGCAGAGACCTCTGTGACACCCCCTAGGCAGAATGAATCCGCCTTTATGCTATCCCTGTACTTAGTAAATATCCCCATCGCAGAGCCTCAACGGATCAGCCAGCAAAGCCTCCAGTGTGGGGGCCAGTGTGCCCGGTGCTGGGATCACAGGTAGATAATACTCAGTCTCCTCTCTCAAAAGTGTGCAGCCTGTAATGGAACTGATAGTTCACATGCTGTCTCTCTCCTGCTAGGCCTCATAGGACAGAGCTATGCCTTCTACTATCCTGTTCCGCAAGGATCTAGCATCAGACGTGACACACATTAGGGGCTCAGACACTTGAAAAATCATGTCATGCTAAGAATAGGTCCTTCAACTCTTGGGGCCTGTTACCGTCAGCGGTGCCCTGGGGATTCCACGGATACCACAGAGTGGACTCATCACTGTGGGTGTGATGAAATCCCAGCCGCAGTGTCTGTGCCCTCGGGAATCACAAGTAGCTCCTCTGTGTTCTGGAGTTACACTTAGAATCACACACTGTAGGAACTTATCTCAGGATCAGGCCACTAATCCAGCATTTCCCAAAGTGGGCGTACGTTTGACCGATGGAACACAAGCTGTCTTTTAGCGGTGGATGGATGGATTTTTAAGTAGCCATATATTTTGAATGTACATTAGAAAAACACACACTGCATACCCACGACATTATTGTTTAACCAGGGAGTGAGTATAAAGGCAAACATTGGGTGCTCATGTTTTAAGCGGCAGGACGGGTAACACGAAGGAGTGGTAGAAATCGGGAAGGTGGCGCTTGAATGAGAACAGTTTGCTTAGTTTACAGATGACTGAACCAAGGCGAGGAAGGGTTTTGCTCACGGTCCCACAGCTTGCGAGCGGCCGGGCAGGAATGAAGCCTCTGACCACCGTGGTCTCCAGTTGGGGAGTTTTCTAGGTCGCGTTCCGAGCCCCAGGTGTCTGTACAGAAGCACAGCCCGGAGAGCAGGAATTTGGGCATGGGCACCAGGTGGCCCTTTCGGAGCCATGGAAGAGTGTGGGAAGAGGGAGGAAGCCAGAGGGAACAGAGAGGACTGCCGGGCGATAATGACCCTTCAGTTCAGCCTGGGCTGCTGACGGCGGTGGGTGGCCTCGCCCTGGTTACTGCTCCCCTTTGCGGGGGGCAGGGTGGAGGCCTCACTTCAAGAGAGGCTCTGCCCTTAGCTGTGTGTGGATGCCAGTGGACCCTGGTACCAGAAAAGGGCCAAGTAAGGGCATTTTTCAAATTCATCTGCAGACAGTGCCTCCTTTCTATTTTGTTGGGCCATGGGGTACTCTGGGTGCTTTGGGGTTGGAGGTATGTTTTCACCCATTCCACTGGGGGCACTTGCCTTTGGGAACTGGGTTGGGAGGGACAGGAGGAGAGAATCCCACTATCCTTGTACGTGCCGCTCCCTACCCCACCCCTGCCAAAGGCGCAGCAAAGAACAAGCTGGGCTCCACCCAGAGCCTGAGAGGCCTGACCTTGTCCTGAGCGACCTGTGAGCTTGCTGTGCGCTGAAGGTGGCTAGCTCTCCTTGGGGTGAATGTTGGTTTGGGTTCCCTGATTTTCTTGGGAGGATATCTTGTTGAGCGGCGGGTCCCCCACGGCAGGATTCAGTGCAGGAAAGCCTGCCCTCCAGGCTCTCACGAGAGAGCCTTCGTTTTTTCGGTGTGTTCGGCAGGCATGTATTGGGCACCTACTGTGTGTCAGACGCTATCTTGGGCTCTAGGGGTACCATGGAGGAAAACTAGGCAAGATCCCTGCCCACCTGCATTCTAGGGGGAGACGCCGATACGGAGCCAAGGCTGGACAGGTTGTAACCAGCACCGTGGAGGAGACACTGGGCGTTGAGTGAGAGGGTGAGGGAGAGGCCGGCTCAGAGGGGTGGGCAGGGCAGACCCAGGGAGGAAGGGACTGTAAGTTGAGACCCGACAAATAAGGAGGCAGCCACCGTGGGAAAAGCTGGAGGAGGAGCCCTCTGGACACAGCGAGCAAGCGGAAGGCCTTGGAGGTGGGAGGGAGGTTGGCGCCTTTCCGAGGGCCAGTGTGGTGGCGCTGGTGGCGCCCAGTGGGTGGGAAGGGGAAGCCCGGGGAGCGGGCAGGAGCCCCGTGCTCTGGCCTCTGCGGGCCCTGGAGAGGAGGCTGGGCCTTCTCGGAGGAGCAGTGGGAAGCCACTGAAAGCTCGGCCGGCGTCAGTGCTCGCAGATGAGGAGGCCAGGCAGCCCTGCTTCCCGGACCCAAGGCCAAGCGTCAGGCAGCGGACCGAGGCCGCGTGCTCCTCTCTGAGTTGCCGGGTTTGGAGTCATGCTTTCACCTTGCGTGGAGGGGCTCTCGGTGGGAACCGTGGAGACCTCGTCATAGGTAATGAATCCCGTTCAAGATCTAACGCTTTATTTGAAATGACTCCAGTGAGGAATTCCTTTATAGTCCAACACTGGGAGAAAACACTATCTTCCAAGGAGCAGTATGTTTTTTCTTTCTCTCTGACAGAAGGAATTAAGGGACCGCCTCTGGTTTCCTTTCCTTCTGGTTGCCAGGAGGCTTAGGGTAAAATCTGTGGCCCTCAGATAAATGGATGTAGCCTTCATGACCTGAACATTCTGATTTTATTTCCCACACTTGGTCGTGACTCCCACTTGAAAATGTATTGCCTTCCAGGTCCTGACTTTTTCAGATCTCTTCTGTATGGACGCAGGCTTAAAGAACACTCGCTCCCCCCAATGGGAATCCACTGTCCTGCTGTGTCCAGGCCCATGCCCCTCCCATCCTCAGGCCTCCTCACGCTCATCTGTGCGGCTCAGAGCCAAGACCCTTCTGGAAACCTCTGCCGCTCCCCTAGGGAGGACCACTCTGCTTAGTCTCAAGCTCGGACTCATGTTTTCTGTGTGTTAATCTCCTTTCTCTGCTTCGGTCATAGTTTTAAATCCACCTTTAAAAGCAGAACTTAATAGAACTACCATTGACTGAGTACCAATCAGGAGCTAGGTCCTTACAAACATCGGCTCCTAATGCTCATAAGGAACCTGTAGGGGAGGGTTGTTTCCATGTCACAGACAAGAAAACTGGGGCTTAGGAGTTGACTGTCAGTACAACCAGAGGGTGAGTGGGTAGAGCCAGGATTCGCACCCTGTCTGGCTCCAAGGCTGGTTACCTTGGGGCCACGCTACTCCTTATGTTTCTGGGTCACTGTGGGCTCCCAGCAAGTGCTGCTTCTCACATAACCACGAGGACATGCCCAATGCTCTGCTGCTCAAAATTCCTCCAAGAGTAGAATTCCACTTAGGGTAAGAAACCAGATTTTAGTGCAAATGACTTTCCCCAAATCTCATTCAAGACTCCAACACAGAGTTGTCAGGCACATCAGGGGTCCCCTCTCAGAGGCTGGCGAGGATGCAGAGGGGTCTGACCCATGTCTGTCCCCAGAGTGTCCATTGTCAAGGGCTCAAGACAGACCCTTTCTAGTGCATCATCTTTGCTATAGGGGGCAGTGCTTGTTAAAGAGGCAGAGAGCCCGGGGAGGGAGAGAGGATGTTGTTCAGAGACTGGGCTATTCTTTAACTTACTCATTCAGGAGAGGTTCTGTTGAGTGCCTACTGTGTCCTGGGCGTTGTTCCTGGCCCTGGGGAGTGTGGATCCCAGCAACTGGGAATCAGAGGAGGGGCTCAGGCTGGAGACAGGAATCTGTCAGGATCTGGGAGATTCATGTCACCGCTCAGCCTTACTTTCCACTCCTGGGAGATGGACATAAGAGCGTCCGTCCTGAATGGTAGAGGGAATGTGAGGACAAGAAGGAGAAATGGATGAGAAAGTGCCTGAAAAGAGGGAGCATACAGATGCCAAAGGTGGTTGGAGTTCCCCAACTGGTCATTTACTAGTTAAGGCACGTGGGGGCCGCTTAAGGCTGTGCTGGTCAGTGCATCCCCGGTTCTTCCTCCTTTTCAATCATCTGCCATGAGAAATGCAGATTCTCGACCCATCGTAGACCGATAGAATTAGAGTTCCTAAAGATAGGCCTCTCCCCAGCCCATTCTCATGCACCTAAAAGCTTGAGAATCAGAGGTCTAGGGGAAAACATCTCCAGCAAATGGGTACATCTTAGGTTATCAAAAGTTTACATTATCTCAGAATCTGAGTGGACACTGGTCAGGCAGGGGTTCGCCGGAGCATAGCAGGAGCGTGTGGAAATAGGTAGAACGTACCATGAGCCTGGCCAAGTCAAGAAATTCTTGTTGAATTACAAAGTGAGCGTGAAGCTGGAAACTACAGGGGCAGGTACTGAGGTGGGGCAAGAAGGGGAAGCCAGGAGCAGAGTGGGTGGGTCTAGATGAGCCCAGGCCCTGGGTCTGGAGGGAGAGCAGCTGGTGGTGCTGTGCTGGCCTCCACGACTGGGTGCGGGCAGCCGGCAGGGCTGGTTAACGGCTGGAACAGAAGACTCTGAGAGCCAGGTTCTGTCTGTAGTGGCTGATCCGGGGTGATCATGCTACAGGTACAAGTTCGATCCGTATCATTCCTGTCCAGCCTGGCCCGGGAAGGACGTCCAGTGGCTGGGGCCTCCCTCTGCAAGATCAGCCTTTCTTTGTTCTCACCAGCCCCTGCCCTCTTGCTTCTGAGTCTTCCTCACCACCACGTAGGTGGCAATTGATCCATAATGGACATGTTTTTATTAGAGTAATGGTACCACTTTCTGAAGAAAAGAGCAATGCAATTTTGTTAATGAAAGTCATGTGTCGAGACAGGGGTGGATGGGAACTTCTGGGTCTGGTTTGGCCCCGGCTCAAAACCTTCCGGGAAAACACAAACTTGCAGGGCCACGCCCAGAAAGTCCCATTTACCTCTGTCAGGCCCATCTGCTTTGCATTAGAGAAATAATAACAGCCCTCTCCCAGTGCCCTTTCATAAATATAAAATGTGTCATAAAACGGTTATTAGAAGGTAATCAATGGTGCTTATGTTTTCTTTTGTGAGACATTGATGGTGAATTTGCACACAGTCCCTTGACTGACGGCACGGGGTCCCTTCTGCACGACTGGCCACAGCCCACGGTGCTCCGTGGCCCTAGGTAGGTCAGAGGGCAGGACCCCTGAGGTTCTCTCCTCTCCCAGGGAGGCATTTCTGTGAAGCCTCACACTGGAGAGGAGAGAGGAGAGAGGAGACTGATTCCGGGATTCACCCAGGGAAAGACCACACCTGCTCAATAGCTTTAGGGCTGGGATTAGATGAACTAATATTGATAAAGGGTATAAACCCAACGGGCCTTGCATGGTCCAGGTGTACGCTCCCTTCCCTCATCTCCCCATATTACCTTGTTTGAATATTTCAGGGCAACTTGTAAAACATTAAGAGAATTAAGAGCATTATTCAGGAAACTCAAAACCTTTCTCGTTGAGGAAGCCCACCTGATTTCCTTCCTCTCCTCAAGCACTCATTAGCCGTCCCTCACAACTTAGGACTTGATCAAGTGAGGTCACCTATGGAAGCTAGAAGGGCCTGACCTGCCTGCTGCTTTATAAACCTGCGTTAGATTTTGTTTTAAATTTATTAACTTAAAAAAATAAGAATATTTGTCTTTATCATCATGTCACAAAATCCTTGGAAAGAGGAACCATGCATGTTTTTCACTTGTCTTTCTCAGTATCCAGCGGGGGATTGGGTCCCTATTAGAGATTAATGAATGTTTATTAGCAATATTTAGTTGCTAATTCTCTTGTTTTTTTAATTCAGCAAATGTTTATTGGCAGGTACTGTGCTGGGTTCAGGTGTACAGGACAAATGACTATAATAGAAGTAGCTAATTCTTTTGAGGAGACTCTCTATGCTAGAACCATTCTAAACACGTCATGCATATTAACCCTTTAATCTTCACAGAAGTTCTCTGAGCATCTCGGATATGTAGGCTAGGGAATGAAGGTGGCCTGACTAGGCACCTGTGCTCTTAATCACCTCGACATAGCTGCCCGATGAATAAATGAGGCGTGGTCCCTACTCTCAGAGGGCTTCCCATCAAAGGCAGGTCAGGGCTGGGAGTGGAACAGATAAATAGTAGCTGTGTGCCTCTAGAGGTGTCATGAGAGAGAAGGCTGCAGAAACAGGCCGGGGCCCAGGATGCTTACGGAAAGGTGGGCCAGCTGGCCTAGAAATTCCACAGAATGACACCCACGCCTACAGAGGTCTCATCTTCGTTTGCTCAGGATGGGCCCCATTCCTCCCTTCTGAAGTCAGTAGGCACAGGTGAGGGAGCTGTATGGGTGCCATGTTGGAATCAGACTCTCTGAGCTGCAGGCCTTCGAGGTTGTGGTCAGGCTCCCACCAATGCCCTAGTCCCGGGAGAATGTCATCCATGTCTCTTACGTTCTCCCAGTGCTGAAGACCTCACTACTTTACCAGGCATCCCATTCCATCATTGGGCAGCTCCAGTGTTGAACTGAAATAATCTCCCTCCAACCATTGACACAATGGTGTTCTACATTTTTCCATAGGTCAGCCCTCTTTGGGTTCCTTTAGTCGCCTTCTCTAAGACAACATTGGCAGATTCTTCAGTTCTTTCTCAAAGGACATAGTTTCTGACTTCATTTATTCATTTATTCATTCAATAAATACTGGGCTAGCTCTGGGAGATGCAAAGATGATTTGAACCTTGGCCCTGCTCTCTAAGAGTTTGCAATATTGAGGAAAGCAAAGATTCTCTAGGCAGTTTGATGACAGCTACAATGGCTGGAGGCAAGGTTCTGGAGAGTCACAGAGGAGAAAACCCATTTCCCAGAGGTGTCAGCTTCTGAGCCACTCATGAGAGTGTTCCCTGTGGTCTGTTCCTCACCACTTCTCCATTCTGCTCTCTGCATCTTCTCCCTGGGTGTCACCAAATACATCAGTGGCTTCAAACATACACACACATGCAATTTAACTCCCAAATCCCTCTTTCAACTCACATACCTCCCCAGAACTCCATGTTTGGTTGTCCATATGCCCCACCATTGGGATCCCACCATTGGGAATCCCAAAGTCACTTCCAACTCAACACATCACCAAACAAATTCCAGGTCTTTCTCCTAAGACATTCTCAGAAAGGTTAAGGCAACTTACCTGTTATCACATGGCAAACAAGCACCAGTGACAAGATTCAAACCCAGCATGGTCCAGGTCCATCCTCTGTCTGCCACATGCTGCAGTCTTTGGGACAGGGAACTTGGGAAGGAGTGCACACAGTCTTTCTCTCCTGTTTTATGCCTTTCGTCTGTGGTGCCCTCTTCTCTGTTCCACTTGGTATTTTGGCTCTTCTTTCTAGAAGGTTCTTGCTCAGTAAAAACCAATGCTGAAGCTTCTTTTTCCTCGAGGTTCTCATATATTGAGCTCTAGGTGAAGGCAGAGCAGAGCCAGTCCCAACCCTCACTATAGATTCAGTTGTATCATGTGATTCTAGAACCTTCTACCAGACACGGGATCAGTTTTATTCTCCAGTGTATCTCCAGGCCCTCGAGTAGTGCTTGGCTTATCTCTGATTCTCAACATCTGTTTACTCACTGAATGGATGATATCTCTATCCCAGTCCAGAATACAGTTCTTGAAGTTGCGTACATTTAAACGTTAGCCGAGTTTGAAAGGAAGTTCAAGTTGTTCAGAATGCAATCCAGTTCAGCATCCATTGATTGAGCATCAATACTTTACCAGGCCTCATGCTGGGCACTGGGATCTCACTGAGGAATAAAACACAGCCGCTGGCTTCAGGCAGCTCAGAGACGGTGGGTGGAAGGTGGGAGGCAGGAAAGGTGAAAATGCTGGGGAGCAGTGCAATGACTGTGTGGCGGTGTGATTGGTACAAGGCCCGGGGTGCTGACGTGGGGCATAGGAGGGAGCAACTAACCCCGTGGGTATGAGAGGGGATGGGAGTGGGTGACAAGGGTCAGTGACTCAGACCCTCAGAGCCTCAGCTAACTTTCCAAGGACTGAGGATGCCTTTCTTGATCTCTCTTGGGTGGAAGTAAAACTTCTCCCAGCCCCTTAAAGAGAAGTAAAACCTGGAATTGCAATATCTCAGAGCTGAAAGAGGTATTAGCGACATCTAGCCCAGTGGATTTCCAGCTTCCTTTTAGTAGCAGAAACTTCCACCTAAATCTTACAGGGACACCCACTTTGTAAAACCATCCAGAGAGAGTCTCTTTAGCAGTGCGAAAACCATGATCTGGGCCAAGACTCATTTTTCAGGTGAGGAAACCTAGGATCAAAGTCCCAGAGCACCCGGGTGGCAAAGCCGATGCTGTTCCCAGGTGTCCGCCCAGCGCCGTGGGTGTGGGTGGTTTGGTGGTGGACCGTCGGACTCACAGCCGCCTGAGATTAACCATGAGGCGCAAGAAGCAATTACATTCTGCACAGGCGAGATCCGCTCGTCCCATTCTCCCTCCCTGCAGGCAATGTCAAAACATGCGGGCGGGATCCTGCTTCTTCTCACATTTTAAAAACATACAGTGGACTTGTGTTTACAATACTGAGAAGGGATGTGACGCGGAGCAGGAGAGCGCACCACCCCCTGGAAGAGGCGCTCTGTCTTCTCCACGCTCCCTCCATCCCAGACCACAGGCTCTTGAAGCGCTCTCCTCTGGGCTCTCATTCAGAGAGGCCTGCCAGGGATGTCTCTGGGCTTTGGGCCTTAAACAATGTTCTACATTGTGCAAACAAACAGCACCAACAATGATCTGACCCTTGGACGGGAGCCATGTCTGTCTGGGCCACTCCGCTGGGGATTCTTGGAGTGGGTGTGGAGGGAAAACATTTTCACCAGATTTTCAGATCCAGACCTTTTTTTCTGCTTCTGTGGGACCACAGGTGGGCTTTTGAGCTCTCTTGGCCTCAGTGATTCCATCTGAAAAATGGCAGAAGCTGGGTAGCCTGGAGCTCATTCCCTGGTTTTCTTAGTTGTGTGTGTGTGTGTATGTGCTGTAGTGAAATTTTTTTTTAAAATGGAATCTTAAAGGTAAATTCAAAATATAAAGTCAATGAAAGCCAAGCCCTCTGGCTCAGGCAGGAAGAAAGATCTCGATCACCACCGTCTTCTCTGCCAGAGCTCTCTTGAGATACCTCTGTGGATTCTGAGGGTCCTTAGGACGTGGTTCGATACCAACCGGTTATATTCTCAGGTCCATTCAGGCTCAAACATTCTATGATCCTACAAACATAATTGTACAGGCTGTCACAGCTGTGACTGCAAAAATACGTATGTGTGTGTGTATGTGCGAGAGAGTGTGTATGTACTTTCATTTTATTTTAGTTTGTGAAGACGTTACATTTTTCTAAAATTAAGACTTTATTTTTTAGAGCAATTTAAGGTTCACAGAAGAATAGAAGGGAAGGTACAGAGGTTTCCTAGAACTGCCCCACACGTGTAACCTCCCCCATTATCCACATGCCCCACCAGAGGGGTACAGTTGTTGAAACTGAGGAGCCTTCATTGAAAAATCACAATCACCCCAAATCCATAGATTACATTACAGTCTGTACATTCTATGGCTTTGGAGAACTGTGTAATGACACATGCCCACCATTAGGAAAACATTCAGAGTATTTTCAGGTCCTAGAAATCCTCTGTGCTCTGCCCACTCGTTCCTCCCTTTCCCCTTCAAGACATTATATTTTTAACTTATTTTTCTCTTGCTTGCAAAAGTGAAATATACTCATTTTTAGAAATACAATCACTATACAGTAAAAAAATGATATGAAATTCTGCTCCTCTGAGTTGAAATTATACTGAAAGGTGACTGTGTCACTGAAGAACATCCCAGGTAGAATGGGCACAGTAGAAAAAACCCTGGGTGAAGTTGCCTGGCGTTACAGGTCAGGAGATGATCTCCGTCTCTCTAGGGCGCCTCACCAGTGCTTTCACATCCACGCTCTGTGACCCACGGGGTCCTCAGGCCACTGGGAAAGGAAGTGATAAGGGAAGTGTTTCTCAGAGAAGGAGAGGAGGTGCCTAAGGTGGCGTGGTGAGGATGCATGGAGCCGGGGGTAGAACCCCTCAAGGTTACTTTAATCTGAGAAGATGAACCCTTCACTCAAGGCCACTTTGGATTTTCTTTCTTCTTCTTAATCTCTCTTTTGCTTTTGCCGCAACATTGGGCAGGAGCTTTGTGCCCTTATCCTGGCCTCTGATTGCCACTCCCCACCCCAAACCCATTCCTGCACCAATTCTTTTTCTTCTTTCCAGTTACTCAGCTGACATATCCGACCCCCAGAGTCCAGGAGGAGAGTGGCCCTGGTCATCTGACTCACCATAGGGTGGATGATGAATATGGTCCTTGACACTCAGCACCAATACCGCCCTCTGGGGTGCCGTCCTGTACTGCAGAGGAGGTAAAGCCAAGAGAGCTGCATTTCCCAGACTCCCTTGCAGCTCGAGTGCTAGGTCCAGGTTCAACTCTGCCGGGAGATGCACTTGCTTGAGACTGGGAAGGTGAAAGTGAAACGACAGCTCCCTGGAGTACATCAGACGAACAGCAACGACTAAGCTTTCTACAGCCCTGTAAGGTTTAGGAACAAATTCCTTGAGGTCATTTTCTTGAGCAGCTGTCCTCGGCAGTACACATAATCAGAGTTTCTCCAGTTTCATCTAGTTTCCAGGCTCTAAAGTGGAAGAAAGGGGACCACCTACTTCCCAGGGGTTTGAAGATTAAATGAGATAATGCATGAGATGTACTCAGCACGTGCTGGGCACAGTGCAGGGGCTGAAGGACTTAATTCCCTTTCCATTTCTTACTCTGCATGAGGCATCTTACCTGCACTGGGTCACAGTCCCTGCCTTGAAACCCAACAGCAGGACAGTGTTTCCCAAATGGCCCCACAGAACACCTATAGCCATCTCCTCAGTGACTGGGGTTCCAGGCACACAGTTTGAGAAACAGTGCTCTAGAATATTATTCCTGGAAAGAAACTTAGAGACCTTTGAGTATACGGTCTCCCCACTGTAGGAACATGGAGGCTCCAAAAGAGAAAACATGACCTTCCTAGGGTTATATGGCAAGTGACCTGCAGGGAATCCTGGCTTCCTAATTTTAGGATCAGGAAGAAAAGTCACTAAATCTCTCTGAGCCTTAATTTCCTTATCTCTACAATGGTTTTAATAAAGCCCATTCTTCCTGCCTCACGTGGAACAGTGACAGTATAGCATTGCTTACAGTGGCCCTGGAGGACCAGAAGGGAGGCATTGAGGGACCTGGGAGCAGGGCCCTCCAGGTGTCGGAGGGCTGGGGCAGATGCCTTAGGTGAGGCGGGGTGGTGAGGGCTGAGGTCCTATGGGGCCAGCCCACAGCACTGGAGGGCCACGGGACCCAGTACAAGCAGGGTGGAGGAAGGGGAATGGATGGTAGGTTAGGGACCCGGGTTCTAATCCTGTCTGTGCCACAAAGTAGCTGGGTCACCTTGAACATGCCATAGCCTAGCCCTGGCCTCAGTTTCTTTAACTATCTAATAGGAGTGTGAATCCTGCCCTTACCTAGGAGTGTGCCATTACAGGGCATGGTTTCGGGTGTGACCTGCCCTCAGACGCCCCTTTTTGAAGTGCAGCGATAAACCCCAACTGTCCTAGGCCCTTCCTGGACTTGGGGCTGCAGGGATGAGGGGCCCACAGACCATTTGCTTGCAGCCACAATGTGAGCCCTGTGTCGGCCCCACGGACAACAGGCACAGGAGAGAGGGTCTGCTTTTCCTTCTCGTGGACTCCAGCCTTCCAGCCTCTGGACTGAGTGCCAACAATAATTCATCAGGAACGCTTTACAACTCAGCGTCACGAAACCTGTTAGGAGACAGATCACCCACAGGACGGGCTGGAGGAGGAAGCGTGCTCAGGGCTGGTGACCTCAAGATGATTAATGATTTTTCACAGGGTGAACTCTGTCCCCCGCCTCCCATGTGCTGTGTGCTTGCTCCCCCCCTCCCAGCTTGTTTGCAGGGGGAGGAAGAAAGTAGAAGGGGGTGGGATGGGGACCGTTCAAGTGGAAGCCTACAGATCATGAGGAAAATGCAGGAACAGGGCCCTGTGTTGGAAATACAGGAATGTCTTCCTGTGATGGTATTTTAATTTTTTTTGTAGAACAGCAATGCAGATTCTGTATTTCGAAATCAGTATCATCTGTCTCAACTCTAACTGGGCTCATTCTGTTATGCATTTTGCATAGTGCCCTGTGCTTTCATCCTGCCCTCCTATGGTCATCACCCCTGCCATGACTATGGACCTGAACCCCGACTTGATTGAATATAGGATGTAGCAGAAAAGGAAATCATGATCTTATTTTTTAATTGTCAAAGTCATTGCAATTTGAATTTTACTTTGGTAGATTAAAAAATGTACAACTGTGATATATGCTATTTTATTTTAATTTGTTTTTAATTAAATTTATTGGGGTGACATAGCTTAATATGATCATATAGGTTTCAGGTGTGGGTTTCTATGTTACAAAATCTGTATATTGCACTGTGTGCCCACCACCCAAAGTCAAATCTTCTCCTGTCACCATATATTAGGACCCCCTTCACCCACCACCCATATATGCTATTTTAACAAACCAAACGTACAGAGTTACTGAAAGAAAAATTTCTGGTCTGGTCCTATTCCCTTCTATAGCCTCTCACCCCTGGGTCATCAGTGTCCAAGCAGTGCTGTCCTTGGAAGTAGCTTGTTCATGTCGCCCTGGAGCGATGTTTGCAAACATCCCCTGCAGGACACAGATGTTCAGATGCAAACTGAGAATGATGGTGGCCTTTCCAGATGTGTGGGGAAAGCAGATTTACAATGAGGAGGCTGAGAGCTAGTATTTACTGACTGCTTAGGCTGATGGTGCGTTCCCAATGTAGTGCATCACGTGTGTTATTTAATCCTTACAACAACCAAAGGAGATACTTGCTAACATCACCCCCCTTTTACAGACGAGGAAACTGAGCTGGGGGTAAGGGTGGAAGTAGTGGAACCCGGGCCGGAGGCCAGGAGCTCTCACCCTGTCCCCGCGCTCTGCTGGATGAACTTTTCTCAGTGCCGAGTCCCCAGTAGTGCTTCCTAGCTCCTAAAGCCTCCGAGCTTCCCTGGGTGTCTGCTGCAAGTCCCTACAGGCACCAGCATCGGTGAGAAGGTAGTGCGTGGGAGCTGTTGGGGCAGGGGAGCTGGAAGACGTAGTTCCAGAGGTGGGTTTCTGGAAAGGGAGGTGGCATTTGCTCCCCAAGATGTCCAGGTTGCTGGGACCACAGCCAACCCACCCACTTCTCTCTCTGAATCGGACGCTGGCTAGAGAGTAAGAGCTGAACCTCCTACTCGGCCCTGACCGCGAGACCCTCCCCTGCCTGAGCAGGTGGCCAGGGACGGCAGGAGGGGCAGCGAGACTTGCATTCTCTGTCCGGGAAGTCGGGGTTCTCTCTCTAGGTGTTCGCTTTGTTCGACATCAGAACTTGCGCTAACTTTCACTTTTAGGACTAAGAACCCAGCCGCCCCCCAGATGAAGACAGAGGGGCAGAGGTGTTTGCGTTGTATGTATCCAGCTGCCTTTGGGTACAGCTCATTCTTCTACACAATGGAGATTTGAATGTTTATCAAAGGCAACAATGCGTGCAGCCCAAATGGAAACCTCGGCGCCCGATTCCCCCTCTCCTGGGCCGCCTTCCTAGGGGGATGATCTCACTCGGGGACCCCTGAAGTCCTTGTACACGTAGGTCTGCTGTGTGCAGCCTGAGTGAGGTTTTCATCGACGCGTGGAAAATGTTCCAAAAATATGCCCGGAGGCTTTCCACTGGCTCCTGCTAGCACAGGTGTTACAGCTTCTGGCCTGGGCCGAGTTCACCCGTTTACATTCTTATTTTTCAGTCATTCACTTTGATATATGCCTAAATGTTCACCTGTCACAAGGGAGTTTTTAAAAACAAGAGCCCAGAAAAGAGAGGGAGAAGGGGAGGAAGGACCTGCAGGCAGGAGAGGTGTTAGGGTCTGAAGGCCCGGCCCCAGGCTCCTCCTGGAACCCCCTGCGCAGTTCGATTGAGAAGAACCTCCCTGGCCACACCTGTGAAACATGGATGTTAATAATCTTGCCACTGACCTTGAGGGTTCGTCATAGGATCAGATGTGCCGACGGACCTGACAGTGAGTGCTTTGAAACCTGTATATGTGAGACAGACAATGCCTGTTCACTGAGCCCGCTACCCTGGGCCAGGCGGGGGGACACACTTTAAGAGATTATTTAATGGAGTCTCCGCAACAACCAATGGGGCAGGTACTGTTGGTCCTATTTCCCATGTGAGGAAGCTGAGACCTCATCAGATTAAGTTGCCTGAGGTTACACATCTTCAGAAAACTTAAGCCTTCTGACTCCTTGGCACAAGGGCTTTTTAATGTTTTTCCTTGGTTTCCTCTTTCCTCCTCCAGGCCGCCACCTTCTCTTCTTGCGTACTGTACAGGGGAGTGTGGAGCCATCAGGGTTGCTGTCCCAATCCTTGTCCACAGCGTAAGTGTGTGCTTCCCTGCCCTTTGGGAAATCAGCTACAGCTATGTCACTGGCGTTGACCAATGAAATTTGAACAGAAGTGACATGTGGTTCTTCTGGGCAGACACTAAAAAATCCATGCACGATTTTCCACATTCCCTTCCCACTTTTGGAAACGAGTATCTAATTGAAGTGTCCGTCAACCTGGACCACTGAGTGATTCGGATTAACGGAGCCATGCTCCATCACCCTACCCCCCTGCCACATCTAACCGAACTGGAGATGTGCACACACATAAAAATCTTCATGTGTTTGTGTGTTCAAATTTATGAGATTTGGGCATTGTTTGTTACAGCAGCATAACTGAGCCCATCCTGACTGATATGGGAAGCAAACCTGTTAGGAAAAGCATTCACAGGGAAAAGAGCCCATTGAGACAGGAACAGCATTGATGAGTGGGAGTCCCCAAATTTCAGTATTGCTGTCAACTTAGATGGTCAACTGAGGCATCTGGGCTTATTATATTGGAAATCAAGGAAGGTGGAGTCATATTTCTCAGTCATGTTTAGGAGATAGAGCTCCTGGAAGTCACAGCATTCCTGGCAGGATCCAGGAAATACAGATTTGCACTGCAAATAACTAACTGTTTATTATGCTCTGCCAAGTCTCATACCATCCAAAATGAGATAAAGCCAAGAGGCAGGTATCCTAAATATTTGAGAAGAATGGGTTTTAGAAAAACATAAATGTTTTCAATGTGTTTATTTACCTTCCCTTCCTCAAACCATGCTAGCTGCAAAATGGGAAGATTTTATGATTGCTGGATTTTTTTCACTGGAACACCCTGTCCAGTCCCAAGACGCCAGCATTCTGTGCGTGCAGGTTCAAGAATTGTTAGACTATGAATGACTCTCTGTTTCTCGTCTGTTATAATGCCCCTGAATTCTGAGTCTGCGCACCTCAAACTTTTCCCAACACCTTTTCACTAAAAATGCCACTTGTGGCTAATGAGACGACTGGTGGCTAAGATAATTAACTCTGGAAGCTTGGAAGGAATGATAAAGAAGCAGGTTGAGAAATGGGAAGGGAAACCTGCGTACTTTCAGGCAGACGGATGCGGGGACCTGTTCCATGTGACCTGGAGAGTGGGCCCTGTTGGGTCCAGGTCTCCTCCATATCTCTGATGGGTCCACTCTGTCCATTACCATGGCCACTGTCAGCTCCTGTCTGAACTGTTTCAATCATCTCCCAAAGGGTATCCCTGCTGCCCAGAACTGGGGAGACCCATGAGGTGACTCTCCCAGCTCCCTGCCTGGTGACTCCCCAGGATGCCGCACCGAGATGGGGAATCCAGGTGGCAGTGTGGGCCAGTGTCCCTGAGTTGAGATGACAGAGCTGGGAGCCTGGGAGGCCAAGGCGAATCAGTTTGTGGTGGAGAGGAGAGCTGCACAGGGTGTGCCGTGGTCTGCATGGACCCAGCTGGCCTCGTGGCTGACCTGGGCCGCAGTTTGATATCTGTTTCAGCCCTGGGAGCCGTCAGTTGTCCTGGCCCCTGTCGTGGGTGGAGATTCCTGCTCAGCTTCAGGTTTCATGCGTTGAGGCTGATGGGGCCCCGCTGCATGGGCCCCTTTCCGTCTCATTGTGAATGTCTGGCTGCCCCTGCTGGCCTTTTGCCCAGCACCCTGCAGGCCTCCCTTCCCTTCCCACTTATTGCTGTGTGTTTCTCTTCCATGTGTGGCCTGTGGGGGTAGAGACCTTGTTTTGGAACATGGTGATTTTTCTTTTAAGTCTTTTCTATTATACCTTTTATTGCTATTTTTATTTTTTGGAGAAGTGTGAGTGTTTAAGACAATCGCAGTCTCTCTCTTTCTGGATCTCACAGCAGCATTTGTCTTCCTTGACATGTGATCTTCCTTTGGCCGTCATAACACCACTTCTTCCAGTTTCCTCCCATGGCTGGCCCTTCTCAGTCTCTGTGGCATGCTTCAGGGATCCACTCCTGGCAACAGCCTCTCCTTCAACTTCATTGCCACAGGTGCCCTATCACTACCCCTGACCCTGAGCCACTCCACCTGCATGCCCATCAGGCACTCTCAGCTCTGCATGTTCAAGATCAAACCCTATAACTTTCACCCAAACCTGCTCTACCACCCGTATTACCTGGTGAGGTAAATGGCACCCCATAAAACAGGACAGTTAAGCCAGTAGCCTGAGTGCTATCACAAATTCCCCCTTTCCCTTAAATCTGGTGCATCCAATAAACTGCCTTCTCATAAGTCTTGCACCTGTAACCCACACATATCTTGGCCTATTGACTTTTGCCTTGAAGTCAGCCTTGGCTTAGTTTCATAGAAAAAAACTCCAGCAGCCTGGCAATCAAGAACAAACAGTTAAAACGATTTTAACTTTTACTGAAACCTATAAAGAGCTAAAGAGAGGTCTCTTTCATAGTACACAGCAACCCTTGAAATCTGCTTTTTGCATTTTCATCTCTCTGTCTCTGTCTCTATCTTTATAGCTACATTTATCTCTCTATCTCTTTACCTACCTACCATTCTCTATCTATCTATCTATCTATCTATCTATCTATCTATCTATCTATCTATCTATCTATCTATCTATCTATCTATCATCTATCATCTATCTTCTATCTATCATCTATCTATCAATCTATCTATCTATCTATCTATCTATCTATCTATCTAATCTATCATCTATCTATCTATCTATCATCTATCTATCTATCATCTATCTATCTATCTATCTATCTATCTATCATCTATCTATCTATCTATCATCTATCATCTATCTATCTATCTATCTATCTATCTATCTATCTATCTATCATCATCTATCTATCATCTATCTTCTATCTATCATCTATCTATCTATCTATCTATCTATCTATCTATCTATCTATCTATCTATCTATCTATCATCTATCTATCATCTATCTTCTATCTATCATCTATCTATCTATCTATCTATCTATCTATCTATCTATCTATCTATCTATCTATCTATCTATCTATCTATCATCTATCATCATCTATCTATCATCTATCTATATCTATCTATCTATCATCTATCTATCTATCTATCTATCTATCTATCTATCTATCTATCTATCTATCTATCTATCTATCTATCTATCATCTATCTATCATCTATCTATCATCATCTATCTATATCTATCATCTATCTATCATCTGTCATCTACCTGGCCATCTATCTTAACTATACCTGAACAGCTACTTTCTTGTTTTTTCCTGAAATGCTCCAAAGCTCTTCAAGCCCAGTCTGCTACTATCCCCAAACCCAAGGATCTTTTATTCCCCTTTCTCTCTGTTTCATGATCTACTCTGTACTCTTCCTGATATAAATCAATCCTATAATCACCTGTACCTCTCAGACTTTTCTCTAATCCATACCTCCTCTAGCACAACAAAGGACCAAGAATTGAGTATATTCACAGACGTGTCCTCAGAAAGGAGGGAGGGTATTGAAGAGGGAGAAAGTGTTTATTTCAAATGTAACATTTTCTCTTCTCTCACGGCCAAAATAACCTAAATTTCTTTCACACCTATTCCTTTCTTGCCATTCCTGTTATAATAATTATATCCCAGTGTCAAGAACTGTGAAGGGCCTGAGATGGTTCCCCATTATAAGTGAATACTCAAGCCTTCCACAGTTTCATAGGTGCTGGTGGAAGACACAAGTCTCGGGGGTCAGAGACAAAGGACGATTTATTGCTCATGGCAATTGCAGTAGGCACAGTGTCAGCAAGATAAAGCAAAGAGAACCAGAAGACACCTGCACACACAGTGAGTTGCATTACAGGAGAGAAACCCTGAGTTTAGGGAATCCAAACCTTTTAAATGGGAAGTAAGCATGCCTGCTCTTTGCTTTGGGAGGGTTGGGGGAGACACTATGTCTGTCTTCTAGCTGTAAGCAGACTTTCCCTTTGTTCTGGAGGGAGACACTTTATCTTCCAAGGCTGTTGGAAATACAGATCCTTGAAGAGATAGCCTGGAACAGAAGGTGCTCAGTGCCTCACTCACAAGATACACAGAAACATATGAAGCCCACAGAGAACTCTCTCCTCTCACCTTCTCTGGACCACAATAATTTATTTTTAGAATATTACAATATCAGCCAACTGGCCAAGCTTCCCCTCGTCTTGCTGTCGTCCAACTCATCCTTCCTCTGCTGGAAGGACAATCTTTTGTGATGAAAGGAGGGTCCTGCAGCTACCCTTTGCTTCCAGTGACTCAAAGGCTGCCTACTTCCTGCAGGATAATTTCCCGACCTTGACACACAACGCGCCTCTTCAGCCTTCTCTCCATTCTGTGCTGAACATGGTTGGCATTTACAAAACCATCTTGCATTTAATATTTTAATAATAGTGTTTGGAGCTACCTCTAAAGGAAAAGCAATAAATAGGTAAATGGGCTTGAGATAGCCTTACAAACTACTTTATAGACTTATAACCTATTCTTGATGACATGCATCTCAAATTCTGTTTGCCCTTGCTGTGTGTGAGTGTGTGCGTGTCAATGACAGACAAAGCAAATTTAAAGAGGGAGTTCCTCTGTAAGTCTAACATATTGAAGTGCATGCTCTATTTATTTATGTTTTTTTCTGCAAGAACCTAGGCCTTGTGTAGATCAACTGCAGTTGAACTTGTCTCCTGTCTGGTTCTCACAATGACCTCTAGCTCTGATTTGCACCTGGGGTTTAAAACCTGCTCTCTCCCACTCACACAACTGTCCCTTCAGGGCCTTTGCATTTTCTCCCGTCTGAGCTCTGTTAGACAAATGTCAGGTTTCCTTGTCATTAGCCTTGTGAGAATTTCTGGAAATAAATAAACAGTTTGGAGAAGGAAACCCACTCTGGGAGTGGAGCGAGTGAGTCAGTGCCATGCTGGGAGGAGGGGTGTGGAGACTGGATTTTTGGCTTGCATCTTGGGGCTCTTCCACTGAGACTCGGAGCTGGGAGAGGCCTGGGAATGCTGCTTTCTGGCATCTACCCCTGGAATAGAAGTCTGTGCCAGGAAGGGATGATAAAGTGAAGTTTACGAGGATAATTTATGATATATTGAAAAGCAGAGGTGATTTTAAAATGACTTGAAAATTTTCAAATTTGTAAGGGACTGCAGCATTTCTTAACTATTGCCTTAAGAGAGACCCAGGACTCCTCTAACGTAGTCCTGACCTAGGCTTCCCCCTTAGATCCCATCACAACCCACCAAGGATTTGTCATTCCTGCTACCTGCTGACTGAGTGACCCTGGGCGAGTCACTGCCTGCTCCTCAGCTTTCTGTCCATAAACTGGGAGCAACACCATTGGATTATTGAGAAGATTGAAATAAAATAAACAGTGTTATATAAAAGAGTTTTTTGAGTGATAAAACTTTATTAAAAACTAGGAATTTGCTTTCTTTGCCCCTTTGAGGCAGAGCCTTCCCTCCCAGGCTGGTTTGCTTTGCCCTCAGGCCCCAGCAGACCTATGTACACAGAGCAAAAATTATGAACATGTATAAGAAAGTTTTAGTTTTCATCAGCTGCAAATGGAAATATTTAAAAATACGATTAAAAATTTTGTATTTTAGAAACTATAGGCAAGTCATTAAAAAACAACGTGTGCAGTATGAATTCTAGTCGTTTCCCTGGAGTGGTTGAACTTGGCCAGTCGCTGTGCAGACTTGCCTGTCTCACCCCTCCACTGGCCAGGGGAGTCCTCGGGGCACCGTAAACTTGTCCTTCCCCAAGTTTGGTACATCGTGTGGGTGGGTGGACTGGCAGTAAATGTCTGTTTAAAAAAATGAGTGGGCCTTGGTTTCTTCTTTAGACATTGAGAGTGAGACTGTATCAGGTTCTTCTAAGGAAGGCTGGTGACTCATTGGCGGGTTTTGAAGGAATTTCGTGGCTGTGACAAGCATTTGAAAATGCAGCAGATGGGAAGAGAGTAAAGACTTAGAG
This sequence comes from Miniopterus schreibersii, assembly GCF_964146895.1. Lineage (NCBI taxonomy): Eukaryota > Metazoa > Chordata > Mammalia > Chiroptera > Miniopteridae > Miniopterus > Miniopterus schreibersii. Next base: position 5,762,738 of record NC_138101.1, on the reverse strand, counting down.
TAGACTGCACAGAGCAAGGTAGATACTGCTTTGTGAAACTGCGTGTGTGTGAGTGTGTGAGAGTGTGTGTGTGAGAGTATGTGTGTGAGTGTGTGAATGTGTGTAACTGTGTGTGTCTGTGCGAGTGAGTGTGAGTGTGCATGTGAGCATGTGAGTGTGTGTGAGTGTGTGTGTATGTGCTGGGTCTACATATAAAATACCTTTCTTACTGTTCATTGTACCTGAAAATGTGTGGAAAACACTGGGTTAGTTATCCTATCTCTAGTGTCGCACTTTTGTTATCATCAGAGTCCCTTACGCTTGGCTAATACGTTGCATTCTACAGAGAATGTCTACACCCACTCCTTCGAGTGGCTGTCATCAAACCCTGGGATAGGGCAGGACTTGGTATTACTCTTCCCATTCTTCTTGTGGTGGAAGAGAGACTGGTGTCCTCAACCCTCCCTTCTAGGAGGGACTATCTTTGGAGAAACATCTAAATGAGTCCGGGAAGGAGGGCTGGACCAGAGATGCTCTCAGGAAGAAAGGAGGTGGTCCCTGCCTCTTACGGGTGGGAGAGGCTGTGAGGCTCACGGGGGAGGGGGACCCTGGCAGAGAGGACCCTTGATGGAACCTTTGGAAAATATGGGCTCTTCAGTGGAATGCTGCTGTGCACTGCATGGCCGGACCCTCTCCCTAGGGCTCCACCGATCTTCAGATACGATCACTGAAAAGTCATGAACTTCTTGTTGCGGTTGGATTTCTTAAGAACCTGGCACAGAAGCCAGTTTCTACATCAGATCTGAGCCTAAGTCAAAGCCAAAACAGCAAAACCTGGATGAAGAGACAGCAAGCATCTGGGTTCCATACAGATGAAGAGGCTGAGGGTCAGAGAGGCTTCGTGGCAGACTATCAAACAAAGACGCAGGGACTGACAGGAGGCTCTCTAAGCTTGGAACTAGATGAGACTGAAGGATGAGACCCAGTTCTGTCCTCTGCCCCTTTCTTATTTTTATTTTTATGTTATTTATTATTTTTGAAAATTTATCTTTATTGTGGAAAGTATTACAGGTGTCCCATTTTTTCCCCCCAATTGACCCCCTCCACCTCTCTCCCACCCCCTCCCCAGGCCTTCACCCTGTTATTGACTGTGTCCATGGGTTATGCATATATGCATATAACTTCTTTGGTTAATCTCTTCCCACTCTCCACCCCCCTCCCTCTTTCCTCTGAAATATGATCGTCTGTTGCATGCGTCAATGTCTCTGGATCTATTTAGTTTATCAGATTCTTTTGTTCATTAGCTTCTTCTTAAAGAAGACCCTTCAACTTTTCCTGTAGTGCTGGTCTGGTGGTGATGAACTCCTTTAGCTTTTCCTTGTCTGGGAAGCTCTTTATCTGACCTTCAATTCTAAGTGATAGCTTTGCTGGATACAACAGTCTTGGTTGTAGTTTCTTTTTTTCATCACTTTGAATATTTCTTGTCACTCCCTTCTGGCCTGCAAAGCTTCTCTTGAGAAACCAGCTGACAGTCGTATGGGTGCTCCCTTGTAGGTAACTAACTGCTTTTCTCTTTGCTTTTAAGATTCTCTCTTTGTCTTTAACCTTTGGCATTTTAATGATGATGTGTCTTGCTGTGGGCCTCTTTGGGTTCCTCTTGTTTGGGACCCTCTGTGCTTCCTGGACTTGTAAGTCTATTTCTTTCCACAGGTAAGGGAAGTTTCCTGTCATTTTTTCAAATAGGTTTTCAATTTCTTGCTCTCTTTCTTCTTCTGGCACCACAATAATACGAATGTTGGGCCTCTTGAAGTTGTCCCAGAGGCTCCTTACACTGTCTTCATATTTCTGGATTCTTTTTTCTTATTGCTCTTCTGGTTGGGTGTTTTTTGTTTCCTCATGTTCCAAATTGCTGATTGGATTCTCAGCATCCTCTACTCTACTGTTGATTCCCTGTAAATTATTCTTCATTTCAGTTCGTGTAGCCTTCATTTCAAATTGGTACTTTATTATGTTATCGATTTTCTCAGTTATTTCCCTAATAGTCTGCTTAAACATCCTTATAAACAAAATTCTGAACTCTGCATCTGTTAGCTTGCTTGAATCTATTCATTTAATTCCTCTTCTAGAGATTTCTTCTGTTCTTCCCTTTGTGACACGTTTCTTTGCCTCTACATTTTGGCTGCTTCCAGGTGTTTGTTTCTATGTATTAGGTAGAGCTGCTGTGTCTCCTGGAATTGGTAGAGTGGCTTTGTGTAGTAGGTGTCCTGTAGGATCCAGTGGCTCAGCCTCCCCAGTCACCTGAGCTGGGCCTTCTAGGTGCTCCCCTGTGTGTGCTGAGTGCACTGTCCTGTAGCTGAGCCTTGGTTGCTGTTGGCGTCACTGGGAGGAATTGACCCCCAGTCCAATCGGCTGTGAGGACCAGCTGCAGCCACAGCCAAAGAGCTGCTGTGCTGGGGACACCCGTATGGAGCAGGATTTACTTCAGTGGGGCTTTGGTGTTCACCAAGTGCACCCCTTGAGTGTATCACTCGTGGATGTGGTAGGGTTGTAATCCAGCGTGGTCGAGTCTGACCACCAGGTGCACTGTCTCTGGGGCCTCCCGGGAGGTGCACAGTCAGCCTCTGCCAGTGCCTTGCCCAGGGCCACCCAGCATGAGCTACACAGCAAACCGCAGTTGGCTGCTCCTTGTGCTGGGCTTGGAGGTGCCCAGGAGAGGCCAAGCTATGAGCCAATGCAGCTGCCGCTAGTGCCAGGCCTGGGGCCCCTTATCAAGCCGTATGTGGCCCGCTGCTGCTTGTTTGAGAGATTTTAGGAAAGTCCTAAGCATGAGGCTCGAGAGGCCACTTGCACAGAAAAGCCCCTGGAAATGGCCCGGATGAGCTGCAGGTGGGGAGGGGCGGGGCCTCCGGGAACCACCGGGCGGGGCCACAGGTGTGAGTCAGGTGCCCGCGATTCAAACATGGCGCCTGCCTGCCGGCTGTGCCGGGAGGACTCGCCACAGGAGCCATGGCCTCCGCCAGCCCTTCTGCCCGGGAGGAAGCCGCCCTCCACCTCTCGCCCGGATCTCAGGCAGGTCAGTTCCTCCCGAGTGGCCCGGGTCCTTTCAGGCTGCTCCCGGCGCTGGGCTCCGAGGGAGCGTCCGAGTGAGTCCGCGCCGGGCCCTTTAGAGGAGCTGCTGGGGCTCCCGCAGCCTCCGCGACCCTCAGGGACAGTCCTGCTGGGTTCACAGCCCGGAGTGTGGGGACGCCTCTTCCCGGCCCTGGAGCCCTGGGCTGGGGGCTGCTGTGGGGCTGGGACCCCCGCTTCCCTGGGAAACCTCTGCTCTGAGATTCCCTCCCAGGTTTCCCCGCGGCACCGGGTGTGGGCCCGCGGCCGCATTTCCGGGTTCAGCCCCGACCCGCCCGCGTCTCCCCCTCCTACCGTCTCGGTGCTGCTTCAGCTCCCTGGCTGTGGGGCTTCTGTGCAGCCGGATCTCAGGAGGCCCTGAGTGAGGCTGGTTCTGTATTTTAGCTGTAATTGTGATGTGGTTGCGGGAGGCGGCGGGTGCTGCTGTGACCTGTGCCTCCATCTTGATCCCTCCTCCTCCGGCCTTTTTTAAACCGTTATGGCTCCGTGTGCTCCTGCCAGGACTGCTGTGCTGAGGATCGAATGTGCTACTGGCTGTGGAGCACAGTCCACAGGTGCCTGAGCTGGAGTGGGCGGCGGGAAAGGAGGCCAGAGGCGGCTTCCGACAGAGGTGCTCTGTCCCCCTCTGTCTCTGTCTCTCTCTGTCTCTCTCTGTCTCTCTCTGTCTCTCTCTGTCTCTCTCTGTCTCTCTCTGTCTCTCCCTCTCCCTCTCCCTCCCTCTCTGTCTCTCTCGTGCAGGAAATAACACTAATGTATGTATGCCCCTTGAGGGGGAATTTTCTGCTTGTGCTGAAAATCGGAACTATCCGTGTGTCCCTATGGGCACAGGGGGCAGAGAAGTCACCCTCATGTACAGACGTCTGCAGCGGGCACCTCTGTAGCTATCAGGAAATCAACAGTGAGAACCATAACAATACAGCCAAAAAGCAAAACTAAACTGTAGATGAAGAAACTGAGATTTCTTATCAATTAGACATCTCAGTCCCAGAGTAACGAGGCCGACTGGGTTAAACTCAGGTTGTCGTGGACAGTGGGGGGGCTGGAGGTGGAGGAACGGGGGGCAAAAGTAGTCCAGGCACCGAACAGGATCCGATCAGGGAGGAGGAGCTCATGCAGTTCTCCACTTGGGGGATGCGTCGGGAGACTATCAAGCACCTTCTCCTCCCACCGGTCTCCCAGATGGATTTTAATGAACATTTCCCTTGTGACATCACCCCTCCTCCCCTTTCTTCCCATATCTCAACCAGCAGCTTGAAAATTACTGGATGCCAAAGAGACAGTAGTCCCCCCTCATCCACGGGCTGCATGTTTCCAGGCCCCCAGGGGGTTCCTGGAAGTGAGGACGGTCCTGACCCCCATGCCCACTGTGATGTTTCCTGTACCTGCCACACTTACAGCTTCCCTTCGGCATTTCCAGCTCCGCTGCTCTTGTGCTGTGGGGCCAGTGTTCGTAGATAGGGTTGCTTGAACTCACGCCCTTCCATGCAGGGACAGGCGATCCGGTAACCCAGAGGGCTGCTAAGATGCTGGACAAAGGGATGATTCACGTCCCGGGCGGGATGGAGCTGGATGTCGCGAGACTTCATCAGACTGCTCAGAAAGGTTTGCAATTTAAAACTTACGAACTGTCTATTTCTGGAATTGCCCATTTAATGTTTTTGGGCTGTGGTTGACCACAGGTAACTGAAACTGTGGGAGGTGAAACCGGGGGTAAGGGGGTACTCCTACTCTTACCAACGGGCCTGATTTGTTGGTCTGAGAGTCTGAGGACTCACGGTCAGCTTATGTTCCAGGTACAGAGTCTGCTTTACTTCTCTTGTCCGCTGTCCGGATTCCGAGGATAAAGATCCTGGCGGACCACTGGAGTGAAGTGTCTCATCTTCAGGGTGGGCAAACTGGGCAAGCGGCTTCTGCCCACTGACAGTCACACCTGGGCAAGGCTAACGGAGGGAGGTGCTCTGTGTGTTACAAAAACGCCTTTGTGAGCGACCAAATGCTCCCGAAATGTAAGTGGAAATGACTTGGGCCCGGCCCTAACAGTCTTCTGCACTCCATAAGTCACTGCGCTCACAGTGGTCTCTTTATGAAACCCCCAGCCCCCGTTTATGAGTGAGTAACTTGATACAGCTTTTTGGTGCCTTCTTTGTCTGTAGATAAATAGCTCCAGGGAAAGTTATGAATCCCCCCTCTCTCCCCAAGAATACCCTCAGCCTGTGAGTACTGGAGAGAAGCTTTTCCTCGTTTGCTTTGGAACCTCTCAGCAACCCAGTGTGAGAGGTAGGATAATGCCCATTGTACAGGTGAAGAAACTGAGGCTCAGAAAGGCCGAGCTGCCTGTCTAAGGGCTTCAGCCTGAGACCCACGACCCCCGAGGCCCTCTGACCATAAGATTCTCAGTGAGGTCAGGGGTGAGGCCTGCCTTGCTTGCTGCGGCAGCCCCGGGAGGTAGTGTTCAGAGCCCCTCAGCCACGTCCTCCAGGTGGACGGGGAGGTGAATGAACACGTGACTGCGTGGGCATCAGCTGCAGTGCTTGAACCCCCAGGGCTTAGCCTGGTGTCTGCCGAGGAGTAGTGCTCAGTGGGTGTGTGTGTGAGGGTGAGTGAATGAATGAGTGGGCGCCTCTGTGAGGGTCGGATGTGGAGCAGGGTTATGCGCCTCACCCCTGAGCTCCAAGCTGCACCTGCGGTGCGGGAACCTCGGTGCTCTCAGCACACGCAGGGGCCTGCGGGAACGCACGCCTGCCAGAGGAGCCCTTCCTCTACAGAAAGCAGGCCTGGAGTGTGACGTGGGTGTCCCAGGAGGACATCATCTCCTGCCCCCGCTGTCCTTGGGGCCACCTGTGGGCACTATGACACTATAGGTGGCAACACCCTGCCTGCCCTCTGAGCAGCGGCACCTCAGTGCCCCAGTCCCCTCGTCCCGAGTCTTATTTATTGTGGGCCTGTGGCAGAACGTCCCAGACCCCAGGGAGGCCCCGTGCTCTGCTCCAGGTCTTGCCTCAGGCGACTGCCGATGCTTCACCTCCTGTCCCAGTGAGCCAGCTGCTCTGTGCATCTGAGCCGTCACCTGCTCGCGTCTGCGCTGCGGGAATGTCCTCTGCCCGGTGCTGCTGCTCCCAGCCGTGGCTGCCCACTGAGCAGCAAGTGCTCTGCTTTGTCCCGTCTGCTCTTCCTGTCTCAGGAACAACACTGTCGTTCAGATAAGAACAGCAGCTGCCACAGTGAAGTCCACACCCTCTCCCCAGGGCTTGGCCTGCCCTCTCCACTTTAAAAAAAAATTTTTTTTTAAATTAAAAATTTTAAGTTTAAAATTTTTAAATTAAATTTATTGGGGTGACAGTGGCCAATAGGAACATATAGGTTTCAGGTGTGGGTTTCTATGTTACAAGATCTGTATATTGCTCTGTGTGCCTTCTACTCACAGTCGTATCTTCTCCCATCACCATGTATGAAGGCCCCCCCTTCACCCCCCTCCCCTCTGGCAACCACCACACTGCTGTTTGTGTCCACAAGTTTTAGTTTTATATCCCACATACGAGCGAGAGCATATGGTTCTTAGCTTCTTCTGTCTGACTTATTTCACTTGGCATAATATTCTCAAGATCTACCCATGTTGCTGCAAATGGCAGCATCTCACCCTTTCTCATGGCCGAGTAGTATCCACTGTGTATGTCCCACATCTTCTCTATCCAGCCTCTATTGCAGGGCACTTGGGTTGTCTCCATGTCTTGGCCGCCGTGAATCATGCTGCAGTGAGCATAGGGGTGCGTATATCTTAGCAAATACATGTTTTCGAGTTTTTCGGGCATATACCCAGGAGGGGGATTGCTGGGTCGTATGGTAGCTCTAGTCTTAATTTTTTGAAAAATCACCAGACTGTTTCCCATGGTGGCTGTACCAGTTTACATTCCCACCGGCGGTGAATGAGGGCCCCCTTCTCTCCACAGCCTCTTCAACACTCGTTATTGCCTGTCTTGTTGATCACAGCCACTCTAGCAGGTGTGAGGTGGTGTCTCGTTGTAGTTTTGATTTGCATTCCCCTAAATGCTAGTGAGGTTGGACATCTTTTCATCTCTCTACTTTCTGTTCAGCTGGTGACTCAGTTTCCTTGACTAAAATGAGGGCCCTAAGCCCTGTCTCGGACGACAGGCTCGATGTTGGTTTTGGTTTAAATTCGTCCTGCTTCCAGCACACTTTCTAAAAGTCGCTTGTTTGTTGAAATAAGCTTTTCTTGTCATTTTCCATTTTCTCCTTAAAGCATAATCCGTGTTAATGAAAAGAAAACCACTAAAAAACAGAAAGCAAAATAACTGATGCTAACCAAGGATTAAAGTGTACAGTAATCACCCAGCCTAAAGCCAAATTCCTTAGTAAGCCACCCCAAAAGGCCCTTTGCTAATTCTTCCTGTCTCCTTGGGGGCGGGGCGGGCGGGAGGCAGTTACCATCCCTCATGCCCACCCTGTGCTGTGGCATCAGCCCCTTCCTGCACGAGCCCTTCACCCTCAGAGCATCACCATCCACAGCACAGCTACCTTGTCATGTTGCTAATAAACCTGAGACTCTACCAGGTGAGTCAGTTGCCAAGGTTATGCTTTTATTACATGTGGGAGTGACCTTCATCTCTCTAATTTAAAGCCATAGATCTTATCTCGGCCTCACTCATCTTTCCAGAAAGAAATGGCCAACAGGAAACACTTGGATGGTCAAGCATTGGGAATGGCACAGTCTCTGTGCCTAAGCCAGACCTAAGAGGTGGGCTCTTTTAATCCCCACTTCCCCATCCCACGTTTCTAGTGACATTGGCACATCATGCGAGGCACCACACTGAGCCCGTGGTTTCCCGTGTTCCCTCTTTGACATGCTTTGCTCTGCGTGAGCACCCGGCTTTGGAAGGGGGAAGCCGTGAGGTTGCCGGCCCCAAGAAGCAGGCGGCGTCCAAGGGCATTGGCTGATGTGGAGTCTGGCGAGGCCCAGTACTTGTGAGCTGGATACTGGTGGTTCACGGTCTGGTCGGCAGAGAATTCGGTTCGCTAGGCACGCATTGCACGCCTACTGTGTGCTGGACTTCCGATGATAAGACAGGTTCCTGAGCTATGGAGTAGGCAGATGCGTAGCAAACTAATTGCATCACACTGTTACGGGGTCCTTAGTGTTTAGACCTCTAGTCCTCCGTTCCGTAAGAATCGGTTGTCATTCATTCACTTATTTAACACAGTTTTATTGAGAACCTCTGTTTTCGGTGCTGGAGACGCTGAACAAGGCAGACTGCGTCCCTTCCATAAAACTTATGCTTGCCCGGTGGCTCAAGGTTTCAAATTACTTTCACATACGATCTGATTTTGAGGCAACATTCCATGGGGTTGGCAAAGCAAGTCTCTTTCCTCCAGTGTTATAGGACAAGTAATCTAAGTGCAGAGAAATTAAGAGGCACAGGGATAAAGCAACAGGCCTGGATGGTCCAGGTTGTGCTCTTTTCTCCCTGTCACATGAACACAAGTTACTGAGGTTCCTGGGCTCTGTGTACGCTGCACTCAGCCCCGTGGAAAGAGAGGGTGAGGCTCTTGCGTAGAGGGATGTAGTCCCGACTCCTGCCCTGAGACCCTGAGACCCAGTCTGTGAATAAAGCCAGCAGAGGACATTGTTTCTCCCCCTCCAGCTCTGCTCAGTGCACACACCACAGTTCACCTACTTGACCCAGCCCACATTGTAGGCTTAGTCTTGGTTTCTCTCTTTACTGCTCCCGGCTCCAATCTCGCCAATTTAACTTCCAAAGTCTGTTCTTACATCCATGCAAAAATAACCCTGCGACGTGAAACTTAACCACTGCGTGGTACAGGTGAGAAAGTGATGCTCGGAGAGGAGAGCTAGCTTGTTCAAGGTTGCATGTCCCAGGAGGGCCCGAGCTGCCGTGTAACCTGGGGCTGTTGGACGTCTGAGTCACCTTCTTGCTCTCCTGCCCCGAAAGGCAAAGGCACCTGAGAGCAGGCCTTTCAGCATTAAAGAGAGAACCATGCAGTTGACCGGGAAAGCCAGGATACCTCTGAGCAGCTGATGTTCGGACTCCTGGTGTGAGCAGACCCGGTCTGAGACAGTCCTCCATTCGAGGGTTGTTTTCTTTTCAAAAGAGCAAATTCACGACGGGGCTTGGAAGGGCCTTCCTCAGAGAGAGCCCAATTACAGGGGCGCCACATTCAAAATGCAAGAATGCCTGATTTGTGCTTTTTTAAACAGTAAAAAGAGCTCTGAAGCATATTAAATTTTTATGAGGTGTGTTGCTGACTAAAAATTTTTTTGAGCAAATAATCATACAAAAAGAGTAAACCACATACTTAAAATTAAAACCTCCAAATAAGAAAAATATTTATTAAATAAACTTACACCAAGCCACAGTGACCTTTCTAATGGGCCTTCTCCCTGAAATATTGAGCCAGTTCAATTCTGGGAATGATTTTAATTAACAAATTGATGGGTCATTATTAGAGAAAGGCAGTATGTGAGCCATGGACTGTTGTAGAGGGAGAGAATCCTGGGCTGAGAGCGAGAAGATCTGGGGTCTAGTCTCATTACTACCTGTGTGACCTCGGGAACCAGATGAACTCTGGGATATAGCGTCCTTCCCTTTAACACAGAGGTAATGGTATATCCCCCCATTGCCTCTTACGGTGACCATGAAAATCAAATGACTGATGGATCTGACAACACTTTGTCTTGCAATGAAGGTGAAAACAGTTACTGATGATATTACAGGTACTAGTTATCTCAGCAATAGTAACAGGGAGACTTATTTGCAGTGTCCAAGAGATGGAGACGTTTAGCATTTTCCTCTTGTCCTTTCATGTGCCCCATTCCCAAGGGCTTTCTAAGTCTTCCACCTTAGAATACATTATATTGACTTACTTCCCAGGCATGAGCTGCACAGGAGACGCCCCAGCCTCACCTGCTTCCCCAAACCAGGTTCTTGCTCCAGTAAAACTTAATATTCCTGATTTAAGCAAGGGGAATTGGCATTTTCTGTTACTTGCAGCCCGAAGTATCATAAGAGGACACGTTCATTAGGTCTGAGAAACCAGTGTGGGCAACTTTTGGGTATTAGTTGATGTTATCTTAAATGGAAAATAAAGGGACATTTTTCTTGATTAATCCAATCTAACTTATGCCTGCCCCATGAGTTCTGAATGATTTTCTCACTGCCTTTTTTTTTTTTTTAAATATATCTTTATTGATTTCAGAGAGAGGAAAGGAGAGGGAGAGAGAGATAGAAACATCAATGATGAGAGACTCATTGATCGGCTGCTCCTGCACGCTTCCAACTGGGGATCGAGCTGGCAACTTGGGCATGTGCCCTGACGGGGAATGGAACCCCGATCGCCTGGATCCTAGGTCGACGCTTAACTGCTGAGCCACGCCCGGCCGGACTCACTGCCTTATTTAAAAAAAAAAATTTGTTAATTAGTTGGGAACAATGCAAAGAGAAGGGAACCTCCCTTGATCTTTGGATAATAATTCCCCTAAAGCCACTGAGAGGATGATTCTCATGTGAAAAACCCTCTCGTGACTCAGCACCTACGGTTAGAGCCTTATCGCTTCCCTTCCTCTTCATGGACAGATTTCAAAAGTTTTCTTCTTTTGCTTTCTTTGTCTCTTTACCTCTCTTTTATTCTTCAATCTATTTATCAAGCAAACATCACCAATATTTTTCTGATTTTGGGCTCTTTCAAAGTCTCATTATTTAACCACACCCTGTCCTTGAGTGCAATTAATAACGGCTGCTTTCTCATCTCTGCTCTTTTTCCATTTTACCTCTTGGGCCAGTCCCCTCACATTCTCATCCTGTTCCCCCTTTCCTACTTGATGTTAGACGTTGGTGGTCCCTTAGAGGTCTGCCCTTTGCCCCAGGTCCTCCTCACGTTTCGTATATTCTCCCTGTTCCTAAAATTTTGTAGGCTGATGACTTAGGTCTACATCTCTGGCCACGACTTCAATAAATATTCATTGAATAAACAGAACTAAATGAAATAATTTCTAAGTCAAGACTCGAACATCAAGCTACCCGGATTTTACTTTGATGTCTCGCAGCATCTCAAGTACATGTCTCAGTAGTTATCCTTTCTCCTCTCTAGGTGCTGCTCTTCTGCTCTGTCTCAGTCAGTGATCTGCATGAGACCAGCAATTATCCTGACCCATTCCCCTCACCTCTCATTTAATTGTTTACCACCCTTCCAGATTCTATCAGCCAAATCTTCTCCACTACACCATATCCACTGCCACTCTCCTAGTTCAGAGTCTTATCTCTTGCCTAGAATGATCAATAGCCTCTCCACTGACTTGCCCGTCTCTAATACTGTCCCTTTTCCTTTGAATCCTCCATAATCAAAGTCAATATTCACAAGTCCCTACCTGAGCTGCCCTCACCCCAAAGTTACCTCTCTGATTATGACCCTTACGACTTTCTCCTGGACCCTCTTAGCCACGCTTGGCTTCCTGCTGTGCCTTGAACCCTGCAGGCACACTTCCATCAGCACCGTTCTTCCCCAGCCTTGGGGAGTTTCCTCGAATGCGTGTGCTGATCAGTACCCTGCTAAATACTTGAGATGGACCCCTTGAAGGTCTCCAGAGTTTTCTCTCTGAACAGCTCTGTCCTCTCTGGTACTCTCCCCTGAAAACTCTAGCTGCCTTGGTCTCCCCAGGCCCTCAGCTCCATCTTCTCAAGTCAGGGAGCAATGCAGGACCCTACCTGTGTCCCCACTCTCTGCACTCCAGCCTGGAAACTCTCTCTAGGCAGTGAGCTAACATTTTTTTGTTTGTTTGCTTCTTGGCTCCTGTCTGTCATTTATCGCCTGATATCCAATGACTTGAAAAACCATTGTTTTATCCATTTTGTCCAGATTTTCTAGTTGTTTTAAGTGGAAGGGTAAATCTGGTTCCTGTTACTCCCTCTTGGCTAGAAGCAGAACCTCTCAGCACTTCTTAATTCCTTTTCCTGCTTTAGTTTTGCTCTATAGCCCTTACTAACATCTGACACATTCTATGTATTACCTATTTATTGACTCATTGTCTGACTTTCTTCACATTAGAATACGCTTCTACAAGGGTTCTTTATTTGTTCACTCATGTATCTGTTGACCCGGAGAAGGGGCTGTCACACTGTAGGCACTCAATGGTTATTTATTAAATCGATGGATGCAGAGTGTGCTAGCATAAGGAAGAATTTTCCAGGACCGTAGGCTCTCGTTCTACCTCTACAAGAAACCCTCCCGTCGGCAGGGTCTGTGCCTGTGGGCTGGATGCTCGGTTGCAAGAGTCTCTCACCTCCTCAGTCAACACCCCTCTTCCCCTATTTGCGGAACACTTTCTCATTTCTCTGGCCATGTCCCTTAACGGGCTTTGCTTACCCAACACTCCTTAACTGGATCACAATCCTGAGAAGCATGGCTGGAGGGTTTTAAGTTTCTTTTAAAAATATAGTCATTTTACAACCAAACGTATATATGTTTCTTCTCTACATCCAACCCTAAGCAGCTGCTACTTAAAACCTCATCTCTTTCTTTGTATAAAACATGAATGTTAAAGGCCCTTTTAGCTCATAGGGTGGAAGTTCAGGTGGGAATGAATCCAAGGGAAACTTTGGACTCACTCAGCAGGGGTGGGCCAGCTAAATAACACCAGCTTTTCCCACAGACTTCCCCTTGTCATAGCTCTGTGCAAGGATTTCCCATCTGTCAGCTGGCCCATTCAGCAGTTACTCACTTGAGGAGCCTAAGTGAAGTGTGCACGTGTGTGTGTGTGTGTGTGTGTGTGTGTGTGTTGGAATGTGTGGAGGTTTCTGGGGTAAATATTCTCTATTATAATTTCTATCTGGGTTTTATTTTGGTCTCAGCGCTTTTTCACCAAGAGTCTCTTTCCTCTCTTGCTTTATTGGCTCCTTGTCTTCTTTTAGGCCTCAACTCAAATATTTATTTTTTAGGGAGAATTTTTCAAAGAGATTAATGAAAGTTTTTTTCTTTTCTGTTACTATCACCCCATTTAATCTTCTTACTATAGTTACAGCATTCTGTAATTATCCAGTTTGTTTGTTTGTTTGTTTGTTTATTTTAAATATGTCTTTATTGGTTTTAGAGAGAGGAAGGGAAAGGGAGAGCGAGGGATAGAAACATCAATGATGAGAGTCATTGATCGGCTGCCTCCTGCAGCCCCCAACTGGGGATCAAGCCTGAAACCTGGGCATGTGCCCTGACCGGGAATCGAACCATGATCTCCTGGATCCTAGGTCGATGCTCAATCGCTAAGCCACATCTGGCCGGGCTGTTTATTAATTTATTTGATTTTTGTTAGTTTCTTGCTCTGATATGACCTCCCCAGGGAGCGGAACTTAGCCTGTCTTGTTCACTGCCTTTCCCCCCATGCCTTCCATAGAACCTGTCACACAGTACGTGTTTTGAAATATGTATTGAATGGATGAATGAATGAACTTACTAGGAGAACAAGGGACAAGAATACTAAGGAGAGAGTGCAACATTAAATGGAATAAGCCAGGTAGAGAAAGACAAGGATCACATGATCTCACTCATATGTGGAATCTAATGAACAAAATAAATTGACAAACAAAATGGATCCAGAGCCACAGAAACATGGAACAGACTGACACATCTCAGTGGGAAGGGGGGACCGGGTGTGGGAAGAGATTAACCAAAGAACTTATGTGCATATATGCATAACCCATGGACAGACAATAGTGGGGTGAAGGCCTGGGTAGGAGGTGGGTGTGGGGTGGAGGGGGTCAATGGGAGCAAAAGGGAGATGTCTATAATACTTTCAACAATAAAGATAAATTTAAAAAATGATGTAGAATTTCATATTTATGCATGGCTGGGGTAAGAGCTGCAAGGGCAGAGCAGAAATTCAGGGTCAGATCAAGAGGACCTTGTGTGCCCTGAAGTGATAATGACTGGATTTTACTCTTGAGGTGATGTGGATCTTTGCAAGAGCTTAAGCAAAGAAAGACAAGTCAGATTTATGTTTTAAAATGATCAGTCTAGTTGTGGGGTTGTGAATGTATTTGAAGAGAATAAGCCATGCTGCAAAGAGACCAATTTGGACACTGTTGTAGTAATTTGGATGAGAGAGGGCAAAACTCCTAAGTAAATCCAATGACAGTGGAAGTGAAGGAGTATTTTAAAGACCTGAGGTAGGAAAAAAAATGTTTTGTTTGAAAGTGGGGAATGAGGAAACTGAAATGGAAAGGAGCAGAAACGGAGCAGCCAGAACTTAAATGGGTCAAACAGAGCAAAGAAACATTGATTTAAAATGAGTCTGTGTTGGCCCTCAGTAAAAATGATGGAATTAGAACCTCTGAAGAGTCTTTTCCCCATAAAAACAATGAAACCATTTACAAAAATGGTCAGAATCAACTCTTTCAAAACAGAGGAAATTAACGAAAAGCTTGAAGCAATCCAGGGATCATTTATTTAAGGAAAACAGCTGAATATTAGTATGAAAAGTTGATATGCACAGTGGAGGTTTGATTTTCCCAATCCCCATCCCCTCATTTCTAGTTCCATGGTAACCTTGAACACTAACAGCCTATGATCATAGTGAAAACTAGCAGCCTGCCATCCACCAGAGGCAGGAGAATAGGACTGGAACTCTTTCAAAGTCTTTTTTCTATAGAATTGCCATTATTTGACCTGTTGGGTAGTTTCCTGGAAGACTTTATTCTTAAGGTTGTCCTTACTTAACTGATTCAGTACTCATCTAATATGAAACTTTTTTTCTTAGGGACACTTGTTGAAAACAATGAAGGTCAATTTCTTAATATCATGGCTGCCTGAGAAAGTGGATAACAACTGGGACAAATATTAGTCTAACCAAAAAATTTAAAAGGAAAAGCTGGGGAATGACATCTCAATATGGGGCATTGAAGAACTTTGAAATATACCTGGGAATTTAGAAGCCTGTGTGAATGCTCAGGAAAGAAATGAGAAAGCTCTAAGATCTCATCTGTGGCAGACTTTGAGGCCCTTCTCAGGGGGAAATTAAAGCTAAGACAGAGTTGTCAGTGTTGAAGGCATGGTCAGCACTCATACAGAATCCCTTGGCAAAGACTGAAAGAATTGTTGGTTCCAGAAATGTAAGGAAATCTCTAATTATTAGGTGACTACTAAGCTAGCAAATCAGACTTCAGTATTGACACATGTCAGATAATGCAGGCTTTACAGAATTAATTCAGTAAAGTCACTAAACAAACAACAGCAACAACAACAAACCCTGGTTGGAGGGTGGGGGAAAAATCTGATTTCCAAAATTGCCACATTATTTAAAATGCTCAGTTTTGACAAACATGTATGAGGCATGCAAAGAAACAAGAAAGTATGTTCTTTACACAAGATAAAAAAGCAGTTGTTAAAAAATCAAGGATGCCTAGATGTTAGACTTACTAGACAAAGACTTTATATCAGCTATCTTAAATGTTTGCTAATTAAAGGAAATATTAAAATAATTAAAGGAAAGCATGAAAGTGATGTCTTATCAAATTGATAATATCAATAGGGAGATAATAATTATAAAGGAACTAAATAGAAATTCTGGAGTTGAAAAGTACAATAAATAAAATGAACTTATTATGGGGTATCAACATTAGATTTAAGCAGGCAAGAAGAAAAAAATCAGCAAACTTGAAAACAGGTAATTGAAATTATCCAGTCTGAGGAACTGAAAGAAAAAGGAATGAAGGGAAATGAGCAGAGCTTGGGAGATCTGTGGGACAGCATCAAGTATACCACATACTAGGGGTCTCAAAAAAGAGGGGTGAGGTAGGGAGACGAGATAGGGAGAAAAAAATATTTACATACATAAAGGCTGAACATTTCTCAAATATGATGAAAAAGTTTAATGTGCACATTAAATAAGCTCCAAATAGACTAAACTTGAAGAGATACACACTTTTAAATATAATCAAAGACAAAAAGAGAATCTTGAAAGCAGCAGGAGAGAGCACAAGGGACCCTCAAGAAGATTAACAGCTGATTTTTCAACAGAAACTATGGAGCCCAGAAGGCAGTGGGATGGCATATTCAAGGTATCCCCCCAAAATAGTATCAACCAAGAATAGTTTATCTCACACAACTCTACTTCAAAAATGAGCTAAACCAATGGGTTTAATGCATTCTACTGTAATCTTCTTCTTGCCAAAAGATGAGCCTGCCAAAGTGTTGAGACTTTGGAAGACTAAAACCAAATGGTTTAGAGGTAGAAGAGGTGAAAGGATGCATGAGGTTACAGGTCAGTTTCAAAGAGGATGGTACTTGAACTGGCAATCAGGAAAGAGTGCCTTCTAAGAAACCTGTCTTGTCTTTAAAGCATAGGTTCCCTAATCAGCGCAGCACAGAGGTACAACACTGTCCACTCCTACAGGTGCTGAGCATTTTGGGGCAATGACTAAATGCACTGCTTTGGCTGTAGCACCAAATGGATCTAATTCTGCCACTTAACATGTGTTCAATATTGCACAGCTTAACTCCTTTAAGTCTTAGCATCTTTATTTGTAAGGTAGTAATGATAACAGTATCGGTCTCACAGGGTTGTTGTGAGAATTAAATGAAGTAACAATATTTTCTTTAGCTCAGTGCCTTGTGAATCCAGCACTTAGTAGAGTAAGTGTTTTTTCAAAGGGATTGAATCTCATTAGGCTGAGGTTTAAAGCACTGTCCAAAGGGAAACTCAATTTTTAAATTGAGGTAAATTATTTTCTGGAAACTTATTGAACCAGGTCAAGCAGTATTAAAAAAGAAATCACACCACCTCCCCATGGAATCCTTCCTCCCTGCTGATGTAGCCCACTAAGAAGAGCCATGAAATGATGAATCAGGGAAACCCTGACCTGCCTTACTTATGGGGAGTGTTTATTCATAGTACACAGAAAATATCAAGTCACTCTGCTTCCAGCCAATGGAGCAAACCTGCTTGTACGTTGGACCCCCACCCCTGTGCCCCATTGAACCTTTTTGTGAAAAGTTGTCAAGTAGGAAACTGGCCTTTTATTGCTACAGCAAAGAGGCTGAAAATATGACTTTGACTCAGGAAAGGAACTGGTGATCGCCGGCAAAGAGAACCGCGTGGGGCCCTAAGAGGGTTAGCGTAGCTGGAAGAAGACGAAGACCCAGAACAGGCAGGAGCAGGGGTCTTCCCTGAAGCTGCAGCGCAGGACTCATTCATGTCTCAGCAGGGAGGAGTGAGAAGCTGATTACATTGGAATGAATACAAGCTTAATTTATTACTCGAGAAAAATAAAACTAGTTTTCATTTTAGAGCATGGGGCTAGTACTTTTGAATGTCAGGTCCTGCGTTAGAGACCCCTACAGGTATTATTCCATGGAGGTGCCCGAGCTGAGGCAGCTGAGTTGTCTATTTCAGTGAAGACCCTGGTGCCCGGGGAGAGCAGAGCCGGGTGGGTAGCGGGTTTCAGAGTGCTGCTTTAGCCAGTTCACTTCAGCTTAGGACGGAAGCGGACTCATTACCCTACAGACCTCCTGCTTCCTCCGCTGTAAAATAAGAAACTCGGAGAGATGATTTTTTAACATACCCCTGGTTGTAGGAGCCTCTGATTCTGCTGTAACACTCACATAAACCCCCAATCCCCACCCGTAATGAATCTGAGTAGCAGGAACTGAAACGTGAAGTGTGTTCCTTGGCCCTGGGGGAAGGGAACTCTAGCAATTTCCTAGTGACCTCATACAGCCCAGCCATGGAGAGAAAGCAGAGGGAATAAAAGGTGATAGGAGTAAGATTTATGTTGATATATTAGGTGAGGGTTACTGGCCAGGCCCACCCTTTCAGCAGGGCTAGAAGCTGCTAGAAGGTATTTTACCAGCTACAACGATATATGTGAGAAGGAGTCTCCCATTGGGAACGTTTCCAAAGTCTAATAAAGCTGTGCTTTGCTCCCTCTGACCTTGGCCCAGCGACAGGTAAGTCCCACAACCTCTACCACCTTATAAACACTGAGATGGGCTATAAGAAAGGACTATAGAGCCTCTATTTAGAGGCTTAGCTCAGCAAGTAGGCAGAAAAATGTCAAAACCACTAATCTAATTTATTGATGGCTTTAATGGGAGTATGTAGGAAAAAAATTCTGCCTTGCACTGCAAATATTGCTCCAACCCCTTCACCTGGAGTAGCCTAAAGTCAAGAAACGGCCCAGTGAACAGGACATGGAAGTGTTTACCGTGAGATGCAGGTAGAGGGTGGAAATGAAGGGGGGAAGTATAGGTGAGCTTGGGTTGGGGCCCCTCTGTCTTTTTGTTTTCTGTCCCCCTCCCCCCTTTCTTTCCTTGTCTTCTTTGTCTCTCTCTCTCTTTTTCTCGGACATAATTTGAGCCTTTACTATATGCCATGGCACTATGTTGGGAATTAGAAATAGAGATATTTAAAATGCAGGTCTTGACATTGATTTATTAAACTCACTGTATCGAGAACCCAAGTAATTCATGATGAATAGCACCTAGTTTGCATCCATAAGGGACTCTTCGTTTAGTTTAGCAAACAACGTACAATCTGATAGCAACTGAGTTAAGTATTATGAAAATAGAGGGCGTCACAACTTACTCTCTTAGGTCAATGGTGACTAGTTAACCAACATGGTGACAGTTGAATTGGGTGCGGGTGACTGAGATTTCCAGGTGGAGGTGTGGGAGAAAGGCTTTCTGGGTGTGTGGAATGGTAGGAAAACACAAAAGACGGTAGCAGTTGTGGAGAGGAGGGTGGCATTTAGTCTCTTACTGGGTCTTTGGGCTCGGGGAGGGACATGGGGATTGCTGGAAGATGAGGCTGGGAAGATCAGCTGGTGACGGATGAAGGAAAGTGTAGCCAGTGATGTTCTGCAGAATTACTTCTAGCTGTAGGGCTGAAGCAGGGTGGGTGAGGCCTGGGTCCCGATGAGATCTGCCTTTTATAAAGGTCGCTCCAATGACAGTGGTGGATGGAAGCCAAGGGACTGGCTAGAAGGCTGTTGCGATTGCGTGCGAGAGAAGGGTTGTGATTGTGAGCCACGGCGGTGGTGAGGGCCAGCGCTCAGGTTCCGAGGGGAAATAGCTGTAGACGTGAGGGACTGTAATAGATTTAGAGAAGCCACATAGCATCACAGTGAAGGAAAGAGGCACAGGCATCCCTAGTACGGGGATACTTTTCAAGCATGCCTGGCGGGCGGATGCCGGTAAACCCGAGGCAGATCTCAGCATGGTGGATGCCCTGGAGCTTCTGGAACATTTTAAGTTACTTGGAACAGCAACCGGGTTAATAACAAGGATCTCTTTACTGGTATGAATGGTGTTGCTGTGGCAACAACAGACGACACAAAATAAAATTGATCTCTTTGGTCTCGGGGACTGATGGCAACTTGGAAGAGTATGGAAAGTCTGTGTGTCTCGTCAGCCAGGCCTCAGTCTCCCCGTGGGTGTGAGTGGTCAGCGACGTTAGGTTCTAGTCCAGGCTCCGCTCCTGCAGTCGTCCTGTGGCTGTGGGCGTTATCCCTCCTTCTCCAGGACTAATCTACAGCAAGAGAGGTTGTAACAGGTTGCATGTTCCACTTCCTCTGAAACTTACTCTTTTTAAATTTAAGTGTAGTTGGTATACAATATTATATTACTTATATTAGTCTCAGGTGTATAATATAGTTATTCAACATTTTTATACCTTACAATGTGATCACCCCACTAATTCTAGTAATCGTCACTGTGCAAATTTATCACAATTCCATTGATAGCGACTCCTTTACCTTTCTCACCCTTCCCCCACCCCCTCCCCTCTGGTAGCCATCCCCTTGGTCTGTTTTTGTTTTGTTTTATTCATTCATTTGTTTTATTTTTGTAGATTTCACATGTAATTAAAACCATATCATATTTTTCTTTCTCTGTCTGACTTACGTTACTTAGCATAAGACCCTCTAGGCCCATCCATGATACCCTCTGCCACAAATGGCAAGATTTTATTCTGTTTTCTGGCCGAGTGATACCCCGTTGTATATATGCACCTCAGCTGATGGATACCGCGGTTGCTTCCATATCTTGGCTCTTAGAAATAATGCTGCAATGAACACAGGGGTGCGTATGTTTTTGAATTATTTCTTTGGGTAAACACCCAGAAGTGGAATTTCTGGGTTGTGTGGTAGATACATTTTTAGCTTTTTGAGGAATCTCCATACTGTTTCTCTTGGTGGCTGCACAGATTTGCAGTCCCACTAACAGTGCGCAAGGGTTCCCTTTCCTCTACAGCGTCTGAAATGTGTGCTGTTTGTCACCCTGGGCCTAGCGTGGCCTGCTTGGGAACCCCGAGGAAGGTTTGTAAATAAACCGCTGAATGAACGGGGCAGGGCACCTTGGAGGCATCACACGAAAAGAGTGCAGTGCGTGTACCACAAAGCTCTGGGATAGCTCCTGACTTCAGGGTGCCGCTCTTCTCTTGGGCAGATAGGGAGGGAGGAAGTGCGAGAGTTCAGTCTGACTCATGGAAACGAGCAGTGAAATCAGGCCTTCTCTGCCGGGGCAGGTCTGTTCCGGGCCAGCCTGTAGTGCCGGGCCATCGACTAGCAGTGATGCTGCGCGGCTTGTACTTTTCCTGCAACATTTGGTAGAACATTTCAGGCTGGGGGGCGGAGGAGGGGAGGCTTATCGGAACCAGATGTTTGGGGGCCATCTCTCTGACACAAGTGAGTAATTAGTCTTAAGTGATTATCCATGTGAGCAGCCTGGGAGACTCCCCTCTCGGGCTGGGGAAGCGGGCTTGGCCGGCTCGCCCTGACTGGGGGAGCAGAGAGAGGCGTTGAGGGCTGTGTGCACCGTGTACCTGGGCTGGAGGAAGATGGTTCCCAGAGGGTGCTGTCTGAGCCAAGGGTAAGTGGCTGCGTGGGGCACCTGTGCAGGCGGGACTGGGACGGCTCTGGGGGTCCTAGAGCCCAGTGGCCGAGTAGTTAATTACCAAATCCTCTGTGTGTGCAAAACAGCACAGACTTAGAGGAAAGACACTCTCACGGCAGCACACGGGCTGGGTCAGGAGTGTCCTGCAGGGAACAGCTGCTGGGGGCCATGCTGGATTCTGGATGCACCAGTCAAGGGGATGTCTCTAGGTGGCAGTTGAAGACCAGCTGCCTTGCCATCCTCCCAGCCCTGCGTACCTTCCAATAGCCTTGGTTCTATGTTGATCTCAGCTGTGCCTAAGACACCCGGCAGAGAGGGCCGGAAACCCTACTTTGACTGACATGAGCCTCGAGGTGGCAATGGAGGCTCGGATAGAAATTACACTGAATCCTAGAAGAGGAAGGTGCATTTCTTGCATATATGTGCCCAGGACCCTCGTGAGATTTGTACCTGCAACAAAAGTGAGTACAATGAAAGGACAGAATGACTGGCACTGTGGGGTACAGCAGGGGCACAGAAGAGGGAGGGACAGTGCCCACTGGGGGGGCAGAAAAGGCCTCATAGACCAGATCAAGAGCTGAGGATCTCAAGTCCAGCATTTAACAAAAGGTCAATGAAATCTGCCCTTTGCACATAATTTTCATCCACAAAAGGCTACGAGAGAAAACTTTAAACCTCAGTGGCCTTTTTGGCTTCCTAGGGAGGGAACCCACAGGCATTATTGCAGGAGTCCCACCAGCTGCGTCCTGACTGGCCTGCACTCCCGCAGGCTCCCGTGCTCCCATGGTCCGTGGGAGGGGGCCTGGGGCATTCTGCTTGAGACAGAGCTCATCGCGGGAGGCTGTGCTCACCCTGGGCCGTGCTCATTGGCCTCTGTGGGTTCGGTGGCCATCCCTCCTCCATCAGCACCTGAAATGCATGGTGGGGGGGAAGGGACGGGCTGGACCTTACTTCCTCCACCCAAAGGAGGCAGGACCCCTGTTTGCCCACACGGCCACCTTCGCTCCTCCACCAAGACCAAAGGCATTCTGAGCTTTCTCTATGTGTAGAACACTGTACTTAAGTCTTAATAGGGGCTAGTTTTTAATCTTTACAACAACCTCACAGTGAAGACACAATTGTACTCCTCAATTGTAACAGGTGAGGAAACTGAGGCACAGAGTTTAATGGTACATTATATAGCACTTACTCTACACCAGGCCCTGATGGGTTCATATCTTCAATCCTCAAAATAGCCCTAGAAAGTTGTTAAGAAAAATCCAATGCTTGGGATTCAGACAAAGAGACGACTGCACATTCTCTTGAGGTCACACAGTATTGTCTGACGAGCCAGCTGTGGTAGGGGAGCAATAGCTCCCCAAAGCTATCCTCACCCTAATCCCTGGTTCCTGAGAATTTGTGGTGTCACATGGTAGAAGGGAGTTTGCAGGAGTAATTCAGGCATAGAATTTAAGACGGGGGATTACACCAGATTGTCTGGTTAGCAAAATCTAATCACTGGAACCCTTAATAAAAGCAGAGAACCTTCTCTAGCTGTTATCAGTCCAAGAGATGTGACATAAGGGGAGCCAGAGACATTCGAGGGGTGAGGGATTTGACCTGCATTGCTAGAGAGGACCACATGGAGAACAGGAGAAAGAATTCAAGCAGCTTCTAGGAGTATGACCAGCCTCCAGCTGAGAGCCAGCAAGGAAAGAGGGACCTACACTCACCATAAGGAACTTGGAATTGGAGTCTTCCCACAGCCTCCCATTAAGATCCCAGCTGCTGACACCTTGACTTTGGCCTTGGGAAACCTGGAACAGAGAAGCCAATTGAGCTGAGCCACTCTGACTTGTAGAACCTTGAGATGATAATTCTGTGTTGATTTAAGCCACTAAGTTTGTAGTAATTTGGTTAGGCACCCATAGGAAGCCCACGCTCCCACCCAAGAGTTCCCCAGGCACTGCTAGCCACTGGAGCGTTCACTCCGATGGGCGTTCTCTGTCCTGTTCTCTCCTAGACAGCAGCCACTAGCTGCATCTACCTATTGAGCACTTAAGCTATTGAGTATTAAAAAAACAAGACACCTTTGTTGCTGCTGAGAAGCTCATGGTCTGAGGGTCAAGTAAGGGCTTTTCCTGTGGAGAGCTCGTCAATCCTACTTATCAATGAATAGAGACCTTATCAGGGATACCAGCTGTGACATCGCGACATCGCTGCTTAGGGAATGCTCCTAGGGCAGCTTCCAGGGGCTGGCACATCAAAGTGATATTTCTCCACTCCCTTTTGTTTAATAGTTCACAATAGCTTGATTACATTTATGGCCAGTGATTTGGGGGGAAATGTACGCCGTTTTTTCTTTTTTTGGTAACTATTAAGAGTGTCCACAGCTAGTGACGTTTCAGAGGTTTTTATTTCCACAGGAAAGATTTCAGAACCACCTAAAGAGGTGTGGCGGCTGAGCCGTGGGCCCAAGAGCCACATCACGGAATCAGAGTCATTCTAGAAAGCTGGCGGGTTGATTCTTTATCACTCGAGTGTCCTGACCTGCACCCAGTGGCTTAGCAAGCAGGACACTGGCTTTGGTATCAGAGAGACTTGAGATAGAGTCTTGGCTCTGTCGTTGGTATATAGTGACCTTTGGGAAGCCATTGAACTTTTCTGAGTGTCAACTTTCTCATCTGTAAAATGGGGACAGTAGTGCTTTCCTTTCAGAGTGGCCATGAGCGTAGATGACAATCTTTGGAAGAGAGCACTTGCTTAGCATGCCATACGCACTCCATCGCTGGTGGTGGGGCTGAGTGTTAATTTAGTCTTCTCTGTGCTCTTCACCCCAATCTTAGAGTGACCCGTACTTCCCAGACTCCAGCATGCCCAGGAATCGCCCGGGGAGGCTGGTAAAACGCAGTCTCAGCTTCAGCAGGCCTGGAGCGGGGACCGAGGGTCTGCGGGTCTCGCCAGCTCCTAGGGGACTCCAGAAGCTTCCAGCTCTGATGAACCTGTAAGAATTTGAGGGACGAGGCATCACCTTATGGGCAGATTGCACTGCTCTCTGTTCCTTTGCCAGGGAAGGTGAAAATACCCTTGGGACGGAAGCCCTAATTGAAATGTGATTCCATTGTTTTCTTAGACTCAGCTAAAACATTAGAAATTTAAGGGCCAATTTTCTGTCTGATTTGCGTGGCTAGCTCTTTGGCACTTGCTGTTGGAAACCTAACCCCGCTGTGGGCGTATGACAGCCTCTCTCCTCACGCCCATGAGCCATCTCCCCACAACCTCCCACCACTCGAGGTCGTGGCTTCTGACAGATGCTATTAGATTAACTCAGGACCAATAGGCCACAGGTCCAACACCTGGCTGATGCCCATTTTCAAACTAAATGTACCATTTTATTTTTGGTAAAAACGTTTTTCAGATGAAAATTACAATGGGAAATGGTGGATAGCAAGGGAAAAGAGCCATTTGGGGTAATGTCTCTCATAATTGGGGTAATTTTGACAAACTCAGACATTGCAGAATTCCCGTACATCCTTGCCACCACCAGCAGGTCGGGGGAGAGGGCTTCCTACAGGGCGAGAGCCTGAGCCGGGCGCCCCTGCAGCCCACGGAGGTGGTGGCCAGCTGCGTGGCAGCCAAGCTCACCGCTCTGAGGACTGTTTTATTCCACCCCTGGTGAGCAATTACAAGTTTATGGCTGAAGCCAGGAGCAGGGTAGAGCCGGGGCTGGGGACTTGGCCATGGTATTTCATCATAGCTTCGGTTTTGTTTTTTACACTGATGAAAACTATGCACTATATTCTCTATCCCAGAACAAATTGATCAATAACTTAGGTTTAAAATAGACGTAGTGGGTTTCGGGTGCTCACATGTTTCATATTGGAGACAGTTGCAAAGTGGCTTTTCCTTTTAGGATATTGGGTTACCCGGTGATTACATGATTGCCAGTTGGTTCTCTTATGGGGGGGCGGCTGGTGTGTGTGTGTGTGTGTGTGTGTGTGGACCTGCCACACCTCCCTGCTACTCTATTGGGTTCCTGGGGCTGAGGCCGCACTTTAGTGATCTGTGATCTCAGCTCTCTGGGATGGTGGTGCCAAGTCTTCTGGAACAAACTATTATGGGTAGAGCTGCTTGTGTCTGCAACAGGATGAGTGATACGATGAGGTGTTTGGATCCAGATGAACCTGAGTTTGAATCCCAGGTGTACCACTGCTATGCTGTGTGTGTGACATGGCCGGGGGGGGGGGCAAGGGAGGCTCTTAGGATGCAAATTTAAGGTGTCACTGACACTCACCTGCACCTGCACAACCCTGAGGGGGGCACCTCCTTAAATTTTGCACTTAGGTGCCTCTCTTTCCTCACCCTAATCTGGCCCTGGCGCATCACTCACCTGTCTGGATCTGTTCTGTCTGTAAATTGGGTGCAGTGAGAACTATCTCATAGGATGGCCATGAAGATTAAGTAAGTAAAAGGATCTTTATAAACTTCTTGACGCAGTGCGTGGGACTGAGGTCAATAAATGGTAGCTGTGTTTAGTTTTAATTCACCCATTAATTGGGCATCTTGGCTAAGCTCCCTTTTAGGGTAGCTCGAGTGAACCCCTCTGTCCAAGACTCAAGGACCACTTAGAAGTGCCTTCACTGGGAGATTGTTTCTTTGGGGTTATTCCTTAGGAAATAATTTATTTTAAGTCTATTACATATTTCGATTCCTCACAGTTAAACATATAGAGTGTTAAACCGGCAAACCCAGGAAATGAAATCTGAGTGTATCTAGTTACGTACTGGGAAGAGCCAGGGGCCCCCTGGGGGTGAGCACTTCATTTTGGGGAGACGGAATGTCTCACCCAGAGGCTGAAGCTCCCCATGGTCTGGGATGGACGTGTGAAGTGCCTGCTCCCTGCGAGGCCCAGCCCAGGACGGAGCCAGGAGGCTTCGCAGGCTCCCATCCCGGTGCTCCGTCCCTGCGATCACTCACTTCGCACACACTCAGAGTGGCCTGACTGCCTCTGTGCAGGAGCATGTACCTCTCCTGCTCTTTTCTCCCTGCTTGGTGATTTTTTTCCTGGTGGGAGGCTGACCGGGGCATTCATGGCCAGGGGGACATGGGGAATCTGTTAGAACACTGGTGTGGTAAGATGAGACGCTCTGGGGGGCCCACTTCTCCCCATTGATGTTCTTACCATGTTACCCTGAAGCAAAAAAAAAAACCCACCTCACAATGTTTTAAACTCCCAAGTTTTTCACTGTTAACTAGACAAAGACCAGGTACTTCTACTGATTCTACCAGACCCCCTCCCTTCTTTTGAATATTGCTTCCCACCTGGTTGCTACGAGACAATGGCAATCATTGTCATTGGTTGCGTCTAGTCTTGACTTCTGGGTCCATCTGAATGTCTTTCACCACCTACTTAAGGGTTCTCTGTCTCAGTTTCCTAATCTGTGAAATAGGAGATTTCATTTCTGGACTATCCTTTTGTGGGATGGACTGACTCTGAAGCCTGTGTGTGTGTGTGTGTGTGTGTGTGTGTGTGTGTGTGTGCACGCACACAGGATGTTTCCTGGACTTGGGGGCTATGGTAAGTCTAGACTTACTGTCTGATTCACAAGCTCCGGGTTCAGTTCTAGGCTAAGCCCCACTTAGGGACAGCGAGGACACATACAGGGAGGGGCAAAAGCAGGCTTACGGTTGTTCTTTTGGAAAATAATACGATAATTAATACATAATAGTACAAGAGTAAACTCTGTGTTCTGCACACTCACAACTGCAAACCTACTTTTGCCCCATCCTGTGTAAACTGCATCTTCCTGCTGAGCCTGGATTCTTTTATCTTGGGAAACAGTTTACTTACTGTTTTCCAGTTTATTATAAAAAGCTACGATACAGGACACCAATGAACACCCCATGGGAAGGGATGCACAGGTCAAGGTGTGTGGGAAGGGGCAGAGCATCCGCAGCCTCTCTGGGCACATTCCCTCCGCACCGGCACATGCTCACCAACCCAGAAGCTCTCCACACCTGCACTTTTGGGATTTTATGGGGGCTTCCTCATGTAGGCAGGACTGATCATTCACTGCATTCCCAGCCCCTCTCCCTGCTCTGGAGAATGAGGGGTGGGATAGGGCTGAAAATCTCAAGCTTCCAATCATGGCCTGGTCTTTCTGGTGACCAACCCCACGCAGGAGCCTCCCAGGAGCCCATCCAGCATCACCTTAGAGCAGAGGACACTTCTCTCCCCCAGGGCAGATTCGCCCTCTGTTTAGCCCTGCTCCTGGGGGATAGGGGTCCACCCTCATATTGCTCAGCTGGTAGGTGCCTCTCCTAAGCGGCCTTGTGGATAGACAGTTGCCTTTGCTGAGAGGTCCGGTCCCGGCTCGTTCGTTTTCCTGCCGTGCTTTACTGGTGTGTAGATTGGGAATCAGAAGACCTGCTTGTAGTTCTTTGAGGCTAGGAAATCAAAGAGAAGACGTCTAAACTGCTTATGAGCTAAAGCTTTATGACCCAGTGTTTCTCTTTTCTACCTTCCGTCTTCCTCTGGCTGAGGATTTGTCCTAATCGGGAGCCTTAGTTTCAGAATTTGGCCTCCTTGGGCCTTGAGAAATGGGGCCTTCCTATGAAAGAGCAGAATATGCCCCAGGCAGCTCAAGCCAATGCTCAGACTCTCCCTTAAGACTCAGGTTGTAATTGAGGGTGGAGATTAATTTTAACCTGTGTCAGGAAATAGTTCATACATAAGTACGACCAACT